>NC_139958.1:40813907-41473907 GCF_963454915.1 Gymnoscopelus microlampas
AACCGATGAATTAATGGAGTATAAGTAGTGGGCTCGCTCAAATGTACTTTTTTACAATGTGGAAACCATGCACTGTGGAAGTTCTGATTGGATCTTTGCAGTAGCCTAGTGATGACTGGTGAGTCTTTATATGGTCTTTATACGGTCCATTCATGGATGTGTTTACGTTTCAGGCCGGTTGAGAACTCTAAATGGTGACATGTTATATTGTATTGATTTATTATGAAGTTATATTGTCATCTAGAATGGTGTTTGGCTGTGGAGTGACGGTCGCCCAGTGACCTTCACTGACTGGGCCAAGGGAGAACCTAAAAACGGGGAAGGAGCAAGTAACTGCATGTGTGTGAACTATACAGGTAAGTCTCAACAATCTGAATTCAATGGAATAAGAATAAGAATAAGAATAAGAATAAGAATAAGAATAAGAAAAAGAATAAGAATAAGAATACGATTACGAATACGAATAAGAAATAAATAAACATTTATTATGAAAAAAATATTATGAATTAATGTATTTATTATTTTTTCTATACATGTTGAAAAGCTCTATATTCTGATGGTAATCATTGCTTTAGAGCAGGGGTTCTCAAACTTTTTTATACCACAACCCCATATTATGAGGGAATGTTTTTAGCGACCCCATCAACCTTAACCCTTAACCTTTCAATGAAACAATGTCATATCACTAATAACGCCTTTAAGTAACAACTCAATATAATACTTAATGTGGTCTGTAAACAATTTTAATGCTCAACTTTATCTTTGCATTTATATAACAGGTGACCACCTTTGGGACGATGGTCATTGTGATGACAAACTTCCCTCCGTCTGCAAAAAACAAGCTGGAGCCCAGTGAATAACATGGAGATTACACACCTATGCACGCACAATTACACACTATTACACATTATTGCATGTCTGTCTGTCTGTCTGTCTGTCTGTCTGTCTGTCTGTCTGTCTGTCTGTCTGTCTGTCTGTCTGTCTGTCTGTCTGTCTGTCTGTCTGTCTGTCTGTCTGTCTGTCTGTCTGTCTGTCTGTGTGTGTGTGTGTGTGTGTGTGTGTGTGTGTGTGTGTGTGTGTGCGCGCGCGCACACATGTGCGTGTGTGTGACTCCTATATCTATACTCAAGTCCAATATACTGCTTTGCTATCGCTGTAACGCTGAAGGAATGAAGAGACAAGTGACATTAACAGGTGTTGTGGTGACATTAACAGTGACATCAGCTCTTGTGGTGATAATGAGAGGAACATGAATGGAACAGATGGTTTGATTTAAGCTGCTTATAACTTCAATGTCTTTACTTGCATCAATAAAAGAATTAAAAAAAACATTAAATACATGAAATAATTCAGGCTGAGTCATTCATAGTGAATATACAATTTTGATGTCCTGTACATTGTTGTACTGGATTCTGCTAGCAGCTAGAAGGTCTATTCCAGTGTTTTTAAAGTCAAGGACTCCTTGTTTGGTATGCATTGGGCCACAGACCCCCATAACTCTGAGATTGTACATGAGGAACCAAATGGACCCTCTTCCATATGTCTAAAAACAACTCCATTGGATTCTCAAACTTTCTGCTAAACCAGCTAACTCCACCAAAGGGGGGTGGAGTTAGCTGGTTTTGCTGATTCCAGGCTCCACCCCCTTTTGACCTCCAACCTCATTGTGAGCTTGGAGGTCCATTCAAGTGTTCTTATCAATGATGAATAAAACCTCCTAACTCCACTTTTTGTTTAGTTTTTTCATTTCCTGAAAAATGAACATTTTGGAGTTGGTTTCTGCCCGACAGCAGAGATATAAAATATATTTGTAGTCTCTTAATCACTCCACTTTAGTCACACTGGTCAGCGTTGGAAGGGGGGAAGCGAACGTCACCTCAGTTGGGATTTTACATCTGGAGCGAAGTTACCATTATAACAAGGCTGTTATGCAACGTCGCCAGTGGCGTAAAGTAACTAAGTACATTTACTCAAGTACTGTACTTAAGTTCAATCTTGAGGTATTTTTACTTTATTTTTTACATACAATGCGTCACGATGCGACGCATTGTATGCGACGCATTATGACTATTTTCAAAAGATTTGTATATTTGAAAACTTGAAATGGGACATTCTGCACAATAATTACTTTTACTTTTGGCACTTTTAGTACATTTTGATGCCAATACTTTTGTACTTTTACCCAGTACATTTTTTATTCTGGACTTTTACTTGTAACGGAGTATTTCTATATTGCAGTATTGATACTTTTACTTAAGTAAAAGATTTGAGTACCTTTTCCACCACTGAACGTCGCACTATGTGACTTTGTTGCATTGACTCTGTATGTAATCGTGCCGCTCGAACAAATATTGTATCTTTCTGTGGGAACGCACCTTCAGAGTTACAGACCTGTAAGGGTCCGTTTGGTTCCATTTGTACACTCTCAGAGTTACAGACCTGTAAGGCTCCATTTGGTTCCTAACTATCAATAATTTAGCTGGGGACCCCCTGGAACCCCCTCAAGGACCCCCTGGGGGTGTTCCCAGGCCCCATGTTCAGAACCACTGGTCTATGTTTTATCTAAATGAAACCAGCTCGACTTGCGACGACGACGTCCTAAATATTGACGTTCATGAGTCAATCAGAGTAAGCTTGTAATACATCAACTGTCCTTGAAAAGGTCCAGTTAAAAATATCTAAGACAGTGGTTGCAGAACGCAAACCCAAGAATATGAGTGAACTGATGGCCACTACACATGAGGTATGGGCTAAAATGCCAGGAATGCTGCCAGAAGCTGATTCCTGGCTATGAATCATATTTGCAGCAGGTCATACTGTAATTGCAAAAGGGTGCACTACGAAGTATTAAAGACACTTGTCATGAACAGTTTGAATAATTCTGACACTGCAATAGTCATAAAAATGACATTTTGTGTTGAAAATGTTGTGTTGTTTATTTCAGACAGTTGACACTTTGTGATTTTCAGTGGTGTTTGAATAATTCCGGGTGCAACCGTATAAGGTGCAAATACAATCGGACCAAGGACCGAACTCTGTGGCACACCCCGGTCCCCCACAGGAAAGGGGGACAGACTCTTAAGTGGGCTCACAGCCACTGAGAATTGTCTACCTGTAAGACAGGAAGCAAAACAATTCCAGGAAACTTCCAGTGACCCACCTGTTCTCTAAGCCTGTCAATTAAGACCATTGGATACTCTTAAAAGAGTACTACTGTCTCAGTAGAATGCTTTTAGCGAAAATCAGACAGAATTATAAAAAAAAGAAAAACGGTTAAAAGTTGGTTAGCGACAATTGTTTTCTAACATTTTTTTTAAATAAAAGGTAGCTTTGAAATAGGCTGACATTTGCTGGATAGTGAGGGGTCTAATCCAGGCTTTTGTTCTTCTTAAAATAGGAGGGGACACGACCCGAGACCCAAGGATGTTGAGCAAACAGGGGCCAATACAGCCAAAAACATCTTTCAGAAGAGAAGTTGGAATAATGTCTAATGGACTGCTCACTAGCTCATTTAAGTCACGATCATGAGTCCAGGACTGGTGGTTGGGGCAGACAGGTGGCTCATATTTTGGTGTTTTTGCTGTTCAATAACAAGTTAGGGTTAGGGGTATTGTACAATTATTAGTGTATTAAAGGAAGACTAGGTAACTTTGAGCATAAATAAAAAAGATACATACAGTATATATACATTTTTTTTTAAATCATTTTTTCCCCCAACTATCAGCCACTATATAATTATGCATTATGGTGTGGTTTCCTGCAGAAAGACACATCCCTCTGGCTGTATGTTGGTGTTGTTCCACTGTTTATGTTGACATGCCACTGTTTATGTTGACATTCATCCCTTGCAGGGCCTGAAAAGTCTGTGGGGGGGGGGGGGGGGGCTCTTAATTGATCCCTTTGACATTCAAAGGGTTTGTGCATTGAGTTGATTGATAGGGCCATAAAAGTGTCAACTTCGTTAGCGCTCTGTCTAATCAATGAATGCATCACAGACAGCAATCAATTTGATACCTGTCAGAGAAGGGAGGGGGGAGTGTGTGTGTACTGTACAAACACAGATCTGGGAAGTTACACACAGATCTGGGAAGTTACCTAGTATCCCTTTAAGTTATTTGAAGCAAGAATTGTGCCAATCCTGTAGCAAACAATAATGACCTCTGCAGGTCAAAAGTTGAATTAAAAGTGAACAGAAAAATACAAGAAGCAGATATCTAATTTTAATACATACTGCATGTCCTTGTAACATCATAGCACATCACTGATGAACATGTGAAATGATATGGCTGTCAGTTGAAGGTACATACGTCAGTAAGCACGATACCCTGTTTTGACAAAGAACAATACAAAGTGCACAAATAAATAAATGTTAAATTCAACTGCATCACATTGCTGTACAGCAGTGGTTCCCTAACAATGGCTAGGGTCCCATTTTTCGGGCACGCAATCATTTGTATGGGTCATGACTTGTGAGTAAATATCCCTTGTAATGGTTATTTAAAAAAAAGAAAATAAAAACAATAGTTTGTATTATGTTTAAAAAAAAAAGAAAATCGGAAAATTAAAAAATGGCAAAAATAAAAATCAGAAATAAATCACAAAAGACGTAAATGTAAAAACAAAAAGAGCTTTTAAGAAATAGTTAATAGCAAATCTACAAGCTCACAGCGTGAAACATTGTTACGCGTTTTGAGCTTGTAGATCTGCCATTTTCACAAGTTCATGATGTTTTTTGTTTTTTTTTATGGATACCGGGCAGATACCATCTTTTGGGTCTCAGCTGAAAACGTTTTGAAACCAGTGCTGCACAGAAGTGCTATTGTGTTCTTATTAGGACAAATGTAACAGAATGTTAAGCTTATATTCAAATTATTCACCATGGAACATACTAAGTACTTATGTACCTTAGTCAAAATGGTTTAAAAAAAGTGACCCATGCATCACATATAAATGCAGCAAACATTTATGTAAACATACTATACATACATATACACGCTCGCACACACACGCGCACACACACACACACACACACACACACACACACACACACACACACACACACACACACACACACACACACACACACACACACACACACACACAGCTGGGCTATATATCTAAGTATATATATATATATATATATATATATATATATATATATATATATATATATATATGATAATAGATATGGTAATGTTGTGATATGACATTAGCGTTGTCTTTCTGGTTTTAAGCTGAAGCTCACAACGCACAACGCAGTCTTACAAGTTGTGAGCTTGTAGATCGACAATTTTAGCTATTTTTGAAAATGTTTGAAGAATTCAAAATAATATTGATTTTATCAAGGGATTTGGTCAAATATATAATGTGATATTTGAGTTTGTCCATATCGCCCTGCCCTAGCACACGCACGCGCGCGCGCACACACACACACACACACACACACACACACACACACACACACACACACACACACACACACACACACACACACACACACACACACACACACACACACACACACACACACACACACACACACACACACACACACACACACACACACACACCCAATAAACCAATTTTTCTACAATTATTTGGCACCACATTTTAGCATAGGAGTACACATTACAACTTGCAATACGCATCTTATCATCATTATATCATCATACAGAGGTAATATTTAATTTTGGCACAATACAAGAATAGATACTCCAGGTTACAAAACGTCATGAAGTAATTCTACTAATTTCATGCATGGTGTTCTCAATTAACGGACAGTTTTAAAACGACACATAGGAACCCAGTATCGAACGGTTTTCAATCAATTTCATAGATGTGAATAAGTCAGAATTTGGAGAACAGCCACTGACTTTATTCCCTATGAGTCTGATGTCCGTCGCAAGACTATGTGTCGCTCTTCGGTGAGCGACACGTCGTGCGACAAAGTATAAAACCGAATAGGCTCTATGCACAGCAGCCATATTATCACTTCCTTCACAGGTGTTACCAATGATACTAATGAAGGCTCTGTTCCATTTAGTGTAGCACAGTGGTTTCCACGACCCCATAACTCTGAGAGTGTACAAATGGAACCAAATGGACCCGTTACACACCTGTAAGGGGCCATTTGGAAGCCCATGAGGATCCCTGGACCCCAACTGTAGACCCACTGGTGTAACAGAGTGTTTCCAGTGGGCCAACATGCACAATATCAGCACCCTGACTCTGTTTGACCAGAATGGAACAGAGCCGTCATTAGTATCATTGGTAACACCTGTGAATGTCTTCATAATATGGCTGCTGTGAATAGAGCCTATTTATGCTCCGCCGCGCTCGCCGAGACATGCCACCTATACCAAGCTCACAACGCGACACATTGTGAGCTCGTAGGTCTGCTACTCTTGTCACGCGACAAAGTATGAATCGGGCTTAAGAGGCCATGTCCACAGAAAGCGTTTTTTTTTTGTTTTTTTCTATGACAGAGGTCTTCAAAGTTTTTCAGGCCAAGGACCCCTTAGCTGAGAGACAGATGAAGCAGGGCCCCCACTACATATTGTCTAAAGTCTTCATTCAATTACCACAACATTGCATTTTAGAAAATGATGGCACCATTCATTAAAACATTATGATTAAGTAGGGTATGCTTCAGCTGGTTCTACCGAGTGAAAACCTGCCCTCGCTGCCATTCCAGCCAATAGCATTTCTTTCCGGTTGCATTTCGGGACCGTAAATTACAAGAGGGTGGATTTCAATTTGACAAAAAAAAAAAAAATGGCTTCAAAACTTTACGGTCTATGGTTGTGACCTGACTTTGAATCGTTACCACAACCATGACGAGTCCATGTTTGCCGTTATTTCGTCTAGGCTATGCTGTGCTAATAACGCAGATGGCATGGGCGTCAACAAACGCTCCTCAGAGGCGCCCTGGACGTGATATCAAAAGCGCTCCTCCGCTCATAACAAAACGCTTTCCGTGGACACGACCCATAACCACTTAACCCCCATATGGTTGAGCGGAGACCCTCAGGTCTCCGCACTAGTGTATTTTCATTTTTTTGCTATTGTGGGGAAAGCTTTCTCTGAAAACAGCAGCTCAACAAGCTTGTCAGATCGGCTATTTTCCCGAGAAAGCTTTCCCCACAATATGGATGCCGTGGTTTAAGAGGTTACATCAGACTCATAGTTACTCAATTTAACAAGCAATTAAAGCACTGTGTTTTTCTGTCTTCTTTTTTTCCTTAACAAATGCCAAAATGGGTGACAAATCGAGTCTTTACAGACAATAAGGGTCATTGTGGGTTAATATATATATATAAACACAAGTTGAACATGAACTATGTAATGTCAATCCTTCAAGGCAAGGTGTCACGGTTGATCGAAAAACGTAACGGAAACGAGACAAGAAAGCATTATTATTGCACTCTATAAATAACTGAATCAGTTGTCAGTTGAATGGGTTGCACTGGCCTGTTCAAACCATCCTGGCAAAGAAGAACAAAAGAAAAACGGTCATATATAAATATATAATTAATAAGGTATTCGGTAATACTAAGTTCATTATAACACTTTGTGTATGCTAACATCAATATATTAAATATTCCACCTTTATGATATAAAATGTACATATTTATAAACTGCTATGAATAGCTATAGATATATGTATATTTATATATATATATATAGGCATCTGCTTCAATTCTTTTTGAATAGATGCAGTGCGAGGTATAACATAATTATAACTATAATATTATTACTTATATTTATTCAAACAAATAGAAATAAATGCTTTCACGGTTGGCCTACAACAGTGGTTCCCATCCTTTTTTTTCTCCCTTGGAGCCCCCCTTATTATGTGACAAGAGCTGAGACCCCCCACATGTGCGCGCATGCACACACGTACACGCACGCACGCACGCACGCACGCACGCACGCACACACACACACACACACACACACACACACACACACACACACACACACACACACACACACACACACACACACACACACACACACACACACACACACACACACACACACACACACAGTACTTCTCATACGATACGAATAGCAAAAATAGCTGAGTAGCAAAAAGATTGCTCACTACAGGTCGCGTTGTGAGCTTGTAGATTGGCTATTATGACTATTCGTTTTACTTTTTTATTTTTGACTATTTGCACAAAATAGGGATGCCAGGTTGAAAGTGAATATGTTTGCTAGCTCCAAACGGACAAGGCCTCACGCCCCCTTCGGGGATCTTCGGAGCCCCCCAAAGGGGGTCCCGGACCGCAGGCTGGGAACCACTGGCCTACAGAGTAAACCAACGTATAGCTTCCATATAGTGAAAATGAATTGAAGGCTCCCATGCACAGAGAGGCTTCAATACAGTCCAGATACTGGTTTCAGAACAGGCCAGAGTGTTCAACAATACAGCCTATATTAGCACACATGCTAAGTATAAGTAGAAACAGCGACATCTGGTTGACGTACACAGGAACGATACAGAAAACTCAAACTATCTGGGTGCGCTCGTCTTTTGCGAAGCTGTAGCCTATTCTTTCAGTCAGAATTGTTTGCGGTGCTTTATCGAAAAACATCGTGTCAGTTTGACAAAAAAGACATTGACCCCCCCCACCATGCCCCAGGCGCTATAATTAACACCCACTGCTCAATACATTGGGAAATGTATTAATATCACCCACTACTCCTAATAGTTAGGATGGGTAAATGTTTTAATACCACCCGCTGCTCCTAATAGCTAGGGTGGGGAGAATACAAAGGACAAATTCACGGTAAATGCAAATGTACTCGGCAAATACCCCAACAACCACTAAAAAGACCTATCTAGGGCAGCGATAAACATCGTTCTGCATTTAACGACGCCAGCAACGACTCGTAACCAATAAATCTGTTCTTTCCGCTTACTTCCGCTATGAGCTTCCTCGACTAAGTTTCACTTGTTTATATTTCTGCATGAACATATATTTGGACTCACATCGGTATTCTCTCTCTTATGCCTCATCCATCAATACCCCGTCATACAATGGCGCTGTGGACCGGAAATAGCTGATCTATAAGCTCACAATGCGTCGCATCCGCAACACGTTTTTACATGAGTTTGTAGATCAGCTAATTTCATCCCATCGTACGATTAAAGGAGCATATAGCCCATTTTCCAACTTATCTTCATATAATTGGTCCTCACTAATGCTCATTATAAGATGGCAAAACTTCTGTCTACTCACAACTGTCTCAGAGGAGGGGCCGTGGACATTTCAGAACCCTGCCTACCAGTGACGTCATCGGTGGGCAGGTTTAGTAATTTAAAACTTTATGTTTTGATTAACGCACAAACAATGGCTTCTCTTTCAGCATGTTAACTTTCCAGGAAGAGAAAGGCTGTAGTTTCTACTAGGTCGGAATACCCCTCGATGATGTCACTGGTAGTTGGGTTCCACAGCCCACCAATGAGACACATACTGTAGTAGATGAAGATGATCTGTAAGGAGCATTAGTGAGTAAGAAGATAAGGTTGAAAATGGGTGAAGTGGTCTTTTAGTATAAATAGGCTCTATGCACAGCAGCCATATTGGAAGGAAATTGGGCCTCTTCACAGGTGTTACCAATGATACTAATGAAGGCTCTGTTCCTTTTTGTGTTGCACAGTGGTTCTCAAACATTTTAATTTCAACGACCCCCATAAGAGGCCATTTGGCCATCAAGGAACCATGAGGGTCCCTGGACCACACTTTGAGACCCACTGGTGTTTCCAATGAGCCAACATGCACAACATCAGCCCCCTGACTCTGTTTGATCAGAATGGAACAGAGCCTTAATTAGTATTATTGGTAACACCTGTTAAGGAAGTAAGAAGAGGCCCAATTTCTTTCCAATATGGCTGCTGTGCATACAGCCTATTGGTCTTTCAGCGGCACAACATAATGCACTGTATCTGGACAAAAAAAAAACAAGGAAGAAAACATTTCCTTCAGTCGATGTATGAACGTCCATCTGTGGCGGGTCGCAGTACTGCTGTATGATTGTGTTGAGATGTGAGCCCTCTAGTGGCGGGTCACAGTACTGCTGTACGTGTCTAGGTGTGAGCTAGAGGGTAGCACAGGTCCAAAAATATTGGACCCAAGGCAACTGGACGCGGTCCAAAGCGGTCCAGAGGACATTTGGAATTCATTTAGACCTGATCCGACCGGGTCCCCAGACACGCACTGTAGTGATGGGTCGTCCATGATCGATTAGTTCAAAAGAACTAGTTCATTGCCGTGAACGAGCTCGCTCAATTCCTGAAACTGTTACGCTCACGCTATTGTTAATGCCCCCCACCCCCCCCCCCCCCCCCCCCCCCGTACACAGGACGGGAGGGCGGGCTGTAATAATAACGCTCCCGCGATAGTGTTTTTCACAAGAAAATAGCGCTACTGAACGAGAACGTGAAGGAATCATTGCCGCGAACGAAATCGTTCGTTCACTGAAATTAACGTTTTTTCCCACCACTAACGTACTGGACTTGAAGATGCACAGGCTACTTTTCCGTCTGACATGGTTTTCTGTCACAGGTCTTGGGTTTTCGGTTCCCGGGTGGACGCGTGCTACCCTCTAAATGTGAGCCCTCTAACGGCGGGCCACAGTACTGCTGTAGCCCTCTGTGCTTGTCCTGCGCGGGGAAAACTCCAGCTGTGTGTCGTTTCGTCAGAGACAAAAAAAAACGCACATGAAAATCTTAAACCTGATTTCCGCTTCTGCAAACAAAGTGTCGTGTTTTGGTCGTTCAACAAAAAATATGTATTTTCATGTAAAGGTTAAATAATAATAACAATGATGATAATTTTGACCTTATTAGAAATTCGGTTTCAGCTTCACCCAGCTGATGGCTGCTTAGCCATTAGTCATATTGAACGCTCAGGGAGAGCAGTTAAGGGGTTAAGTGTCTTGCTCATGGACACATAGCCGGGGGGCGGGAATCAATCCTGGGACCATCTGGTTTCCCAGGTGGCCTCTCTACCCATTGAGCTACGGTCGCCCGGAAAGGGGTTGTATCGTCCGCAGCGGAGAGTAAATTACTGTTCTGCGTGCTTGGTGCGGAGCTGTTACGCCTGTATTCATACTTAGTTGCGCGCCAGTATCGCGCGCAGAACATCTCTGATCTAGGGCTCGCCAAGAGCTTGTAGATTGTGTATTTTCAGAACGCAACATGGCGCAAAAACAAGTATTGATCAGGCATTAGGAGCTAAGTAGGACCACAATGGAAACAAGTCCCTAGGACCTTTTGTGTCATCCTATTAGCCAAAGTGTTTTTCTGTACTTCCATGTCGTTTACATTTTTTGAGTAATAAAGTATTCAATCAATCAATCATTAGGGGCTAAGTGTCTTGCTCACGGACACTTCGTAGATGGGTGAGACGAGAGTCGAACTGGTGACCTTTTGATTACCAGACGGCCTCTCTACCCTCCCCACTGCCCTTAAAAGAAAATAGACACTTCAACACCTTTTCTCCAGTTGACAATACGTCCATTTTTGTTGAGCGACGCGCAATACAACATTTTGTGGCAGAAGTCGGCCTAAACCAGGCTTTATGCCTAAAGTTTGACTGGCAAGCTGCCCTGACTCCCTGATAACGCCACCGTATCTTCCACAGATGTACCGAACCGCCATTCAAAATCCCCCGAATCCCCCAATAGGAACACGTACGCAACGCGATGGCTCTTTTCCACTACAAGAACTAAACAAACTTTGTTCGTTAAAACATATACAGGTTCTGGATTTGGTTCTGCACACTAAGGCTCGGTTTCAGATAAGGCTCTCAGAACCTAATTTAGATCTGGGAACGAAGGGCCAGAACTCAGAACGTATACTTTAAAAGAAATTGTAAATAATATATATATATACATTTTTTTGTGACATACCTTCCCCTTCAGAGGTGGTTTTGTTTCTAATGGCAACGAAATGAAAAAAAAAAAACATCACAAAACTTTGAGGGTTCTAGAACAGTGTTTTCCAAACACTGGATCGGGACCCATTTGAGGACCATGGACAAATTGTTATCGGGCGCGAGTAAAAATCATTTTTTCATTATTTTTTTTGTGAGTGTGTGTTTAAAAAGATAAAAAAAAAGGGAAATCGCACATTTTCAGTCAATCAAGCATGAAATTCCCTAAAATGAAATAAAAGACATAGTGAAAATATCTGATCTATAAGCTCACAACGTGTCACGATAGATCAGCTATTTTCAGTAGTTTAGCTCTTGGGGAGATTTCTCTGGGTCTCGAGCTAAAAAGTTTGGGAAACACTGCTCTAGAAAGTTTCATCTTATGGGAGGTTCCGGTGGAACCCTTCGTAATCGAAAAGAGCCATAATACATAACGCAACACTAATGTTACACATACAAAAATGGCCGGATCCAAAGACATGCAGGTCAATGTCCACCATCACGGATGGTCAATTAATTCACCAAACGAGTTCAACAACTAACGAGGAACCTTCATTACAACCTCTATGGGAAATAAGCGACAACTTTCACAACGAAAAAAATTAACTCTAGCTGCATGCACTTTGCGCAAAAAGGCAAATAAATGCCTGTAATCTTATTCGTAACATAACTCCACGTTTGTCTATGCAAATGTACTCAACAATGGCACCGATAAAGCTCACAATATCCACAATCAAATCTGCGAGAGAAAAAAGCAAATATGCTGCGTCAAGCCACACTCTAATTCTAGTATACAAGCAGTCTGTCAGCTTCCAACGCTGACAGGAACGTATGAGCACGTCTTTAACTCTATTCTAACGTCTACACTCCATCTGCTCTAGGATATCAAGTTGTCTGATACACAGGAGATAAGAAGGTGATGTTTTGCTCTCAACTAGAGCTTAAAGGAGTAGTTCACCCCAAAAATGACTTGTTTTGTATCATCTTACACACCCCATGAAGCCTTGAATTCATGGAGAAAACTAAAACATCTCCATGATTTCAATGCTTCATGGGGATGTGTAATTGATAGAAAATAAGTCATTTTGTTTGAACTACTCCTTTAAGTTGACATTTTCAGTTCTACACAGAAAGGTTCTAAACAGACCGTGCCGTGTCGATGTCTGGTTTCTGATTCCATTGGTTTAATTTCTTATGAAACCGCCATGTGGTGTCAACAGTGTTGGGCAAGTAACTCATGAAGAGCAACACGTTTACTACTTATTCAGCAACACCAGGCCTTCCTGGAGTAAACTGATGCCACGTGCAGCAGCAATGCAGTACTAAGAATCCAACGGAATGATGCCTGAACAGGCCTCAAAACGACTGATTCTCAACTCTTTTTTTTTCATTTCAAGAACCCCCAGTTTAATATCGTTAGCCTCGTAGCATACTTGCCTAGGTACGTTTTTTGGTCAAATTGACAGTTCTGCCTAAACTGCTGCTTCACTGTGCCTTATTGCCTATGTCCTCCGCAGAATTTTAAGTCAACTTTTTTTTTTTACTTTTACAGAAATGGGCAGGGTGAATCAGCAGCGTTAGGAGATTAGAGTTAGGCAGAAACAAATGAAGGCAGATAAAGGCGGATAAACATTTCTTTTCCTCATGATTGCCTAAGTCAACTAGATCAGCGGTTTTCAACCAGTGGTCCTTGGGGGGAGGGTACCAGGGGGTCCCCAGCAAAATTAGTTAACATAGTGTCACAATCATTTTAACCGACTTAGCTTTGGCTATTCAAAACTAGCAGATCTACGAGCTTGTAGATCTGCTACTTTTGAGAAATCTTGAAAATGTGTGCAAATCTTTCAATATATATGTTTTTTTAAAGCGAACATTTTTAACTCTTTGCTTCTGGGGGTCCCTGGCACAAAACATTTTCAGATGGGGGTCCGCGGCCAAATATATCAATTTAGGGGTCCTTGGCATGAAAAAGGTTGAAAACCACTGACTTAGGCAATTATGCTACGAAGCTATTTTTTTTTGAAGACAGAGCCTGAGCGGTCCACAGTGCTGCCACCTAGAGGCCAGTGAGATCCACTATGGCCTTGATGAAGATGGTGTCGTCGCGGATGTAGGAGTTCTTGGCGTCGAGTTTGGAGAGCGGACAGAAGAGCGGGCAGCCGCTGGCGATGTTCATCTCGCTCACCGGCCGCTGGAAGGACGAGGAAGTGACGTCGGGCCGGAAGGCGTCGATGATGTGCTCCCTGTTGCTCTGGTCCAACAGCATCAGAGTAACCTGACAGGCCGAAAAGAGAGAAAAAAAATCACACCCTGTGTGAAGGAAGCGGTGCCTTTGGGGCGGGCCTTAACTCATTTCAGTTCGTCCCTATTGGTGGTCTGAGTCCACTTACCAAATTTGTACTTGGTAGCATGCTGCAAACTGGAATGATGGCTGTTTAAAGCCCAGCCAATGGGCAGACAGAGGGGGCAGGGCTTAAGTAATGACAGTTAGTCCCTATTGCTGCCTTTAGTCCATGTACAAAACTTGTACTCCATAGCATGCTGCGAACTTGAGTTATGGCTGTTTGAAGGCCAGCCAATGGGAAGACAGAGGGGGCGGGGCTTCAGCAATTCATGCTGCTCCCTGTTGGTGGTCTAAGTCCACATACCAAATGTGGACTTGGTGGCATGCTGCAAACTGGAGTTATAGCTGTTTAAAATCCCGTGCTCATCCCGTGCTCATACGGGCGCTGGGGGTCCCTGGACCCCTCTTTGATAACGTCATCAATTCATGCTCGTCCCTATTGGTGGTCTAAGTCCACATACCAAATTTGGACTTGGTGGCATGCTGCAAACTGAAGTTATAGCTCTTTGCTTCTTTGCCGTGCTCATCCCGTGCTCATCCGGACACACGGACATACGGACAAAGCCACGTATAGAGCGGTTGGCACCGCTAAAAATCACACCCAGTGTGAAGTGGGCGGTGTGGTCATCACAGTGGTCATCACAGTGATGGAAGCTCACTTAAAAAAAAGTTTTTTTTTTTAAGTGCATAGTCCTATTTTAGGTTATTAATTTCATCATGTGTCTCGCTAGCCAATCACAGTGCTAAATAGAGTCAGCCAATAGAGTCAGCCAATCACAGTACAGCTAGGGGTGTACTAATGTATGAGCCAATCACAGTACAGCGAAGGGTGTACTAATGAGGTGTCCCAACCCCACTTATAGGGGCGGCTACACCGCCCAAAAATAGGTTTAGGTTTTTGGGGCGGTGTAACCGCCCCCTATAAGTGAGTTTTGGACACTGACCAATCCTGCACCGTGATTGGCCAATAGTCTACAACGCAGTCCACACCCCTAACCCTTCCATTGTTAATGCAAATCGATACTTTTGCAAAGTCAGCCAATCACATTACAGCTAGTGTCATCACCACTAACTGTAATGTGATTGGCTGACTTTGCAAATTCAGGACTGTGATTGGCTAGCGAAACACATGACACATGTGCAGCCCTATGAATAGCAGTATGGACTTTAAAAAAAGTCATTTATCCTTTTTTTAAAGTGAGTCATGTTGTGATGACCACACACCGCCCACTTCACACTGGGTGTGATTTTTAATAAAGCATGTGGGTCTCAAACTGGGGTCCGGGGGATCCAAAAGCATGACTGAGGGGGTCCCAGAAGGCCCCCAGCAAAATGAGGAACGGTTCCGCGATTTAAAGCAGCACTATGTAACTTTTTAACAACTATACAGCCCGACTCCGGATAAGTGGTTGAAGATGGATAGCATATTATGTCCCACGAAATTATACAGTTACATGTTTTCCTTCCAAATGTATAGACTCAGGGGGTCCCTGCTAGTCTTGACTGTATTATTATGTACAGGGAAGACAATGAGCTTCCTCCTGGCATTTGCACCAAGGCAGAACTGTCAGTCAAAGCAAAGACACAGCGTGTCCTCGCCGGACATGCTTGCAGAGACTCTTGGGTAATGAAGTTGCCATGTCATTTGTGTCCAAAGTGGCCAATAATACCACAAACTACATAATGCAGCTTTAAGGCCTGAATTCAAAAATAGTGAAAATTACTGATCTACAAGCTTGGCTATTTTCACTATTTTTGAATTATATTTGCCTATGACAAACAAAATAGGGATGACAGGTTGAAAGTGGTTCATTTCACCAGAATTTCACCAGCAAGAAGCTATTCCAAATGAGAGAATGCATAAGAATGACCATAGGTTTCATTCGCTCCACTTACAAGAATATGTCATAAATCTAATCTAACAATTGTTAGATGAAAACCACTGACTTAGCAAGCAAAAGTAGTTAATATAGCATCACAACCATTCTAACCACTTCATCCATGTATATGTTGGCTATTCAAAAATAGCAGATTTACAAGCTCACAGCGTGTGAAAATTGAAATGTATCGAAAATGTTTGTAAGATCTGGAATGATTTCGATTTTTTTCAAAGTGTTTTTTTTTTACATAAATCTTGTGTTCTAGGGGTCCCTGGTACAACATCTTTTCAGATGGGGGTCCGTGGGCAAATACATATCAATTTGGGGGTCCTTTGGCACGAAAACATATGAGAACCACTGGTCAATGCTTCCAAAACATAGCGTTGTGTCCTGCTGCGTTACCTTCTGGTTGAAGGGCCACTTGAGCAGAGCGTCACTCAGTCCCCTCATCACCACAAAGAACAAGGACAAATGGCTGCCGCGCCCCGTCCCGTCCCCATTCAGGTAGATGCGCAGACACATCTTATAGCCGTATTTACTGGTGTAGAAGGCTGCAGGGGGCACAAAGACAGAAAGCAAAACATATAATCTCATAATTGTTTATCCCCCAAATCCCTGAAGGCTAATAATATTTGACCTTTGGGATACGCAAATAAGTCGGTGTGTCCAAAAACGTAGTTACTGGACTTTGGCTTTGTAGTGCAGCGTGGATGTGCGGGTTGTGGGTGTTTTTTTGTCTTTTTTCTCATCTTGGGTTTGAAAGGTATGCCAGGTGAGGACATGGCGCAGTGTTGATTTCGTCGACTAAAACTATGACGAAAAATGTTCGTCGACTACCTTTTTTCACTGACGAAAACTAAATAAAAACTAAATAAAAACTAAGCTATGATGACTGAAACTAAGACTAAATATATTGACAATTTCGTCAACAAATAAAAACTAGACTAAAATGTTAGTGAGGGACTAATGGTGAGGGACAACACTCGGGTGTTGCGCTCTGAAAATAGCAGATCTACAAGCTCACAACGCGTCGCGCTGCGACGCGTTGTGAGCTTGTAGATCGGCTATTTTCAGCATGCAACCACGTGTAAAATCAGCCTTTAAGACGGCATCAAGGCACCGACCAAATACATTTTAGTCGACTAAATCAACTGTAGATTTAGTCGACTAAAATCTTATGATATTTAGTCGACTAAAACTAGACTAACAGTAAAACATTTCAGATGACTAAAATGTGACTGAAACTAAATGGAAATTTATTCAAAAGACTATGACTAAAACTAAATAAAAAATTTGCTGTCAAAATCAACACTGCATGGCAGGAGCTATAGTGTAACGCATTGGATGCCAGAATTTTATAATAACAGATTAAGTTCGGTGCCAGAAATCTCACCGTTGCGTTGCGCTGCGCTGTTTAAAGCTGTAGACTCCACGACGAGCAATCCATGAAAAACAATGCATGTGTGTAGGGGTGCGCGAGGGTCCAGGCTTTAGCCAGGACCAACAACATGTCTCACGCGAGTCACCATTGCGGAGCGATCGCGCATCGAGAATGACTCGTTTTGCCCACTGTAAAAAGTTAAGGAGATACAGAGGTGTTTTAGAAAGGAGATAGAATGGAAGCGGATGGGAGCCAGATTTTTTTGGCACGGTGATCCATCTGTCCCTTACTTCTTAGAGTGTTCAAGGGTGATTCCAGGGCTGCGCTAGCCCCCCCCCCCCTTGTGGAAAAAAAATGAAAAAAACAAAAAGATCGATTTCACGTACATTTACGTTTTTTTGGCTTTTTGGCACTCCACGGGTGTATTTGCAAAAACGTAATATTACGGTTTTGGCACTCAATGTGTTAAAAGGTTTACCAGGTGACAACATGATGGGAGCTGTAGTTTAAACACTCTTTCCCAAACAATGGGTCGTGGACACATTTTTATGGGTCGCAGGTATATAGCCCTTTATTTTGGTTTCATGCATCATCAAAAAATGTCATGGAAAAAAAAAATCTAATAAATCACATTAAAAAAACACAAGAACAAGAACTGTATAAAATAGTAGATCTACAGAGATCTGTCAATAGCAGAGCTCTAGTTTTAGAAGGTTTTACCAGGTGAGAACATGGCGGGAGCTCGCCCAGCGATGGCGTCCTGTCTCTTCTTGGTGAAGTCGGAGATCCTCCAGACGAAGACTCCGTCGAAGGTGGTGGCCGACATCTCCCTCAGCCTGCCCTCCATCTCTGCTACGGTCAGGTCCTTCAGTCCCACTGTCCTCTCAAGCTGACGCACCTGTGAAACAAACACAAAATCAACACATCAACACAACTTCACATGTTGACTAGGGGGGATATGAGTTACGATTCTATCTGTAGGAGCCAATATGGGTGTTTTTGATTTATCTGATTTATATTCCTTATATGGTGGTGTCATTGCACCACCAAGCCACAAGGGAGCATATGGCGCATTGGTGGTGGTTCACGTCACCTACTCATTGATATAATGAACACACGTGTGCGACTCCGGTGTGTTTGGACTCGGAGAGAAGCAACAGTTCTTACCGCACGCTATAGCGCACCTAGGAATTTAGGAAACAAACATAGAAACAAAAGGAATTAGGAAATACACACACAAGGGTGACTTTGGGGTATTATTATTATTGCCGATACAAGTGCTGCTGGAAGGAGCCAGGCTGGAGTGGGCGAGGCGAACGCGTCAAGAAACAAACTTTTGGTGAGTCCAAACGCCACCGTGACCGAACTGAAGGCGGTATTGGGCCAAATTTAGTTCAATCACTTCACTATCCCTATCGGGCCATTAACTCGAATGGCGCTGAGTCGGCTCAAGTGGACTTTGCAACGCACGCCAACGACTCGCTCGCCTGACGCCTCTCGTGGCGCCCAAGTCCACTTTTACAAACAATGTCTCGTGGAAAGACGATCGAGACTCTCTTCTTTCCACAGGAGAAGAAATATTGCAACCGCGATCGTCCGTTCTGTATAGTTGAATATAGCTCGTTTTTAACAAAAACGCGATCTGGGAAAAGAAATCCGAGATACATGTATTTTTAGCGGCGCTAGCCGCTCTATACCTTTAGGTATAGAGCGGTAGCCCTCTATACCTGGCTTTTGCGTCAACGTTCTGATTGGTCAGACACGTCAACAAAGTGATTGGTCAAGCTTCACGTGACACGTGGCTATAAACACATTATAAACACTTATTGATGACAAAATGTAGTGATGACAAAAAGGCGCCGCTACCTTCACACAGGTGTGATTTTTATAAATCTAATAACATTGTAGCGGACGGCATGAAAATGCTTTAGATGACGTAATTTCCGGGTCTATCCTTCTCTCCAAGTCAGGGCATCATTCATAGGTTGGCGAAGAACGCCCTCTAGCGTCATCACTAAACAACACCAGTTGACGTAATATTACGTCATTGGCGGTCAAGCCTTGGATTTGAGATGACGTATTATTACGTCCTTGGCAGTCAATGGGATAGTGGGGGGATAGAGAGTATGAGTGTGTAGCAGCTACCGTCGCGCCTGCCGTGCCTCCCTGAACTATCGCTGCGCTCGATTACATCTGGCAACACTGGAAACTTTTGTGTGGTAAGCTTCCTCTGTACCTATCTTCGCTTTTAGAGCCAAAAGTTACTGGACATGCAACGCGTTCACAATCACACATTAGATATACAAGTCCACGGACGAACAGTGAACAAGGAAAGACTGCTTTCATGTATTATGCTCCACACAAATGGAACAGACTTCAGGACTCTCTGAAACTGGAGCGATTGGTCACAGTAGAAACATTTAGGGTACTTCTTGAGGACACATTGCATAGTAACTGCTCCCGTTTCATGTAACACTATATTTTTTCGTATCTGTGATGATCGTAATTTGATTCAAATGTTTGTTATGGTTTTTCATTATGTATGTATTTCATTTGTTTTAAATGCTGTTATCAGGGCGTCCTTGAAAAAGAGAGCTTTGCTCTCAATGGTCTCCCCCGAATAAATAAATTAAAGAAAGAAAGAAAGAAAGAAACAAGGACGTGCTCTGTCGTCAAAAGCAGTTTCTTCCAATTAAGACTCCTGGCTAAGGTAAACAGCCTACCTCCCCCCTAAACAACTGGAAATGGCTATCCATGCCTTCATTTCTTCGAGGCTCGATTATTGTAATACTTTATATATAGGTATTGAGCAGTCCGCACTCAGGCGCTTGCAGCTGGTGCAAAATACGGCTGCCCGTCTCCTCACTGGCATAAAAAAGCGAAATCACTCCTGTCTTAGCTGCGCTCCATTGGCTCCCTGTTTTTTTTTTTTCAGAATTAATTTTAAGGTCCTTTTATTTGTTTTTAAATCTTTACATGGACTGGCTCCTTCTTATCTCACAGAGCTTATTGAACCCGACTCTCCAGTCAGGGCTCTGAGGTCTGCTGACAAATCGCTCCTGGTGGTCCCTAAAACGAGACTAAAGACTGTGCCTTTGCTGCTGCTGCCCCCACGCTCTGGAACAGCCTACCCCTCCCCATTAAAACTGCTCAGTCTATTAGGGTTTTTAAATCTCGCCTCAAGACTCACTTCTTTTCACTAGTTTTTAAAGGTTCTATGACATTCATTTTCACTTGTTTTAATTTTTATGTTTTTTGGGGGGTTTTATGACCGCAATTACACCCCAAAAATCGGAACTTTGAACATTCAGTGGATTTTCTGTGGTATGGGGTTTTCAGAATAATTGGGCTGAAAAGTAATCTGAGCTTGGCCCTTGGGCAGTGAAGTCACAGGCCATTAATCCCACCCACCACTGCAAGAAAAGAGGCATTAATGGGCATTTTTGGGCATTTACAGTTGCTCAGTAAACCTGCAGTTTGCTGGTGTTTTTGTACGTAATTGGAAATTTACAGTTGAAAATGTTTACTGTGAAATACGTCTATATACTTTGGAAATCAGTGATTTACCGTTCCTCTGCCAGACAA
Source organism: Gymnoscopelus microlampas (assembly GCF_963454915.1). Taxonomy (NCBI): domain Eukaryota; kingdom Metazoa; phylum Chordata; class Actinopteri; order Myctophiformes; family Myctophidae; genus Gymnoscopelus; species Gymnoscopelus microlampas. The sequence goes on from NC_139958.1 coordinate 40,835,043, forward strand.
AGACCCAGCAGGAGACTGGCCATTTCCTTTGACATCCAAATTCACTCTTTGTTTAAAGAGGGGGTCTCTCTCTCCCTCTCCCCATTACCAAAGCAAAAATGGAACAAAACAAAACTATACTTTTCAATGTTTTTGTTAAGGGCTTAAAAAAGGGCTTCATTTGTTAATCTTTTTTTTATATATAATCTAAGTGAATAAGAATATTTCCCATATCTGTTCACCGAATAGGTGACTGACTTAATGGTGTGTGTGTGTGTGTGTGTGTGTGTGTGTGTGTGTGTGTGTGTGTGTGTGTGTGTGTGTGTGTGTGTGTGTGTGTGTGTGTGTGTGTGTGTGTGTGTGTGTGCGTGCGTCCACCTTTGCCTGTGTGTCACGCTTGGGCCCTGGGCCAGACTTTGGACATGTCTGCTTTATGTGCTGCTGCGGGTATCTTACCTACTGTACACTGTTACGACCTGGCTCGTAGGCCATAACAAAAAGGAGGAAGACACACGGCTGGTTTAAAAGTGTATACAATAATATCATATATTTAACTTAAATATAACAAAGAATGGCATGGAGTGTGTTAGTCTGTAGAATCAGTAAGTGAGTGGATGTGTGCAAACCAAAGACTAAACTGAAGAAGACCAAATTAGTTGCTGCTATATCGCTGTTGTCGAAAAGAAACCTCTTATCTCCATATTCAAACTTATGTTTTTTATTAGATAAACGCCCTACTTCTTCATACTACAGCGTCACACAAAAGCATCAAATGCTTTTTTAAATGGAATCCTGAAAAGTAACTGTTTTGGACACAAGTTTTTCAGAAAACCCAATGCCCAGCCTGCAGGACCTGTGGGAAGACACTCAAAGACAGACAGGGGAGTAGCCTAAGCAAGCGAGCTTGCTTGAGGTGTGAAGGGGGATGGTGTGTGTGTGTGTGTGTGTGTGTGTGTGTGTGTGTGTGTGTGTGTGTGTGTGTGTGTGTGTGTGTGTGTGTGTGTGTGTGTGTGTGAGAGACAGAGAGAGAGAGAGAGAGAGAGAGAGAGAGAGAGAGAGACGGGTGTTCATTTACAGCAGCACATGTTATGTTGATAAAGGCTGGTGATGTTTGCTTTTATGCATTATTACACATTTACCTTAAGACAGGCAAGCCCATTGTATTTAGTATTCAGTTAGTATTTTATTGTTATTTATTTATTGTTTATTTGGTCAGGCATTTCTCAGGACAGCTAAAGGTCCTTATTTGGGCCCTTCCAGGACCCCATTGAGTCCCTTTGTTCACCAAATTCAAATCAGAAAAGGAGCCAAGCAGAGAGGAGTGAAAACTAAGAAAGTAAGTGGATTTACATGCTGTACAGATCTCTTTAAGTTATAGATTATTGTGTATTCCTTTGTTTGATTTTGATTGAATACTTTATTAGCAGTTTGCTAAAAAAAAAGAGCAAGTAACCTACAGTTCAATACAAGGTCTGCTAAGAGGATTTTAAACCCCAAAAAGCCTATGGCTTGTTTACATCAAGCTAAACACAAGCTAAACTTTATTTTCATGCTGTTTTATGCTGCTCAGTTTGGGTATTCTTCCTGCTTGTCTTGGTTGAATTATTATAGTATGCTAGCTAAGCTATTAGCTGAAACTTTTACATGTGCTACAACATATTTATTGGTTTGTTTTATTTTATCTAAGTAGGTAATTGTGTTAGCCTTTCACATACAGTTCAAAAGCTTAAATGCTAGGTTTTGATGGAGGCTTTGAACAGGTCGGGGGTGGGGTGGAGGTGTCTACAGTCTGCAGTCTGCACTCTGAAACTGGCTTCTCTGGAATCAAGTCAACTAACATATACTGCTTTTTAGACTTTTACTGGGGCCAGTTAAACATTGCAGTCACATGTAGGTTCTCTTTTAGAGCAGTGTAGATGTGGAATTGTGTTGTTTGTGTAGATAAACAACTAAATAGATCCTAATTGTGTTTTCCTTGTATTTCAGCGGCTTGCAGGACTGTCTTTGAGTCTCTGAGAAGAAGCCATCGCCTGGACCAACCAGAGAATGCTGACCAGAAGAAAAAGATGAATGCCTCAATGAAGAGCCGACAGAGAAGATTGAGGGTAAGTTATATGGAACTGTTTGTAAGATGTTTTTTTGTTTTACATTCTGTGTTCCTGTAATAATGGTAATGTAATACATAATTTAATTGCTATTCTATGTTTTACAGTTGATGACCACCAGGACTGCATGTCTGGAGTCTGATGGAGAAAGGGCCGTGTGGGCGCAGAGGACGGCATCGTAGATGGACGGGCGGTGTGGATTGTTTCATCTCCACCCGAGAGAGATGAGGAGCTTTCTGCTTTATGCCAGGTGCTTCAGGAGAGGAAAGACAACCGAAGAGACCCGCGTTCCCTTTATCACCACCGCGTGCGGCGAGACACACTGGCACAGAACAGCTCATTTTTAGCTCTCTTACACAGTAACTAAGTTGTCCAGTTTGGTGGAGGGACTCCAAAGACAAGAGAGGCCGTTCAGCGAGACACTGCCTGAGAGACAGAACTACAATTTCTTTTTGTTATTATTGTCCCCTTTGTGGGAGTTTTGTACAACTTCTGGGGGTCCCTGGAAAAAAACATTTGGAGATGGGGATTTTTTTTTTTTACTGTTTTAGAAGATATTTGTAGAATCCCCAGAAACAAAGATTTGAGTAACAAATGTTCGCTTTAAGAAAATATATATATTCAAAGATTTGCACAAATTTTCCACGATTTTGGAGCAGATTTGGTTCCATTTGTACACTCTCAGAGTTACAGACCCGTAAGGGTCCATTTGGTTCCTATCCATCATTTAGCTGGGGACCCCCTGGAACCCCCTCAAGGACCCCTGGGGATTTTTTTTTTTTACTGTTTTAGAAGATATTTGTAGAATCCCCAGAAACAAAGATTTGAGTAACAAATGTTCGCTTTAAGAAAATATATATATATTCATATGTTTCTTTTTTTATCAATAAACACAATTTACCTGACTGAGATTGTTGCCTATTTGTTTTCAGAATCATGTGTGTGTGTGTGTGTGTGTGTGTGTGTGTGTGTGTGTGTGTATATAACTAAATAAATGCATACATAACATATATATATATATGTATATATATATATATATATATATATATATATATATATATATATATAAATAAATAAAATAAGGGGGGGGGCACCCCCCCCCCCCCCCCCCAAGATCCCTAGGAGGGGGGGGTCACCTTGTGAGCCCCCCCCCCCCCCCCCCCCACACAATGTGACCCCCAAAATGAGGGCGGGATGCCCACCTACGTCACAGCCAATCATACGTGGCTTATTGCACATGCTCAGTAGCATTACTCGAGATAGGGAGGGGGGATCTCCCCCCTACCAAATTGTGGAAATCTAGGTCAGGGCTGAAGGTGTGATTTTCTGGCAGCAACCCCAGCAGGGGGTCACGCATACTTAATTTGGTACCATACAGGAGTTTACCGACCTACAAAACTTTGAGTTTTCCGAGTGGAAAACTCTTGTAAATTCTTGTAAATTCTCTGAGTTTACATCTCATATTCATCGGTTTTCATAGCCGGAAACCTTGTTTTTTTTGCAGTGCACTCTCCTCCTCGCCCCTCCCCTCCCCTATCCTTTCCTTTGGGTGGGGGCGGAGCAGAGGCGATGATTGACAGGCAAAATTTCATTAACCTTGTTTCATATGTTTTATTTTCTTGTTGTTGCCCTCCATGTACAGCACTTTGGTAAATTTCGTCTGTTGTAAATGTGCTATATAAATAAAGTTTGATTTGATTTGATTTGATTTGATTTGATCCTTCCTATAATACCTTGTTACTCAGAGCTTCGATCTTGTCCTGGTCCAGGCGGTGCTGCCTGTTGGACGCCTCTATGGTGGTGGAGAACCTCTCCACCTCTCGGTTCAGGACACACACCACGTTCTCGAAGGTGCCGGCCTTCACCTCCAGGTCGGTGCAGCGCCGGCCCAGCTCGGCCACCTTCCAAGGTTCAAGGTTCAAGGTTAGTTTATTTTGTCTAACTGTGGTGTCTCCCCGGGACCCAGTCTAGTGAAAATAGCCGGTCTACAAGCTCACAACACGTCGCGGTGCGACGTGTTGTGAGCTTGAAGATCTGCTATTTTCACCACTTCATTCTCTACTTCCCTTTTTTATTTTAAAGGAATAGTTCACCCAAAAAATGACTTATTTTCTATCAATTACACACCCCATGAAGATTCTTTCGTTTTTGTCGCATTCCTAAGCCAATAATTTGATAACCGGCGGAAAGATGCTAACGTATCCGGTAGGAGACTCAAAGGAAACTCTTTGAGTCTCCTACCGGAGAGACCACCAGTCATCAAATTATTGGCTTAGGAATGCGACAGAAACAAAATAATCGCCAGAAATTCAATGCTTCACGGGGTGTGTAATTGATAGAAAATAAGTAATTTTTTGGGTGAACTACTCCTTTAATGTAATTCTTTTTTTTTTTTTTTTTAACTTATGGAACATTTTGATAATATAATAATAATAATAATAATTAAAAACTAATTTTAGGAAACAAAAAATAGTACTGAGTACTGGCGACCCATAAAAATTGGTTTGGGAAACAGTGAAACAGTGCCCTATACCAGTGGTTTTTAACCAGTGGTCCGGGGACCACCAGTGGTCCTTGAGGGAGTTCCAGGGGGTCCCCAGCTAAATGATGGATAGGAACCAAATGGACCCTTGTGGGTCTGTAACTCTGAGAGTGTACAAATGTACAAAAATGTACATTTGTACACTCTCAGAGTTAAATTAACATAGATTTTATACATAAATTGGGGTCCCAGAGATAGAAATGCCATTTAATGGGGGTCTGTAGCCTCTGCATGTTAAACTGGGGGTCCTTGAAATTAAAATGGTTGAGAATCACTGCTAGAGTCGTAAAAATCGTCTCTTATTGGGGGTCCCTGGCATATCTTTTCAAATGGGGGGTCCGTGGGCTAACGTGTGTCAATTTGGGGGTGCTTGACGCGAAAAAGGTTGAAAACCACTGCCCTAATACCAGAGTCACAACAAATAAAGAGGATCCACCTTGGTCTTCTCGCTGTGCAGCTGCAGCTCCAGCGCGGCGCCCACCGAGCTGGGCAGCGGGGTGAAGGAGGTGGACACCGTCAGGGCGGGCTGCGGCGGCGGGGGCGGGGCCAGGGCGGCGGCGGCGGGGGGCGGGGCCGACGTCGACGACGCAGACGCGCCGCCCCCCGGCGGCGGGGGCGGAGCGGAGGAGGAGCTGGAGGACGATGAAGAGGAGGAGGAGGGGGAGGAGTTGGAGGTGGAGGTGGAGGCCGGCCCCTGCACGGGGGGATGAGGCCCAGAGGAGGAGGAGGTGGAGGAGAAGAGCTGGGACACTCGCTGCTCCAGCTCCCGGAGGGACTGGTGGAGCTCCAGCAGCTTGTGTCCCGCCAGCTCCAAGCCCTGGGGCTGGAGGCCCTCCATGCTGACCTGAAAATTATTCATAATAATTATAATATAATATAATATAATATAATATAATATAATATAATATAATATAATATAATATAATATAATATAATATAATATAATATGATACTAGAAAGTACTGTTCCTGAAGAAACAGTGTGGGATCGCTAAGAATGTTGCTGGTATTGAGTATTGATAGTGTTAGTAGTGTTATAGTAGGGTCATAATACAATGACATCAGTATTATCACGTCATTGATAATAATAAAATAATATAATTATTATATAATTATTATTATTAGTATTATTATTATTATTATTAGTAGTAGTAGTATCATTAGTTTTATTTTTAGTATTATTCATAATAATAATAACAATCTAACTATAAATGCTGTAGTTCACATATCTCAGACAGACTGACTTCAAACTCGGCACGAGTGTTACCCGAGGGAGTGCCATGTCAAGTCGGTCAGATAGGTAGTTGTCCAGAATTGACCGATACGGGGCCTCCGCTGTCCTAGCATACCACATATGCTGGTAATCCAGTTTGACAGCGTGCCGCGGGTTCAACTTCCAATCCCGACAACCTTAGCTGTGTGTCACCCCCCCCATCTCACTCCCCATTTCCTGTCAGCCCACTGTCCTATCAATAAAGCCCAGAAAAAGCCCCCAAAAATATCAAAAAATAAATACAAATGAAAAACTGGTAAAACTGGTGGTTCTTAGGGTAAACCTGTTGTTGCTAGGGTGTAATAGGCAGTTGGCAACTGTTGAGATGCCAGGATGAGCCCTCTGTGCTGACCTTCATGCCCATGATGTAGTGCAGAAGCAGGTTGAGGTGTTCGTACGCACAGGCGCGCTCATGCTCATGGATCTTCTCCTTCTCCACCTGGGTGACAAACAAAGGGACAAAGAGGAAATGAGACAGAGAAGTACCTATAGTGGAACAGCTCTGGCACCACCGTGAAAAAATAAAAAGAATTATACAATAATGTGAAAGAATTAAGTAACCCATTGAGACCGGGAAAGAACCTGTGTAAACAATGTGGCCAATGTTTGACCAGTTTTTATAGTTTGTTGATTACTTTTAGGCCTGCATGACCTCGATAGGCTCTATGCACAGCAGCCATATTGTGAAGACATTCACAGGTGTTACCAATGATACTAATGAAGGCTCTGTTCCATTCTGGTCAAACAGAGTCAGGGTGCTGATATTGTGCATGTTGGCTCACTGGAAACACTCTGCTACACCAGTGGGTCTAAAATGTGGGTCCAGGGACCCTCATGGTTCCTTAAGGGGTTTCCAAATGGCCCCTTACGAGTGTTTAACTCTGAGAGTGTACAAATGGAACCAAATGGACCCGTAAGGGTCCATTTGGTTCCATTTGTACACTCTCAGAGTTATGGGGGTCATGGAAATTGAAAAATCGGAGAACCACGGTGCTACACTAAATGGAACAGAGCCTTCATTAGTATCATTGTTGACACCTGGGAATGTCTTCACAATATGGCTGCTGTGCATAGAGCCTATTAGTCGAATAGTCGACTAATTAGTCGAGGGGTGTCTGAGTCGACTTCCAATCTCTTTCGACTGAGAGATTGGCCTAGTTTGTTATATTAATTAACTAATGGTTTGCCAAAAATAGGATATACATCATGATTTATTGGGAGAAACCAAGCAAGTATATGTTAAATCAGACGCTAAGCACCCCTACAGCCCAAATGGAATTGTTTGCATGATTTGACTGAGAGATTGGCAGAAAGTCCTTAAATTGTGAATAACTTCACTGTCATCTGGTCACCCCCCCCCCCATTTGGTTCCATTTGTACACTCTCAGAGTTATGGGGGTCGTGGAAACCACTGTGCTACACTAAATGGAACAGAGCCTTCATTAGTATCATTGGTAACACCTGTGAAGGAAGTGATAATATGGCTGCTGTGCATAGAGCCTATTGTAATAATAGAAATAATACTTACAGACATATCACACCCCACAACATGAAATCGGCATGGAGTTCTGAACTTGCTGCAGAACTTAATATGGTCCACATACTGCAGAAGAATGCACAATACAAAAGTTAATAATAAATACAAATAAAACAAACATTATCTTAAAAAGATGTTTTAAAAAGTTTTCTTAATAGGTTTGCTAAGGGGCCTTACATGCTTCCATCTGACGTCACTGCTTTGCTCGGACAGGGTGGGTTTTAATTACAAAAATTACGTCAATCAGAATGGGCGCGGTCTCAGAACTTTTTTCGGGCGCTCCTGCACCCTAGACCAGTAGTTCTCGAATTTTCGTGTCAAGGACCCCCAAATTGATATGAATTTGGCCGCGGACCCCAATCTGAAAATGTTTTGTGCCAGGGACCCCAAGAAGATAGCCGATCTACAAAAATAGCCGATCTACAATCTCACAACGCTGGTGGATCTGCTATTTTTGGCTAGTGTTCCCCCCAAATATAGATGCTGGGGTTCAAGGGGTTAACATAACATACAAAAAATGTACATATATACCGTGAGATTTGATCTTTTTCTTTCAGGTAGTTGTAAACCCTAGTCGGTTAGATTATTTTGAAGCATATAGCCCCCCTTTAGCAATCTGCCAATGCTTTGTCAATGCAAATGCGTGGATTCCTGGTCTTGCAGATTTTTTCCAAGAATCCACGCATTTGCATTGACAAAGCAGTGGCAGATTCCGCCCCAGAGGTAAAATAAAAGTGCGGTGGGGCCGTGCCCTTATGGTAGCTTTCCACCGCACAGATTTTGAGCCGACTTGGCGTCGAGAAGCGTTGGATATTGTCGTCCCGTCGGTTAGGGCTCAGTCGGGTGGTCCGTCTGCGCCTTTTCGGCCGACTCGGGGGAACCCGACATGTTCAGTTCTTGCGCCGACTATTAGAACCGTCGGATAGAAAAGAGGGGGGAGAGCTAGGGGTAAAGGTTTGATCAACGCTGCTTCGAGGTTGCCAGATATGTGAGTGAAATCAGCGACCAGGTCTATGAAAACCTACATTCACTGTTTCTCTCTCTCTCCGTCTCTCAAAGCGAGCGAGCGAGCGAGAGAAAGAGAGAATAAGCCTACGTTTGCACTCACAATTGTCTGAAGATGCATTCTATATGTCATGTTATGGTTTAGTTTAAGGACAGCTCTGACTTGCGCTGCAGCTGGTGACAGCTGATTGATTTGACCTACTTTTGCGTATACTGGAATGATGTAATTAATTATTTGGGAGCAGGTGTGTAAGATTCCAATAGTATAAACATTTTGAATGGCTTTCATATACAGTACTCTACTTTTTTCAAATGAGATTTGGCCATATAGATCGAAATGTGCTCAGTTTTGGCTATTTTCTGGGTGTTAATTTATTATTATTATTATTATTATTATTATTATTATTCGAATAGCCGCTTTCAAAAATGGCGTGTACACGTCAGCAGTGATGGAAAAAGTACTCAAATGTTTTACTTAAGTAAAAGTATCAATACTGCAGTGTAGATGTAGGCCTACTCTACAGTCTGTTCAGTGGCGGAACAACTGCAAGCTGGGCTGGTAGGCACAGCACACTGATCAGCCCCCCCCCCTGCGCATAGCGCGTGTGCGCGTGTGCCCAGCCCGTGCGCGCGAAAATGTGCGGGTTTTGGGCGGATTGTGTTCGTTTTTTTGTTACTTTATTTCGGTTTTAGGGTTAGGGTGAGCTTCCAACAGTGTATTGGGGTGCCTCGAATATATTTGCAGTTCCATGTAAGCTGGTGAATCTCTGGGAAAGTTGCTGAGAGGCGGCTGCGGAGAGGCGGAGCACGTAAAGTGCGTCTAATTCTAATAAAAAAAGGTCCATGTGATCTGACGGCCCAGGCCCCCGGAGTCCCGGGACCGTAGGTGGCCGCCTACCTGGCCTACCCGGACGCTCCGCCACTGAGTCTGTTACAAGTAAAAGTCCGGAATTCAAAGAAAGTAGAAGTACTAAAGTATTGTTATCAAAATGTGCTTAAAGTACCAAAAGTAAAAGTAACCCAAAAAAATGTAATAGCAGATCTACAAGCTCACAACGTGTCGATATGCAACACGTTGTGAGCTTGTAGATCGGCTATTTTCAAATAGCCTATGTATAAAATATGGCTAAAGTGGTTAATGTATGTTTTATAATGTAATGATTTATATCTGCAAAGTAACTAGTAACCAAAATGTTCAAATAATTGTAGTGGAGTAAAAGTACAATATTTGCCTCTGAGATGTAGTGGAGTAGAGCAGTAAAAGTATAGACAATTGGAAATACTGCAGTAAAGTAAACGTACCTCAAAATTGTACTTAAGTACAGTACTTGAGTAAATGTACTTAGTTACTTTACACCACGGCACGTCAGTGAAGAAAAAACGCTGAGAACATCCCTATTTACCAGCGACTTTGCAGGGAAACAAGCCCAAAGTCGCTTATAATAAGCAGACCTGGCAACACTGGCAGTCCAGCCTGCCAGTTCTAAACAAATTAGCACAACAATGTGCGCATCGGCCGACTGCTTATGCTGACTGTTGCAGTCTGAAGTAGTCTGAAGTAGTCTGAACTAGTCTGAACTAGTCTGTTTGATGGAAAGCTACCTTTAGACTGACATTAGTACGAGTTTTCCAATAATACAAAAAAAAAACATTTTATTTTGTCACGTACCTTTTCTCGTGGGATTTTCTTCTTGGCACAGCCCTCGCAGATCATTGGATACTTGGGACAGATCTCATCATGTGCCTAAAAATAAAATTGGTAATTTTATCAATCAAGTAATATTTAAATGGATGGCTAGATAGATACATAGACAGACAGACAGACAGACAGACAGACAGACAGAATCCATGAATTCAAGGCTTCATGGCATGTGTAATTGGTATAAAATAAGTACTTTTTTCAGTGAACTATTGCTTTAATTGTCAAACATTAAAGAGGCAAACATTGTGAAAATAGACGATCTACAGGTACACAACGCGAGGCGTTGTGAGCATGTAGATCTGCTATTTTCACAGTGTTTATCTGTGGAACCGAGTCAAACAAAATGTAATGCCATCCTAGCCTCGCGTGGCCAGACTATATCACTGTGTGGATAATCTGGGAACCCATCGTCAAAGAAAAAGGACAAACAGTGCCCCCAGCGTATTTCACTTTTGCATTTGACTCTGGGGGGAGTGATTAAATAGACCGACGATGACTTGAAACTGGTGTTTGCCCTCAGCCCTCCACTTCCGGTGGTGCGCCTATGTTTTAATTCCTACATACAATATTTATCCACGGAACATTAACACCATTTCTCCCATGGGATCGTTTTGGTTATAAGCCCACTTGTTTCTATGATGGAAGAACAAGTTAACAACAAGGGTCCCCAGGTCAAATGTGATTATTTTGGGGTCAGTTACGTAATGCTTTTTGTATTTATTTAAATGAACCGTTTTGAACCTTGATATTTTTGAAGTGGAACGGCTCCTTGCAGTACTTGCAGTTGAGCGTTCTCTCGGGACACTCGCGCTCGTTGTGGCGTTCCAGCTCGTTGAAGCGAATGCGTTCGTTACAGGACGGACACGGGATGATCATGAACTCACATTTTCCCTCATGATTCATCTGCAAAAGACACAAAGAAAAGAGAGAGAGAGAGAGAGAGAGAGGGAGAGAGAGAGAGAACGTTTAATGCCATTTTTTTTTTCATTTCAAGGACTCCAGGTTTGATATGCATTAGACCTAGTGGTTCTCAAACAGTGGGCTTCTATCAAATAAATTCAGAAATACATAAATGTCAAACTGAATTCTAAAGAACTTCATAACTAACTACACACAGAAAAAGAATGGTTCTTTAACACATTGCCTGCCAAGAACGCATTATGCATTCTTTCAAATCCATCAGTTGCCTTTTCTGACAATTCCACAGCTTAGGAATGATCACACGTCACTCAGAGAAGGAATAGACGAATGTGACGTCATCCCAAAAAACGTCACGTCCGTCCGCCCCAACGTTAGGATTTTTAGAAAAACACTTCTAACTCAGATTATTTTATTTTTTTGTTGAAAACCACCCATTTTCAACGGGCCATAGCTGGAGCTATGGCCGATAGAAATGTTATTGTTCCAGTGGATACACAGGAACAAATGTAAACCCTACTCTAAACTCTACTCTACTCTCTCAGGAACAAAGGGGTGGGGTAGAGTCACATTTGTGTACACAACGTGGCTTCCACGGCTTTTCAAAGATCTATTTAACGTAATAAACGCTGCCAAGGGGATGAAAAACGATGTTTTAATATCAGGCAGTCAATGTGTTAAATGGTTATTTAAAAGGCTATATGGTTCCACAAAGAACCACCTAGTGAATGGTTCTTCATGTTCCTCATCTAGTTCTAGAGAACTTTTTTTTTTGGTCAAAGTTCTTTGAGGAACCTTTGAACTCTTAAACCATGTCTTAATAGGCAGACATTCATCAAAAATGGCAGATCTACAGCACTGTGACACATTGTGAGTTTGTAGATCTGCTATTTTCGAAAAGCACATCTCTGGAACCAAAAATGGTTTCTTCTATGGCATCACTCTGAAGAACCAGTTTTGGTTCCAGTTGGAACCTTTATTTTTCTGTGTGAAACTAACTAACTAACTAAATAAAGGAACACAATATAAAAGTGTTTAAGAAAATAGCCGATCTACAAGCTTGTCTATCTGGGCTATTTTCACTAGTTTGGGTCCAGGGGAGACATCACATTTCAATGTGTTTCAGCAGGTAAACACCACCACACCACTCCACTGGCTGATAACTGCTGGCACAGAGGGAAATGATGATGGGTCAAACTAATTATATATCGTTTTGTTAGGTAAACACACTGCAATGTTACAAACGTTTAAGCTTAATCCCTTTAAAAAAGCATCTCACCTCATACTCTTTAATATTTCCCTTCCAAGTGCAGCCTTCATTGATGCAAGCAGCAGGTAGATTTTCAACTTCTCTTCTAGCTGCATTGTCAGGGAAAGCCTGTACAAAAAAAGCCACATAATAAGTTAACGAATCCACAGTGATACAAGATAATTGTGATGTTTAAGGTAGAAAATGAAACAATATAATGATACTACAGTGTAGATTGGGGGTCCCAGAGATCAAAATGGTATCAAACGGGGTCCATAGCCTGATGCATATCAAACTGGTTGGGTAGTACAAATGTGCACATTTGCAAGAGACATTTGGACTTATTTTTGTTAATTTATGTTATTTACTTATTTCCTTTTCATTTAAAAAAAGTCAATGTTTAAGTTATCTTCAGAAGGTCTTCCATTTTAATGTGCACATTGAAACATTTTGCCTTATGTTCTTAATTTATGTTTGGTTAATTGTAATTTCCATTTAATTTAATTTCAAACAAAAGTAGTTTGATACTGAAGTTTTGTGTTAAGATCAAAAATCTGTGGTACCATTTGATTTAATTGTGTTAACTGTTGAGTTAGAAGAAGTATAACTGTGCCAAAATCAAAATGCAGTTTTCTATGCATTTTGTTTTTTGGGGGGGGTCTGACCCAAGTAACTAATTTCTGACCCTGACAGTTCCAGCAAGAACTTAGAGCCACATTCACCCCTGGTTACTATCCATTTGGTTCCCAATTTGGTCATTTAGCTGGGGACCCCCTGGAACCCCTTCAAGGACCCCACATGTGACCTGTTGTAAAATGTTTTTATGTTTAAAATGCACTGCTACTCACACATCCTTGCTTCAAAATCGATGTCGGCTCTTCGAAAATATCTTCTTTAATACAAGCGTTGCATTTCTGGGGTCCATTGCTGCATCGGGACAATGACACTTACATTAACAGTCTAAATGTACGGTATATAAACATTCATATCCTGAAAACATGAGAAACAGTTTCCTATGTCAGTAAAAGGAGCACTTCACCCGTTTTCAACCTATCTTCATATAATTGGTCCTCACTAATGCTCATTATAAGATGCCACCATTTCTGTCCACTCACTCTGTGTCTCAAAGGAGGGCTGTGGACAGTTCAGACACCTCCCTACCAGTGACATCATCAGTCACTGGTAAGGTTTGGACATTTTGTTTGTCTGTCTGTCTGTCTGTCTGTTGGTTTTATTAATGTGAGAACAAAGGCTTTTATTATAGTATGCTAACTTTCCAGCTGTTTCTATTAGCTTGGATTACCCATTGATGATGTAACTGGTAGGCCAATCTGGGAACCCATCGCCAAATGAAAAGGAAAAACAGCGCCCTCTGCTGTTTTTTACTAGCTCACTCTGCTCTGGGAGGAAGTCGACGTAGCACACGTACGCAAGGAAACCGGGGTTTTGGTCTTCCTTCAGCCTTTCACTTCCGGTGGTGCGACTATGTTTTCATTCCCACTAACAATATTTATACAAATATACACATATTTTGGTTATAAGCCCACTTGTTTCTATGATGAAAGAGCAAGTTAAAATGTGAATATCTTGGTTTTGTCTGCTCCGAGGACGCTATTGTTAAATGAGTTTCGGTTTGTTTCTAGTGGGGAAGGATCGGCGGACTCGTAAATCCTGCACACTACATTTGATTGGGTAAAGCGCGGCACGCCCACTTGTAGCCCAGTGCGTACGCGATATGACGAACCCGCCCAACAGATTCAAGCGGAGAGCAGAATCTGTTCTTGAGAGATTACTGGTAGGCAGAAGCAGTGCCATCTTATAATGAGCATTAGTGGTGACCAATTATACGACGATAGGTTGAAAAGGAGCGAAGTGGTCCTTTAATCAAACTAATTAAATTGGGGTGTGCAGAGTCAGTTGTTGGTTGGGGTGTATGGCTGTATGGGGTGTGGGGCGTAGGGGTTGGTGGTATGGGTGTATGAGTGTGTGGTATAGGAGTGTGGTGGGGGGGGGGGGGGTGTTAAGGTAGGACCAAGGGCCCAGCTTTTTGCTTTGAAATTGAGTATATATAGGAAGTGACAGTTCATATGAATGGCCTGTAGTTTCGCTGTTTTGCCCCTGCTGGTGTCAGGAAAAAAATGTTCTCCATTCAACTGGGTGGGTTTTTGACGACCTTTAGACGTGATTTTATTCCCTTAATAAACATTGTCATAAATACTACTGCTTGTTATGCTAGTTTAAAGTCTTCTTTCAATCAGAGTATTTCTACACTGCAGTATACTTTTACTCAAGTCATGTTTGGGGTGAACTATCCCTTGAACACCGTTAACCGTCCGTATACTCCATGAATTGAGTGCGTGGGGACCCCATTTGAAACAAGCCATTGTGGCTTTCATGGACGACCCATTTTAGTTGACCCTGTATCGTAAACTGTACTTCCATGTGCAAAATAAAGTATTCAATCAATCAATACCTGACGGTCCTGTTGAAGCAGTGGGAGCAGAAGCGGTGTCCGCACTGGGCCTGCACGGGCCGCCTCAGCAGGTTGTGACAGAGGTTGCACAGGTGCTTCTCCTCCAGGCCGTTAGGAGACAGGATCTGCTTGTTGAAGCCGGGCTTGTTGCTCTCCATGGACGAGGGCGGGGACGGCTCCTGTGTGGCCATTGCTGTCCTCCTCTGTCACCCCTCCCTGTCACGTCACCACCACTCACCGCACACTGTCACCACCTGGTGGGAATGGGGGGGGGGGGGGGGGGTGCATAGACATGAAAGGGGGGCTTGAGCCCCTGCCCTTTTACCTGTTGGTTGAAAAGTGCCCTCTAAAGACTGAAAAGGAAAAGGAAAAAAAAAAAAAAGAGAAATTTCAACTGCCCCTAGCGGCCTAACGGTAAGGCCGAAGGAAATGGCAGTGGATGTATTGGATGCAGCTCAAAGTGAACTTTACTCAGGTATCTAGTTTGTCCTTCCAAGCCTGTGTTATTAAAGAAAAACGGGCAACGATAGCCAAAACTCAATCGAAAATTGGCGATCGAAAACCGGCGAAAGTGGCCGTTTTCAAGATGTTTTGGCCATTATCTCAGGAACGGAAGGTCCAATCTGCTCAGTTCAAAGATTGTTGGGTGTGTGACTTTGGGGACATTAAGCACGAAATTATACTTTTCAGGCCTAAAAGTATGGTAATTGTTCGTAAAAAAGAATCCAATAGGTGCCCTTTTGAAATTCCAGCCCCTGCCTCTCCAAATCCCTCTGTACGTCCCTGCTCTCTACACAGCAGCCATATTGGATGGAAATTAGGCCTATTCCTTACTTCCTTCACAGGTGTTACCAATGACACTAAAGGCTCTGTTCCATTTCGTGTAGCACAGTGGTTCTCACACTTTTAAAATTTCAACGACCAATATGCACAATATCAGCAACCCTGACTCTGTTTGACCAGAATGTAACAGAGCCTTCATTAGTATCATTGGTAACACCTGTCTTTACTATATGGCTGCTGTGCATAGAGCCTATTAAAAGGTAGGGTAAGTGATGTTTTTTTTTTTTTACACGTTAAAACCGGGAAAGCATCTGTGTCATTTTCGATTTTAACCAATTTAACGTTTATTTTATACTTTGGATATTAAAAAATAGCAGATATACAAGCTCATATCGCGTCTGCTATTTCTTTTCTTTTTTTGTGAAAATGTTTGCAAATCCTTGAATAATATATACACATATATTTTCAAAGCTAATATTTTTAACTCAAGTCTTTGCTTCTGGGAGTCCCTGGAACAAAATATCCGCGGTGGAATACATATAATTTGGGGGGTCCTTGACATGAAAACGTTTGAGAACCACTGACATAGAAACATGTTTTTCAGAAAACTGTTTAGAAGATATTTGTAGAATCGGCCTTGGGTCTTATTGGGTTCAAACAAACGTTTTTTTGTAAAAAGGTTAAAGCACTATATTCAGATAGTAATCATTGATATAAAGTGTTCAGTCACAGGTGTCTCCCCATCTCTCCAGCGCTTTAGTAAACAGAAAATACATTTTCAGGAAGGTGACACAATTTCACTTGTTTAATCTGTATCCTGTCTGAGTTCTCTATCCTGATTGGATAAAATAAGACCTGGAAATGTTTAAAGGGATAGTTCACCCAAAGAATTACTTATTTTCTATCAATTACACACCCCATGAAGCATTGAATTCATGGAGATTTTTTTGTTTTTGTCGCATTCCTAAGCCAATAATTTGATGACCGGTGGAAAGATGCTAATGTCTCTTATAGGAGACTCAAAGTTGACACTTGCGAGGAATGTGACAAAAACAAAAAAGTATCCATGAATTCAAGTCTCCATTGGTTGTGTAATCGATAGAAAAAAAAAGTCATTTTGGGGTGAACAATCCCTTTAATGGCTGGAGAGACTTGACTCCTGTTACTGAACAAACACTCAATTGCAGTGGTTCCCAAACTGGGGGGGTCAGGACCTCCAGAGGGGTCCCTAAATAATGTTGGGGGGTCCGCAGATGATTAGCTTAATGTGCAACATTGCTATAAGTCTCCGACTCAATTGAGTCTCCCACTGAGCAGCCACCCGGTCAACAAATGATTGGCTCAGGAATGCGAAAACAAAATAATCTCCATGAATTCAAGGCTTCATGGGGTGTGTAATTGATAGAAAATAAGTCATGTTTTGGGTGAACTACTCCTTTAAGCCCTATTTACTTTTTTTTTTTGCCATTATAAAATAGCAAATGTACAAACCCACAACGCATTTCATGGTAACGCTGCGCTTTCTGAGCTCGTAGATTAGTTATTTTCTAAATGTGTTTTACACATGTTGACATATTCTCTGATGGGGGTCCCTGACCATAATAGCCTACACCAGAGCCTTATATTAGAGAGTTCCGCCACTGAGGGGGGCTGAAACAGCGTCGGTCACGTGGTTCATGTAAACTGGAAATAGTTACAAACGCCCATAGACTCCAATGCATTCTGTAAACTTCCGGTTTAGGGCTTTGTCACTATTCGCCAATAGAAGGCTATGTAGAAGACCTGGCCCGAAGAAGTGGACGGAGGTGACGTAACTCTCCTTGAATGGCTCTGGCACCTATCAATTTGGGGGGTGCTCGACATGAAAATATTTGAGCTATGGTAAACAAAACGACAGCTATTCATTTCTATTGAGAATGGTTTGATAACATCAATAATCAAAACTATAAATCACAATACCACTCTTCAATGGTGTAAAGTAACTAAGTACATGTACTCAAGTACTGTACTTAAGTACAATTTTGAGGTATTTTTACTTTACTGGAGTATTTCCAATTTTCAATACTTTTACTTCTACTCTGTTACATGTCAGAGGTAAGTATAATACTTTTCCTCCACTAAAATTATTGGACAACTTTAGTTACTAGTTACTTTGTAGATTTGAAATATTATTACAAAGTATACATTAACCACTTCAGCCCTATACAGTATAGACTTCGGCTATTTTCAAATTATTTTATACATTTTGAAAACATGAAATGGAAGATTTCTGCATAATGAGTAATGAATATACTTTCACTTTTGGTGCTTTAAGTACATTTTGATGCCAACACTTTTGTACTTGTACTCAAGTAAATTCTGAATACCAGACTTGTACTTGTTGTAACAAAGTATTTCTGCATTGCAGTATTGATACTTTTACTTAAGTAAAACATTTGAGTACTTTTTCCACCACTGCCAGTCTTAAAACATTGACGTGACATTTATGTTCAGAATCACCTATCAGAATCAGCTATGTCTACCCCACGTTTCAATAGCAGCCTACCACGTATACTGTACAGGCCAGGGGTCTTCAACAGGGGGTCCGGGACCCCTAGGGGGTCCTCAGAGCTGCCTATAGGGGGTCCACCAAATCTTTGTGTGATAGTTTTCTTTTTTACATTAACTACTTTAACCCCATCCCTATTCTGAGCTGAACATTTGTGAGCAGATCTACAAGCTCACAACGCCTCGCAGCGCGAGGCGTTGTGAGCTTGTAGATCTGCTATTTTTGGCAAAGAGGTTGGGGGGGGGTCAAGTAGGCTACTAAGTATTGAAGTTTTAAGTGGTTAAATGTCTGAAGTAAACAAAAAGAGACATGAATTTAAACAACACTGACGATAGTCAATGAAGCTATACTATGAAATCTATGAAAAGGTTTAATCTGCAACACAATTGTAAACCATGTACTAGGGGGTCCCTGCTTCATCTCTCTCTCTCATGGGGGGGAGAGAGAGAGAGAGAGAGAGAGAGAGAGAGAGAGAGAGAGAGAGAGAGAGAGAGAGAGATTGAAGACCCCTGCTGTATATAGGCCAGAAAGGCCCCATATTATGCCTTTGTTTACATTCCGAGTCTACCACGATGATGCCCCCCCCCCCCCCATGGTAGGTCTGACTCGCCACAAACGGACGATCTCAGCGAGCGTAAAACGCCTCCTCTTCCATCTCCTACCCGACGACAACGCGACCCGAGCACCGATCGCAGCATCCATTGTCTGTTGTCCTCCCCCCCTCCCCTCCCCTCCACCCCCACCCCCCTTTCCTCCCTTTTCTCTTCCCTTGTCCTCCGTTGCTAAGCTATATCCAGCGTTGCCATATTTTGCGAGTGAAATAAGCATCCCAGGTCTAGGAAAACAAGCCCAAAAAAGAAGCGACGTGAGTGCTTGAAAATGTCTGATCTACAAGCTTGTGACACGACGCGATGAAACGTGTTGTGAGGTTGTAGATTGGATATTTTCAAAAACTTTTGCAATAAAATGTGGAAGATTTGGAATATTTTTTGTGGCAAAAAAATATTTTCATGACAATATTCGAGAACCACTGGTTTAAATATATATATTTTTTGGAAGCAAGCCTTTGGAAACAAGTAGGCCTACACTTTAGAAACAAGCCCAAAAAAACGCAAACCAACTACCAATATTTACAAGTAACTTTACAGAAAATAAGCCCAAAGTCGCTTATAATAAGCCAACATGGCAACACTGAAGCTATCCTCAGCATCCTCCACTAACAGAAGTGGTACCCAACACGCCGCCACGCCCCTTTAAAAAAGGCTACGATGATGTATACAACCGTGCGTGTTAATAATATTTTTTATATATATATTTTTTGTATTTTTTTTGTATTTTTTTTTTTACAAAAATAGCAGATAAACAAGCATGTCACTTTGTGGCACGCTATGAGCTTGTAGATCTGCTATTTTTAGTTTTTAATCTTGAAAATGTGTGCAATCTTTGAATATTTTATTACAATATTTTACATTATTCCCAACTATTTCCCAAAGAATATAAGCTACATTCATTCTTATTTTTTGTATTCATATTTTGGGAGACAGATATATAACCAATTTAACACAGTTTAGGTGCCCACTCGACCTGTATTCCTTTACAAACCTTAAATAGCAAATACAAAGGCGATATTTATTGCAACATTGTTGCAGATGGATTGATCGTCGCTCTGGTCCACAGCGTTAGAAGGAGTTCTCCTTGGCACTATGTTACTTTGCAGCCGTCGCCCCCACGCGGCCGGTAGCGCAGCCTCTCGTCTGTAGTCAAAATAAAAAATGCTCTTTCGCTACTCACCAAAACAAAGACGGTTTTAAGATGTTGAAAGCCTACTCTCCTTAGTGGGGACACTCTGAGCCCCCCCACCTCAGGTCTAAAATACACCTTTTGGCCAGAAAAGAAAATATTCCAAAGGAAATTCAGTTATTCCACTGCGCCCCCTACAGATTTGGTCAATGAAATATTTCTATTGACAAGACCTGTAGGGGACGCAGTGGAACAAATAAAACATGTTTCCATCCGGTGGAATATTTTCTTTTCTGGACAAAAAGTGTATTTTAGACGTGAGGTGGGGGGCTCTGAGTGTTCCCACTAAAGAAAGTAGGCTTTCAACATCTTAAAACCGTCTTTGTTTTGATGAGTACCGAAAGTGTATTTTTTATTTTTTACCAGAGACGACAGACTGCGCTACCGCGGTGTGCGGGCAACGGCTGCAAAGTAACATAGCGTAAGGATAAGTCCTTAATAACGTTATTGATCAGAGCTACGTTGATCGTAATTAAGTTGAAACCTACCTGCGTTTCAGCTTTAAACCGTCATGATCGCTGGCATGGCAGCCAAATATGATCAAATATGATCAAAATATGATCAAATATGATCAAATAATGATCCTCCTCCTCTCAAAACGCATGCCCGATCAAACACAGCGGATATACTATTACATGTGGTTGTACAGCATCAGGACGCGTCTGTTTCCATCATAAAACAAGCGTGTTTCCACAAAGAGACGGTTGTTATTGTCTGACATGATCGCCATATTGCACTGATCCTCCTGAATGTTACGTCATGTAATGAAATGCACTGGATGGGCTTCGATCGAGATCTGCGGCCCAACGTCTGGTCCGCGGACCGCTATGCATGCGGCCTCGATCGTCGTCCGCGGGTCCATTTGGGTTCCGTGATGTTGTGCTGCTGATCTGAGTTAAATAAGCTCCGAGGATTTTATGGTGTAGATGTTTTGGTGGTGGTAGGTGGTTCCAGTTCCAGTATATATTATTAATATGAATATGAATACAATCATATTATTAATATTAATAATACTAATACTAATACTACTACTAATAATAATAATAATAAAAACAACAATACTAATACTAATAATAATATAATAAGGGTAATATTAATAATAATAATAATAATAATAATAATAATAATAACAATAATAATAATAATAATAAGCATTTGTAGATAATATTATTATTGCTTTTTGATGTTGTATAACCATAAAAGCTTTCTTGTCATTAAAATGTGTCAAAAATATTCCACGTCTGTCAAGATTTGTTTGAAAATAGACGATGCGTATAGGGTTAAAGTGGTTGAGCTGATTTTGCTGGGGACCCCCTGGAACCCCTTCACCGTGGGTCCGAAGACCCCACTTTGAGAACCACTGTTGGCCTATAGGCTGCAATCACACACTTTAGGTGTTTGTCTGATGACTTGTTCTGTGGTTTGGGTTAATTCAGAAACCCTTAAAAGGCTTGATAGCTGACATTATAGTTAAAGGTAAAGTGATATGTTTTAACCTTTTTCTTGTTAAAAGGTTAAAGTACTATTCTGATATATACATCTATTGATAGTAATCATTGCTACAGAGCGTTTGTTCAGTCACAGGGGTCTCTCCAGCTCTTTAGTAAACAGAATATAGTACATTTTCAGGTAGGAGACAAAATGTTAGCCAATCAGGAGAGAGCACTGAAAATGCATTTTCTGTTTAATAAAGAGCTGAAGACACATGGGAGACCCCTTTTACTGAAAACTCTATAGCAACGAGTACTATCAGAATATAGAGCTATTTAACACTTATTTTAACCTAAGTAAATCACTTACCCTACCTTTAAAGGATGAAAATAATGTATCAAGGATTCAAGATCAACATTATTCAGACAACCTTCGACCACTAGATGTCGCACTACAGCTACATATCAAAATGACTGTTCATTTTCACAGTAGGCTAAATTTGCTTAGGCTTTGTTGTGAATTAATACATAAATACATACTGTACTGTACTTAAGTACAATTTTGAGCGATCACTTTACTTGAGTAATTCCAATTTCCAATACTCGGATCCAAACATGGTACTTTTACTCCACTAAATTTACTTGAAAACTTTAGTTACAAGTTACTTTTCAGAAATACATTATTACGTTATAAAACATATAAAACATACATTAACCACTTTAGCCTTATTTTAAACCTATAGGCTATTTGAAAATAGACGATCTACAAGCTCACAACGCGTCACATTGTTTAATGTGAAGAAGCTGTTCAATGTTGAAATAAAGCTTTTTCAATAATTTCACTTTTGGTTTGATATGGGCCTAAATGTTTATGTTAAGTTGTTATTTTTAAGAGTAGCTTGTGGGAAGCAACCTGATTGTAGAGATGTGTCGACAATTTGTATAAGATCTGAGGCCATACAATTTGATACATTTTTGAAAAAGGCCTGCTGGAAGGATATGCCAGGAGGAGGATTTCAGATGCTGTATGATGTAAGTCTTCATGATTGATCAGATTAAATTGTGATTAAAAATACGGATGACTGATGTCACAGTACTGATGTCATAGTACTGCCAATTTATAGTTTTTGCCAAATGGCCATTCAGATTGAGTAACGGCATTAGCTATTCTACATAATGACGTCATCACGCAATGACATCGCAACATCGTCATCACGTAATTGTCCTTTAAAATGAATCGTCCTATAAACAAAACGTCAACACTGATCCACGGTGGTGCAGATGCAGGCGTGTGAAATGTTTCAATGGACGATACATCTGAAAAGACTAAAGTATTGCCTGTGCCGCCAGGAAGCTGTGGTCTTCACACACAAGGTTTATGCCTTTGGAGGGAACAATAACCCGAAGGACAGTGATCAGATGGAAGTGCAAAAGGAACTGGTTGGAATAACGTGTTCCTTCCACGCGCTACGTTCAACCGGGGAAATTCCCCCCTGTTGTGTGATAAGAAGGCTTGTTTGCTCTCACGCATTGAAGGAGGCATGAGCTCGACTCTGGGCTCTCCCTAGGCTGGCAGAGGGAGTGTTGCGCCCAGGATTACTTATTACTTATTACATTTGGCACTGGGTGAAAAAAATGGGGTTGCAAAGTCGTGGGATAAAATAAAAAATAAATAAATTGCATAGTAGGTATATGGAGCAGCAGCCAAGAGGGTGTTTCTTTTTTTTTATTCTTTGTTTTTAACCCTTCCATTGTGTTAGGGTCTTTTTTGACCCGTTTTCAAGTTTGAATAGGTAAAAAGTACCCTTTACATGTCTTTATTGGAACGAGGCTTCATGATATCCTCAGAAATAACCATTTTAACGCAACAAAATTATTTATCATAATTTTAATTAATTCTGATGGTCTCAAAAAAAAAAAAAAGTGACACTTGTGGTGTTAGGGTCCGAAATGACCCGGCAAAGAAATGTGGCTCAATTCCCCCCCAAATTGTCAATATTCAATGTTTACATGTTTGTCCTCAATTAGCATTTGCTATCAGGAGTAAAATAAAGTTTGAGTTTATGAAAAATAAATCTTCTATGGTATACGGGTCATTTCGGACCCTAACACCACTAGTGTCACTTTTTTTAAATAATTTTTAAAAAGTAAAAAAAACGAACACAAGTATTTTTTTAATTTATTTTTAAAACATTTTTTGGGAGTGTGTTCTAATTATTATTCTTAATTATTCTATTATAGCTAGATAACATCATTATCCATTGCCTTCATTATAGGAAATTTATTGAGTGAATTTTTATATTTTTCTTATAGAAAACGAGATATATTGAAACTGAAAGATGAAACCCTAGCCCTAATTAACCAAACATAATATAAGTGTTTACATGGATATGAATGCATTACAAGTCAGCTATGAGGTGGGAGAAAAAAATAATGAAAATACTTATTTTTTGAGTATTTTGGGCTGATTTAAATCACGGGTCAAATTTGACCCGTGATTTCTAATCAGTAAAATTTAGGTGATACGTATGTCTATCAAATGTGGTTTTATTGAACGGCAATCAAAGGCTAGAGAGAGGCGAGCGTAGGGCTTGCATTGGGGATAATGGCGTGCGCAGTCTTCTCTTAAAGGCATCTGGTGTAGTGCAGGTGTTTTGCGGATAAGGCAGGTGTCCCCAAATAGCAACTTTTGCACAGGAACGCCCCTTGAGCACTCCTAAATCCTTTAGCCAGTATGGCAAATTATAGAGCCCTATATGTAATGGCTCAACTCCTACAATTCCAAGTGCTTGTCAGGGTGGGGGTTCCCAGTACAAATATGATTATTTTGGGGGGGTCCCCAGTTCAAATAGGATTATTTTGGGGGGTCCCCAGTTCAAATAGGATTATTTTGGGGGGTCGTGGCCAGAAAACCACTGATTTAGGCAAAACATTCACTAACTCCAAAAATAATGTGGCCTAAGTCAGGTTTACAATTGTCTAAGTCACGACGTAAATTGGCCCAAGTCATTTAATTGAATATGTTTCATATTGACAGACAGCGTTATTTGTTAGTCAATAGTCATATATATATATATACACCTTTTGTGTGTATATTTTTTTCTGAAAATTATGACATTATTTTAGCAAGGCGACACTACCACTCCACTCTCTACTAATAAAATATAATTGTATTCATTAAAAACACTTTACGTAAAGGTCGGGTCTATAATGCATTATAATGCACTTATAACTAAGGCTTCACAGCACTCATTATAAATGTTTATAACTATGCATAACAACTTGCATGAAAGACATTTTATAACTGACTAAGTTATGGTGGCTGTAATGTGCCGTTCCACAGAGCATTATGACCAGCTCTTAAAATACTTATGCTATACCTATACTATACATTGTCATGCATGATTATAAACATTCATAGCGAGCGTTACGATGCCTTGTACGTGCTTTATAATGCATTATAGACCCAACCTTTATGTAAAGCGTTACCACATTGTATTCATTAAGGACAAGTTCGGCATTGTGGCTTTTAAGAGCATGCAGCTACACTGTTTGTTTGGTGAGTCAGGAGTGAGCAAGTGGAAGCCTTCCCCGCCCTGATAAGAAAGCAGATATTTATTTTCTGCTATTTGCCTCCCACACCCTGAAGGGCACAGCAGTGTACACGCACGCACGCATGCACACACGCACACACACACACACACTGTACTAATGACTATACCTCATTGATGGCGGGCAGAAACCTCATATCTCCATGTTTTTATTTTATTGTATTTCATTTATTTTGCTAATTTTGGAAATGTTTAAGTGAAGTGTATGTGTGTGTGTAAATGGTCCATTTATATAGCACTTTTATCCAAAGCACTTTACATAGATTGTGCATTACATTCACCCATTCACACACACATTCACCAACCTGCTCATCGGGAGCAAGTGTCTTGCTCAAGGACACTTCGACACTAACTGGGGGGGCCCGGGATCGAACTGGGGACCTTGCGGTTCACATCAGGCCGCTCGACCGACCACTTCACCCCTGAGACACTGCCGCCCCTATACGCGCGCGCGTGTGCATGTGTGTGTGCGCTGCTGTGCCCTTCAGGGTGTGGGAGGCAAATAGCAGAAAATAAATACCTGCTTTCTTATTGAGAACTAAAAATATTAACATTATGTCGAAGTGTCCCTGAGCAAGACAAACCCTTAACTGCTCCCCCCTCTGCACTTTCAGCTGGTTGAAGCTGAAAACTGAAGTTCCCCCGCGGGATATAATAGGACCCAGCCCCATAGAGGAGGAGCTACAGTAGAAGGGGTGTGGTCATGGGGGTGATAGGAGGAGCTACGGCACAAGTGCTGTGGTCACATAAAAGGTCAGTGCTCGGAGAAGTAGGCCTAGTAGCCCACTTCTGTCTGCAGCCATCTGATCTACTAACAACTGCTGCCATCTGATCTACAAGACTAAAGTAAGTTACACTTTACAAATATTATATTGAATATATTGTATAATATTCTGTTGATTGATCCGTCCGTCCGTCTGTTGGTCTGTCTGAGCTCACTTTTGAAATAGTACGTTGACGATGGATGACTTTGGTGTTGTAAATTCAATAAAATGTATATCTATTCATCAACCTCGTGTTATTTCCATGTTGAAAACATTAGCAGATCATTCTCTGGGGTTTTCCAGTGCATGAATGTCAAATTACACATTACAAAAAGTGTCTGTAATTTTTCTCATTATTTAAGAAAAATGAAAATTTTTGGGCTTTTTATGCCTTTATTGATACACGTAGACAGGAAACGGGGAGAGAGAGATGTGGAGTGACACGCAGCAAAGACCGTCGGTATCAGGACTCGAACCCGCGACATGCTGTCAGGCTACATTGGAGCTTAGGGGCCAGAGTGGCTGTAGTTCTAAATGACTAAAGCTTTCTTACTATCGGTATTGGATTGGATTGGATACCGGTCTTGTGCGTAAGGGGAAAAACTGCACCTATTTCCCTCTATAGCAGCAGTCATCAGCCACTGGAGTAGTGTGGTGGTGTTTACTTGAGTAAAAGTACAAAAGTATTGGTGTCAAAATGTACTTAAAGTACCAAAAGTAAAAAGTACTCATTACGCAGAATGTCCCATTTCAAGTTTTCAAATGTATATATATATATATATATTTGAAAATATCAGATGTACAAGCTCACAATGCGTTGCATCGCGACACATTGTGAGCTTGTAGATCGGCTATTTTCAAATGGCCGTAATGTATATATAGGGCTGAAGTGGTTAATGTATGTTTTGTAATAATAATACAAAGTAACTAATAACTAAAGTTTTCAAATAAATGTAGTGGAGTGACATTGTCCTCTCACTCTATTTTGGTGTTTAAAAAACAAAAACAAAAAAGCAAAACAAAACAATGCAATATAAACAGACATGCAATGCAAACAATATTAGAACCAGTAAGGAAAAACGTAGGGTGCTATGCACTATGCAGGGAGAAGAAATTAGTCTTTAATAAAGATAGAAAAGTAGCAATGGACTGGGCTTGCTGGGCAGCTCTGTGTATATTTATGTAATATAACATTACATTATATTTACACCCTGATCTGAATCATGTAATCTGATCAAGTATTTTTTAGATCATGTACAATCGTACATCTGAGCCTGGTCTAACTATATTGACTTTCACCCTCCAGTCCACCTTTCATCAACAGTGCTTATCTCTGCAGCTGTGTGTGTGTGTGTGTGTGTGTGCGCGCGCACGCGCGTGCGTGTGTGTGTCTGTGCGTTGTGAGCTTGTAGATTTGCTACTCTACGGCTCTACAGGCTTACAGTTAAAATGCATTTTAAGATTTTAAGAATGGCATTCATAAAACTTAAAGTCGTCTTAAAATGTTTAATGTCCTCACAAGTATAGTTACGTTTTATGTTTTCTTTTCATTTCAGGGTCTGGATTTGAAGGTGAAAAATGTACGGTCACAACCAAGGTAAATGTTTAATGTCCTCACAAGTATAGTTCTGTTTTATGTTTTCTTTTCATTTCAGGGTCTGGATTTGAAAGTGAAAAATGTTCGGATGGTTGGTTTATGCCCGAGTCCGACGGCGACGGCATGAAAAGAATAGGGAGCAATCCGAAGTCCATTCTGGTACATTTTAATTAAGGATCTGTTTCTCAACTTTTTTTCAATTTTCTTTAATAAATCAGTGCTATTGAACACCCTTTACGCCTGTGTGTGGGTTTTACAAATATTGAACCAATGGAGAGTACTGAAAAGCGCTTCTGACTTAGCCTGGTTGCAGACGAATCTGCCTTTGCAAAATTGCGTCGCACTTTAGCCCTCGGCAGATTAGGTCTGGCCCCCCTCAATAGAGATTTCATTTCTCTCCCTCCGAAGTCGTGAGGGACCAATCAAGGCCCAGTACCCAAATGTGGGCGGGCTTATCACCTTATTTGGATCTTTTTGTAACCGCCCCTTGGAAAAAAATCTATCGTTGATAGGGACCAGACTAATATCCACGCAGTGTGTCGTGTGATATTGTCTGACCACGCGAAGCTACTTCTGACTAAAACCTCCTAGCTCGTCAAATCGTCCCTGGGACAATCGTCGGTCAAACCAGCTAACTCCAACCAACTGTTTTTTTTTTAAATTCCGTCTGACTTCGTCATTCTAATCAATGACGCGGACATAACTATCTTAACACATCAATGGTCAAAAACCTCCTAACTCCACTTGAGCTGGATTTGGGTAAAGTGATGATAATATAAGGACACATTCAAGTATCTGACAAAGTATAAAGAGGCAGCATTGTGTTGTTTTATAAACATATTTTGTACCTTCATTTCCTGAAAAGTTCATATTTTGGACGTAGTTTGTTTCTGCCCGATAGCTACTGTATAATAGGCTCTATGCAGAGCAGCCATATTGGAAAGAAATTGGGCCTCTTCTTACTTCCTTCACAGGTGTTACCAATGATACTAATGAAGGCTCTGTTCCGCATTCTGGTCAGGGCGCTGATATTGTGCATGTTGGCTCACTAGAAACACTCCATTTTGATTCCCAAATGGCCCCTTATGGTGGGTGTGTAACACCCACCATAAGGGGGTGTTCCATAAGGGGGTGTTCCATTGTGAGAGTGTACAAATGGAACCAAATGGACCCGTAAGGGTCCATTTGGACACTCTCAGAGTTATGGGGGTCCATAACTCTCAGAGTTATGGGGGTCCTTGAAAATAAGACAACCACTATGCCACACTAAATGGAACAGAGCCTTAATTAGTATCATTGGTAACATCTGTAAAGGACGTAGGGAAGGGGCCCAATTGATTCCCAATATGGCTGCTGTGCATAGAGCCTATTAGGCCTGTCTATTTAGGCCTATTGTGAATGTGTCCTCTCTCTCCTCTTTGATCAGGGAACCAAGGTTATCCTCCCGGTGGAGGGTACCCCAACCCCAACCACCCGCCTCAGCATCCAGGGGGGTACCCCAACCCGGGGGGTTACCCTAACCACCCACCTCAGCAAGGGGGTTATCCAGGGGGGTACCCCAACCCAGGAGGTTATCCTAACCACCCACCTCAGCAGGGGGGGGGCCGTCCAGGGGAGTACCCCAATCCAGGGGGTTACCCCAACCCAGGAGGGTACCCCAACCAACCCCCACATGGAGGGTATGGTCCCCCGGGCTGCCCTACTGGTCCACCACGTGGAGGGCACGGACAGGGCCACAGCCACGGCGGGCAAGGAGGGCACGGCGGATGCGAAGGTTAAACGTTGTTTTAACCCTTTAAAGGGGAATACCACTCATTTTCAACATTGAACTATGTCTTTAATACACCTTTGAGCTGTTGTGTGGAGTTAAGAAAAAAGCCCCGCCCCGCTTCTATGTTGCCTACAACTGGATAATTGATTCAGGTCATGTGATCAGTGACATACGCAGGGTGTACTTTTGGCAGAGGGGGCGGAGCCAAAAGTACACCCTGCGTCTGATTAATGCCCACATTGTAAATTGAAAATTGTAATTGTAGGACACGGCCACGGAGGTCACGGGGGTCACGGAGGTCACGGAGGTCACGGAGGAGGACACAAGCATCGACACCAACAGGGTCATAGACACGGAAAGTGCCACAAGAAAGGGAGGGAGAGTCGGGGGGTAAGACGCCTGTTTACTTCTTTATCGAAACACTCCCCTTTTTCAAACTTATAATTTCAAGGACCCCCATAACTCTGAGAGTGTACGAATGGAATCAAATGGACCCTTATGGGTCCATTTGTACACTCTCAGAGTTACACACCCGTATAAGGGTCCGTTTGGAAACCCCCTCATGATACCATGAGGGTCCCTGGACCACACTTTGAGACCCACTGGTGGGAGGCAGTAGCTCAAGTGTCCTTGAGCAAAACGCTGAACCCCTAATTGCTCCCGATGAGCAGGTTGGTGGCTTGAATGGTTTCTTCTGCCATCGGTTTATCAATGAATGGGTGAATGTAATGCACAATCTATGTAAAGAGCTTTGGATAAAAGCACTATATAAATGCACCATTTAACAGAGTGTTTCCAGTGAGCCAAAATGCACAGCATCAGCACCCTGACTCTGTTTGACCAGAATGGAACAGAGCCTTCATTAGTAGCTATCATTGGTGACACCTGTGTTGTTGATGAATTGAATACATAGGACCACAATGTACACAAGTCCCGAGCCCTTTTTTAAAGACATCCTTTTAGCCTTAATGTCTTACTGTACCACGTGCTGTTTAAGTAGTAAGGAAGATGCCCGATTTATTTCCAATATGGCTGCTGTGCATAGAGCCTGTTGTCCAGAGGATGGACTAATTTCAATGTGAGTTACTCCCTTATACATGCTGTGGTCAAACCTGATTAAACCTGCAGTGCCCGAGTCGGCCACTTGGAGTCGACCAGCGTTTCAGAAAGCCCTCCAAGTCCCGGGGGCTTTAGCCGCGTTCACCTGGTGTGCAGCGTCTAATAGGCTCTGCACAGCAGCCATACCGGAATGAAATTGGGCCTCTTCCTTACTTTTTCACAGGTGTTACCAATGACACCTTTAAAAATGTTGATGACCCGCATAACTCTGAGAGTGTACACTCTCAGAGTTACACACCCGTAAATGGCCATTTGGAAACCCCCCAAGGAACCCCAAGGGTCCCTCCCTGGACCCCAATTTGAGACCCACTGAGTGTTTCCAGTGAGCCAACATGCACAACATCAGCACCCTGACTCTGTTTGACCAGAATGGAACATAGCCTTCATTAGTATCATTGGTAACAGCTGTGAATGTCTTTACAATATGGCTGCTGTGCATAGAGCCTATTAGTCCATTAGACACAACTGTACTGAAAACCAGCCAGCGTGGAACTGATTTATTCTGTACGAACACACAGTTGAGTTGAACCGAGTGTGTGTGTGTGTGTGTGTGTGCGTGTGTGTGTGTGTGTGTGTGTGTGTGCGCGTGCGTGTGCGTGTGCATGTGCGTGTGTGTTTGTTTCTTGCAGTCTTCCAGTTCGTGCAGCAGCGATTCAGACTAAACCAACACCAGGCGGAGCCTCAACGATCCAAATATTATTACTACATTCTGTTAATATGATATCATCATGTTAAATATGTTAATGTTACTATGATTATCATGTTAATGTTAATATAACTAGGGTTGGGATCCAGAGGAAGCAGAGGAACCGGATCCAACATTGAGGAACCATGAATCGGTTCCGTCACATTTTGGAACCGTCCATTTGGTTCCACTTGTACACTCTCAGAGTTACATGTAAGGGTCCATTTGGAACCCCCTCCAATAACTCAGAGGGTCCCTGGACCTCACTTTGAGAACCACTACAATAATATGTATGCCATAGGCTACTGTATGTATGATTGAATTTGTGTTTATCAAGAATTATAATGAAGGCCAGAAACATTTAATTTAATGCAGTTTATTTTTATCTTATATAGGAATGGTTAAAGGCAGTGGTGGGGAGAAAAAAAACCATAAAGTACCAATACTGCAATGTAGAAATACTCTGTTACAACTAAACGGTCAGAATTCAAAATTGACTTGAGTAAAAGTACAAAAGTATTGGTATCAAAATGTACTTAAAGTATCAAAAGTAAAATTACTCGTTACGCAGTATGTTTGCAAATGTATACAATTCATAAAATCCTTTGAAAATAGCAGATCTATAAGATCACAATGCGTCGCATCGCAACGCATTGTGTATATAGGGCTGAAATGGGTAATATGTTTTGTAATAATAATTAAAATCTACAAAGTAACTAGTAAATAAAGTTCTCAAATAATTGTAGTGGAGTAAAAAGTACAATAGTAGCCTTTGAAACCATTTTGACACTGAAACAGTGACCTCTACTGGCATCATGCAGGCCTCAGTCCCAGGAGTTCTGAACACACAGCAAAGGAATGTATTTGATTTGTATTCAGAAAAGTTAGATTTCGTTGACTAAAATCTTATGATATTTAGTTTAACTAAAACTAGACTAAAAGCAAAACATTTCAGATGACTAAAATGTGACTGAAACTGAATGGAATTTTATTCAGATGACTACTAAAACTAAATCACATGTGTTGCTGTCAACATTAACACTGTTTGGATGTGACAGCTTACAGGAGGAGTCTGGATGTGAACGGAAGGCTGAAGAATAGGCTCTATGCACAGAAGCCATATTGGGAATGAATTGCCTTCACAGGTGTTACCAATGATACTAATTAAGGCTCTGTTCCATTTAGTGTGGCATAGTGGTTGTCTTATTTTCAAGTACCCCCATAACTCTGAGTGTACTAATGGAACCAAATGGACCCTTACGGGTCCATTTGGTTCCATTAGTACACTCTCAGAGTTGCACACCCACCATAAGGGGCCATTTGGGAACCAAAATGGAGTGTTTCTAGTGAGCCAACATGCACGATATCAGCACCCTGACCAGAATGGAACAGAGCCTTCATTAGTATCATTGGTAACACCTGTGAAGGAAGTAAGAAGAGGCCCAATTTCTTTCCAATATGGCTGCTGTGCATAGAGCCTATTGACAGGTTGAGACGAAGGCATGAATGAGTGACCGGTTGGCAGTGGTGGAAGAAGTGCTCACATTTTTCAACTGAAGTAAAAGTACCAATATCGCATAGAAATACTCTGTTACAAGTAAAGGTTCCGTATTCACATTTTACTTGAGAGTAAAAGTACAAACGTATTGGCATCAAAATGTAATTGAACTACCAAAAGCAAAAGTACTCATTATGCAGAAAGTCCCATTTCAGGTTTTCACATTGCTGAAGTATATGAAATATCTGCAAAGTAACTGGTAACTAAAGCTGTCAAATGATTGTAGTGTAGTTAAAAGTACAACATTTGCCTCTGAGATGTAATGGAGTAGAGGTATAAAGCATAAAAAAATGGAAATACTCAAGTAAAGCGAAAAAGAAAAGTACAGTACTTGAGTGCATGTACTTAGTTACTTTCCACCACTGCAGGTTGGGATGAAGGCGGGGCAATGTTGCGCAGGTGTAAATAGGCAGGGGGTGGAGCTATAGAAGGGGCAGGGGCATGCAGGTGGAGGGATGGAGCTAAAGTAGAAGGGGCGTGGTCACACATTAAAGGTCGGTCCTTAGAGAAACTGTTGCAGCTGACTGCTGCCGTCTCTGATCTACAAACACTGCGTAAGTTCTCCTCTATATTCTGTTTGAGATGCATGACTCTGTTTAGTTATGTTATTATTATTACATAACATGACTCTGTTAGTTCTGTGTGTTATTAGCAGTGGTGGAAAAAGTAAAAGTCCAGAATAAAAAACACGTTGTGAGCTTGCATATTGGCTATTTTCAAATAGCCTAGGTATAAAATAGGGCTAAAGTGGTAAATGTATGTTTTGTATAATAATTTACATCTGCAAAGTAATTGGTAACTAAAGTGTTCAAATAATTGTAATGGAGTAAAAGTACAATATTTGCCTCTGAGATGTAGTGGAGTAGAAGAAAAAGTACTGAAAATTGGTAATGCTCCAATAAAGTACAAATACCTCAAAACTGTACTTAAAAAGAGTTACTTTATACCTTAAATACCATAACATGTCATTTCTGGATTCAAGCTCACACAGAACAACATCACAGTGCATTCCTTCTCACAGTCCTGATGTGTTTTATCATCGCTGTCAGGCGAAACCTCTTATCTCCATATTTAAACTTTATGTCCCCCCATTAACGCCCTACTTCATCATACAAGAGCGTCGCACAAAAGTAAAGTCGATCTTCAAGCTCAGCTAACGTGTCGTGATGATGTGACGATGTTAAAAAAAAAAAAAAAAAGATAACAAGGAACAGTTTTGGACATACAAGGTTTCCACCCAGCAGTGACCATTATGTTTTCCATTCGACCGCAGTACAGTGTTGCCATGTCTGCTTTTTATAAGCGACGTTGGGCTTGTTTTTTTGTAAAGTCGCTTGTCAATATTGGTAATTTTTGGGCTTGTTTCTAAAGTGTTGTTTCTTAAACATTTTCATGTAAAGGACCCCTTATATGTGTCTTTACATGTGAAAATGTGCCAGGGACTCCCATACGAGATTTGTGTTGTTAAAATGATTAACACG
The DNA here is from genome assembly GCF_963454915.1 of Gymnoscopelus microlampas. Classification (NCBI taxonomy): domain Eukaryota; kingdom Metazoa; phylum Chordata; class Actinopteri; order Myctophiformes; family Myctophidae; genus Gymnoscopelus; species Gymnoscopelus microlampas. The sequence goes on from NC_139958.1 coordinate 40,868,972, forward strand.
TTTTTCAAACGGTTCAACTTTTTCACAATATTTTTTTGATAATAGCAGATCTACAAGCTCGCAACGTGTCGCATCGCGACGCATTGTGAGCTTGTAGATCGGCTATTTTCAAATAGCCAATGTGCGCGTTTAAAGTGCTCATGTGGCCTAGTCGCTTCTTTCTCGGTTGCTTATTTCACTCACATTACCTGCTGGCAACACTGAATACAAACATGGTGTAAGTGTGTGCATGCCACAGGCTTGCTAAAGATTAGCTGAAAGGATAAATGTCTTCCAGGTGCTTTCCTTCGGTGTAAGCTAAATGGAATGCCAAAACTCTTACAAGTGCTTGTCAGGGTGGGGGTCCCCAGTTCAAATATGAATATTTTGGGGGGGTCACAGCCTGAAAAGGTTGAGAATCAAGAAGAGTTTGTCACAGTGGAATATCCTCTTATTTACATTCATTAATATCTACAGTAGTAAGTACTGTACTTATAGATGGTCATGTCAGATCATTTTCTTTTTATAATAGTCTTATGGTCTGTTCTTTTTTCCTCCTTCCACTGACTTGCACTGTCTGCTTGGGATTAAATAATAGCCAATAATAATAACTTGATTTATTTATATATACTGTACCGCTGTTGTCTTTTTAAGAGGACTTACAAAGTGCTGCATGCACAAGAATCCTCAAAAGGTACAAAGAAAACGCCCAACAGAGAGAATGTAGAAAGACCACAGAACAAAAGGAGATAATCACATAGAGAGAGAGGGAGGACAGAGGAACATGTGGTTCGAAACAGCGGTTCTCAACATGTGGCTCGGGACCCCCAGGGGGGTCCCCCAAAGATTTTTGAGGGGGTCATCTGGGGACTTTACTAAGGACTTTGAATACCTAAGAAAGGAAATGAAAAACTGATCATTATGGCATCAAAAGTAATCAACAAACTATACAAAAAAAACTGGTCGAGCAATGGCCAAATAATATAAGAGGCAAACATTTTGAACATAGCTGATCGAGGCGTTGTGAGCTTGTAGATCGGCTATTTTCCAATTCTAAGTGCTTGGCAAGGGTGGGGGGTCCCCTGTTCAAATATGATTCTTTTGGGGCGGTTGTGGCCTGAAAAGGTTGAGAAGCACTGATATAAAAGATATGGTAGAGTGACTCATCTGGAGGTATGTGTGTGTTTATTTCCATAGGAGATAACATTGAGTCATCTCCTGTACGGCATTTCAAAGACGAGGCGTTCTTTCAGAGAAAAAAAGAAAAGAAAAATAGGGAGCGGCAAAAACAAAAAAAGCTTAACACTTAAAGGTAGGGTAAGTGATTTACTTTGGTTAAAATAAGTGTTAAATAGCTCTATAGTCTCATAGTACTCATTGCTATAGAGTGTTTGTTCAGTAAAATGAGTCTCCCATGTCTCTCCAGCTCTTTATTAAACAGAACATTTTCAGCATTTTCAGTGCTCTCTCCTGATTGGCTCAAATGTTGTCACCTACCTGAAAATGTATTTATATTCTGTATACTAAAGAGCTGTAGAGACCCCTGTGACGGAACAAAATCTGGTTGTTCCAGAGTTCAGGGGTCTGGGTCAGTGAAAGCCCCCTGATCACCCCTATAGGTTCCTAGAGCAGTCATGGATTGGGGTGCAAGACCCTTTTGAGCCTTAAAACTTGTGGCTCCAAAACTTATTTTTTTCATGTCAGGGACCCCCAAACTATTATGTATGTGTCTGCGGACCCCCATCTGAAAACATGTTGTACCAGGGACCCCCATACAAGATATGTGTTGTGAAAATGTTTAAAAAGTATTCCAAATTACTTTCATTTTTTTCAAGATGTATTTTTTTTAAATAGCAGCTCTACAAGCTAGAAGTATAGGTCAATTATCCAACGTATGTGTGTGCGTGTGTGTGTGTGTGTGTGTGTGCGTGATACGATGTGTTTTTTTTAACACAAAGAGGAATGCGTATCTGCTTATTACTGTAGTTGCCAGGTTTTGCAAGAGGAACAAGCATGACCGGTCACATGACACACGGACTGGCTCAACACACACACACACACACACACACACACACACACACACACACACACACACACACACACACACACACACACACACACACACACACACACACACACACACACACACACACACACACACACACACACACACACACACACACACACACACACACACAATAATTAATCAATCAAAGACCCTGTAAATAAAAGTGTAATCCTCATTTACAACATTCCTCACACCATTTAATCTCAATATTATTACCTGAGACCAACCAATCACAGAGAAAAGATAGAATACAACGTATACATGCCGATATGTTCCTGTTGATCTGAATATCACAGGAGAATACTCAACCAGAGTGAGCATTCATTCCAATCAGACCGGATCAGTTGAGGTGTTTACATGAATAACCATGGTGATCTGTCTGCTGTCCAACTGGTCCAACCAGACGTGTGTGTGTGTGTGTGTGTGTGTGTGTGTGCGTGCGTGCGTGCGTGCGTGCGTGCGTGCGTGCGGGGTGTAGGTGTGTTAATTTAAAGCGGTATACCGGTATCTTAAAGACTTATAGACATTTATTTTTTTCTTCATGCTTTTCAGGATCTGTATTGAGAAGATTAAAACATGTTCGGTCACAACCAAGGTAATTCAATATCTTACATTGATCTGATTTATTTATCTGTGTATTTTATTTATCAAGGTAATTCACAAAGGGTTTTATGATCAAATAATAAATCCTTGAAACAGTGAAACAGTAACAGTAGCCTAATAATAAACTAATTAAAAAAAAAGGTTCGGAAACTTTGTTTCGGTCGATTATTTCTCCCCTTCAATAATACCACTTCGGGGGCACGGTGGCGGCACAGTCAGTAGCGCTGTCGCCTCACAGAGGATTACAAGCTTAGGCAATTGGCACTGGGTGAAAAATGGGTTACAACATTGTGGGATATAAATTAAAAACCTTTGCAACGAGGTACAACTTGTAAGTATCGCACATTCGTGGAATGAGCAACACAGCTAAGCGTGGGTAGCCCCCCCCCCCCCCCAAAAAAAAATGTGCCAAAATACCCTGCAATATTCTTCTGTTGGTATTCACTCTTGTTTTGAGCTACACGTGCTGGCAGGTGTGTGCCAGTGTGACTGACACCTGAGCATGGGTCTGCAACTTTGTTGAGTTTGTGTTTATGGTCCAAGCATCAACATGCCACCCTTCAGGATAAGGCCCGTGCAATATGGCAACTGGGTGGATTTTGGCAATTGTTTTGGGGGGCTTCCCACACGGTTTGCCTATTCCACAAATGCACGATCCTTGCAAGTTGTACCTCGTTGTAAAGGTGACTAATCGCAGCTTCCCTATGATATAAAATACAATAATGGAGGAAAAAGAAAAAAAAATCATCCAAAATAAAGTTTCCGAACCTTTTGTTTAGGAGTTCAGTGATAATAGCATTACAGTTTGATGCATTATGGGTTAATCTCTCCTCAGGGAACCAGTATCCTGGTGGAGGAGGGGGTGGAGGAGGGTACCCCAACCCAAACCAGCAGGGGATCTATCCAGGGGGGTACCCTAACGCGGGGGGTTGCCCTAACCCAGGGGGGTACCCCAACCCAGGGGGGTACCCCAGCCCAGGGGGGTACTCCAACCCAGGGGGGTACCCCAACCCAGGGGGGTACCCTAACCCAGGGGGGTACCCCAGCCCAGGGGGGTACTCCAACCCAGGGGGGTACCCCAACCCAGGTGGGTACCCTAACCCAGGGGGGTACCCCAACCAGCCAGGGGGTTACGGCCCCCCGGGCTGCCCCCCTCAGCCCTGTGCTCCTCCAGCATGTGGACCAGGGTACGGCCACGGCGGGTACGGACCCCCACCTCAGCCCTACGGCCCACCACCATGTGGGGGGCACGGCCATGGGCACGGCCATGGGAATGGCCACGGGCATGGCCGCGGCCGTGGGCGTGGCCGTGGCCATGGGCACGGACATGGACATGGGCACGGACATGGGCACGGGCATAGGCATAAACACGGCCATAAGCATGGCAAGTGCCACAAGAAAGGAAAGCACAGCCGTGGGGTAAGAGTCCCTTATTCTTCTTCAGAAAGAGTTGTTCCGATACCAGATACCAGTATCAGAAAAGCTGACGATATTGCCTAAAATGCTGCTATCGGTATCGGGCAGTATGACAGTCTATGCCATTCCGATACCATGCGTGTACTTTATCACATGATGCTATTTCAATGACTATATAATATTTTGAATTGACGTTGCACTAATGTTTTATGTTCTTTACTGTACAATTTATCATTACAATAATTATTTTGACTAACTTGGAGCTGCACTTTAACTATTATTATTATTTTTTTTAAATATTGCATTTATTCCTGGATCAGTGGTCCTCAAACGTTTTTAATTTCAAGGATCCCATAACTCTGACAGTGAAGAGTTACAGACCTGTAAGGGTCCATTTGGAACCCCCTCACGGAACCCTGAGGGTCCCTGGACCCCACTTTGAGAACCATGCACTGTCCTTGATTTTCTTTTTTATTACACACTGGTATCGGATCGGTACTCGGTATCGACTGATATGCAAGTTATGGGTATTGGAATCTGTATCAGGAAGGATTCAGCCTTGTTCAGACCAAAGATAAAGCAAAAAAAACAAAAAAAAACATGCTAAGCACAGGAGAAGCACAGCGCCAAATGTAATAATTGGGCGTGTCCGTGGTTATGAGTGACACCTGTCACTCATGTCTCAGCCTGTGTGCCCGTTTGGGCCGTTTGAGAGCGCATTTTGAAATCTAAAACTTAAAATAGAAATGTGTCAATATTGGGTTAGTACATGACCTGTTTTTAAGTCCCTGCTTCATCGCTCTCAGTTAAGGGGTCCTTAAGGCCTGAAAAAAATTGAAGACCCCTGACTTAAAGCTTTGTAGCTTTAATTGTCTAAATCTGTCCCCAATAACACAACTTAACATGTGGTATTTGTATAGGACATCAGAGTTTTTTTTACAGAAGAGCATCAAACAAGCATCTTTTCCTAGAAAGACATCAGGCATTGGGTAGGGACAGCATTGCTTGTTCCTACCCAATAATAATAATACAAAACAATACATGGTACAGAATCAACATTTGTATACAGGAAGAAGGCTGTTGCCATAAAGCCAGAAATTTGCCCTATGCACAGCAGCCATATTGTAAAGAAATTGGGCCTCTTCTTTACTTCCTTCACAGGTGTTATCAATGTTACTAATGAAGGCTCGTCAAAACGTGTCAGGGTGCTGATATTGTGCATGTTAGCTCATTGAAAACACTCTGCTACACCAGCGGGTCTCAAAGTGTGGTCCAGGAACCCTCGTAGTTAAATGAAATAATGTACACATGGAACCAAATGGACCCGTAAGGCTCCATTTGGTTCCATTTGTACACTCTTCAGAGTTATTGGGTGTCCTTAAAATAAAAAAATAGTTTGAGAACCAATAAGTTACACTAAATGGAACAGAGCCTTCATTAGTATAATATACTAATGAAGGCTATACTAATGAAGGCCAACTATATTATAATTGGCTGTGAAGTAAGGAAGGAAGAGGCCCATTTTGTGTCCAATATAGAGCCTATTCACAAAAAAGTGTACAAATCTTGACGAAGAACGAACACTTTTTTGTCTTCTTAACAAAAGCAGTGAATGGCGCCCCAGATCATGTATGGGCTCAAATGCATCAGAGCATACAACAAGGACATGAAACAGATGGAATGGAATAATTACATAATACAGTAACAGCTTCCATACAGTTGATGAATCTATATTTGACTGTCCAATGTCGCCCCCACATGGTTTTCTTAGGAACTGCATTTATTCTCCCCTTTTTGAGTGAACTGACGTTTCACTTTGTTTATTTGTTTGTTGACAGCAGTGGTGTAAAGTAACTAATTACATTTACTCAAGTACTGCTACTTAAAGCACAATTTTGAGGTACTTTTACTTTACTGGAGTATTTCCAATTGTCTATACTTTTACTTCTACTCCACTACATCTCAGAGGCAAATATTATACTTTTACTCCACTACAATTATTTGAAGGCTTCAGTTACTAGTTACTTTACAGATATAAATGATTACATTATAAAACATACATTAACCACTTCAGCCCTATTTTATACCTAGGCTATTTGAAAAAAGCCGATCTACAAGCTCACAATGCGTTGCATCGCGACGCGTTGTGAGCTTGTAGATCTGCTATTTTCAAACATTTTAGTACTTTTAGTTTTGATACTTTAAGTACATTTTGATACCAATACTTTTGTACTTTTTTATTTTTAGAATTCCGTACTTTTACTTGTAACAGAGTAGCCTACTTCTACATTGCAGTATTGATACTTTTACTTAAGTAAAACATTTGAGTTATTTTTCCACCACTGGTTTTGACAGAACATTTTGAATTAGTTTTAGTTTTTTATTACATTTCCATTTAGTTTTAGTCAGTCATTTGAATACAATTCCATTTAGTTTTAGTCATATCTCAGTCATCTGAAATGTTTTAGTTGACTAAACATCATAAGATTTTTGTCGACTAAATCTACAGTTGATTTAGTAGACTAATATGTTGACAGGCCGTGATGGCTGATTTATACTACAAGATCTGCGAGATCTACACGCTCAGAGTGGCTATAGGCTCTATTCACAGCAGCCATATTATGAAGACATTCACAGGTGTTACCAATGATACTAATGAAGGCTCTGTTCCATTCTGGTCAAACAGAGTCAGGGTTACTGATATTGTTGCATGTTGGCCCACTGGAAACACTCTGTTACACCAGGGGGTCTACAGTTGGGGTCCAGGGACCCTCATGGGCTTCCAAATGGCCCCTTACAGGTGTGTAACTCTGAGAGTGTACAAATGGAACCAAATGGACCCGTAAGGGTCCATTTGGTTCCATTTGTACACTCTCAGAGTTATGGGGGTTGTGGAAACCACTGTGCTAGACTAAATGGAACAGAGCCTTCATTAGTATCATTGGTAACACCTGGGAAGGAAGTGATAATATGGCTGCTGTGCATAGAGCCTTCCAGAGCGTGACGCCCACACGCAACCAATCATAAAATTACTTGTCTTAGATTTACTGGATCTCTTCTCCACTAGACTAGTCCCTCCCTGACATTCTAGCTTTTATGTGTTGACAAAATTGTCCATAGTTTCAGTGGTAACACTTGCTCATAGGGTACCCGTAATTAACGCCTCATTTATGAATACTTAATACATTATTTATAGCGTTAATTAAGCATTAATTAATCATGAATTCCTTGTAATTCATCATTAATTAACATCATTAGTTAATCATTAGGTAAGCAAAGTTACTTAATACATGATGTAAGCTCTAATTAAGTGTTAATTAAGCATTAATTAAGCATTAATTCCATGTAATTCATCATTAATTAACATCATCAGTTAATCATTAGTTAAGCAAAGTTACTTAATACATGAATTCATGCTGAACCATGCTGATTCATGCTCGACCAACATTTTCCGTAATGGTTTTAGTTGACAAAATTAACAATGGTGTGTGTGTGTGTGTGTGTGTGTGTGTGTGTGTGTGTGTGTGTGTGTGTGTGTGTGTGTGTGTGTGTGTGTGTGTGTGTGTGTGTGTGTGTGTGTGTGTGTGTGTGTGTGTGTGTGTGAGTGTGTGTAGTCCTCCAGCAGTTCGTGCAGCAGTGACTCCGACTAGACCACCCGGGTCAACATACGGCCCAGGGGCCAGGACCGGCCCGTTGGACAGTCTGCATCCGGCCTCAAAGGAAAACAAAATAATAATTGTATTATTATTATTATTATTATTATTACAAAACATACATTAACCACTTGGCTATTTGAAAATAGCCGATCTACAAGCTCGCAAGTAACGCGTCGCTTAGTGCCGTGTTGTGAGGTTGCAAATCTGCTATTTTCAAATGGATTTTTAGGCCTATACATTTGAAAAACTTGGAACGTGGAACATTATGCGTATATTTTGATGACGATACTTTTACTCAAGTACATTTTGATTACCAGACGTTTTACTTGTAACAGAGTATTTCTTCATTGTGGTATTGATACTTTTACTCAAGTACAAAATGTGAAGTGCTTCATTTTAGACACCTGGTCAGATATACATTTTTAGGGTAATAAATAAAAGTTGATTGAAGAGGATTGATTGATGTTTTCATTGTGCACCACAGTGACTCAAACAGCTTACAAAAGGTTTCCGTTCAAGGCATAATGTATAACTTTACCCTGTGTTTGCATAACTAAACAATAAATGCTATTTTTACCCATCATTTCCTTCTATAGCAGCAGTCATCAGCCACTGGCGTAGTGTGGTGGTGTTTGCCTGCAGCAACACATTGGGCCTGATTCACTAATCTGTTTACGCCCAGATTTCGTATCTTTCGTATTAATTAATTTTCGTATTAATTAATTGATTGATTGATTTATTGCCAGTTTGCCAGTCTGCAAAAAGTTAAATCATATATATTTTTTTACATTTAGATTAGATTGTTTATTTCAATCCTCATCAACAGTATCACAAAACATTTGGTTGATGGCAAAGCAATAGACCAATTATTTGTTTACCAACATTGAGACTGGAGTCACTGGACGCACAGGTGATTGTTTCACGCAATCAATTCTCAACATGTTGTTTTGGGGTGCGCTGGTTTCAGCACACCCCAACCCCCTCTTGTGTGTTGGCTGGTGAGGCGCGTCCTAGCGAGACCTGATAGAAAGGGTTTCATTGCTCGCATACTGGTTACACGCATACTGGTTACACGCATACTGGTTCTTATCAGTGTGACGTCGTCTGTTAAGGGGTCTATAGGCTGAAGCTCAAGGGTTATTTATACATTTAAATAGAATAGAATAATACAATATCCTTCATACACGTCATTCTGTTTCACAGAGAACAGTTACAATGATGGTAGTGAACGATCATTCAAGAATATTCCTCAGTTACAGCCACCATATGTCACATAAACCTAGAGTATATATACATATTCACACATTCATATCTGTAGATATATAAACACTTACTCATACCGACAATGACATCATACCCCTCAATCCATTAATTGATTAGTTATTACATAAATTATCATATTACACCAAATAGATAACACTCCTAACATGCCCTATATGATTAGTATTATTACTGTAGGCTATATAGTTACCATTGCATAAATCCTGTATAAAGTCTGTATTTCTCCAGAATAATCTGCTTGAACTGTTTTACATTTTTACATTTTTACAATGTTTGACAATCTTCGGTAAACCGTTCCATCAGGGGTCTTCAACAGGGGGTCCGGGACCCCTAGGGGGTCCTCAGAGTTCCTACAGTGGGGGGCGCCAAATCTTTGTGTGAAAGGAACTTTTTTTGGTTCTTTTTCTTTTACATGAACCCCTTGAACCCTTGCTTCCCCCAGAACGTTAGCCACTACGAGCTCACACAACTCCCCACGCTGTGAAAGCTTGTAGATCGGCTATTTTCGGCAAAGAGGTTTGGTGTAGAGGGAAAGTTTGAGCATGACACGGGGGTTCCTGTCAGCTTAAACAAAGGATGGCAAGTGAGCAGTTGTGGGAAAAGTACTACTTTCTTTACTTAAGTAAAAGTATCAATACTGCAAGTAAAAGTCGGAATTCAAAATGTACTTGAGTAAAAGTACAAAAAGTATTGGTATCAAAATGTGAAAACCTGTGAAATGGGACATACTTTTGTTACTTTAAGTACCAAAAGTATGTCCCATTTCACAGGTTTTCAAATGTATAAAATGTATTAAAATCTTTTGAAAATGGCCGAAATGTAAGTAGGACTGAAGTGGTTAATGTATGTTTTGTAATACTAATCAAAATCTACAAAGTAACTAGTAACTTAACTTTTCAAATAATTGTTGTCGGGAAAAAGTATAAAATTTGCCTCTGAGGTGCAGTGTAGTAGAAGTAAAAGTATGAAAAATTCAGGCCTCAAGATTGTACTTGAGTACATGTACTTGGTTACTTTACAGCACTGCAACAAGTGAGTCACTTTGTTAACATGCGTCAGGGAAGAACCTCGCAGTAATAACTCAAGACAGCTGACTCCTGGAAGCCTTGGCAGGGGCCGATACAAATGTTCCGCAGAGGAATCCAATGTCAAAGGTCTAAGTTAGCGTTACGTCGAAATAAATGTCAAGGTCTTGTTGGAGGTTCAGTAACACTATCTCTCCGACTGGCCGCGGCCCAATGTATCACCTTGCAGACAGTGGTGTTAAGTAATTAAGTAGATGTACTCAAGTACTGTACTTTAAGTAATGTTTTGGGGTATTTTTTACTTTACTGGAGTATTTCCAATTTCCAGTACTTTTACTTCTACTCCATTACATCTCAGAGGCAAATTTTGTACTTTTACAATTACAATTATTTGAAAACCTTAGTTACTTTGTAGATTTTTACAAATTATTATTTGTATATATATTATTATATATATTATTATTATATTATTACAAAACATACATTAATCACTTCAACCCTTTACATTTTGGCCATTTGAAAATAGGCTCACAATGCGTTGCAACGCATTGTGAGCCTTAGGGACCTTATGTTTTATTTTCACATAAACCAAACATTAACCCTCGCATTCCTATTCTGGGGGGAACATTAGCAAAAAATAGACGATCTATAAGCTCACAACGTGTCGCAGAGAGCTTGTAGATCGTCCATTTTCGGCAAAGAGGTTTGGTGTACACAGGGAGAGATGAGCAGACCAAATACCAAGTATTGAGGGTTTAAGTGGTTAAATGTCTGAAAACATACATTTAACATGAATCCAATATATGGTGGGGGTCCCTGCTTCATCCCATTAGTCATCCCATGGAGACTTGAATTCATGGATATTTTTTAGTTTTTTCCTACTGTATAATATACGACACCCCCATGCATGTAATGAGCCGATCTCCGTGAGGACGGAGGTCACGGAGAATATTCCATGATGTTTTCAAAGGTACAGTAAAATCGCTCGTTTTTCGCTGGCAGCAGTGGCACACTATTGCACTATTACTCTGGCAGGCAAAGAGTTAATGTCTTACTGTACCACGTGCCGTTTACATTTCTGACCAACAAAGTATTCAATCAATCAATCAATCAGGAGGAAAGGACACCGTCCATATTGTCAGCACTTAAGGCACGCGTCAAATGAATCCTCTTACATACTCCAGACAGCAACGACAGCTGAGAGTCGGACACCTAACGTCGGTTGGAATGCTCAGCGCTGAAAGCTAACCAGACACTCGAGGTTAGACAAGACAGCAATGCAAAGGTCTTATTGGATATAACCCTTTCTCCAGCAATGTCTAATGCAAATTATCACCCTGTAGACAGCCTTACACCTTCAGTGATGTACTACCGTGCATTGTATCTATGTATAACTACTCTTGAAAGACATCTGACTTAGGCTACTCCTTGTCACACTCAACATGCTTTATCATTTGGCCCAGAGCCTTGTATCGGAGGGTTACGTCAATGAGGGGGCAGAAACAGCGCCGGTCACGTGGTTCGTGTAAACAGGAAATAGTGACAAGAAACGCTCATAGACTCCAGTGCATTCCGTAGACTTCCGGTTCAGGGCTTTGTCACTATTCGCCAATAGAAGGCTCTGTATAGTGGTTCTCAAACCTTTTCATGTCAAGGACCCCCAAAATGATATGTATCTGGCCGCGGACCCCCATCTCAAATATGTTGTTCCAGGGACCCCCAGAAGCAAAGATTTGAGCAACAAATGTTTGCTTAAAAATATATATATATATTCAAAGGTTTGCACAGATTTTCACGATTTTTCTAAAATAGCAGATCTACAAGCTCATAGCGCGGCACTCGGTGCCGCGCTATGAGCTTGTATATCTGCTATTTTTGAATAGCCAAAGTATAAAAGGTCATAATTATTGTGATGCTATATTAACACATATTGCCGGGTACCCCGTGGAACCCCCTCAAGTACCCCTGGGGGTCCCCGGACCCCACTTTGAGAAACAATGCTGTAGAAGACCTGGCCCGATGAAGTGAACGGATAGGTGACGCAACTCTCCTTATATGGCTCTGATTTAGCCCAGTGGTTCTCAACCCTTTCAGGCCGTGACCCCGCAAAATGAATATATTTGAACTGGGGAGTTGAGGCATTACATTTTGTGACAATGCGAGGCGTCCTGAGCTTGTATATCGGCTATTCTCACAATGTGTGCCTCTTTCTTCTTTCATTTGACCAGTTTTTATAGTATAGTTTCATTACTTTTGATGTCGTAATGGTCTTTTTTCCACCCCCCCCCTTTTTAGAGGTATTAAAAAGGTCGTAAAAGTCCTTAAATTGTGCTTTTACTGTCATGGTTCATTCACCAAAAATAGCCGATCTACAAGCGCGTCACAAAGTGACACGTGAGCGTTGTAGATCGGCTATTTTTGGTGAATGTTACCAAAAGATTAGGGATGCTGGAGTTCAAGTGGTTTGTACAAAAGAATGCTAAAAGGATGACCCAGATAGGCCCTCAGGGCTAGTTTCCATTAAGATCCATTAAGATATTATTGTTTGTCTTTAAACGTCTCGATGAATTGAATACACAAACAATAATATGCCAAAAAACACATCGTATGAAAGAAAGATAAGTACAACAAACAGTCGGGGGGTCATTTCCGGTGATGGGCTTTTTACACAGGAATACATACCTCCCAAGTTCATATAGTGAGATCAGAGACCACATGACAAGTGGTTTCCTGCATGGGTTCTGTCAGCTAGCATAGACAAGGTATGGCAGGTGAGTCTGTTGAGGTTCCATTTGTTCAAGTACGTCACAGAGAAGACTCAAATGAACCCTGCAGTATACCAACTCAAGATAGATGAACTCTTGGAACCCTTGAGCGGGGGACTGGTATGTTCCGCAGAAGAATCTAAGGTTGAAGGGGCACGTTAGCACTTACCCAGAGTAGAAAAGCTTTCTGCTGATAAATGGTATAAGGTCATGTTGGAGGTAACACTATATTGTCTGCGACCCGAATTATCACCTTGTGGAGACAGCCTCACACTTTCCCTGATGCACAACTAGTGACATCGACCCTTGACACAGAGTCACATTGTTTTCACAAAGGTGAAAACCTTTGGTTCAGCACCTTATAAACAGCTCAAAGGTTATTTCTATGTTAAGTGAATACAGACACTTATGCTTATGCATGGATGGATGTCAACATATTCCATCTACAGCACTAATAATGAACATTTATTTTGTTTCTATAATTAAAGTAGACCTTATAATGATTTAAGTTGAAGCCTTATTAGTGTGTGTGGCCTATTTAGTCACATGGCAATTCAGACTTTGAAAGGAGAGAGCACGTTCAGGTATGCTTCATGGTCAGTAGAAGGAATCCAAAAGCTATTTCACAGTGTTATCTTTGTCCTCAAGGATAGAGGCGAGGCGAACAATGGCACTGCCTTCACCAACACAATGTGTCGTGGAGCAGAGTTATAGAGTTCTTGACTTTTAGATGGTGCCAATGTACTAATAGGGTGAACAATACAAACAGCTGCTGCTAGCTGTCTTCATCTTTTAGAACACAGTATCGACTGTAATGATTAACACAAAAATGTCATAAATTATGAACGTAGCGTCCAATCTACGTAGCGTCACACATTGAGGGGCCTCAAAACAACAGAGAGCCGAGGGGGAATTCCCCTTCCACCCACAGGGCGGCGCCGCAAATGGTACAAACGCCACTGTTGCAGAAACATTTCGTGGGTTCAAAGGGTCTTGTGAGTCGTCTGACAATGACCATCAAACAGGGCTTTGATTAAGTTTTGCACATATTTTCACGATTTTTCAAAAATAGCTGGTCTACAAGCTTATAACGCGGCACTCGGTGCTGCGCGATGAGCTTGTAGATCTGCTATTTAATAGCCAAAGTCTGAAAGGTGAAAGTGGTAAGAATTATTGTGATGCCATATTAATACATTTAGCTGGGGACCCCCTTGAACTTCCCCAAGGACCCCTGGGGGTCCCCAGAACCCACTTTGAGAACGAATTACTTAAACCCCACATGGTTGAGCGGAGCCCCTCAGGGCTACATGCTAGTGTCTTTTCAGTGTTCTGTCATTGTGTACTTTCAGATTGCAAAAAAACATGATCATGACGTTAAGAATTTAAATAAGCACAGACTCTTTGAATGCAAAAATGGAATCTTACATGTTTACATGTTTAATTTGGATGGCAGCATTTAAGTTAAAATGTAAAAAGAGCATTATTGCTATAAGTGTTGTGATGTGGACGCAATCTGTGACTGCGGGGGAAACTACTGGATAGGCTCTGCACAGCAGCAATATTATCACTTCCTTCACAGGTGTTACCAATGATACTAATGAAGGCTCTGTTCCATTTAGTCGAGCACAGTGGTTTCCACGACACCCATAACACTGAGAGTGTACAAATGGAACCAAATGGACCCGTACACTCTCAGAGTTACACACCTGTAAGGGGCCATTTGGAAGCCCATGAGGGTCCCTGGGCCCCAACTGTAGACCCACTGGTCTAGCAGAGTGTTTCCAGTGAGCCAACATGCACAATATCAGCACCCTGGCTCTGTTTGACCAGAATGGAACAGAGCCTTCATTAGTATCATTGGTAACACCTGTGAATGTCTTCATAATATGGCTGCTGTGAATAGAGCCTATTAAGGGGCCGAGATGAGGATTGAGGATGCTGAAATATAGAAGATCAGACCGAATCAACGACATAGAAACAAAGGGTGATATCACACTTGGAACAGACATGGAGAAGTTCTCAATCTACTGCTCTGCCACCAAAATGTGGAATGCCCTGACACCGTCCCTTAAACGATGCGTAACACTGGTTTTATTCTAAATTGGCCAAGAAAAAACAAACAATTATCAGGAGACCAAAAGGGGATATACATGTATTTTTCCCATCTCTTTTGTACCATAATAGTGTTTGTATTTGTTGATGACGTGGATTGTTTTTATTTTGTATGCTATGTTGATGAATTGAATACATAGGACCACAATGGAAACAAGTCCCCAAGACGTCTTTGTGTTATCCTTTTAGTTTTTAAGGGATAGTTCACCCCCAAAATGACTTTTTTTCTGTCGATTAGACACCCCATGGAGACTTGAATTCATGAATATATTTTTTTGTTTTTGTAGCATTCCTAAGCCAATGATTTGATGACCGGCAGCGGTTCCGGTAAGAGACACAAAGAGTCTCCTTTGTGTCTCCTACCGGAACTGCTGCCTACCAGTCCACTGGTCATCAAATTATTGGTTTAGGAATGTGACAAAACCCCAAAATATCCCTGAATTCAAGTCTACATGGGGTGACTAATCAATAGGAAAAAAAAAATTTTTTTGGGTGAACTATCCCTTTAATGTCTTTCTGTACCACGTGCTGTTTACATTTCTGACTAATAAAGTATCCAATCAATCAATCAGGAGGAAAGGACACCGTCTATATTGTCAGCACTTAAGGCACGAGTCAAATGAATCCTCTTACATACTCCAGACCGCCTGACAGCTGGGAGTCGGACACCTAACGTCGGTTGGAATGCTCAGCGCTGAAAGCTAACCAGACACTCGAGGTTAGACAAGACAGCAATGCAAAGGTCTTATTGGATATAACCCTTTCTCCAGCAATGTCTAATGCAAATTATCACCCTGTAGACAGCCTTACACCTTCAGTGATGTACTACCGTGCAATGTATCTATGTATAACTACTCTTGAAAGACATCTGACTTACTCCTTGTCACACTCAACATGCTTTATCATTTGGCCCAACGGTATAAAATGAATGAAATGCATCTTATCTATAGAGTTCTTAATACACTTTTGAATACTTTATCAACAGTTTGCAAAAACAAGGCAAGGTGGCACAGATTTATTCAAAAGAATTGACCCAGATAAGCTTGAGGTTGACCCAGATAAGCCTTGATAAGGGCTTGTTTCCATTAAGGACCTGTGTATTCAATTCATCGAGACATTTAAAGACAAACAATAATTTAATATAATAAAATATAAAGATAGACTTTTTTACAAGGAATGAACATCTCCAAAGTTCATATATACTATAACCACATGACAAGTGGTTTGCTGCATGGGTTCTGTCAGCTAGCTTAGACAAAGGATGGCAGGTGAGTCTGTTCAAGTCTGTTCAAGTACGTCACAGAGAAGACTCAAATGAACTCTGCAGTATACCAACTCAAGATAGATGAACTCTTGGAACCCTTGAGCGGGGGACTGGTATGTTCCGCAGAAGAATCTAAGGTTGAAGGGGCACGTTAGCACTTACCCAGAGTAGAAAAGCTTTCTGCTGATAAATGGTAAGGTCATGTTGGAGGTAACACTATATTGTCTGCGACCCGAATTATCACCTTGTGGAGACAGCTTCACACTTTCCCTGATGCACAACTAGTGACATCAACCCTTGACACAGAGTCACATTGTTTTCACAAAGGTGAAAACCTTTGGTTCAGCACCTTATAAACAGCTCAAAGGTTATTTCTATGTTAAGTGAATACAGACACTTATGCTTATGCATGGATGGATGTCAACATATTCCATCTACAGCACTAATAATGAATGTTTATTTTGTTTCTATAATTATAGTAGACCTTATAATGACTTAAGTTGAAGCCTTATTAGTGTGTGTGGCCTATTTAGTCACATGGCAATTCAGACTTTGAAAGGAGAGAGCACGTTCAGGTATGCTTCATGGTCAGTAGAAGGAATCCAAAAGCTATTTCACAGTGTTATCTTTGTCCTCAAGGATAGAGGCGAGGCGAACAACACAATGTGTCGTGGAGCAGAGTTATAGAGTTCTTGACTTTTAGATGGTGCCAATGTACTAATAGGGTGAACAATACAAACAGCTGCAGCTAGCTGTCTTCATCTTTTAGAACATAATTTATTACGTGGAAGATATTTTAGCCTTTCATTACTTTGTTTCAACAGTTGTGATAGATAACCAGTAATGATAATAATAATACATTTTATTTATAACACAATTTACATTTTTGGAAATGCTACAGGGTTTGAAAAAAAAAATTGCACTAAAATAACAAAAGCAGGGCAAAAACTAGGATAAGTTCTCCTCGGAGCACAGGTCTCCACCAGGTCAGGTAGGTTATTATTTTGGCCTCCTGGTGGCGCTTTAATAGGCCAATGAAAATGGTGCCATTTCTTCTCAGGACAGAATCGGACACTGCATTCATGATTTGAGGCATTTTGTTCCTAAAACTGTTTTGCTAAATTAGACCTGCTGGTGGCGCTATAACAGGCCAATGTGAAAAGGGTGGAATTTCTTCCTCGGCCTAGTGGGAATGTGAGTGCAAAATGTCACGGAAATCGCACGCTGCGTTCATGATTTGAGGTATTTTGTTCAAAACGGACGTATCCTGCAAACTTAGGAAGCTTATGTTAGCCATTTAGGATGGAATAGGAAATATCGGACACATTTGTGTTGATCACATGACTATAGAGAAACTGTGTACTGATTTGTGTGATTTTTGGAGTAATATAAAAAAAATGTTTTACAAAAGTCAGCCTCCTGGTGGCGCTCTAAAAGGCAAACGTTAAAAATGCAGAGCCAGGGTTTTTCCTTGGCCTCTAAGGAGTGTGAGTACGAAGTTTCACGCAGACCGGTGCAGGTAAAAACGTGACTAGGCCTGTTCAGCCATGAGGCTGATTTGATTTTTTTCAAGTGGCATTTCTTCCTCGGCTTAGTGGGATTGTGCGTGCAAAATTTCACGGAAATTGCATGCTGCGTTCATGATTTGAGGCATTTTGTTCAAGACGAACCAATCCTGCAAACTTTGGAAGCCAATTTGAGCCAATCAGGATGGAATATGGAACATTGGACACATCCATGTTGATCACATGACTATGTATTTGAGTGATGTTTGGACAAAATCTGTTGTTTAATCTTTTTTTATTCCACTACAGTTATTTGTAATCTTTAGTTACTATAGTTACTTTGTAGATTTTGATTATTATTACAAAACATAGTATTAACCACTTCAGCCTTATAAACACTTTGGCTGTTTGAAAATGTAAAAAATCAGCCGGAGCTCTGAGGCCAATTGATTGATTGGACCATAAAAGTGTCAAACTCGTTCTGTGCTCGTAAGTGCTCTCTCTAATCAATGAATGCATCAAAGACAGCAATCACTCGGCCCTGGCCTCCCTAGGCTGGTGGGGGAGTGTAGTGCCCAGGATCACTTAGCAAACTGGCACCGGGTGAAAAAAAGGGTTACAAATCGAGGGATAAAAATTAAGCAAAAAGAAAAAAAAGACACCAATCACTGTGATACCTGTCAGAGGGGAGGGGTGTGTGTGTGTGTGTGTGTGTGTGTGTGTGTACACACAGATCTGAAAAGCTACCTAGTTGGCCTTTAAGTAAAACAATTGAGTACTTTTTATACCACTGTAGATACACCACTACCATAAAAACTTGTTCTGTTTACTTTTAAATTGATGACACAGAGATCTGATGTCTTAAATGCACAGGAAGACCCTGTAACGGTTGGTTCTAGATTTGTTTGTGAATCTGGTAGCAGGTTGCCCTGAGCGCCGTCGATTAGAACGATATCTCTCGTGGAGCCCTAGTGATTGGGGCCGGTAAGATGAAATCAGGTAGAAGAGTAAATGGTTCGTAAGGCCTTCACTCTTTCTTAGTTACTTAAATGGTTACTGAACTGGAATATTTCTGATCTGATCTTCCCTGCCTCAACTCAACCTTATATGGCCGGTAGGTATCATTGTCATGATGTCATCCTACACGTTCGCCATATAAGGACGACCCTAGAGCATAGCCGTTTCGTTTATCATCCAAGTATGGATGCTTAGGAGGTGCCGATATAGAGGACACCTCTGTAACAAGCGTGAACAATGGAAAACAGCTGCAGCTGTCTGCATCTTTAACAACTTGGAGTATCCACTGTGAGGATTTCATTAAAGGGTCTACTCAGGCTTATGTGAGCACCCCAGACAGTTTTTAAGTTGCTTGATTCAGTGTTTAGATATTTGATATTCATTTTATCAGACACGCCCCCTTCCTATACAAACACATTGTAACATCAAACTTTTTCAATTACTGTTTTCATTCACTTTTTATAAATATTTTTTAAAACAAAAAATAAAATTAATGAAAAAAGTAATCGAAAAAATATGAACCCTCACAGATTAAGAGGGCAGTGAGTCACCAGATCCAAGGATGGGTGTTTTCGATGAATCTATCATGCCTAAAATGGAGTTTGAAGTTACAATGGGTTTGTATGTGAAGGGGGTCTGATAAAATGAATGTCAAATATCTAAATACTGTATTAAGCAACTTAAAAGCTGTCTGGGGGGCACACAAACGCCTGAGTAGAAGTTAAAATGACCCCAAACATGTTTGAAAGTGAAATGTCCCTTTAAGTACATGAACATTACAATCTCGGGATAAAATGTGTATATGGAAAATATTGTAGCCTGTCAAATTTTGTGACACTTAAATCCACGCCACTGGGATTTCATGGGTGAAATTCACAGGAAGACCTTAACAGCTGGTTATACAGTGAATATTGATATTTTCCACGTTTTAATATAATGATTTTAATTTAGATGAGATTATTTTACAAAATGACATTTCTGGGGAGGGCTTCTGCCTTTTGCAATTGCGCAATGTATGAGGATGAGGTGGTGGAGCAACGCTTGTGCCATTAAATCTTTAATATAGCATCACAAAGCCAATCTCATTGGAGGCTCCAAAATAGGAAGCAAAACAATAGGTGATGCTCTCCGTGTGCTCCTGTCCTTAATCATAGGTCATATTGTTGTGTCAAGCCTGTAACAGTAACAATGGATTTATGACCTCCTTCCAAACATGGTCCGATGCTAGCCTTTATATACAGACAGGACCAGCTCTGGGGGGACA
Organism: Gymnoscopelus microlampas; assembly: GCF_963454915.1. Classification (NCBI taxonomy): domain Eukaryota; kingdom Metazoa; phylum Chordata; class Actinopteri; order Myctophiformes; family Myctophidae; genus Gymnoscopelus; species Gymnoscopelus microlampas. The sequence continues at coordinate 40,888,927 of NC_139958.1, forward strand.
CAGGGCACCAGGACACTTGAAGGTAAGAGATGACTGGAGAGGCAAAATACTTTAATTACAAAAAAAAAAAACAAGTTGACCAATTATGAATAGCAAATGGATGGGTTGTGCTATTCATTTGTTTCTATCCTTGTTTACAGTTTTCCCAGAGAGACCACCACTTCCAAGTCACCATCCAACCCGGGTTTCAAAACCAGGCAAGTCACTGTTTGTGTGATACTATAGTTCAGGGGTCTTCAACAGGGGGTCCGGGACCCCTAGGGGGTCCTCAGAGTTACTACAGGGGGTCCGCCAAATCTTTGTGTGATGTGATTTTTTTTTTTTTACCTTAAACACTTGAACCCTAGCGTCCCTTTTCTGAGGAGAACTTTAGCCAAAAAATAGCAGATCTACAAGGTCACAACGCCTCGCAGTGCGAGGCGTTGTGAGCTTGTAGATCGGCTATTTTTTGGCAAAGAGGTGTTTGGTATAGAGGGAAAAAAGAGCAGACCAAGTAAACAAAAAAAAGTTACATCTGAAACACAATTTTTATACAATATAGAGGGGGTCTCTGCTTCATCTCTCTCTCAGCTAGGGGGTCCTTGGCCTGAAAACGTTGAAGACCCCTGATGTAGTTACTTTCTGGTGAGCCACCTGTAATAGCCTTTCTAAAAAGGCTTATCAACTGATTGATTGAATGAAACAAAGATTTCAGAGGCCAATGGGGATAATGAGGAGAATCTACTGTAACAGGACTATTAGAGAAGGCTGGGACCATCCTATGAGGCTGCAAGTGAATCAGCTCTTTAACATGAACCCCAGAATGCCTATGTCAAAATAGCAGATCTACAAGCTCGAGCTTGTAGATCAGCTATTTTGGCGAAGAGATGTGGACGGGAAACAAGTGGTCTAAGTCAGGTCCATTTGACAAAGAATAGGGGTGTTTAAGTGGTTAAAGTTAAAGAGAAGCCATATCTCAGCCGTCGGGCATGCAGAAAGCTATCCAGCTATGTCCAAAATATGAACCTTTCAGGAAATGAAAAAAGAAACATGTTTTTAGAACAACACAATACTGCCTCATAAATGGTGACTCTATACATTGTCAGATATACTTGAATGTGTCCTTATATTATCATCACTTTACCAACTACAGCTCAAGGGGAGTTAGGAGGTTTTTGACCATTAAAGGACAACTTCATTTTTTTTTTACAAAAAAGGTTAATTTATTAGTTTGTAATGATAATTAAAAGATGAGTGTTAAAAAGATGTCATGTATTGCTTTCTATCGTTATAGGGATTTTTAACTGAGAGGTGGGGGCATTCGGGTAATTGTTTATAGATAAAAAATATTACACAATAAGCGGGCTATTTTTGTCTCCACGAGCCCGAAGGCATGGAAGTCAGGGCAGAACCTCTGCCCCATTTTTTTTCACATCGGCCTGTTATAGTGCCACCAGGAGGCCGAAATGTGTTTCGCAAAAAGCAAACTTTTTCTTTTTGATATTGCTCCTACAGATTTTGTCCAAACATCACACACATTGGTACACATTATCTCTGTAGTCATGTGATCAAGTCAGATCTGTCAAGATGTTTCATATTCCATCCTTATTGGCTAAGATTAGCTTCCAGGAGTGGCTTTGCAGGAGTGGCCCGTTTTATATAACATGCCTCAATTCATGAACGCAGCAGCCAATTGCCGTGAAACTTTGCACGCACATCCCCACTAAACCAAAGAAATGCCACAGAATCCAGTGAAACAAAGATGTTGATTGTAAGACATACAGTTCAAGTTATGGGCCAAAATGTGAATCAGCCTGACCAAATATGTTATAAATTGACTGCCCTGTACACAGAAGTCTGTATTTTGTATTTTAAGTTAATGAACAGCTGTAGTCACAGAAATGTGTTTTCGAGTAAATGTACTTAGTTACTTTACACCACTGCCTATGTGTTTCTGGTAATACTCATTTTGTATGTCCGTGGCAAAGATTGAAATGTGACAAAAATGTCCACCACAAGCCAAACATGGTTGATGACAACCCCCCGATCTTTGTCAAATGTTTGCAGGTGAACATCTGAGAGCGCAGAGATGGGGGACGCTCTAATGGCAGAGTTTGGGGCTGCGGCGATGTTTCTGCGAAAGTCCGACAGGGAACGTCTGGAGGCCCAGACTCGCCCGTTCGACATGAAGAAAGAGTGTTTCTGCCCCGACCCCGAGTGTGAGTACGTCAAGGCTCAGATCACCAGTAGAGACGGGGACAAAGTCACTGTGCATACTGAGTTTGACAAAGTAAGTGTGTGTGTGTGACTTTTACTTCTACTCCACTACATCTCAGAGGCAAATATTGTACTTTTTACTCCACTACAATTATTTGAGAACTTTAGTATACTACTGTAGTTGCTTTGTAGATTTGAATTATTGTATTGTATTACAAAACATACATTGAAAACGTTTTAAATGGCACGTTCTGCATGATGAGTATTTCAACTTTTGGTGCTTTACATTTTGATGGCAATACTTTTGTACTTTTACTCAAGTGAATTTTTAATACCGGACTTTTACTTGTAACAGAGTATTTCTGTATTGTGGTATTGATTCTTTTACTTAAGTACACAATGTGAGTACTTCTTCCACCACTGGTGTCAGGTATAAATGAAGGGAGTTGCCTTTAGTGGTGAGAGAACACTGTTGGCATTTATTGATAAATACATAATAATTAAATTAAATGTTCCCTTACCATTGAAACTACACAAAATAATGTGGTCACTGTAAAATGTCAAAGTATTTTAAAATCAAAATTCATACTGGTCGGGGTTAAATTATGACCATATGAACTGAATATACCACCTTCACTTAATGCGGCCCGCAGGTGAATATCAGAATACTGATATATTATTGATTTCAGCTGTTACAATTCCAAACATGCAAACATGACCTGCTTTAATTACTTCAGTCTGTATATTAGTAGCTTAATGACTAGTATCAAAATTCTATTGTCCTCTTTATGTCCAACTTATTTTTATTTAAGTTCAAAGAATTAACATGAGTATAACTAAATGCATTTGAAATTACATAAAAATGTAACCTTTCAGGATTCCAATTCAAAAATAGCAAAAATAGCAGATCTACACACTCAAAACGCGTCGCGCTGCGACACGTTTTGAGCATGTAGATCGGCTATTTTGCAACTTTTGTGTGACAAAGAAAGGTGAAGTACGGCATTCATTTACGAAAAAAGTTAAAATACGGAGATAAGACGTGTCTGCCCGACAGTATTATGCAATGTGGCCCTCTGGAGTGAGTGTGGAAATAGAGTGGCCCTCTCCATCATCAAAGTTGCCCACCCCTGGAATATACCATTATTATGGTCTTTTCTTACCAGGACGTAACCCATAAGGAGGAAAACATCCATCCCCAGAACCCGCCTAAGTACGATAAAATTGAAGATATGGCGATGTTCACCTTCCTGCACGAGCCCGCCGTGCTGTTTAACCTCAAAGAGCGCTACGCAGCCTGGATGATCTACGTGAGTCATTGCAACCAACTTTGCTCTTGTCCATTATAGTGTCTGAAGGAGTTCTCCTTAAAGGTGTAGTTCACCCAAAAAAGTACTTATTTTCTATCAATTGCACACCCCATGAAGCCTTGAATTCAGTTTTTTGTTGTTGTTTAATGTCGCATTCGTAAGCCAATAATTTGATACCGTTTCCTACCGGCTAATGTATCCGGTAGGAGACACAAAGTAGACTCTTTGTGTCTCCTACCGAAAATACAACATGGTCATCAAAGTATTGGCTTAGGACTAAGACAAAAACAAAAACAAGTCCATGAATTCAAGGCTTCATGGGGTGAGTAATTGATAGAAAATAAGTACTTTTTTGGGTGAACTACTCCTTTAACCCATTAAGACCTGGAACTGTTTCATTTTTAGATTTGAGCTGAAAAGCATTATTTTACACTTTGGGCTATTCAAAAATAGCAGATATACCAGCTCATAGCACGGCACCGTGCCGCGCTATGAGCTTGTAGATCTGCTATTTTTGAAAAATCGTGAAAATGTGTGCAAATCTTTGAAATATGTATATTTTTAAAGCAAACATTTTTAACTCAAATCTTTGTTTCTGGGGGTCCCTGGAACAAAATATTTTGATGGGGGTCCGCGGCCAAATACATAACATTTTGGGGGTCCTTGACATGAAAAAGATTGAGCACCACTGATATAGAAACATACGTTTTTCAGAAAACTGTTGGTATTTAGGAGACATGTAAAATCGGCTTCAGGTCTTAACTCTTTCATTGCCAGAGTAAAACATCTATAGCTGCCTTTTCCGCCACTGGATCTAGCTGATGTACCTTTCACTGATATGTGACGATGACCTCCTCTCTCCACAGACCTACTCGGGGCTGTTCTGTGTGACCGTCAACCCCTACAAGTGGCTGCCGGTGTACGACCAGTCAGTGGTCAACGCCTTCAGGGGCAAGAAGAGGAGTGAAGCTCCCCCTCACGTCTTCTCCGTCGCCGACAACGCCTACCAATACATGTTGGCAGGTATACCGGAAAACCATCTTCTAAATCAGCGGTTTTCAACCTATTTCATGCCAAGGACCCCTAAATAGGCTCTATGCACAGCAGCCATATTGGACAGAAATTGGGCCCCTTCCTTGCTTCCTTCACAGGTGTTACCAATGACACTAATGAAGGCTCTGTTCCATTTAGTGTAGCACAAGGGTTCTCAAGCTTTTTAATTTCAAGGAGAGTGTACAAATGGAACCAAATGGACCCGGGAGGGTCCATTTGGTTCCATTTGTACACTCTCAGAGTTACACCCTCTCAAGGAACCATGAGGGTCCCTGGACCACACAATATCAGCACCCTGACCCTGACCTGTTTGGCCAGAATGGAACAGAGCCTTCATTAGTATCATTGGCAACACCTGTGAAGGAAGTAAGAAGAGGCCCAATTTTTCTCCAAAATGTCTGCTGTGCATAGAGCCTATTGACATATATATTTGGCCGCGGACCCCATCTGAAATGATTTGTGCCAGGGACCCCCCAGAATGCTAAATTCTACAAAATCCTTCAAACACTTTCAAGATTTTTCGAAATTGATCAAAAATAGCAGATCTGCAAGCTTGCAGCGCGGCACAAAGTGACGCATTATGAGCTTGTATATCTGCTATTTTTTGAATAGCCAACGTATACACTATGGATGAAGGGGTGCAAATGTATTAACACCTTTGGCTGGGGACCCCCTGGAACCCCCTCAAGGACCACTGGTTGAGAACCACTGTTCTAGCTTGATTAGTAAAGGTGACTCTGTAGATTATTAAAAAAACATGGTCATGGTTGTGTCCGCCAATATTAAAAGCAGGGTAAGTGATTTTCTATGGTTAAAATAAGCGCTAAATAGCTCTATATTCTGATAGTACTCATTGCTATAGTGTTTGTTCAGTAACAGGAGTCTCCATGTCTCTCCAGCTCTTTACTCTTTGACTGCCATGGATGAGTACACTCGCCAGTTGGCGATAGGCTCTATGCACAGCAGCCATATTATCACTTCCTTCACAGGTGTTACCAGTGATACTAATGAAGGCTCTGTTCCATTTAGTGTAGCACAGTAGTTCTCAGATTTTTGATTTTCAGATTTCCACAACCCCCATAACTCTCAGAGTTACACACCCGTAAAGGGCCATTTGGGAGTGTTTCCAGTGAGCCAACATGCACAATATCAGCACCCTGACTCCATCTGACCAGAATGGAACAGGGCCTTCATTAGTACCATTGGTAACACCTGTGAATGTCTTACAACATGGCTGCTGTGCATAGAGCCTATTGGCAAAAACAAGCCACATTCAATTGGCCACAACCAGGGGCGCCGATTTATGTCCGCGCTACTGGATGAGCAACGCGTGTGAATTTTCGTTTTTTCCCCGGGTTTGTTACCTTTTTTTTTTTTTTGTGTTACTTTAATGCGGTTAATTTGGTTAATTTGGTACAAAAAACTGTACTCCACGAAGTGCAGATGTCTTTTTTTGTGATGAGTTTGTGATGGGTGCTCGTCATTTCTCCTGGGTGCCCTGTGGAACCCACAGTATTTTTTTGCGCCCTTGGCCACAACTATGCAACGGATTACGCGACCGGATAATTACCGCGCGGCGATCGCAGTGAGGACAGCGATCACGGAAAATATTCCATGATTTGACTATGAATATTTTGACTTGATTCAAAATCGCTCGTTTTCGTTGGCAGTGGCGTGACACTATTACACTATTACTCTGGCAGAAAAGAAAATGTTTTGTTTTTAACCAAACGTATCACTTACCCTACCCTACCTTTAATGTGACTGCCCAAATTAGTACAACATTAATATCATATTACCTTCTCTTTAACTTTTGCAGACAGGGAGAATCAGTCTGTCCTGATCACGTGAGTAAAGCGTTACAGTATCATCATTACCTTGATCTATGGTGTACAGTAAGCAAGTACATTTACTCAAGTACTTGTACTTAAGTACAATTTTGAGGTACCTTTTACTTTACGGGAGTATTTTGAATTTACCATTTTAGTTACTAGTTACTTTTCAGATATAAATTATGATAATATGAAACATACATTAACCACTTTAGCCCTATTTTATACATAAGCTATTTGAAAATAGCCAATCTACAAGCTCACAACGCGTCGCATTAAGACGCGTTGTGAGCTTGTAGATCTGCTATTTTCAAATATTTTAGTACTTTTACTTTTGGTACTTTAAGTACATTTTGATGCCAATACTTTTCGACTTTTGTAATTTTTCAATTCTGGACTTTTACTTGTAACAGAGTATTCTACATTGCAGTATTGGTACTTTTAACTTAAGTAAATAATTTGAGTACTTTTTCCACCACTGTCTAACATAAAAAAAGCTCATCATGTACATTTCCTGAAACAAACAAGCAAACAAAAACATCAAACTTGTTCTTCAACCATCAGTGGAGAATCTGGTGCTGGAAAGACTGTGAACACCAAAAGAGTCATCCAGTACTTTGCCAGCATTGCAGCTGTTGCTGGAAAGAAGGTTGACGAAAAAAAGGTATATTTTGTCTTTTGTACTCGGAAAATCTAGTGTGTTGTCTGCGGCAGGGGGTCCCAGGGGGGTCCCCAAATTATTTTGGAACTTAAAGCGATAGTTCACCCCAAAACATGTTCTATCAATTACACACCCCATGAAGCCTTGAGTTCATGGACATTTTTCAGTTTTTGTCGCATTCCTAAGCCAATTATTTGATGACCGGCGGAGTCTCAGGCAAAGTCATTTTTGGGGTGAACTATCCCTTTATGTCCAACATTGTTTTCTCACTCAACAGTAAACAAACCAACATACAGTATAAGTGTATACAGGGTATCTGCACATTTCTAAAGTGACAATTTACTAACTTTTAAGACCTTTTTTAATCCATGAAGCCTTGATTTCATGGATTTATTTTTGTTTTTGTGGCATTCCTAAGACAATAATTTGATGACCGTGTGTATTTCCGGTAGGAGACACAAATAATCTACTTTGTGTCTCCTACCAGACACATTAGCCGGTAGGAGACGGGAATCAAATTATTGTCTTAGGAATGCGACACAAACAAAAAATAATCCATGGATTCAAGGTTTCATATGGTGTGCAATTGATAGAAAATAAGTCATTTTTTGGGTGAACTCTTCCTTTAATACCAAATTGGCCAAATTGTCAAATATTACATAAGAAAGAGGTAAACATAATGACAATAGCCGATCTACAAGCTCACAACGCCTCGTGAGCCACTGTGAGGCGTTGTGAGCTTGTAGATTGGCTATTTTCACTATTTATCTGTGGAACCGAGTGAAAATAAAATGTAAAGCCTACAATTTCAAATATGGCTATTTTTAATCAAATATGATTATTTTGGGGGTCGCGGCCTGAAAAGTTTGGGAACCCTTGGTCTACTGTAAAATAAATGGTGCATGACTTTAAGACACTCTCTGCTCATCTCCAGGGAACCCTTGAAGATCAAATCATTCAGGCTAACCCTGCTCTGGAGGCTTTTGGTAATGCCAAGACCATCAGGAATGACAATTCCTCCAGATTCGTAAGTTTACCAACCAACCAACCAACACACACACACATACACACACACACACACACACACACACACACACACACACAAAGGTCATTGTACAGTGTGTGATTTTGTGTCGACAACTTCTAGAAAGTCCTCCAGAAACAGCAAACCATTCTGCCTGTCATATTTCTCAGGGTAAATTCATCCGAATTCACTTCGGCGTCAATGGCAAGTTGTCCTCTGCTGACATTGAGACCTGTAAGTATACAAGCGATCTTTATAGATTTGATGCATTTAACACATTACAGTATCTGCCAAGAACGCAGCTGCGTTTTTTCAAATGCATCACTTGCTCGCCAAAAACGCAGATTTGTTTTTAGAAAATTCCACAATTCCTCTAACACAGGAATGATCCCTCGACACTCAGAGAAGGAGTAGATGGATGTGACGTCATCCCCCAAAAACGTCACATCCATCCGTTCCAACATTAAGATTTTTAGAAAAAAACTTCTATCTCAGATAAAAAAAAAAAAAAATGAAAACCAGCCATTTTCAACGGCGATAGCTCCAAAATGGTTGATCGCGGTAGAAATGTTATTGTTCCAGTGGACAGAGGAGGTTTTTTTACATCCGTGTACATACTTTTTCAAAGATCATCTATTTAAGGTAATCAACGCTGGCAAGGGGATAAAAAACGATGTTTTAATCTCAGGCAGTCAATGTGTTAAAGTATAAACCCCTTTATAGTTAAAAACTACCATGTCTTCCAGATCTGCTAGAGAAGTCCCGTGTCACATTTCAGCTTAAAGCTGAGAGAGACTACCACATCTTCTACCAGATTCTGTCTCAACAGAAGCCAGAACTGCTGGGTGAGTATTGCAACGTAAAACAATGTCATGCCATTTAAGACCTGAAGCCGATTCTATACACATGTCTTCTAAATCCCAACAGTATTCTGAAAAACGTATGTTTCTATATCAGTGGTGCTCAAACCTTTTCATGTCAAGGACCCCCAAAATTATATGTATTTGGTCGCCGACCCCCATCTCAAAATATTTTGTTCCAGGGACCCCCCCAGAAGCAAAGAATAGAGTTAAAAATGTTCGCTTTAAACAATATATATTCAAAGATTTGCACACATTTTCACGGTTTTTCAAAATTAGCAGATCTACAAGCTTGTAGCGCGGCATATCTGCTATTTTTGAATAGCCAAAGTGTAAAATATTGCTTTTTACAGTAGCTCAAATCAAAAAGTGACACAGATGCGTTCCAGGTCTTAATGGGTTAAGAAATTGGTTAATAAGTGTATGATAATAATTAAAGTACTGTTCTTGATGCTTCACAGAGATGCTGCTCATCACCAGCAATCCCTACGATTATTCCTTCATCTCCCAAGGACAGATTTCTGTAACTTCCATCAATGATTCTGAGGAGCTGATGGCTACTGATGTAGGTGCATTTGTGGATTAGCAAAACAAGAGAAAGAAAGAAAGAAAGACAGAAAGAGAGACAATGTGTTATCACTGTCATTTCACAACATAGCCAATATTACTATAATATTTATAATATAGATATTAAAGTAATGGAGTACTATACTGTTAACTACTGTTAACTAAAAAAAATAATATATACATATCGTCACCTTCTTAAACTAATGGCCTACGTAATTTTATCTCCCTAGTGTGACTTGGGCGAAAATAGGCATTATTTTGGCCCAAGTCACATAGTTTTTTGACTTAGGCCAACAGAATGGCCTATGTCTGGAGTAAATCAATAAATCGTTTGGCCTAAATCAGGTTTAATCCTATTCAAATCTCTTATGTTACATAACTGACAGACAGTGTTATTTTTATGTTAATAGTCATTATTTGTTAGAAACGTTTTTGGTGAAATGATTAAGAAATATCATATAGTTTTGTTTCGGATCAGTTTACATTTTTTTCTGAAAAACTTTAAAAAAGAAAAAACCTACTTAGGCCTAAGAAGATGACAATATTTAAGGGTCAATAAAGTATGAAAGTAACTTGCCAACTATTATCTCCTGTTTTAGGATGCTTTTGATGTGCTGGGCTTCACCCAAGAGGAGAAGAATGGCATCTACAAGCTGGTCGGTGCCATCATGCACTATGGCAACATGAAGTTCAAGCAGAAGCAGAGGGAGGAGCAGGCAGAACCTGACGGCACTGAAGGTAAGATTTCATCATTCAAAACCTAAACGCAGTGGTGGAAGAAGTACTCACACGTTTTACTTAAGTAAAAGTATCAATACTGCAATGCAGATACACTCTGTTGCAAGTAGAAGTCCTGTATTCAAAATGTACTTGAGTAAAAGTACAAAAGTATCGGCATCAAAATATACTTAAAGCACCAAAAGTAAAAGTACTCGTTGTGCAGAATGTCCCATTTCACACGTTCAAAATGTATTAAAAAATATTTTTGAAATTAGCCGATCTACAAGCTCACAATGCGAACGTGTGAGCTTGTAGATTGTCTATTTTCAAATGGCCAAAATATATTAGGGCTGAAGTGGTTAATGTGTGTTGTTTTGTAATGATAATCCAAATCTACAAAGTAACTAGTATCTTCAAGATAATGTATATATACTGTATGTGGTGAAAATGTATTTAACCCTTACCGCTCCAGATGCTGACAAAGTGTCATATTTGATGGGGGTGAACTCAGCTGACCTCCTGAAGGGCCTGTGCCACCCAAGGGTCAAAGTAGGAAATGAATGGGTCACCAAAGGTCAGGGGGTCAATCAAGTGAGTGCCAGTTGTTTTACTGTTGTACTAATAATGTATTTACATTAACACATTAAGACCGGGAACGCATCTGTGTCATTTTAAGATGTCTTTGGGCTATTGAAAAATAGCAGATCTACAATAGTGTGACACCGAGTGCCGCACTAAGAGCTTGTAGATCTGCAATGTTTTGAAAAATCGTGAAAATTGGGGCAAATCTTTGAGTAGATATTTTTAGATATTTTTTTAAAACTCAAATCTTTGCTTCTGGGGGTCCCTGGAACAAAATTTTGAGATGGAGGAGTCCGCGGCCAAATACATCAAATTTTGGGGGTCCTTGACAAGAAAAAGTTTGAGAACCACTGATATATTAATATATTAACATACGTTGCTATAATATCAATATATTTAAAAAAAACAACTGTTAGGATTTAGAAGACATTTGTAGAATCCCCAGAAGCAAATATTTGAGTTACAAATGTTTTTTAAAAATATATACATTCAAAGTGTTGCACCCATTTTCACAATTTTTCAAAAATAGCAGATCTACAAGCTTGTACCGTGCTACGAGCTTGTAGATCTGCTATTTTTGAATAGCCAAAGAAATCTTAAAAAGACACACAGATGCGTTCCCGGTCTCAATGGGTTAACACAGAAATATTATGTTCAAATGAGAGTTTGTGATTTTTTAAAAACATGTTTCTTGGCAGGTTTACTACTCTATTGGTGCACTGTCCAAGTCAGTGTATGAGAGGCTGTTCAACTGGATGGTGGTGAGAATCAACCAGTCCCTGGACACCAAGAACGCTCGCCAGCACTACATTGGCGTGCTGGACATTGCCGGCTTTGAGATCTTTGATGTGAGTATTTTTTTGAAGACTGAAGATGCCATGAGAGACGATTGCAATGTTATTCTACAGCCGTGCAAGCATAGTGTTGTCTGTGAAAATGTAAAGCAAGACGCACTTAATTATAGAACGATATATAGTTTTCCAATGTAAAACTTCCAAACTTGCCTACGTCAGTGGTTCTCAAACTTTTTCATGTCAAGGACCCCCAAATTGACACTTATTAGCCCGCGGACCCCCCATTTGAAAAGATATTCCAGGGACCCCCATAAGAGAAGATTTTTACGGCTCTAGCAGTGATTCTTAACCATTTTAATTTCAAGGACCCCCAGTTTGACATGCATTTTAATTTAAGCTACGGACCAACATTTAATGGCATTTCTATCTCTAGGACCCCAATTTATATGTAAAATCAATGTTAACCCAGAGAGTGTACAAATGGAACATTTGCACACTCTCTGAGTTATAGACCTGTAAGGGTCCATTTGGTTCCGAACTATAATTTAGCTGGGGACCCCCTGGAACTCCCTCAAGGACCCCTGGGGGTCCCCGGACCCCACTTTGAGAACCACTGGCCTATGTAATTGGTGACGTTTGTAAATACAAGTCAAATAAGACCGTGGCCAGACTGTGTAGCGAAGTGAGAAAAAAACGAATGAAGCGAATCAGTCTGGATCCCAGGCTAACAAAGCAACTGCTTCAACTTGTCCCCTTGCAGTTCAACACCTTTGAACAGCTGTGCATCAACTTCACTAATGAGAAGCTGCAGCAGTTCTTCAACCACCACATGTTTGTGTTGGAACAAGAAGAGTACAAGAAAGAGGGCATCGTCTGGGTTTTCATTGACTTTGGCATGGACTTAGCCGCCTGCATTGAGCTCATTGAGAAGGTAGGTACATGGACTTATAGCTGCCTGCATTGAGCTCATTGAGAAAGTAGGTACATGGACTTAGCCGCCTGCATTGAGCTCATTGAGAAGGTAGGTACATGGACTTAGCTGCCTGATTTGAGTTCATTGAGAAAGTAGGTACATGGACTTATAGCGGCCTGCATTGAGCTCATTGAGAAGGTCGGTGTTTTTGGAGTTCAAAGCAGTGATGGAAAACGTATACTCACATTTGTTTGTCACAAGTAAAAGTATCAATACCACAATCCTATATTAAAATTGCCTAGTGGGCCAACCGACTGACGACGGATGGGAGGGAGGGAGGGAGGGCGGGCGCGCGAGCGTTGGACGTCACAAACGTAACACGCGGACCTGCAAAGCGCACCGTTGCTCTGATCTGTGTCAAACTTGGCCACACCAGGGACCACAGGCAGGGGCGTCACGGGGGGGGGGGGGGGGGGGGGGGGGTTGTAAGTGGGACTGAGTTACTAGGGCCCCAGGTAAGGGGGGCAAAAAAAAAAAATGTTTTTAAAGGGAAAAAATCATAGGGGGGCCCACAGTGAATCGTTGTCCCCAGGGCCCAGAATTTGGTGCTACGCCCCTGACCACAGGCACACCATTGCTCCCCCCCTCAGATAGCACCGACGAAGGTCCTGGGAGGACTGAAACGTTTGGTTTTTAATCCACTTTTGAGCACCGAGCACAATATGAGCATCATAAAATAATAATTTTATTAAGTCTTGTCTAAGGAGTTTTCCTTAACATCTATCTGTCAGTTTACCTTTAAACAGCTATAACTCCAGTTCCCAGCATGCTAAAGCCCTAGACTTGGTGGGTGCTCTTAGACGGCCAATAGGGACGGGCTGGAATGGCTTAAGCCCCACCCCATCTGTAATCCTATTGGCTGGGCTTTAAACAGCCATTACTCCGGTTTCCAGCATGCTAAAGGCCCCAGACTTGGTGGGTTCTCTTAGACGGCCAATAGGGACGGGCTGTAATTTGCTGATGCCCCGCCCCCTCTGGGTTCCTATTGGCTGGGGTTTAAACACCGATAACTACAGTTCCCAGTATGCTAAAGGCTTCAAAAATGGCAGGTGGTCTTACGGTACAGGCTGAAATTGCTGAAGCCCTGCCCACCTCATATACTGTGTCTTGGCGTCTCTTTCCCCACTTTTCTCCAGCCCATGGGTATCATGTCAATCCTTGAAGAGGAGTGCATGTTCCCCAAGGCCAGTGATGAAACATTCAAGGCTAAGCTGTACGACAACCACCTGGGCAAAAACCCCAATTTCCAGAAGCCCAGGATTATCAAGGGGAGACCAGAGGCCCATTTCTCCCTGGTCCACTACGCCGGCACCGTGGATTACAACATCACCAACTGGCTCGTCAAGAATAAGGACCCCCTCAACGAGACGGTGGTCGGTCTATTCCAGAAGTCAACGATGAAGCTACTGTGTGTGCTGTTTTCTAGCTATGCTAGTGCAGAAACTGCAGCAGGTATGTGGGATTATACTCCTAAGTGAACTGAAAGAGGTGGTTCAGTTAATGTTCAGGGAGTTGATTGATTGATTGAATGATTGAATACTTAACAGTTTGCAAAAAAAAGGCAAGGTGGCACATACAAAAGAATGCTAAAAGGATGACCCAAATAAGCCCTCAGGGCTTGTTTCCATTAAGGTCCTGTGTATTCAATTCATCATGACATTTAAAGACAAACAATAAACATCATAGGAGTAATAAGAAAGAAGGATAATACAGTAAACAGTTGGGGTGGGGGGGGGGGGGCATTTCTAGTGATAAGCTCGGACTTTTTACTTTTTACAGGGGCCAATTACAATTTGCAGCCACCTGTAGGTGCTCTTTTAGAGCGGTTTTGAAGGAGGGTAGGGAGTCACACTTTTTTCATGACTGTTGGTTACTGGAAATACAGACGGTCCGCCCTTTTCATGTCGTTAACAGAAGAAGCAAAAAGTGGAGGAAAAAAGAAGAAAGGGTCTTCATTCCAGACCGTGTCTGCCTTGCACAGGGTAGGTAGTCATTTCTCAGTGGCAAAACATCGCAGGACTAAATCATTTGAAATTCTACGGAATATATCAATATAATGTTACACATTCGTTCCCTGCTAAACCCACAGGAGAACCTGGGTAAACTCATGACCAACCTGCGGTCTACCCATCCCCACTTTGTGCGCTGCCTCATCCCCAATGAGACCAAGACTCCCGGGGCCATGGAGAACCCTCTGGTCATGCACCAGCTCCGCTGTAACGGTGTGCTGGAAGGCATCAGGATCTGCAGAAAGGGTTTCCCCAACAGGATTCTTTATGCTGACTTCAAACAAAGGTTAAACACCCGCTTAAAGGGGCTACACCATGAATTAAAAAAATATATATTCTATATAAATATTGCCCCCTAATACGTTTTAAACAGGTTGTAAGCCTAAAAAACATCCAGATATTTTTTCTCACAATCTGACTGTCTGTCATTCCAAGCTATTTCAGCTGCAATACCAAAACGTCCTATTGGGCAGGGGGGAGCTACTGAGCAATTCTGTCTGGCAACCATCAATGCAAAATCTGGGCAAGTGACATCACTTGCCCAGCCATTCTGAAATGGCCTGTTCAGACACGCCCATTCAGGAAATCCATGAAATGAGCATGAATGACTGAATGTTAAAGAAAAATATTTTTTTGGGTACAAGAGACACTGGGGAGCCCAAAAAATACTAAAAACCTAAAAAAAAATGAAATTCATGGTGTAGCCCCTTTAATTTACCGCCAACATGTATATACAGTCGCTTCTCTAAATGTGCTATGGCTTCAAATGATGTGTTTACGACATTTCATGCAGATACCGCATTCTCAATCCAAGTTCAATCCCTGAGGGACAGTTTATGGACAACAAGAAGGCTTCGGAAAAACTTCTGGCTTCCTTGAATCTGGATGAAGAGCAGTATAGGTTTGGACACACCAAGGTAGGTTTTTCATAGGACAGAATCCTTTTTAAACACTTGATTAGACACATGAAAGAAGAAACAGAGGGCCCCCTTGTCCGAAAATATTAAAAAACATAGTTACAATGAAAATACGTCCATTATCTTTTAGTGTTTATTTCCGGTTGCGCCTTTCTACTCATCTAACTCACAGGCTGTATTCAGCTCTGAATACTTATCAGTCATTAAAGGTAGGCTAAGTGATATTTTTTTTGTTAAAATGGTTAAAGTACTATATTCTGATCGTACTCATTGCTACAGAGCGTTTGTTTGGTCACAGGCTCTTTAGTAAACAGAATATAGTACATTTTCAGGTAGGTGACAACATTTAAGCCAATCAGGAAAGAGCACTGCAAATGCATTTTCTGTTTAATAAAGAGCTGGAGAGACATGAGAGACTCCTTTTACTGAACAAACACTCTATAGCAATGAGTACTATGAGAATATAGAGCTATTTAACACTTATTTTAACGAAAGTAAATCACTTACCCTAGATGACTGCTGCCCTTTGATACATTTGAAAGAGGTACAGCACCAGGTAAATGACTTCTTTATCGGTACAACCTTGAAAACACACACACACACACACACACACACACACAGTCACACACACACTTGTGCCATGGGCCAGCTAGCAAATATTAATTCTGTGCACACACTCACAACACAGAGATCCACAAAGTTACCAAGCATTGTACTCCAATAGCCCAATAGCCCAGTTTGTTTACACACAGTCCTCTTATCAATATTAGGTGTTCTTCAAAGCTGGTCTCCTGGGGGTTCTTGAAGAGATGAGAGACGACCGTCTTAGTCTCATCATCACTGGACTTCAGGCCAGATCCAGAGGAATACTTGCCAGAATAGAATACCAGAAGATGGTAGAGCGCAGGTACAGTATCATAGTTTTTGCTAATGGTGGAAAATCAAGTATGTTCAAATACTGTACACTTTTACTTTACTGGAGTATTTACAATTTTCAATGCGTTTACTTCTACTCCACTACATCTCAGAGGCAACTATTGTACATTTATTCCACTACCATTATGGGAAAACTTTAGTTCCTATAGTTACTTTGTAAATGTTGTATTATTATTACAAACCATACATTAACCACTTCAGCCCTATACTATGGCTATTTGAAAATAGCCGATCTACAAGCTCACAACACGTCGCTTTGCGACACGTTATGAGCTTGTATATCACATACATTTTGAAAACGTAATGAGTACTTTTACTTTTGGTACTTTAAGTATATTTTGATGCCAGTGCTTTTGTACTTTCTAATTACATTTTGGATACCTGACTTTTACTTAATAACGGAGTATTTCTACATCGCTGCATTGATAGTTTTACTTAAGTAACAAATGTGAGTACTTCGTCCATCACTGGTACTTGCTCAAATCAAACATCCTGTAATAGAGGCAGTGGTGGAAAGTAGATACATTTACTTAAGTACTGTACTTAAGTACAATGTTGAGCTATTTGTACTTTATTTCCAATTTCCAGTACTTTTACCTCGACTCCACTACATCTCGGATCCAAATATTGTACTTTTACTCCACTACACTTATTTGAAAACTAGTTACTAGTTACTTTTCAGATATAAATTATTAGATTATTAAACATACATTAACCACTTTAGCCCTATTTTATACATAGGCTATTTTCAAACATTCTAGTACTTTTACTTTACTTTTAGGCCTGTCAAAAAAAATCGATTCATGAATAAATCGCGATTCTTAATGCCACGATTTTAAAAATCGATTCAAAATATTAAAATCAATTTTTGGGGATTTTTTTTTTTTTTTAAATAAGTTAGTACCTTTTTCACTGGCAATTTGTCTGAAATCAATGTCAGAAAGACTGCCTGACATGATCTGGCTGCATTGAAGTGTATGATTCAACTTTTCATGGTTTGTATTATATTAAAATGTTCTAGTATAATTAAAGCAAAGTAATTTGGGGTAGAAAATCGCAATAAATCGCAGAATCAAATATCAATTAATCGCAGAATCGCAATTTTAATCGAATCGGCACCCTAGAAAATCGCAATAAATCGCAGAATCGAATATCAATTAATCGCAGAATCGCAATTTTAATCGAATCGGCACCCTAGGAATCGAACCTAGGAGTACATTTTGTTGCCAATACTTTTGTGCTTTTACTCAAGTCAATTTTGAACTCTGGACTTTTACTTGTAACAGAGTATTTCTATATTGCAGTATTGGTACTTTTACTTAAGTAAAGAATTTGAGTACTTTTTCCACCACTGAATAGAAGGAAGGAATTACTGATGAAACAACTATTTACTGTTTCTATCAAAAGGGATGCCTTACTGGTGATCCAGTGGAATATACGCGCTTTCATGGGTGTCAAGAATTGGCCCTGGATGAAGATGTTCTTCAAGATCAAGCCTCTGCTGCAGTCAGCCGAGACGGAGAAGGAGATGGCTAACATGAAGGAGGAGTTCATTAAGCTCAAAGAGCTTTTTGCTAAAACGGACGCCAGGAAGAAGGAACTGGAGGAGAAAATGGTCTCTATTCTCCAAGAGAAGAATGACCTGCTGATGTCAGTCCAGTCCGTAAGTCATCGAGTTAAACTAAATTCACATACATATATTCACTGTATTATTATTCTTTATGTTGCCATAATAAATACGATACCATACAATATAACTTTTTTTATCAGCTCACACTGAAATCATCAGCAGTCATGTATGCAATACACACATTTGACATAACAAAAAATAAATTGCATACATGAAAAACGAAGACAAGAGCAATGTCCACCGCTCGGCCTAACCCTGGTCAGACTGTAGATTAAAGGGATAGTTCACCCAAAATACATATTTTTTTCCTATCGATTAGTCACCCCATGGAGACTTGAATTCATGGATATTTATTTGTTTTTGTCGCATTCAGGCAGTGGTTCCGGTAGGAGACACAAAGGAGACTCTTTGTGTCTCCTGCCGGAACCGCTGCCGGTCATCAAATTATTGGCTTAGGAATGCGACAAAAACAAAACAAATATCCATGAATTCAAGTCTCCATGGGGTGACTAATCGATAGGGAAAAAAAGTAATTTATGGGGTGAACTATCCCTTTAAGCCTCAAAGTTGACAAAGGACAAAGGACTTCTTCAGTCTAACCTTATTGTATATTGGAACGCTGTATCTCCTTCCTGAAGTATAGCAACCTATATTCCCCATTATATTCCCCATACAAAACATGGCTATAGTGTTTGAAGTGATATTCCTTGCCAACCTTAGCATACTGTTATTATATGTATCTGTATGGAGTCTCTCGAGTGGTTGTCCAACCATTAAGGACAATAGGCTCTATGCACAGCAGCCATATTGGGAATGACTTGGGCCCCTTCCTTACTTCCTTCACAGGTGTTAACAATAATACTAATTAAGGCTCTGTTCCATTTAGTGTGGCACGGTGGTTGTCTTATTTTCAAGGACCCCCATAACTCTGAGAGTGTACAAATGGAACCAAATGGACCCTTACGGGTCCATTTGGTTCCATTTGTACACTCTTAGAGTTACACACCCACCGCAAGGGCCCATTTGGGAACCGAAATGGAGTGTTTCTAGTGAGCCAACATGCACAATATCAGCACCCTGGCCAGAATGGAACAGAGCCTTCATTAGTATCATTGGTAGCACCTGTGAAGGAAGTAAGAAGAGGCCCAAGTTCTGGCTGCTGTGCATAGAGCCCATTCATTTCCTATACAAAACATTTTAAATGCACGGTTTCAAACATAGGAACAAGACGCTCTCTCAGACGCCGAGGAGCGCTGCGAGGGTCTGATCAAGAGCAAGATCCAGCTCGAGGCCAAGTCCAAAGAGCTGACGGAGAGGCTGGAGGACGAGGAGGAGATGAACGCAGAGCTGACCGCCAAGAAGAGGAAGCTGGAGGACGAGTGCTCCGAACTCAAGAAGGACATCGACGACCTGGAGCTCACTCTGGCCAAAGTGGAGAAAGAGAAGCACGCCACTGAGAACAAGGTGTCGTAAAGAGACAGTCTATATAACTCAGTGGTTCTCAACCTGTGGGTCACCCCCCCCATCCCCACCCGGGGTTGCCAGATCTGCTTATTATAATTTCCCCGCAAGATTTTATTTGAAAATACTCGCGACGTGTTGTGAGCTTGTAGATCTGCTATTTTCAAAGAGCTGATGTACATGTTAAAGTGCTCATGCGGCCCATAGTAGCTTCTTTTGGGCTGGTTTTCCTAGACCTGGTTGCTTGTTTCTCTCACAGAATCTGGCAACACTGTCCCCACCCCCACCCCCGCCCCCCACACACACACACACACACACACACACACGGTTTTGGGAGAGGGGTCCCCAGATGACAGTAAACTTAAAGTGACAATGTAAAGACTTTTAAGACCTTTTTAATACCCATAAAGACATTAAGGAAGGAAAATAAATGAAATAAAAAAAGACCATTGCTGCGTCAAAGGTAATCAACAAACTATACCATCAAAACTGGTCAAACGTTGGCTAATAATAAGACAGAGGCAAACATTGTGAAAATAGACAATCTACATCTCAACACAACGTCTCGCAACGCTTGTAGATCGGCTGTTTTCACAATATTTATCAGTGGAACCGAGTCAAACTAAATGTAATGCCTCAACTCCTCCAATTCCAAGTGCTTGTCAGGGTGGGCGGTCCCCAGTTCAAATATGAATATTTTGGAGCGTCCCCAGTTCAAATATGATTATTTTGGAGCGTCCCCAGTTCAAATATGATTATTTTGGGGGGGTCACGGCCTGAAAAGGTTGAGAACCACTGGTCTAACTCATGTTGATGAAGAATGTACTCACTCAGGCAAGGGAACGATACTATTATTATACTATAACTGGATAATCATTGTAGGTTAAAAACATGACTGAGGAGATGGTAGCGTTGGACGAAATCATCGCCAAGCTGACCAAGGAGAAGAAGGCTCTACAAGAAGCCCACCAGCAGACCCTGGACGACCTTCAGTCGGAGGAGGACAAGGTCAACACTCTGACCAAGGCCAAGAGCAAGCTGGAGCAGCAGGTTGACGACGTGAGTATTCTAAGCAAGGTTCTCAGAATCAGAATCAAACGTTGTTGTCACATCACGCATTACAAGTAACCAGTGGTGTAAAGTAACTAAGTACATTTACTCAAGTACAATTTTGAGGTACTTTTACTTTACTGGAGTATTTACAATTGTCTATACTTTTACTTCTACTCCACTACATCTCAGAGGTAAATATTGTACTTTTACTCCACTACAATTATTTGAAATCTTTAGTTACTAGTTACTTTGCAGATATGAATTATTACATTATAAAACATACATTAATCACTTTAGCCCTTATTTATACCGAGGCTATTTGAAAATAGCCGATCTACAGTACAAGCACACAACAGAGCTTGTAGATCTGCTATTCTCAAACATTTTTGTACTTTTACTTTTGGTACTTTAAGTACATTTTGATACCAATACTTTTGTACTTTTACTCAAGTAAATTTGTAACACTATACTTTTACTTGTAACAGAGTACTTCTATATTGCAGTATTGACACTTTTACTTAAGTAAAACATTCGAGGACTTTTTCCACCACTGCAAGTCACATGGGTGAAATTCTTAATTGTGCAGGCCCATCAATGCAGTTAAAAGATAGAGAATTAGAGCATATAAGAATTAAGTGCATAAAAGTGGCCAATGTGCATAATCATTTAAGAGTCATGAATGTGTGTAGGCAACTTTAGCCAGCATTAGATTAATTACTCAACTGCTCCAAAGGAGGGCGAAAGAGAACACACTTTTGTTCCATATGCCTACATTGTTTTGGTTACAGAGCATGGTAAATTAAATATGAAGTTGTTTTGCCCCAAAGTCTTGTATTTCTATCCCATAATATGTCTGTGTTGTTTTGCGCACGGCAGAGCGCACGTCGTCAAGCGGCCTCAATGGAAATCAGTTTCCTCTCAAAATGGTGTGCATTTCAAAACAAGAGTTTATTTTTTAATCTGTACCATTGGATATTTGTAACGTGATCATTCAATACATGTTTTACTTTGAAATTGTACTTCTGGAAATAGAAGTAGCCAGCTAGCCTAGGTATCTTTGCGTCTTCTGACTTCCTCCGCGTTATTAGCCTCTGGGGCCCGCAGGTGCTAGCAGCAGTGTTATTTTATTTTACAGACGGCACGGGTCGGGTGGGCCCCAAATGGGGTGGGCCCCAAATGACTTGCGGCCGTCGTTACGCTCCGGGTGAATACTGTAGGCTCTATTCACAGCAGCCATATTATGAAGACATTCACATGTGTTACCAATGATACTAATGAAGGCTCTGTTCCATTTAGTGTAGCACAGTGGTGTCCACGACCCCCATAACTCTCAGAGTTACACACCTGTAAGGGGCCATTTGGAAGCCCATGAGGGTCCCTGGACCCCAACTGTAGACCCACTGGTGTTTCCAGTGAGCCAACATGCACAATATCAGCACCCTGACTCTGTTTGACCAGAATGGAACAGAGCCTTCATTAGTATCATTGGTAACACCTGTGAATGACTTCATAATATGGCTGCTGTGACAACACATTCTCACTCCCAACTAGTCACTTAATGAAGAACCGTCAGTAGCCCCTAAACGTCCGATTATGAAGGTCCTGGTTCCCCTAAAAGTCCGATTTTGCAGTCCTGGTTATTTCTCCCTAACTTCCTAAAAAGTCCAAACGGGACTATGTCGTTTGCGCATGCGCAAATGAACGTTCAACATAGTGTGGTGGATTGCTCCATTTACAACGCTAACGTCCAGGTCATAAACGATCAGATTTCAAATATGAAGTGCTTAACTAAAGGCCACGGATGTTATAATTGTGTACGTTCCAGCTTGAGTACCCATATCTTCCGTATTGTTCAATAAAAATCCTTTTAATCCGATCGACGGCCATTTTCTCCGTCTTTTCATCAGCTTTCAACTATGCGATCCTATCGGTTGGGAGGTGTATTGCACATTATAACTCTATGCGAAAATGGCCGACGATCGGATTAAAATGCTTTTTATCCAACAATACGGAAGATATGGGTACTCATGCTGAAACGTCGGCATGTATAACATCCTGGGCATTTAGGTAAGCACTTCATATTTGAAATCTGAACGTTTGTGTAGACGTTACAGTTGTAAATTGAGCAATTCATCACACCAGGTTGAAGAATGTCCATGACCGTCATCTTTCAGGCCTACCGCTGATAACCATTAGCACATTGGTTCTCAAAGTGGGGTCCGGGGACCCCCAGGGGTACTTGAGGGGGTTCCAGGGGGTCCCCAGCTAAATGATGGACAGGGACCAAATGGACCCTTATGGGTCTGTAACTCTGAGAGTGTACAAATGTAACCAAATGGACCCTAACAGGTCCATTTGGTTCCATTTGTACACTCTCAGAGTTAAATTAACATTGATTTTACAATATGAATGTGGGTCCCAGAGACCTACATGCCATTAAATGGGGGTCCGTAGCCTAATGCATGTCAAACTGGGGGTCCTTGAAATTAAAATGGTTGAAATCACTGCTAGAGAGCCGTAAAAATCTTCTCTTATGGGGGTCCCTGGCTTATCTTTTCAAATGGGGGTCCGCGGTCTAATAAGTGTCTATTTGGGGGTCCTTGGCACGAAAAAGTTTGAGAACCATTGCATTAGCACATGAAGTCAATTCATTGTTTAATTTCAAATAAGTTTAATTTCACTTATACCACTTCATTCTGTTGATGTTTCTATTTTACTGCTACAGCAATTCATCACAAGGCTTTTTCTTTACTATTTAGCATAAATATAGTCCTGGTTATTTCTCCCTAACGCGCCCTAAAAAGTCCAAACGGGACTATGTGGTTTGCGCATGTGCAAAGGAACGTTCAACATGGTGTGGTGGGTGTGGTGGGGATTGCTCCATTTACAACGCTAACGTCCAGGTCATAAACGATCAGATTTCAAATATGAAGTGCTTAACTAAAGGCCATGGATGTTAAAATGGTGTACGTTCCAGCTTGAGTACCCATATCTTCAGTATTGTTCAATAAAAAGCCTTTTAATCCGATCGACGGCCATTTTCTCCGTCTTTTCATCAGCTTTCAACTATGCGATCCTATCGGTTGGGAGGTGTATTGCACATTATAACTCTATATACGAAAATGGCAGCCAATCGGATTAAAATACTTTTTATTGAACAACACGGAATATACGGGTATTTTTGAGGGATCGTACATAATTTTAACGTCCGTGGCCATGGGTTAAGCACTTTATAGTTGAAATCTAGACGTTTATGTAGATGTACGGGCCGTAAATGGAAAAAGTGCAAACATCAGGTTGAAGTGTCATGATATGAAACTTATCTATCTACATTGGACTGACACAACGTGAGCTAAGAGACGTGGTTTAAATGCAACATAACACACATCACCACCCAAACAAACCTGGAAATATTCTGTGCATTTTCATATTTTGTTGATCATTTTTCGATAAGTGTTTGTTGAGAACGAGAGATTTGTTTAACTTTTCCAACCCCGTGACGTCACGTCAGATTACTTCCGTGTTCGTACTCATGTCTCTGTCAGTGTCAATAAAGATCTGACAAAACAAATGTTTTATGATCTATCTAAACGTTCAAATGTTTTAAAAAGGTGCTGACCCTATGGCCACGGATGTTACAATTATGTGCGGGTCCTTAAAAGTACCCGTATCTTCCGTATTGTTTAATAAAAAGCATTTTAATCTGATTGTTGGCCATTTTATCAGAGAGTTGTAATGTTGCGTGAGTGCAGTACACCTTTCAACCCATAGGGTCAGGTGAAAACATATGGAGAAAATGGCCAGCAATTGGATTAAAAGGCTTTTTATTGAACATTACAAAAGATAGAGGTACTTTTGAGAACCCATACATGATTTTAACATCTGTGGCCATGAGTTAATAATTTTATATTTAAAGTGTGAAGATTTATGTTGATGTACAGGCTGTAAATGCAGAAGTGCAAACACCAGGTTAAAGTTTCGCCATGACTGCCATAATGTATTATGGTTTCCAAGTGCTATATTGCCACCGGACATATACATTAAAACATTAAAACAGATCAAATAATTAAAATCTTTTTTTATTGTTTTTTAACACCCTCCCTCACTAATTGGATGACGCTGAGTCGAATCGTGGGTTACATCAATAGTCTACAATTTTTCAATTAGAAGTTATAGATTTTTGAAATATAAAGTTAAGCTTTTCTCACATTTTTCAAAAATATATTTTTTTAAATTAGAAAACACATTTTCAGACTCAGAAAAGGACGTTGAATTGAATGGGATAGGTCTCGATTTTTTTTAACTTTTGGGAAAGTGGTTTAAAAAAGCGTTAAATTGTCATAAACGTGAGGCTTTTTTCACAAAAATATATATATATTTTTTTTTTTATTTCGACCCTTCCAACCGCTTACTGAGATGATTTCGAGTCGAATGGTAGGTTACATCAATGGTCTAGAATTCTTTAATAAGAAGTTATCGATTTTTGAAATAGTTCAAGGTTTAGCTTTTCTCACATTTTTTTTAAATATTTTTTTTTTATATTAAAAAACACCTTTTCAGACTCAAAAAAGGACGCTGAATCGAATGGGATAGGTCTCGATTTTTGTAAACTTTGGGAAAGTGGTTTTGTCAAACATTGATGTGTACGTGCGGTATCGAGCACCTAATCTGTGATAAATCAATGGAGATATTTTTTAAAATTCTGAAACTTCTCTCCATCCATGTTGAGAGTAAGCCGGATTTATTGGAACCAATCCTGATTTTTTCTGACACTGATAAGTTCAAAAGTTCACCGAAAAGACTGCAAAGGTCGACGCAGCCGAAACAATTGCATTTTTTTTAATATCTCAAATACGATAAGGACTTATAGTCCAATGTTTGGATATGTTGTTCAACTTGCCAAGACGCACGCATGGATATCTTGTTTGTCCCTAACCGACATTTTTACCAATTTCTGAATTTGTCTCTCAGTATGGGTGAAGGTTCTACGACTCCATGTACCTTATGTCATTGTCAGAAGCAAACGTTAGAAGTGTCGTAGCGGGACAAACAAGACATCCATGCGTGCGTCTTGGCGAGCTGTACAACATATCCGAACGACGGATTCTAAAAACGTATCGTTAAGGAGATATGTCGTGTTATTTTGCGAAATAAGTTGAGATTAGTCCCCAGCCATTTAAAGAGAACGGTAAGGCCGTGTGCGAGAAGAGTTATACGAGCACGTTCGGGGTGGTGCGCTGATGCATATACTGGTGTCCGATTTTGTTTTTACTATTTTTGAACAGTTTTTCGCTATTATCTCAGCCACTAGGGGGCAAAAACACAATCGGACAACGGATTCCGTATCTGCTAATCAGCCCAAACGCGCCAATATAAGTTTCCTCACACGAGGACATGTGGTTGCGAAAGCTAGGGTTACGCGCTTTCTCAATTAACTTGGCCACTAGGGGGCGAAAACACGATCGGACAATGGATTATTTATCAGCTCTTCAGCGCGAACGTGCCAATATAAGTTTCCTCTCACACGGACATGTGGTTGCGAAAGCTAGGGTTACGTGCTTTGTTGATTAACTTGGCCACTAGGGGGCGAGAACACGATCGGACAATGGATTATTTATCAGCTCTTCAGCACGAACGCGCCAATATAAATTTCCTCTCACACAGACATGTGGTTCTGAAAATTAGGGTTACGGTCCTTCTAGAATAACTTGGCCACTAGGGGGCGCTGAATCGGACAATGGATTATTTATCAGCTCTTCAGCTCGAACACGCCAATATAACTTTCCTCACACATGTTATTATTATTATTATTATTATTATTACCCTTATTATTATTATTACCCTTATTATTATTATTATTATTATTATTCCAGTGTGTTACTGCTCTATACATTACATTATTATTCCAGTGTGTTACTGCTCTACATTCAATTATTACCCTTATTATTATTATTATTACCCTTATTATTTCAGTGTGTTACTGCTCTATAATTACATTATTATTATTATGATTATTATTACCCTTATTATTATTATTATTATTATTATTGGAATACAATACACACGGGTGCCTTAAATATTATAAAATGCATTACAAAAGCGATATCAGCGTTGCATCATTTCGTTTAAAGTACTGAGAATTGGGAAATACTCCAGTAAAGTAAAAATACCTCAAAATTGTACTTAAGTACAGTACTTGAGTAAATGTACTTAGTTACTTTACACCAACGCCCTATAGAACCACAAACAGCAATTATTTGATCTGTTTAATGTTTATGTCCGGTGGCAGTATAGCACTTGGAAACCATAATACATTATGGCAGTCATGGCGAAACTTTAACCTGGTGTTTGCACTTCTGCATTTACAGCCTGTACATCAACATAAATCTTCACACTTTAAATATAAAATTATTAACTCATGGCCACAGATGTTAAAATCATGTATGGGTTCTCAAAAGTACCTCTATCTTTTGTAATGTTCAATAAAAAGCCTTTTAATCCAATTGCTGGCCATTTTCTCCATATGTTTTCACCTGACCCTATGGGTTGAAAGGTGTACTGCACTCACGCAACATTACAACTCTCTGATAAAATGGCCAACAATCAGATTAAAATGCTTTTTATTAAACAATACGGAAGATACGGGTACTTTTAAGGGCCCGCACATAATTGTAACATCCGTGGCCATAGGGTCAGCACCTTTTTAAAACATTTGAACGTTTAGATAGATCATAAAACATTTGTTTTGTCAGATCTTTATTGACACTGACAGAGACATGAGTACGAACACGGAAGTAATCTGACGTGACGTCACGGGGTTGGAAAAGTTAAACAAATCTCTCGTTCTCAACAAACACTTATCGAAAAATGATCAACAAAATATGAAAATGCACAGAATATTTCCAGGTTTGTTTGGGTGGTGATGTGTGTTATGTTGCATTTAAACCACGTCTCTTAGCTCACGTTGTGTCAGTCCAATGTAGATAGATAAGTTTCATATCATGACACTTCAACCTGATGTTTGCACTTTTTCCATTTACGGCCCGTACATCTACATAAACGTCTAGATTTCAACTATAAAGTGCTTAACCCATGGCCACGGACGTTAAAATTATGTACGATCCCTCAAAAATACCCGTATATTCCGTGTTGTTCAATAAAAAGCATTTTAATCCGATTGGCTGCCATTTTCGTATATAGAGTTATAATGTGCAATACACCTCCCAACCGATAGGATCGCATAGTTGAAAGCTGATGAAAAGACGGAGAAAATGGCCGTCGATCGGATTAAAAGGCTTTTTATTGAACAATACTGAAGATATGGGTACTCAAGCTGGAACGTACACCATTTTAACATCCATGGCCTTTAGTTAAGCACTTCATATTTGAAATCTGATCGTTTATGACCTGGACGTTAGCGTTGTAAATGGAGCAATCCCCACCACACCCACCACACCATGTTGAACGTTCCTTTGCACATGCGCAAACCACATAGTCCCGTTTGGACTTTTTAGGGCGCGTTAGGGAGAAATAACCAGGACTATATTTATGCTAAATAGTAAAGAAAAAGCCTTGTGATGAATTGCTGTAGCAGTAAAATAGAAACATCAACAGAATGAAGTGGTATAAGTGAAATTAAACTTATTTGAAATTAAACAATGAATTGACTTCATGTGCTAATGCAATGGTTCTCAAACTTTTTCGTGCCAAGGACCCCCAAATAGACACTTATTAGACCGCGGACCCCCATTTGAAAAGATAAGCCAGGGACCCCCATAAGAGAAGATTTTTACGGCTCTCTAGCAGTGATTTCAACCATTTTAATTTCAAGGACCCCCAGTTTGACATGCATTAGGCTACGGACCCCCATTTAATGGCATGTAGGTCTCTGGGACCCACATTCATATTGTAAAATCAATGTTAATTTAACTCTGAGAGTGTACAAATGGAACCAAATGGACCTGTTAGGGTCCATTTGGTTACATTTGTACACTCTCAGAGTTACAGACCCATAAGGGTCCATTTGGTCCCTGTCCATCATTTAGCTGGGGACCCCCTGGAACCCCCTCAAGTACCCCTGGGGGTCCCCGGACCCCACTTTGAGAACCAATGTGCTAATGGTTATCAGCGGTAGGCCTGAAAGATGACGGTCATGGACATTCTTCAACCTGGTGTGATGAATTGCTCAATTTACAACTGTAACGTCTACACAAAAGTTCAGATTTCAAATATGAAGTGCTTACCTAAATGCCCAGGATGTTATACATGCCGACGTTTCAGCATGAGTACCCATATCTTCCGTATTGTTGGATAAAAAGCATTTTAATCCGATCGTCGGCCATTTTCGCATAGAGTTATAATGTGCAATACACCTCCCAACCGATAGGATCGCATAGTTGAAAGCTGATGAAAAGACGGAGAAAATGGCCGTCGATCGGATTAAAAGGCTTTTTATTGAACAATACGGAAGATATGGGTACTCAAGCTGGAACGTACACAATTATAACATCCGTGGCCTTTAGTTAAGCACTTCATATTTGAAATCTGATCGTTTATGATCTGGACGTTAGCGTTGTAAATGGAGCAATCCACCACACTATGTTGAACGTTCATTTGCGCATGCGCAAACGACATAGTCCCGTTTGGACTTTTTAGGAAGTTAGGGAGAAATAACCAGGACTGCAAAATCGGACTTTTAGGGGAACCAGGACCTTCATAATCGGACGTTTAGGGGCTACTGACGGTTCTTCATTAAGTGACTAGTTGGGAGTGAGAATGTGTATAGAGCCTATTGGGCCCATTGTATTCTTCCTGACATCGTTTCATTTCTTAGCTTGAAGGATCCCTGGAACAAGAGAAGAAAGTCAGGATGGATCTGGAGAGAGCAAAGCGGAAGCTGGAAGGAGATTTGAAGTTGACCCAGGAGAACCTAATGGACCTGGAGAATGACAAACAGCAACTTGACGAGAGGCTGAAGAAGTAAACAAATCTAATCCAATAATCTTAGAAACACATAGAGGCCGTAAATGTCTGTTTTATTTCACTCGAAGTCGCAGAACACAGGTCCAAAGTGTAGTTTGATTCCTCAGAAAAAGGAACACTTTAGTTACTAGTTACTTTCCAGATATAAATTATTACATTATAAAAAACATACATTAACCACTTTATAACCACAGGTCCAAATTGTAGTTTGATTCCTCAGAAAAATCTATCTCTGATCATCATGTACATGACAAGTATTCTTCTTCCACCAAAAATAACCCTAAACTAGCTTTACATGACCTTTTCTTTGTCCTAATTTAATATTCCCAAAATGCAAGAGAACACACACCAAACTAAAACAACAGGACACTTCCTCATTGATGACTACTTCGATGTTCACTCGTCCTTGCATACTTGCTCATTCAATAATGTTGCATTTAGTGAGGCTCTGATTGGTCCTTGGTCATGTACCGTATATGTATATATAAACATATTTATTTTAATAGGAAGGACTTTGAGCTTAGCCAGCAAGCCAGTAAGATTGAGGATGAACAGGCGATGGGTGCCCAACTTCAGAAGAAACTTAAGGAGTTGCAGGTAACTATGCAATATAAAACGTAATTATGCATGCATAACTATTGTTAATTAAAGCACTGGATTCAAATTCAAAAATAGCAAAGCATGCTTGCGAATCTGCTACTTTTGTATGATCAAGTAGGGGATTCATTTACAGGAAATAAATATGTAAATTAATGGAGGTTTTTGCCCCAACAACAACAACAACAACGATATTACATTGCATTTTTTTCAGGCCCGTATTGAAGAGTTAGAGGAAGAACTGGAGGCAGAGAGAGCCGCCCGGGCCAAGGTGGAGAAACAGAGGGCAGACTTGTCCAGAGAGCTGGAGGAGATCAGCGAGAGGCTGGAGGAGGCCGGCGGGGCCACCGCCGCCCAGATCGAGATGAACAAGAAACGAGAGGCCGAGTTCCAGAAGGTGCGCAGGGACCTCGAAGAGTCCACCCTGCAGCACGAGGCCACCACCTCCGGCCTGAGAAAGAAGAATGCGGACAGCGTGGCCGACCTGGGAGAGCAGATCGACAACCTTCAGCGAGTCAAGCAGAAGCTGGAGAAGGAGAAAAGCGAGCTCAGGCTGGAGCTCGACGACGTCGTCTCCAACATGGAGCAAGTCGTTAAGACCAAGGTGAGTCAAAAGTCTCCGACATGGAGCAAGTCGTTATGACCAAAGTGAGTCCTAATTGGCTCTATGCACAGCAGCCATATTGGAAAGAAATTGGGCCTTTTCCTTACTTCCTTCGCAGGTGTTACCAATGATTCTAATGAAAGCTCTGCTCCATTCAGTGTAGCAGCACAGTGGTTCTCAAACCACCTTTTAAAAACTCGAGTGTGTAACTCTGAGAGTGTCAAAGTGTCAAATGGACCCTTACGGGTCCATTTGATTCCACTCTCAGAGTTACACACCCGTAAGGGGTCCATTTGGAACCCCGTGAAGGAACCATGAGGGTAACTGGACCACACTTTGAGACCCACTGGTGTAACAGAGTGTTTCCAGTGAGCCAACATGCACAATATCAGCACCCTGACTCTGTTTGACCAGAATGGAACAGAGCCTTCATTAGTATCATTGGTAACAGCTGTGAAGGAAGTCATTACAGGCCCGATTTCTTTCCAATATGGCTGCTGTGCATAGAGCCTATTATGCAGAATCAGGTCAGAATTATCATGTTGATTCATAATAAATTATGATGTGAAAATTGATGTGAAAATTGTTTTCAGACAAACTTGGAGAAATTGTCCCGCACCTTGGAGGACCAGATGAATGAATACAGAACAAAGTGCGAGGAAGGTCAACGCTCCATTAATGACTTCACCATGCAGAAAGCAAAGCTTCAGACTGAGAATGGTATGACTCCATTAACGACTTCACCATGCAGAGAGCAAAGCTTCAAACCGCTGCTCAGAATGGCCGTCTTTAGTTCTTGGCTAAATCCGCTTATTTCCGTCGCTCGTAAAACGTTTTTTCTTGTATATATCTGTCATATTCAGACTGAGAATGCTATGACAAAACAACTGTAGCAGCACGTGGAAGGATATATCGATATCCAGCTCATTCCAGTGTTTGAGTGTGATTTCAGCTATAACCGATTTGATTTCAGATACAAGTAAAATGTTATAGGTACAAAATAATTAAAGGTTGATGAAAAAGGTGTTTGTCTACAGGTGAGCTCATCAGGCAGATGGAGGAGAAGGACTCTCTTGTCTCCCAGTTGACCAGAGGGAAGCAGTCGTACACCCAGCAGGTTGAGGACCTCAAGAGACAACTTGAGGAGGAAATCAAGGTAGAATAATATGGTTCAATAAAATGGTATTTAGTTAAAAATGTGATGTTATCTACCCTTAAATTAATTCATAAAAGGTTTGATTGATTGAAAACTTTATTAGTCAAAAATGTTAGCAACAGCAACGGAAGTACAATAAACAACACTTGTGTTGTGATTCTCGTAAGAGCGCAGGTTTTTGTGGTTTCTGCGACTACGGTAACTAAATCATCCCCCCCCCGCCCCACAAAAGGCCAAGAACGCCCTCGCCCACGCAGTGCAGTCCGCTCGCCATGACTCTGACCTGCTGAGAGAGCAATATGAGGAGGAACAGGAGGCCAAGGCGGAGCTGCAGCGGGGCATGTCCAAGGCCAACGCTGAAGTGGCTCAGTGGAGAACCAAGTACGAGACTGACGCCATCCAGAGGACCGAGGAGCTGGAAGAGGCAAAGTAAGCAAAATCACTTCTTATAGCTCAGTGGTTCTCAAACTTTTTCGTGCCAAGGAGGACCCCCCAAATTGATATATATATATTTGGCCGCCATATATGATACGTAGCCTGCGTTAGTTCAGGCAGTATACACTCGAGAGCTTACATGCATGCTCATTACTATGTGGCTGTATACAGCGTCATGCAAACCCATACGTCATACACTGACGTGGCTAAAAAAGCTGTGGCGGACCCGGGATCGAGTTGTGACATTTTTCTACTGTACCATTCATCCTAGGATATCATAACATCATAGAAAAGGTTAAAAAAAATGTGCAGCAAAATTCCCCTTTAATGGTTAATGATGGTTGTCTAAATTGTTCTGAGCAGGGAGAAAAATGTTGCAGAGCCTGAACGCCATGATAAAATATTACATCCACACTTGTATTCTCATTCTATAATATTGGTTCAATCTATTTGTGAGTTATCTGACTGAACTGCTATTCTTGAATATCCAACATATAAAGTGGTTAAAATTAGTGTGATGCTGTATGAACTACTTTAACTGGGGACCCCCTGGAACCGCCTGGAGGACCCCTGGGTGTCCCCGGACCTGCACTTTGAGAACCACCGCCGCCTTGGCTGAAGGTCATTGTTATCGTGAGACGACTGGAGAGACACCCGATATATGTGGATTATTTTATGTTTGGCCCTCTAAATAGGAAGAAGTTAGCACAGCGTCTGCAGGATGCAGAGGAAGCTGTGGAGGCTGTGAATGCTAAATGCTCCTCCCTGGAGAAGACCAAGCACAGGCTCCAGAATGAGATTGAAGATCTCATGGCGGACGTGGAGAGATCCAATGCTGCCGCTTCAGCTCTGGACAAGAAGCAAAGAAACTTTGACAAGGTAATAACACCTGAGAAAGACAATATGGAGTTAGTTGCTTCTTAACCCATTAAGACTCAAGAACGCATACTGTGTCATTTTAGATTTGAGCTATAACCATTATTCTATACCTTGGCTATTCAAAAATAGCAGATATACAAGCTCGGTGCCGCGCTATGAGTTTGTAGATCTGCTATTTTTGAAAAGTCTTGAAAATGTGTGCATATCTTTGAATATATATATATTTTTAAGCCAACATTTGTTACTGTTTGTAACATTTTTCTGGAAAAAAACTTTTTCCATGTCAAGGACCCCCAAAATGACATGTATTTGACCACGGACCCCCATCTCAAAATATGCTGTTCCAGGGACCCCCCAGAAGCAAATATTTGAGTTAAAAATGTTCGCTTAAAAAAAAAAAAAAAAATATATATATATATATATATATATATATATATATATTCAAAGTTTGCACACATTTTCACAATCTTTCTAAAATAACAGATCTACAAGCTCATAGCGCGGCACTCGGTGCCACGCTATATCTGCTATTTTTGAATAGCCCAAAGTACAAAATAATTGTCTGATCTGATGTGACACATTATTTGACCGCAGGTCCTGGCTGAGTGGAAGCAGAAGTTTGAAGAATCTCAGACGGAGCTGGAGAGCACCCAGAAAGAGGCCAGGTCTCTCAGCACTGAGCTCTTCAAACTGAAGAACTCCTATGAGGAGTCTCTGGACCATCTGGAGACCATGAAGAGAGAGAACAAGAACCTTCAAGGTAATAAGGTTTCATTCTTCCTCTTCATTATCTCATGGATGTTGAGCAGGGGCGGGAAACCCTAGCCTGATTATTAGACTGGTGCGTGGCTCCAGTGTCGGTGATTACAAGGGGGAGGGGATTCGAAATTCCCTAAACCAATCCTAAGGGATCCCCACGCCCACCTCCGCCTCTCATTGGACAATGCATTTGTACCGGAGAAGTCCTAGGTTCACATTTACAAGTCCAGACCAAGAGGCAGTCCACTCAGAGAGTGGGCGGGGGTCTATGGTATGGAACCAGGCTAGGGAAACCCCATTTCAGGTCACGGCACCTGTTGACAACGAGCAAATGCCACTTGAAATCGCACATTAGCAGACATAAATGCAGTGGTGGAAAGTAACTAGGTACATGTACTTAAGTGCTGTACTTAAGAACAATTTTGAGGTATCTGTACTTTACTTGAGTATTTTTCCAACACTTTTACCTCTACTCCACTACATTTAAGATCCAAATATTGTACTTTTACTCCATTACATACATTTGAAAACTGTAGTTACTAGTTACTTTGTAGATTTTGATTATTATTACAAAACATACATTAACCACTTTAGGCCTATACATTTTGGCCATTTGAAAATAGCCGATCTACAAGCTCACAATACGTCTCGATGCGACACATTGTGAGTTTGTAGATCTGCTATTTTCAAAATATATATTTTTTTTTAAACTTGTGAAATGGGACATTCTGCACAATGAGTTTGGTACTTTAAGTACAATTTGATGCCAATACTTTTGTACTTTTACTCAAGTCAATTTTGAATTCCGGAATTTTACTGTATTTCTACATTGCAGTATTGATGCTAAAACATTTGATTAGATTGGTTTGACTACCACTGATTGTAGAGGATACACCTTTGCATGGCTGGGACCATCTTTTAATGATCCAACACTTTTAAAACAGAGGAAATTTCTGACCTGACTGAGCAAGTCGGTGAGGGAGGAAAGAGCATCCACGAGCTGGAGAAGGCCCGGAAAGTACTGGAGCAAGAAAAGGCAGAGATACAGGCTGCCCTGGAGGAAGCTGAGGTGAGACTGGAATAAGCTTCAAAGATACAAAAATGTATAGGCTCTATACACAACAGCCACATTATCACTTCCTTCACAGGTGTTACCAATGATACTAATGAAGGCTCTGTTCCAT
This sequence comes from Gymnoscopelus microlampas, assembly GCF_963454915.1. Classification (NCBI taxonomy): domain Eukaryota; kingdom Metazoa; phylum Chordata; class Actinopteri; order Myctophiformes; family Myctophidae; genus Gymnoscopelus; species Gymnoscopelus microlampas. The sequence continues at coordinate 40,924,101 of NC_139958.1, forward strand.
TTAGTGTAGCACAGTGGTTCTCAGATTTTTCAATTTCCACAACCCCATTACTCTGAGAGTGTACAAATGGAACACACCCGTAAGGAACCATGAGGGTCCCTGGACCCCAATTTTAGACCCACTGGTGTAGCAGAAAACGTGCAACAATATCAGCACCCTGACTCTGTTTGACCAGAATGGAACAGAGCCTTCATTAGTACTGTATCATTGGCAACACCTGTGAATTTCTTCACAATATGGCTGCTGTGCATAGAGGGCTCAATGCCATACACCAGGGGTCTTCAACAGGGGGGTCTGTGACCCCACGGGCTCCTCAGAGTTACTACAGGGGAGGGTGTCAAATCTTTCTGTGATAGGATAAATCTTTTTACATTAACCACTTGAACCCTTGCATCCCTATTCTGAGGAGAACTTTAACCAAAAGTTGCTGATCTACAAGCTCACAACGAGGCATTGTGAGCTTGTAGATTGGCTATTTTCGGCAAAGAGGTTTGGTGTAGAGGGGGCAGAAAATATGACTAAGTAGAGTGAAAGGTCAAGTTTACTAAGTATTGAGGATTTAAGTGGTTAAATGTCTGAAAATACACGTTAACATGAATCCAACATACTCTGATGATAGGGCTGTCAAACAAGTCTATGAAGCCATCTATGAAATCTATGAAAAGGTTTCATCTGCAACACAATTTTATACAATATCAGGGGTGGGCAACTTTGATGATGGAGAGGGCCACTATATATCCACACTCACTCCAGAGGGCCACATACTGTACAGAAACCTCCTTTCTCCGTATTTTAACTTTTTCTATGTAGTAAAATAGCAAAAACTAGCAAAAATAGCCGATCTACAAGATCACTGCGATGCGTTTTTAGCTTGTAGATCTGCTATTTTTTGCTATTTTTGAATTGGAATCCTGATTTTGCTTTTGCTATTTTTCAGTTGGAATCCTGAAAAGTAACACTTTTATTTAATTTCAAATGCATTTAGTTATACTTATGTTGGTCTGAAAAAAATAAAACGTTGAAGACCCCATACACATGTCTCATGATTATGTGGTGTTCCGACAGGGATCCCTCGAGCACGAGGAAGGCAAGATCCTCAGGGCTCAGCTTGAGTTCAACCAGGTCAAGGCTGACATCGAGCGCAAACTGGCCGAGAAGGACGAGGAGATGGAGATGGCGAAGAGGAACCAGCAGAGAGTGGTGGACACCTTGCAGACCTCCCTGGAGTCCGAGACTCGCAGCCGGAACGAGGCTCTGAGGGTGAAGAAGAAGATGGAGGGAGATCTCAACGAGATGGAGATCCAGCTGAGCCAGGCCAACAGGCAGGCGGCGGAAGCTCAGAAACAGCTCAAGGGACTCCATTCCCACATGAAGGTATAGTAATATTGTGAAAACAGAAACACACAGTCGACTTTGAATCAATATCTTTCATTATGTAAGTTGCTGACAGACAAGCAGAGACAAATAGATGACATTTGCTTGAATGGTTCATATTTTAACAGGACTCCCAGATGCAGCTGGACGATGCTCTTCGCGCCAACGACGACCTGAAGGAGAACACCGCCATCGTGGAGAGACGCAACAACCTGATGCAGGCCGAGCTGGACGAGCTGAGGTCCATGGTGGAGCAGACGGAGAGAGGTCGCAAACTGGCCGAGCAGGAACTGCTCGACGTCAGCGAGAGAGTTCAACTGCTGCACTCCCAGGTATAAGTCATCAGTCAGTCAAATGGATTGAACGCAAATCAGTGAACATTACAGGGTCATTAGTATTTTGTCACCTTGCTAAACAGGCCTGTCCCCGATTTCTATTGTCAAATCTGACTGGCCAATAGTTGCCCATAGTCGACTAATAGTCGACTAATGCAACACCCATGATTCGACTGAGATTGGCAGTCGAATCAGTCTGATTCGACTGCCAATCTCAGTCGAATCATGCAAGAAATATGTTATGCAATAGAGGAACATTCCATTTGGGCTGTAGGGGTGCTTAATGCCTGGTTTAACTTGCTTGGTTTCCCCCAATAAATCATGATGTATATACTATTTTTGGCAAACTATTAGTTAATATAACAAACTAGGCCAATCTCTCAGTCAAATTTTTTTTTTCTCATAATTTGTCTAAGAGATTGGCAGCCGACACCCCTCGACTGATTAGTCGACTATTCGAATAATCGAGGTCAGGCCTATGGTCTAAGTCATTTTTTGAGGAAAATGCTATTTTTGTCTAAGTCAGCTCCTCATGACACTGGCCACCTCTGGTAAAATCGCCCATCTCCTAATTGAAAAGGATGGTGTTGTTCCCTCCCCTTTTAGTATAATGGCCTCCCTAGTGTGACTTAGGCCAAAATAGGCAATTTTTGGGGCATATCATACAGTTTTTTTTTGTTTAGGATCAGTTTTTTTTTTCTTTTCTGAAAAACTAAAAAAAAATACTTAAGCCATTAGTTTAGCAAGGTGACATAGTTAAAACAAAACATTTCTTGTTAAAAAGTTAAAGCTCCATGATTTGATAAGAATCATTGCTATAGTGTTTGTTCAGGAACAGGGGTCTCCCAGATTCTCCAGCGCATTACTAAACAGAAATGACATTATCAGCTTGGTTGCCAATTTCAGAGAGTTCCCAATTATCAGCTTCAGTTTTTCCAAATTCCAAAAAACGGATCCAATTTCTGCTTGCTCACTTCTTTGTGTGATCACTTCCATTTTCACTTGTTTATTCTGCATCCTGTATAAGACGCCTTAACAGACAATTTCACACTGATAAGAACCGCAGGCCGGCACCAAATGAACCCCACCGCTCATAAGAATCAATGTAAAAGTGGTCACAGCCTCACATGTAAAAATGCATCCCATCAAACTTTCAGATGCTGTTTTTCTCCCAGTGTGGAGGAAGAATGCTTACTGTGATCTCTTGCTCTTTTCTGTTGTGTGTAAACAATAACAGCAATTCAAAGCAGTTGTCCCCCAAACCCCACCTCCAGTGGCTGTCATAAGAACGGAGGGAGCGCGCTATGATCATGGCACCAGAGACTGCTCTTGCTCGCGCAGCTGCAGCCCATCAAGCCTAATTTAACGGCCGAGAATAGCAGACCTCCAAGCTCACAACGGTCTCATCCGCGACACGGTTGTGAGCTTGTATGTCAGCTGTTCTCGGCGCGCAATACCGTTGCTGGGTGAAGTGCATATGTCTCGCTAGGGCGCACCTCACTAGCCAACACACAGGAGGAGGTTGAATGAACTTAAACCAGCGCACCCCAAAACAACAGGTTTGGGGATCTGTTGGGAATTGATTACATTAAACAGTCACCTGTGCGTCCAGTCTCAATGTTTGTAAACAAATAATTGGTCTATAAGTGCTTCCTCCTGATTGGATAAAGACCTAACAAGGGCTATCACCTTTTTACGTCTGCCTTATGTTCTCAGAACACCAGCCTGTTGAACCAGAAGAAGAAACTTGAGGGAGACACGTCCCAGCTCCAGGGCGAAGTGGACGAGGCTGTGCAGGAGTGCCGGAATGCAGAGGAGAAGGCCAAGAAGGCCATCACCGACGCCGCCATGATGGCCGAGGAGCTGAAGAAGGAGCAGGACACCAGCTCCCACCTGGAGCGCATGAAGAAGAACATGGAGCAGACCATCAAGGACCTGCAGCACCGGCTGGACGAAGCGGAGCAGATCGCCATGAAAGGCGGCAAGAAGCAGGTCCAGAAACTGGAGTCCAGGGTGAGCGACTACTAAAGCAATCGGCCACTAGTGAGGACGCAGTTTACAGAGTGTTTGGTAATGGCTGAGGGCGTAGTGAGGCACGAGCCCTCCACTCAGCCGGGGCTTGTAAGGCAGTGTTGATTTTGACAGCAAATTTTTATTTAGTTTTAGTCATAGTCTTTTGAATAAAATTCCATTTAGATTTAGTCATATTTTAGTCATCTGAAATGTTTTAGTTTTTGTCTAGTTTTAGTCAACTAAATATCAAGATAGTCGACTTAATCTACAGTTGATTTAGTCGACTAAAATGTATTTTTGCGGGGCCTTGGTGGCGTTGTAATGGCTGATTTTACAATTGGTTGCATGTGAAAATAGCCGACGAAAATAGCTAACAACGCGTCGCAGCGCAGCTGTAGATCGGCAACACCCGAGCGCAACCAAACAAGTCTTTTAGTTCTACTGGATCTCTTCTGCACTAGTTCCACTACTGAACATTTTAGTCTAGTTTTTATCTTTTTTGAATAGCCAAGACATCTAAAATGACGTTGAGATGCGTTCCCGGTCTTAATGGTTTCATATTTTCCTAAACGCATATTATACACTCAGGCATAATGCTTTCCTTTTAAGGTAAGGGAGCTGGAAGTGGAAGTGGAAATGGAGCAAAGAAAGGGTGGCGATTCTGTGAAAGGAGTTCGCAAATATGAAAGACGCATCAAGGAGCTCACCTATCAGGTATGATCCTTACAGTAGATATTGACCACAGCTTTTGCATTAATATGTAGCTGAAGTAAATATCAATGACAATGTTGAATTCATTTCTCAATGCAGACAGAGGAGGATCGTAAAAACCTGAGCCGCCTCCAGGACCTGGTGGATAAATTGCAGCTTAAAGTCAAGTCCTACAAGAGAACTGCTGAAGAGGCTGTGAGTATTTCAGCAATTCAATCACTACAGGAATATTTAGAAGTATCATTCTGCACCCGTAGTACACACATGTCTAGCCTTTTGGCAGTTTGTTTTGACTAAGACTTTGTCAATGACAAGAAAATGAACAGTTGTGAGGAGTCTCTGAACTATTCAGCTATTATTCTATTCATATCAGCTATAGAGGCATTGACACAGAGCAGTAACTGGCAACTTAAAGGGATAGTTCACCCAAAAACACGACTTTGTTTCTATCGATTAGTCACCCCATGGAGACTTGAATTCATGGATATTTTTTTTGTTGTTGTTGCATTCCTAAGCTAATAATTGACCAATGACCAGCGGACCGGTAGGCAGTGGTTCTGGTAGGAGACACAAAGGACGCTGCCGGACGTCAAATTATTGGCTTAGGAATGTGACAAAAACTAAAAAGATATCCATGAATTCAAGTATCCATGGGGTGACTCAACGATAGAAAAAAAGTCATTTTGGGGGTGAATCCCTTTAACTAATAACCTGTGACTAATAACCTTTAACTAATAACCTGTGAAGGCAAGGCCAACTGGACTCGGAGAAGCCCCCACCCTCCAAACCTTCAAAATCACTCTTAAAACCCACCCCTTCAATATGGCTTTCCTCGGCTAACTCCACACCTCCCTTTTCCTTATAATCTTATCCTTTTCTTAGTGTTTTCTTTCCTAAAGTTGTTTTTCTTTTGTTGTTTTCTCCTCCCCCCATGTAAATCGCCTTTGGGTAGCACTATACACATGTGAGTGACGTAATATTATTATTACCTTGAATAATCCCCCACATTATTATTTTAGGAGGAACAGTCCAACAGCAGTACGGGCAAGTTCCGTAAGCTGCAGCATGAACTGGACGAGGCAGAAGAAAGGGCCGACATCGCTGAGTCTCAGGTCAACAAGATGAGAGCCAAGAGCCGGGACACGGGCAAGGTAAGCATCTAGTGTTTGCCAGATTCTGCGAGAGAAACAAGCAACCAGGTCTATCAAAACAAGCCCAAAAGAAGCGACTATGGGCCATATTATGAGCACACTCACACACAACTATTTGAAAATAGCCGTATCTACAAGCTAACAATGCGTTGCATCGTTGTGAGCTTGTAGATCGGCTATTTAAAAAAAGAAATCTAGAAAATCTTTTACAAATTTGTAATATATTTTGAAATGTTTTAAATACACACATCTTGTATGGGGGGTCCATCAGATGGGGGTCTGTGGACAAATTACATATTAATTTGGGGGTCCTTGACATGACAATGTTTGAGAACCACTGCTTTAACCAACATTAGGAAACACGGCCAAATAAGCAACTACGCTTTAGAAACAACCCCCCAAAAAAACACAAAACGCAACTACCAAGCAACTTTACAGAAAAACAAGCCCAAAATCGCTTATAATAAGCAGACATGGCAACACTGGTAAGCATCTAGTGGCAAACATCCCTATTTGACCATTTTCCCCCAAAAAAATATTAGATGTGTTTTTTAAAGCAGATGTGAAAGTGAAATCTCTATTTTAATATATGTATAATCTTCTTTCCTATTACAGAAAGGCAAAGCAGATGAGGAGTGAAGCTCCCTGACGGACCGCTCTTCATGATGACATTCTTTTTTCTCTATGCAACATAGCAGAAAAATTAATGAAGCAATCAGTGGTGGAGAAAGTACTCAAATGTTTTACTTAAGTAAAAGTACCAATACTGCAATATAGAAATACTCTGTTACAAGTAAAAGTCCAGGAATCAAAATTTAGTAAAAATGCAAAAGTATTGGCATCAAAATATATTTAAAGTACCAAAAGTAAAAGTACTAAAATATTTGAAAATAGCAGATCTACAACGCGTCGCGATGCGTCGCGTTGTGAGCTTGTAGATCGTCTATTTTCAAGTAGTCTAGGTATTAAATAGGGCTAAAGTGGTTAAGTATGTTTTACAATATCATCATTTATATCTGAAAAGTAACTAGTAACTAAAGTTTTCTAATAATTGTAGTGGAGTAAAAGTACAATATTTGCCTCTGAGATGTAGTGGAGTAGAAGTAAAAGTATTGGAAATTGGAAATACTCAAGTAAAGTACAAGTACCTCCAACGTACAGTACTCAAGTAAATGTACTTAGTTACTTTCCACCACTGAAAGCAATCTAATAGTGTTTTAGTGAAATTATTTTCCTCTATGCAACATAGCCGAAAAAAATAATAAAGCAATCTAAAAGCATTCTGTTTGTTTCAAGTGTGTCCTGTGCCTACCTTTTCTGATGTACATTGTAAAGTAAAAGATGTTACAATTACCTTGCCATACACTACTGTTCCCAAAAAGCTAATCCATTAATAGATTTCCAGTACAACAATGTCTGACCCAAATGATCACTTTAGACGGGACTTACACTTCCTTGATGTACTACAATGTAATGACTATTATTATGTAACTGCTCCTTGTCACACTAAACATGCTTCATTTAGCCTATAGGGCGTAGCAGTGGCCCATACATTTTTCCAATAGAGATTTCCAAAAATATTTATATAAATTATTTTAAGTCTAGAATCAAGCCATCCAGGATCCTGGTGAATCATGACCATAAAAGGTTTGATTTTGTGAAAAAAAAATGTACTTGAAAACTGCAAAACAAAGGCTATTTATTAAACATAGTATATCATACAATTAAATATTCCATTTTTCTTTTCACAGAATCAAATGTTTTATGGTCAGGAATCACCAGGATCCTGGATGGCTTGATTCTAGGCTTTAGAATAATTTATATAAATATTTTTGGAAATCTCTTAACATGCTTTAGCCTATCTATCAGTTTGTTTTATCAAAATAAGATATTGAGGAGATAGATGTATTCGTGAAAGAGATTGACAAACTCTGACAAACTCTGATATTGCTGAGTCTGTATGTTTTTATTTAATTAAAATGTGCAAGGCAAAACTATAAATCTAATAAAGACACGACATGACACAAAGCCATACAAAACACAACAAAACAGGAAGGTAGTCTGCAGGATACTTTAAATGATTGACGTTTTGAGCCCCTCATTACCCTGGTAGCGCTATGCAGTGGTGGAAAGTAACGAAGTACATTTACTTAAGTTCTGTACTTAAGTACACGTTTGAGGATTTTTTATTTCCAATTTTCAGTACTTTTACTTCTACTCCACTACATCTCAGAGGCAAATATTGTACTTTTACTCAATTATTTGAAAACTTTAGTTACTAGTTACTTTGTAGATATTGATTATTATTACAAAACATACATTAACCACTTCAGCCCTATATACATTTTGGCTATTTGAAAATAGCAGATCTACAAGCTCACAATTTAGGAGCAGCCACCAAAATGTAAGGAGCGGCAATAGGTAATGAATTAGTTAAGAAAAACTATGTATCATAAAATGATGAAAGTATAGCCTTAAAACACATGATAGGCAACTACTGAGGCTTTGTGGGTCAGGACTTAAAATGTAGTGTCCTGACTGTCTGTCCCTCTTCCATCCATCTCTTCACTGAGACTGAGACATCTCCAGAGGACATCTATACTGATTACAATCACCCCTTCATCTGTGTTTCCTGTTCACCTTCATAGCCAATTTGGATAATATAAGTTGATTTGTTAAGTCATAAAATAATTGCAATGTAAATATAACATGGTGTATGAGGGTATATGTCATTCAATTGGCCATATTGCATATTAGCCTATCACTTCTATGGGCACATTGATCATGTTTTTCTTATGTTGTCATTTACATTGCTCAATAGGCTACAAATTGATTCTTAATATTTGTAGTTTGTAAACTAATTTGCCAAAATATAACAGCCTTGTGTTCCTATGACTGGATCTCTGCCTAGCTCCACACATGGTGCGTCTCAACTGAATTCATAAAAACATTAATAAACGGCTTACATTTGGATAAAGTGAAAAAACGTGATTATGTTAATGGTCAATGGTGTGCATATTCAGATCAAATGCTCAACACATTGAGGGAGAAAAAAAAAATCATTAAATGCAGTTCTTACCAATGTTTAATAGTTGTGTAAAACGTCCTGTTGAAAGGTTTCGTAGTGTGTGTGTGTGTGTGTGACCTCACTACAAAATAAAGTCACAAAATAAAGTGAAACACTAACTATGACCAAGAAACAAGGAGCACAACAAGAAAACACAACAGGGAGACAGAACGTAGTTGCTGTCGGGTGAAAACCTTGTACTGTATGACCAAAACTGTTACTTTTCAGGAAATGGAAAGAAGAACCTCCAGTGGTTCCAGTGTAGGTAAAAAAGAGCAGATCAAGTACAGAGCCAAGGGTCAAGTTTACTAAGTACTGAGAGTTTAAGAGGTTAAATGTCTGAACATACACATGAACATGAATCCAACATATTAATAGAAGGGATTACGTGTAAACTAAAAACATAAATTTGACACACCACTGATGATAGTGCTGTTAAACAAGTCTATGAAACTATCTGTAAAATCTATGAAAAAAAGTGTAATCTGCTTCATCTCTCTCAGCTAAGGGGTCATTGGCCTGAAACACATTTGGTCTAAAAAAAACTAAAAACTAAAACACAAACATTATTGTTGCCTACAATCATAATGGTCTGTCCCTCCAGCCAATGGGATGTACACTACCTGAGTAGCTTAAGTTTACATGCAATTCATTTTGTTTTCAGTATTTGATCATAATTGGTTCATCCTGTCAATAATTCTAAATTACTGACAGTTAATTTCTAAATGAACTGATAATTATAATTATGCTTTGACTGTCAATAGCTACACGTTTGTTAAATGAATGACATAGGCTCAACTTTTTCAATTGTAACTGAATAGGGCAAAAGGCTTCATTTAGAACTGTTGTTTCATTGGAATTCACCTGTATGAGTAGCATTTCAACATAATGTCAATAGGTGGCAGTATACACCAACTTGGAATTTGTTGAGGATAAAAACTACATTGACCTCACATATCATTGTTGTCTCCGCCAGGCCGAAGGCATGGCGAGAGAGTATGTGTTACCCTCCGTCCGTCCGTGTGTCCGTCCTGTCTGTGTGTTAGCAGCTAATCTCAGGCACCGTTGGCCCAGTCGCTCCGAAACTGTGCACACACTCCCTGGATGCCAATTCAGAACCTCTGCCCCAATTTTTTCACATGGGCCAGGAGGCCGATTTGTGCAAAACCATTTTTTTTACATTAATCCTACAGATTTTATCCAAACGTCATGCAAACTCGGTACACAGTACCTTTATAGTCATGTGATATACACGGATCTGTCCGATTTCCCATATTCCATCCTCATTGCCTATGGTTGGCTTCCAAAGTTTGCAGGATTGGTCCGTTTTGAACAAAAAGCCTCAAACTATGCACGCAGCTTGCGATTTCCGTGAAATTTCACACGCACATTCCCACTAGGCCGAGGAAGAAATGCCACCCTTTTCACATTGGCCTGTTATAGCGCCACCAGCAGGTCTAATTTAGCAAAACACATTTTTGGAACAAAATGCCTCAAATCATGAATGCAGTGTCTGATTGCCGTGAAAGACCTAAGAATAAATAGAACCCTTTTCACATTGGCCTATTATAGCGCCACCAGGAGGCCAGAATAACGTACCTGACCTGGCGGAGACCTGTGCTCCGAGGAGCACTTTTTCTAGTTTATTATATTTCAGTACTCACATGGCCAGTGGTGGAAAGTAACCAAGTACATTTACTCAAGTACTTAAAGAGGTGCTTTTACTTTACTTCATTATGTCAATTTTCAATACTTTTTACTACTCCACTACATTTCAGAGGCAACTATTGTACTTTTAAGTCAACTACAATTATTAGAACGTTTTATTTATGTTACTTGGTAGATTTAGATGATGATTACAAAACATACATTAACCAATTAAGCCATAATTTATCCTTTTGTCTATTCGAAAATAGCCGATCTAAAAGCACACAAGTGAGTGTGTTGTGGGATATTGTGTCCCCGAAATGGAGAAAATTGCTCGTTATGAACTGGGGGTCCTGGACCACTCTTTTGATGAGTTAACAACCTCAAATAACGGTATAAAACGCCTTAAGGCAAAATGATCCTTTAATGCATAGCATCAAAAGCAAAAGGTAGGGTAAGTGATTTACTTTGGTTAAAATAAGTGTTAAATAGCTCTATATTCTGATAGTACTTTCAGTAAAAGGAGTCTCCCATGTCTCTCCAGCTCTTTATTAAACAGAAAATGCATTTTCAGTTCTCTCTCCTGATTGGCTTAAATGTTGTCACCTAGCCTACCTGAAAATGTATTTATATTATTTTTACTAAAGAGCTGGAGAGACCCCTGTGACCGAACAAATGCTCTGTAGCAATGATTACTATCAGAATATAGTACTTTAACCTTTTAATGTAGCAGGGCGATATAAAGCAAAGACTACGCCACCCACACATATAGGAGTGAGGGATCCTTTAAACACATTAACCATATACTGTATGTATATAGATATATAGGACTGAACAAGGTAAGGTTCCCCAGAAAGGTACAGGTTCAGAATGAACAGAACCAGAGGCTGATGTATCAAATGTGTCAAGTTTATTACAACAGTTGGTATAAAAAATAGTCAGGTTAAAATACAGAAAGGAAGAAAGCGGTTAGTATTACTGGGGGTTCTGCCAAGGGACTAAACCCAAGAGGCAAAGGGGCAATAAGGGTAAGGGCTTCGGGGCCTACTAAACTAAATCTACAGAAATTAAACAAATCAAATCCAAATAATGCAAAACCAAAAGCAAATAAAGTAAACAAGCAAATCAAAACAAACCACAAATACGCAAAATCAAAATCATGTAATGCTACTTAATGGCCCAGTATAGCTCTGTCCTCAGTCAACCCTATTGCACACAGTCCAATAGCAAAAACCCAGTCTAAATAGTATATATGGCACGGTGGGAAAAACAGTGATGGTTAGTTCAGCTCCTACAAAAAAATCAAATAATAAAGTATTAGACCAACCCTCCAACAATTCATCCCAGACATTAGGCCCCTATATGACAAAATACTAGATGACAAAATACAGCAAAATAACAAACATACCCAATGAGTCAATATATGCTCATGGCTCCCATTGATAGAGGCCTGCACAGCCACAGGGTACTGCTGCTCAAAGGACCTGGAGGCTTCTAGAAATACAGATATATATTAGTATAATTAACAACAGGCCTAATATTGTCAGCCTATCTATATTCTTATATATTACTATTGCTACAATGAGTTATAAAAAACCTTGTCATTTGTTTCAGATTGTCTTACCGAGAATTAGTCTGTACCCCTCATGCCTCCAGGTCTCTCTCACAAACACTCAAGCCAGGCTTCTGGCTAGACAGGAGGCCACAAACCTGGCCACCCCTCTTTATGCACTTTCCTTAAAAGGGCCAGTGCTACACTTGTTTCAAACATCAAACTCTTCCTCACTAGCAAATCCCAGACATGCAAGAAATGCTGGCACAATTCCACATAAGATAAAAAACAAAATATATATTCATCAATGTGACAACATACTGTACCCCAAAACCCCCAAATCACAAGTATTAACAACTTATACTCTCTATACTTAAAACAGACCTGAGTTGGCACACTTGGCGCGCTCTTTTTTGCCTCTACACCAAATCTCTTCACCGAAAATAACGTATCTACCGTTGCGATACGTTGTGAGCTTGTAGATCTGCTGTTTTCGGTGAATGTACGCGGTCATATGAACATTATGTAATAGCTATTTATTTTGAAGAATCCCATTGTCCCTGATAACATCATAGATAACTGTACATAAAGGAGACATACATAATCATTGCAGAATCACTGCATTCCTATTTGCAACTAAACGTTCTAGTATTAGTACAAGACTGACAATAGAATTATGTATAAAACACGTATTTAAAAAAATAAATAAAATAAAAGTATTTGGCTGCAAGATTTTGTGTTTGATTAGAATACATCTGTTAGGGACAACAAGTCAATGGATTGATTTGAAATGACAGTTGACTGACCTGTATGAACCTTTCTACACACACATTTGTGTTTTAAATGAAAATCAACCTTTTCATGTAACGCTGAGGATTAGTTCAATCTAATCTGTGTGGTTGACAGGAGAGATGATCAGAGGAGCAGAGTTTTTACCATTATTATTAAGACATGGACTGAAGAGTGGATAGAGTTTCTCAGTGAAGGTGCAGCCAGTGAAAGTAGATAATGAACTCTGGTCTCCACATCATAAAAGGAGACCAGACCCTCCTCATAATCCACAAACGCTCCCACTTTCTGGACCCTCTCTCTGACAGGGAGGAGGAGAGGAGGGCCAGCAAGAGCCTTGTACTCATTTCCATTCCTAAACAATATAGTTTTTTCCCTTCTTGTGCTTGTCTTGGAGATTATTCTTTACGTTTCCATGACTCACTTGTTTTCCATCCTCAGACAGGATGAGTTCGCAGTGTGCTGTATCAGGGTCCAGAGTTACATCCACTGCATATTGTTGGATCCTCCTCAGCTCATCACACAGCTTCTCTATCTCTTGACTGAGTGTCTTCTCCAGCTGAGCCACAGCTGTCCTCACAGTCTCCACATATTGACAAGACTGAGGGACATTGACCTTTGTCCAGTCCTTGATGGGTGGAGGGGTGTTGATGGATGTGTAGTTCTGAAGGAGGTGGAGGTGGTCTTCAGTGTGTGAGAGCTGCTTCAGCTCAGAGCTTCTCTTCTTTAACTCAGAGATTTCCTGTTGCAGCTCCTTGATGAAGCCTTCAGCCTGTTTCTCTGTTGTTTTCTGCTTCTCTTCAATCACATCAATGAGCTCGGCCTGGCTTCTCTCAATACAGCTAATCAGAGAAGTGAAGACCTGCACACTGCCTGCTATCTCTCTGTCTGCATCTTTCTTACTGAGCTCTACTGAGTGTTGGACCTCCTGAATCTTCACGTGTCTCTCCTGGATCATCTGCTGAACTTCAGCCTCTGTCTTTCCCAGCTCAGCCTTCTTTCCTTTATATGCCTCTTCCAGAGATACAATTTGATGTAACTTGTGGTCTAACTCGGTGCAGAACTGACAAACACACATGCAGTCAGTCTTACAGAACAGCTCCAGAGGTCTGTCATGTTTCTTACACATCAAGTCTTCCAGGTTCTTCACAGGGTCAATTAGTTGGTGTCGTTTTAACCCTGTGCGTCTCTGATGAGGCTCCAGGTGAGTCTCACAGTAGGAGGTCAGACACACCAAGCAGGACTTCAGGGCTTTGAGTTTGGTCTCAGTACAGACGTCACAGGAGACTTCATCTGGTTCAGCAGGTTCTTGGTTTGCGCTGGAAGTTTGTCTCAGCTGCTGTGACTTCCTTAACTCATCATCAGCCATCTCTATAATAAAATAATGTATTTTTCATTATAACTCCAGAACCAAACATGATAATACATAATAGGTGATGTATACACCTGTTTTGATGGTTAAGTATTACAGTGATACCATTTAAAACAGAGGTTCTCAAACTGTGGGTTAGGACCCCAAATTGAGTCACGGGAAGGTCTACATTAACTGAAAAAGGTTTAAATGTGAATCCTTCCAATTAAGTCTGTTTTTGTTTTGTTTTTGAAAAGCATACAATTATTGTAATGATTCTGGCAACAGATATAGGCTATATACTATAGGCTGTAATCATATGAGATTAAAAAAATGGAATAACACAGAAATTAATACATTGTGATTGTACAATTATCTTGCCAGTCACACAAGCAATGCAACTAATTAGATCTCCCCTTGTAAAGGGTATTTGAGCAACCGAGTTGCTCGGTTGCTCAAATACAAACAGACTTTAACACTTTTAGGCCAGTAGGCCAGTAGGCTAGTAGGCCATTAGTCAAATAAAGAGTCAGGTTATAAACCTAAATAAGTAAACACAAACAACAATGAAACAACACATTACTGACTTGGAATATACACACAAAACTATAAACCATATCAGAAATATATTTGTCGTGTAAAATTCTTACCGTCAGTCTCTCGGAGCTCGCAATGGAAAATGACGAACGCAGCAATAACACCCTGGTAACTAGTAACACTGGTGCATGCGTAGAACACTTCGTCCTGATAGTGAGCATCCACTACATTTATATTTGACCTACCCATGTGGGTGTAACCGTCTGTTGATTAATCATGTGACTTAAATGTTGAAACACAGACTTTAGCACTGTTCTAAACAGTACCCACTGTCGCCCAGCTCCTCATCTGACCTAATCAATCAACATGCCCTCAGGTGACATGTGTAAAGTCCACTGCTGTGCTGTGGCTTTTAGAATTTGTATTTGTACCTTCGGATGATAACTTCAGTTTATAACTCCAAATAAGCAGTATTAACCTTCATATAAGCATGTATCAACTCCTAAAATAATAACTCGGCCTATGACTCCGGTATAAGATCCTAAATAAGCAGGAAATACACACATAATAATAATCACAATAATAACCGCAAACTTCAGGCACTGGAAGGCCCTGTATAATTCTACAGTGATCTATAAGTTCATAATGCATCTTGATGTGACCCGTGAGCTTGCAGATCGGCTGTTTTCACTACAATGACAATTTATTTTTTACCTGGTGTTTCATCAGGATGGGGGACAATTATTTTAGCACTTAGTGACTGCACCTTTCAACAGTATAGATTAGAACAAGATAAACATCTATGTAAGCACACAAAACAAGTATTATTTTAACAGGACAATTTGGTGGTGAATGTTGAAAACCGGGACATTTTAGTGTTTTAGAGATATTTGTCATGGACTTGGGAAACAACTATCTTGTCTTAGCCCTTTTGCCTAAACGTATTAGCCATATTTGACCATTTTGAAAAAAAAATTCAAATAGTTCAATTAGCCGATCTACATCGACACATTGCGAGCTTGTAGATCGGCTATTTGAACTACTGGTTGAAAAAGGTTTTTCAAAATATAAAAAATGCAAAAACAAAGTTAGAGGTAAAGGTAGGGGCCATCTGTTCCCTATGTTGTATGCAGAGTCCTTATGCAATAACCAAAGTTGTATGTTTCATACAGTAGCACATTAGAAATATGTTACCGAGTACTGTACCTTACTAAGCTCCATACAGTACCTCCACCCCCCACTCACACATCCCTGCTGCTGGGGCACCAATGCACCTCTATCACACCACACCTTGCTCACCTACTTCACCATCTGCGCAACATAGCCAAAATTCGCCCAATACTCTCACTTCCCGATGCCGAAACCCTGGTTCATGCCTTCATCACTTCAAGAATAGACTACTGTAATGCTCTCTTCTCCGGTTTACCATCAACAGCAACACATGGCCTTAGATTAGTTCAAAATGCAGCAGCTAGATTACTAACCAGGAAAAGGAAATATGATCATGTCACACCAACAATCATAGCACTACACTGGCTGATTTCAAGGTACTACCCCTGACCTATAAAGCTCTAAACGGACTTGCCCCATCCTACATGTCCAGCTTAATAGAACCGTACATCCCTGGACGTCCACTACGCTCCCAGGATGCTGGTCTCCTCACAGTCACAACAAATAATAAAGTAACAGTTGGGGGCAGAGCATTCACACACCGTGCCCCCTATCTCTGGAATACTCTCCCTCAAGTTGTGAGAGATGCCGACTCTCTGGGCATTTTAAAATCCAGGCTAAAAACATATCTTTTTTTCCCTGCATTATGGTTCCCCATAGTTTTATTGAATGTATTGCTTGGTTTATTGCCACGTTCTTGCCCTGTGGTTTTAAATATTGTTCAAATGTATTTTCTTTTTCTTTTCTTTTTTCTTTTCTTTGCTTGATTGATTGATTGATGTACTTTATTTAGTAAGACATGAGAACAGTACATGACAGTACATAACAGTACATGGAAGTACAAAGTCGCAATACAAGGTCTACTAAACTGGATAGCTCATTAAGCACTTAGCTTGTTTAAGATGAGATCCCCATATACACAAATCATGATGACATATAAGAGACAGACAGATATACACACTACTATACAGAATGTCATACAATCAATTTACAGGTTACTGGTATGAAGAGTGAAAAATATGTACAAAAGAAGAAAGAGAGAGGGGGGGGTAGGTTAGGTTAGGACATGGGGTAGGTTAGGACTTGGACAGGGGCCATTTTTTTATTTTTTTTGCTGTGTACTGCATGGTAACCTGTTTGACCATGCGGGCGCATTTTACAGTGTTTTTTTTTTACTACTATGTATTTTGTGTTGTGAAGTGCACAGAGACCCCTTGGGGTGATGTTGCAGTATAAATAAAAATAAACTGAACTGAACTGAAACCAATCTCCCCCTCTGCCTGGGCTCTGTCCGGGTTCAGAGCCACCCCTCTATGATATAGCGCACCAGATAATGTATGTTAGCAAGCACATGTCATTTGAACCAAATTCTGTGCAAACATAATTGTACATAATATTAACTTCAGAAAATAAGAAAGGATGTTTGTATGTTTGGGAGTGTTCCAGGAACATAGCACGCAGTTGAACACAGGGCCCTTGGAGAAAGAGTACCCAACAACGTTTTAAAAAGTTAACTCTATGTGTGTTAACAGAATAGAAAGCCGTGGAACATACAGTAGGACTCTGGGAACATAGGAATATTGTAATTTCCTCTTTTAAACGTCAATGACCTGTGGCTTATCATCGGTATTGGCTGAGAATGAGGGTGTCTGTCTATTCCCAATTCAATGTGCTAGACCCCTGGATTGCATCTCTCTCTCTCTCTCGCTCTCTCTCTCTCTCTCTCTCTCTCTCGCTCTCTCTCTCTCTCTCTCTCGCTCTCTCGCTCTCGCTCTCTCTCTCTCCCCCCCCCCCCCCCCCCCCCCGAGGAATTGAATATGAAAATAGAGTAAGACCTTGTCTTCAATATAACTGTTATTCTCTGTTATTGAGTAACTAGTCCATACCCAGGGATGTGAGCACTCAAAGTACTTGCAGACTATGTGCTGTGTACACAGTATATCAGGGATCAAAATTAACCTTTTACTTGGTTACACTGGTGCTCCCAATGTAGGAGCAGCAGAAGAAATGTAGGAGCAGCAGAAGAAATTTAGGAGCAGCCAAAAAAATTATAAGGAGCAGATTTGTTTTTATTAATATAACATAATAATATCATAAAATGGTGAAAGTAGCATGGGTAGGCACGGGGCTTTATGGGTCAGGATTTAAAATATAGTGTCCTGACTGTCTGTCCCTCTTCCATTCATCTCTTCACTGAGACTGAGACATCTCCAGAGGACATCTATACTGATTACAATAACACCTTCAGCTGTGTTTGTGTTTCTTGTTCACCTTCATAGTCTATTTGGATAATATAAGTACATTTTCTAAGTCATTAAATAATTCTAAAGTAAATATAAAATGCATATTAGCCCACTTCCAAAGTGCACATTCTGTTGTCATTTCTCAATAGGCTACACGTTGATTCTTAATATTGACAGTTTCAACTGTCAGTTGTCAAATAAAAATATACATGTTCTAAAATAGCCGATCTACAAGCTCACAAGGCATCATGAAGTGAAATGTTACGAGCTTGTAGATCGGCTACGTTCAAATAGCCAAGTGTAAAATGTGTCTTAAGTGGTTAATGCATGTTTTGCATTAATAATCTAAATCTGTGCAGTGACTAAAGCTGTCAAATGATTGCACTGGAGTAAAAAGGACAATATTTGCCTGAGATGTGGTGGAGCAGAAGTGTAGATATGTAGATAATAGATATTATGTCTCTCGATACGTTCAATTAAGCAATATTACACGAGAGGGTGTGCTTTACCGTCATTATTGGCACGCCAGTGATGCGGTCAGGAACGAGGCGCAGCCGAGTTCCGCCAGCATCACTGAAGTGCCAATAATGTAAGGTAAAGCACACCCTCGAGTGTAATATTGCGATTATACAACAGTTACCAACAAAACACATCCAAATGTATTCATATTGTGGGGCAATTCATAATAAAAATGTTTCGCTATTATGTTTCCCTGTAAAGAGAAGAGTTTATTTGACTGAGACAAAATAGTCCCTGTAGCACAACACAGCTGAGGCACAACACAGCTGATTCCAGTAGGCTATATGCTCCGTCGTACGAAGGTATCGCACGGCGAAAATAGCCGATCTAAAAGCTCACAACGCGTCGCGTTGTGAGCTTGTAGATCGGTTTCGCGTTCAACTTCTCATCCTCTTGACCTCTTCTAACCATTGATCAACCGTAAGTCCACCAAATAAATCATAATTGACAACATAGTCCATTTTGCGTAGCTGTTTGTTCTCCGGTGGCGGCGGTGGGTCAGGATACTCTCTGTTTGTTTTCATACCGTGGGACAGCGTGACGTTACAGCACAGCTGTGCGATATATGGTCTAAGCAGGCGCGGAGTGATTTATTAATGTGATTCGGCCCGTGCTATGATGCTGGTTTGAAGCACGGCTAGAAAGCTATTTCAACCAATCAGATTGCTTGGTCGGAACTACCTGTTGTATAATAATGAATCTCCACCCACTTTCTACAACTGTAAACTGTGCTGTGACAATAACGTTTATTCTGAAATGAAGGACGGGGGCTAAGGATAGACCTCTGAGGACCCCTGGTGGTCAATGAAGGCTATCGTCTGGCACAGTGTGAGGCAGATGGTTTAAGACCCAAGTGTTAGAAAGACATTTGAAGTACTAGTACACTGGGACATGGCAGGGGTCAGAACCATGCTGGCTTGTGATGGTCATTTTAGTCAAAATCCAAGGTTTTTCAATGTGTAGCGGATTACCCTTTTACGTTCACTTGTTTGGGGTGCCAGCCGGCTTTTCAACCAACATATTTGGAAACGCCATGCAACCTGCATGTACCACACAACATGAACCCATCATTTACACACCACACAGTCACAAAGAGGAATAGACTCAATTCAACACTCAACTTCAATATATAGTTCGTTCAACAGTTCACATAAAAGAAAATAACACGCAGTCCTTGTTTAAATCAAAAAGTACCTTTTAGGATTTTATTCATTACTCAGTTCATAGTTCAGTTCTTCAGTTCCACTTCCAAAAATACCCACAGTTAAATAGTGCTTTTACCAAAAAACTCCCCAAATAAATCCTGTTTAGGAAGCAGATCCACGCCCAAAATAAACAACATAACCCCACGTCAAACGGCCGTTTTTAGCCCCAGGAGTGGTTTTGGTGCAAAACAAATGCTTGCAATGGATTCAGAATCATAAAAACACCCTAGTTTGACCCCTAACATGCTACTTAAAACAGATTTCTTTTTTTTTATATATTTTTTTTAAAACCAAGGTTATGGTGGGTACCCCAACTTTAAGGAGCCGTCATAAATTCTCCTAGGGGAACTGCATTTCAGTCTTTGTGAGATGTGTTATAGACACCTTTACAAACACATTGGTGAAGAATATTTTTGGTAAGGAATTTATTCCAAGATTTTTTTGATATCCCCTGACTATAGGCTCCAAAGAAAGTTTAAACTCCAGCAACCAGGCTTCCCTTTACCTTTGGTACCATGGCGTGGAATTCCGGATTAATGGCCGGTCCGGATCCGCCGTTGCTGTCGCCTCGCCGATGTCCAGTTGTTGTTCGTTTGTTTCGTTTTCGCGGATCCAACGGGTGTCCTCCCGACGCGGACTGTAACACGCGCGGCACACGGACGCTAGAGAGCCACTATAAACATATGACTATAATAACACAAAACCGAACGGTCGCAGCCTCTTCGGTTGTGAGCCGTTACACAAACAAACACTGACAGTGACGGAGCCAGCGAGGTGATTTCCTGGAATGCACTTCAAAGGCAGCGGGGTGGAGAGCGGGCGGAGACAGAAGGAAGGTGATAGGCTGACCGGTTTTGTGAATGGGGAGTGGAACCATTGAATGAACGTGACGTTAAAGTGAAATCAGGGGGCCGACCGCCACAAATGGACATACAAAATGAGCGGATGATAATTTGACCAGAAACACAAAGAGCTCATAGTGGGCCGAGGGACCCTCAGGGTTGCACATTTGCTTAATGTGCAACATTATTTTCTCAGTCAACAGTAAACAAACCAACAGTAAGTGTTTACAGGGCATCTGCACATTTAAGGACGTTTAAGACCTTTTTAATACCTCTAAAATGAAAATACATAAATAAGAGCTTTGCTGCGTCAAAAGTAATCAACAAACTATACAAATGGTCAAACATTGGCAAAATATTACCTAAGAAAGAGGCAAAAAAATAGTGAAAATAGCCCATCTACATGCTCACAACTCCTCGGGTTGTGAGCATGTAGATTGGCTATTTTTACAATATTTATCTGTGAAACCTTGTCAAATAAAATGTAATGCCTCAACTCCTACAATTCCATGTGCTTGTAAGGGTGGCGGAGGTCCCCAGTTCAAATATGATTATTTGGTGCCAAAACCCAACCTTATTCCTAAACTTAACCTCAGTAAAACTATGCCTAGCCCTAAATCTAACCTTATCCTCAGTAAAACATTGAATACAAGAATACAAGAACCGCTGGTCCGCGAAAGAAAATGGGGGCGAGCGTGTTTTGGGGTGAGTCCTCCGGTTACCCAGCAAAGGGCTCAATTTAGAACTGTTGGTTCATTGAAAATGCACCTGTATGATTATATTAGCATTTCACCATAACGTCAATAGGTGGCAGTATACACCAACTCATTTAGGATAAAAACTGTGTCGACCTCCATATCATTGTGTATGTTATTTCACTGCACACATGGTCAGTGGTGGAAAGTAACTAAGAACATTTACCCAAGTACTGTACTTAAGAGGTGCTTTTACTTTACTTGATATATATTTTTACTCTGGAATAGTTTCTATTCTGCCCAAGGCCCCAGAACTTCCTTCTCTGTCATAATAATGAATGAATAACAGTTTAATAGTTAACACCGGACAGCCTGTCGCGGGTTCGAACCCCGATCCTGACGACCTTTGCTACGTGTCACTCCCCATCTGTCTCTCTCTCTCCCCATTTCCTGTCAAACTACTATAACAATACTATCAATAGAGGCAGAAAAAGGAAAAATATATTTAAAACAAAAAAGGAAACCTTTATATAATAATAATAATCTCACTCTCTCACTGACTCCATACTGTCCACATGGTTATACTGAGGTTTTTGTTGCTGGCCACTAGCTCAATGATAAAACATTGTATGATTGAGAAGAAGACATTGATGTAAATGGTCATGTATCTTTAATTCTAGTACAAAAGTTATTATAAATATCTGTCTTTGGTGTGCAGTGGTGCCCACAGACAGACCATTCTGCCATGTTAAAGTGATCAAATCCCATTCCAAGATTGTGTGAAAACCTGGCAGCCCTCATATACTGTACAGCTGTACATTTTTGGGTCACTGACCGATTTTTATGGGTTGTGAGTGAAGTTTTGTAAGTTTGGATCCTGGGGAGACACCACATGTCTCTTGGGTCCCAAGGCTAAAAGCTTTGAACTTCATGGAAACCTCAACCTGTCATATTACCAAAGATTGTACAGGGGAAATTCAAGGGATATGAAAATGGAGGACCATCATGTTATACAATTTGAGTAACCAAGGAACGAATCGCTTCCATCACATTTGGAACCATTTCTGGAACCAGTTTTATCACACTGTCAGAGCTGTGGACTTCACGTCTGCTATACTATTACAATACTAGTGGTTAACAAACATTTATTTTTCCAAGGACCACCGTAATTCTGAGTGTTCAGTTACACACCTGTAAGGGTTCATTCTGAACCCCCTTAAGTAACCCAGAGGGTCCCTAGACCTCACTTTGAGAACCACTACAATAATATGTATGCAACACAGTATACTGTATGTATGATTGCAATTGTGTTTATTAAAAATGTTAATGAAGGCCTAAATTATTATTCTTAAATATAGGAATCGTTTAGTTTAGGAATCAGACTGTTAAGAGGGAATCGTTAAAGAACCCGAATGGTTATACTAAAGAATCCCACATTTTATATTACTACTTTGTTGTAAAGAGTGTTGCACAAAAGTAGCGAAAAAAGCCTCTAAGCTCATAACGCATCGCATCACAATGCAATGAGAGCTTGTAGATCAGCTTTATTCAGGTTTTCTTTTTAAAGAGTTGAGTGCTTAAGTGTGTCTGTGTTTTATGACGAGCTTAGCCTGCTTATATAATGGCCTGCAAATAGTGGCGAGTGGTAGGAATTTGAAATTGACTTGTACTTGAATTGTTGGGCCGCTGTGTCAATTCTTCTAAACTTTTTCATTAGTTGAAGTGGGTCCGTGGTGCTGAGCTGTCAATTGCTTTGAATTAGGGTGAGAGAAAACTGCAAGACTTGTAAGTTGCGGGCATGCGTTTGTTTATTTGTGTGTGTGTGTCAGAGCAGAGCAGTGGCTTTTTACTTATCTCGTCATCAGGTGGTTTCTCTGTAAATGCACACCTTTCTTGTTGACTGGAAACAAACATTCGTCACTTCATGTGCTTCTGAAATGGGAAACTCCACACAAACCACAGTAAATGCAGCTTAAAAGGGTCACTCCACAGAGGGCAGATCACCGCCAGGCCTAACCAGGGCTGTGTAATGTTGCTTATCAACAGCATAGCATATCAGCTCTAGCCTGCTTTTGGCTCAATTACTACTACTACTACTCCTACAGATTGTGTCCAAACCTCATGCAAACCGTTAAACATTATCTCTATAGTCATGTGATCAAGCTGTATCTGTCGGATTTAACATATTCCTGATTCATCATCCTGATTGGCTACGATTGGCTTCCAAAGTGTGCAGCAATGGCCCATTTTCTACAAAATGCCACAAATCATAAATGCAGCGCCCGATTGTCGTGAACATTTGCATGCACATTCGCACTAGGCCAAGTAAGATCTGCCACCGTAATTCTTTCAAATCGGCCTCATGGTGGCGCTGTAACAGGTCGCAACACAGCCCAGGGTAGGCAACCCGGTCTGGTGGGGGATCTGCGCTCTGAGGAGTGCACTTTTCTAGTTGTATTTCTGTCTGTGGATTGCTTCAATGGAGAGAATGGAATTACGGACTGAAGTTCTACAACCACAAAAACACAGATAAGGGCTAAATCTATACTCCCTTACACCCATCAGCACACAGATGAACAAAGTATATCTGGTCATTATACAACTTGTCCCTGGGTGTGAAAATGACCAATGTGTTGATTGTCAACTAACTAACTGTGCTGCAACATTAAGCACATCAATAAATATAGGTATTTTATAGACATACACTATGTAAAGATGCATTTATAATACACATGGACAGTATACACACACACAGTCAGTTAGTTTTCAGTGCTCTCATACACCTGTGTTTATGGCTTTATTTGTATCTGTGGTTTCTCCTCGCAGCTTTCTTGTTGACAGGAAACACAAACATTCAACACATTTCCTTCTGAAATGGAAAACATCTACGCAAGCAGAATTTTCACACAAGTAAATGCACATGCGTACATTCCAATTATCTATTTTTAACTGATCTGCATTTCTGTACAGACGGTATAATCATGTCCCACATTTGTGACATTTTTGTTTTGTCACAAATTATATTTTGTGACAAAAGTTATTACCCTATTTTGATAAAATTATGATTTTAGTGTAATGTCCTACCCAGGCCACATGAGACCACGTATATAAATAAACCCACCCCTGCAAGCGAGCCTGCACGGGGCCCGTAAGGGGCCACTTAGGGCTGGCTTAAGGGCCCACCGTGGGCTGCCCACACAGGGCCCCAGGGGGCTTGCTCATTGGCAAAGTGTGGGCCCCTAAGTGCTGGCCCTGCATGGGCAGCCCTCACTTAGCCCTCACATGCCTACAGTGGCCCCGCATTGGCCCACTTGGGGCTATGAATAAGCAGCCCTCACTTAGCCCTCCGGAAGCCCCATTAAACTATAACCTCAAAATAACTATATTCTATTAATCTAAAATGTAATAAACTAAGATCTGTATTGTAAAGAAAAAATACAATAGTTGTCCATTGAATGGTTTATTTTCGGCTTTTGTTTACAACAAATCAAAACACACTTGTGTGGACTTACAAAAAGAAAAAAAAAATCACAAATGTATACATATTCAAAGTCAGCTCACACACAAAATCCAAACTCCAAATAGTCAAAGGGATTCAAATCAACGATTAAATATAATACAGAACAAATATAAAACCAGTGTAACCTTTCCTGTCTTAGTCTCCAGACTAAGGGGGAACTGAATCAAGTTCAATTCCACAGCCGAAATTAATACTTGCGTCGGTCTCCGCCTATTAACTTTGGGGTAGAACCCACTTGTATCTTTTATTACTATTTCCCTGTTGCACAATGGTGAATGAACGGTCTCTTTTCTTCAGGCACTGTTAGTTTATTATAACTCCAGCAACATCAAACACGTTTCAAGTTCACTTCACTTCCTCAACTTATACAATAGACAAATGCACACAACATACATACATACATAATACACAATACATACAACATACAATAACCCATCTCTCTCCCAGCATCCTTCTCTCACCCCAACCAAATCCTATTGTCACAGACTCCTCTTAAAGGAGACATTTTTTACAATTTTACAACACTACCCCCACTATGGATGGCAATGTATCACAATTCCACTCCATCAGTGCAGTTACAATGTAGCATACTTCACCAACATCTCAGCAGATAACATGGCCCAAGGCAGACTTGGCTTTTTTTTAGGTAAGGCTACATTGGTAGACTTAGCAAAGTGGGCATATTATGAATCAACTATAAAACAGATTACACCAGTGGTCACTGAACATATACTGGATAGGCATGCTGCACCTCTCTGTTCACCTGCTATTCATTTCAAGTAACATACAAATAATTCAATTCAATTCAATCTTTATTTCAGACTCAAGGTCCATATCACAGACAGCATGACACATACACAACGATAAAAGCAAATAACTCTGTTCAGGTTCAGAATAGCAAAGTATGAGAGTAACCATTTGTTTGTACATACTGTGCAATCCACAAGTCCTTTCCCCCCCTACCTAAGGAGTTCTGGGTAGACTACCATCACTCCTGGTGAGATCAGGCCATCATTCTTGCCCCTTTTCAGCAAATAAATCACCACTAACTATGTTTTTATTTTAAACAGTTCAGTTCAGTCTGTCACCCACTCCCCAACCTCCAGTCACCTGTCAACGGCGAGTCCCCTATACCACCGGACAGCCTTGAGACTTGATTCTTGAATAAATTCTGCAAAACTGACAGGAATTCCACAATGTTTCTTCTTGTACTCCTCACAACCTGCCCAGTCCTTTCTCATGGCTGAATTCATCTGGAAATATATAAAAATAAATATTTTATGTGTGTGTGTGTGTGTGCATACATATATACATACAGTGCCTTGAGATTCAAAAATTGATGAAATTAATTGTTTTACTCAAAATTCTCCACACTATACCCCATAATGACAAAATAAAAACATATATTTTTGATTATTTTCCGACATTCACAGCTAACTGTGGGACCTGATAGAGACATGTGTGTGCCTTCCGTGTGTCAGATCAATTTTATTTACCATAGGCAGACTCCAATCAAGTTATAGAAACATCTCAAGGATGATCAGTGCAAACAGGATGCACCTCAGCTTAACTTTGAGTGTCATAGCAAAGGGTGTGAATACTTATGCACATGTGATTTGTCTTTTTTTTTAGAGGTGCAACCACTCCTATAAGAGGGTTTAGGACCCATCCGTGGTGAATTTTTTTTTCAGTCGTGAAAATGTGTCTTTCGCTGTGACGCCATGCTGTGGAAAACGTGCCCATAGGCTGATCATCTTCACACCCAGTGTGAAGTGCTGTGATTGGCTAGCAAGATGCATGATGAAATGAATAACTCATAAATATCACCGCTCACTTCACACTGGGTGTGATTATGTTTTATTCATTTGCCATAACATCTTAAACATCTATTTTATTTTGTCATTATGGGGTATAGTCTGGAGAATGTTGAGTAACATTTTTGAATAAGGCTGTAACATTGTATGTACACTGTATGTGCAAGCAGAGTGTGTGTGTGTGTGTGTGTGTGTGTGTGTGTGTGTGTGTGTGTGTGTGTGTGTGTGTGTGTGTGTGTGTGACACACACACACACACACACACACACACACACACACACACACACACACACTCTAACATATTTATACTTTTACCTAAGTATTCATTGTCAAAGCTTACTCTTCCCCTGGGGCCTCACTGCTAGCTGGCAGACTGTGATAGGGCTCCTTTTGTCCACCCGCTCTGTCACTTGAATTACGCAGCCACACCCTAATCTCCTTCCCAACATCGGAATCCTGAGGACTTGGATGAATGCGTTACTTTCTTACAGCCTCTGAAACATAAAAACAAATAGGCTTATATGAAACAATAATTTATGTAGGAAGCAATTTCTTATTCGTTGCTGTCGGGCAGAAACCTTGTATCAACATCCTTTAATCTTTTTTTGTTTCGTTTTTGTAAATGAAAGCTCTACTTCGTCATACAACATGTAAACCCTCTGTTAATTTAACTAGTATAATCCAATGGACACAAATAGTCCATTTGGGTTACTTGTTAACTACATATTTTACAATGGAAGCTGCCATTCTTAGGTTACCTGTTAAAGTGTGTTGTGTGGGAAGCTACTCCAAGTGATTCATTCAACATTATGGTAGTCCTGAAAAAATCTAACACTTTGTTTGCAGACATAAACATACATAAACCATGCTAAATCCAGATGTGACGTGTGTGGGCATTCCTGTCCATGATCTCCCTATGTATCTATTGGTGTTATCAAACATACCTGCTGCTGATAGAGAGCGTCTCACAGCAGGGGGTACGGCCACAGGTGAAGGACAGCTTGCAGGTGGAAGGTGGCTCACACTCCCTGTGGGCAAATGATGGTGTATGTCAGTGGGTGTCCAAACATATTTTTCAAAGAGGGACATATAAGAAAATATGAAAATACTTTAGGGTCGACTGCATCTCCTGTCATACTGCACCTTTGGACCATGATGAAATCACATACAAATGCATCACATTACAACTATTTAATTTAACTACAGTGCGACATCAATAGCCGTTTGTCAAATGTAAATCACTCATCTGTACTGTATGCATGCGCTGTGTTGCTATTATATTTACAGTCCAATAAATTATCTTTCTTCAAATGGCTGTGTAGTCAAACGTAACCAGGTGTGAAAACGTCTTTACAATTTTGTTTAATAGAGCACCGAAGTCTGACGTCACTGCCAGTAGAGGGCCAGTAGAGGGCGCTGTTCCAGGGTTCGTGGCTTTATTTTTTATGTTGAAATCCCCATTTGGGAATCTTAGATCACGTCATATAAGAACTGTGTTCCAAACATAAACACACCACCCTGGCGTTTTTGTCAGGGGGGTGGCTCTGCATCGTTTATGATATTCATTCATATTTGATACAGCCTGTTTCTGCCGAAAATGGAATTAAAGGTAGGGTAAGTGATTTTCTTTGGTTGAAATAAGTGTTAAATAGCTCTATATTCTGATAGTACTCATTGCTATAGAGTGTTTGTTCAGTTAAAGGAATCTTCTTGTCTCTCCAGCTCTTTATTAAACACAAAATACATTTTCGTCTCAGTTTTAGTTTCATTTCCAATTTTTTCCAATCAGGATAGAGAACTCAATCAGGATATAGATGAAACAAGTGAAATTTGAAGTGATGACAAGAAATGAGCAGAAAAAATTGCAACTGGAACACTATAAAAATGAAGCTTAAAAATGGGTACTTTCTCCTGATTGGCTGAGATTTTGACACCTACCTAAAAATGTATTTTCTGTTTATTAAAGAGCTGGAGAGACGGGGAGACTCCTGTACAAACACTCTATAGCAATGATTACTATCAGAATATAGTGCTTTAACCTTTTAACAAAATACTTTTTGTTTTAACCAAAAAATATCACTTACCCTACCTTTAATTCTGCCTTAAAAGTCTTAAGAACTACTACTTCCGGGTCTGAAATCACTGTCCCCACAGCAGCCGCGTTCATGGGAAATGTAGTCTTTGGGTTGTTTGACTCGTTTCTAGTGTTTATATTGTGTTACTCTTTGGGTAAATGTGTACATTTACACCTTCAGTCAATGCTTCATATCCATATGAGTAAAAACACCAGGGTGGTGTGTTTATTTTTGGAACACAGTTCTTATATGAAGCGATCTAAGATTCCCCAATGAAGATATCAATACAAAAAGTAAAGCCATGAACCTGCGGAATGCGCCCTCTACTGGCAGTGACGTCAGGACTTCGGTGCTCTATAGAAATGGCATTTCTTTCAGTTAGGAATTCTTACACATTCTGCTGAGAAATAGCCTATCTGCCCAAACTAATTTCAATACACCATCATGTCAATGTATGAATTAGGCTGCAAGCCTATGGAGTTATGGAGGGTATGGGGCTGGGCTGTGTAGTTTAACTTAAAAAAAGGGTCCAAATCCTTCTATTTTTTTTCTATTGTTTTAAAAGAGCCGATCTACAAGCCCATTTTCAAATAGCCAATGTATATGAGGTTAAAGTGCCTAGACCGAAGCTATACCAATCTTACCTGCTGACAGTTTGGACACCAGACAGACAGACGGACGGGCGGACGGACGACTCAAGGTGGTCAACAATGCAGTCTCTCACATACAGGCGGTGGTCAAATAAGACTCCCTGTGCACAAATTATGGATTTATTGAGCATTGAAGGATCTACAACTCTCTCAAATGTCAAGCATTATATCCATGCATTCAGACCATGTGCATTTTTTCAATATATCAACAACAAGCTAAGGCAGGGGTCTTCAACGTTTTTAAAATGTTTTATATACAAATATTGTATAATTATGTAGGCCTATAAAATTGCGATTCATGTGTATAAACATACCATGTTATTGTGCATTCAATACTAAGCAATTAAAATAATATATAGATTAATATATTCATGCTTTTAATTCAAACATACATGTACAAGGTACAGTGAGTAGGGTGGCTATGTACCCAATGTGAATACTATCAACAATCTGTCAATTGCACAATAATCATGTATACAAGCCATTCAAAATAGATAGAATCATAATTTATTTTAAACATAAATATGGAAAATATTTTTAAAATATTTAAAATAAAATTGACATTTTTGAAAAAAAAATGTCTAATTGTGTAATCAAGCAACAATTTCGCGGACCCCTGCAGTACCTCCGTGGACCCCCTTGGGGTCGCGGACCCCTGCAGTACCTCCGTGGACCCCCTAGGGGTCGCGGACCCCTGCAGTACCTCCGCGGACCCTCTAGGGGTCGCGGACCCCCTGTTGAAGACCTCTGTCTAAGTTTTCATTTTATTTGTGCTCTTTCTCACACACGTGTGTGTGTGTGTGTGTGTGTGTGTGTGTGTGTGTGTGTGTGTTAGACACATTAGCTAAAACATTAGCCTATACTATTCTACTGAAATTATATCTGAATTTGCTAAATGTACTCAAATACAACCCCAACACAACATCACACTTAAACTATAACAAATATTTGCTGTTAAACATAATTATTAATAATTAAAAACTCACCTTAGGCAAGCAGTAGGCTAGTAGTAGCCTATATTATAAATTATATTGTATATCCCGCTATCATTTCTTGAAATTATTGTCATAAAATCCCTTTATCAAGACAAATTAAATCGCTAAACAACGTGTCGTGGTCATAGAGTTGGGTGGTGACTCCAGACAACAGTTGTTATCAATAGCCTACAGACAGTAACAGTAGTAGGCTAAAGTCTACATAAATAGTATTTCTGTGTGTCAACACTCACCTAAAATGTCTGCTTCTTCTTCTTTCTTTTATCTTCTCTGAAGTCGGTTAATAATTATTTTAATGAAACCAAAGTAACGCAATTTGTCTAACTGTATTTAGAAGTGAGAGCGCAGCTCGAGTCGCACGAGCGTTTCATTCTCCCCGCTCTGAGTCACTGTTGCCAGATTCTGTGAGAGAAATAAGCAGCCAGGTCTATGAAAATAAGCCTTAACCCTACATTGGCTATTTGAAAATAGCCGATCTACAAGCTCACAGTGCGTCGCATTTGCAACACGTTGTGAGCTTGTAGGTCTGCTATTTTCAAAAAGAAAAAGTTAAATATATTTGTAATATTATTTGAAACAGATGGGGGTCTGCGGAAAAATGCATTAATTTGGGCATCCTTGACATGCAGATGTTTGAGAACTGGTTTAAACAATAAATAAAAAATGGAAGCAAGCCCAAATAACTACACTTTAGAAACAAACCCCCAAAAAGCAACCCACTTAACTACCAATATTTACAGGCAACTTCACAGAAAAACAAGCCCAAAGTCGCTTATAATAAGCAGATATGGCAACACGGTTCACAACCCAGAATGCATTGCGTGTAAAAAACAACAAAAGATCTACAAGCTCACAACGCATTGAATGGCGACCAGATGTAGATCTGTAGATCCGTTCATTTTGGTAACCATAGCACCGGTCTGTTTTGGCATTCAGGAAGTTGCCATATGAAGTAAATAAGTTATTGGATGCATGTTGTCATAATAACAATAATAATAATTATTATTATTATTATAATTAATATTAAAAACAATTATAATAATAAGTATTATTATTATTATTATTCAATAAATCATTTATGTCACATCACAAGAAAAGGACAAGAAATGTAAAATTAAATTAAAAAATATATAATAATATATACTGTATATATACTGGGGGGGGGCAATTGTAATGGAAGAAAATCTTCACAGTCTAATGTTGGCAGGTATGATGTCTCCCCGGGATCCAAACTAGTTAAAATAGTAGATCTGCAAGCTCACCACGCGTCCCGGGCTTGTAGATCTGCTATTTTCAAGGCGTGTTTTTTTTATTAATTGATGTAATTTAGTTGATTTTTTAATGTATTAATGAGATTATTTTGATACATTTTTGATTTTAGTATTTTTATTGATGAAGATTTTAGATTTTTGAAATTGCTTGGAAGATTTTAGATTTTTGAAATAATAATATAATATATTTTTGTAGGGAACGGAAAAAAGGGATCTTTCCTTGTGACCCATAAAAATGTGTCCATGACCCACAAATGGGTCCCCACCCACTGTTTGGGAAACAGTGATCTAACCCAGTAGTTCTCAACCCTTTCAGGCTGCGACCCCCCAAAATAATCATATTTGAACTGGGGACCCCCCACCCTGATAAGCACATGGAATGTAGGAGTTGATGCATTACGTTCAGTTTAGACTTCATTGTGAAAATAGCAGATCTTCAAGCTTGTAGATCTGCTATTTTCAAAATGTTTGCCTCTTTCTGATATTATTTGACAATTTGGCCAATATTTGACCATGTTTTATAGTATAACGTTTGTTGATTACTTTTGATGCAGTAATGTTCATTTTTTTAAGGTATTAAAAAGGTCCTTAAATTGTCACTTCACTGTCATCTGGGGACCGCCCCAAATCATGTGGGGATCCCCCTGGGGGTCTCGACCCACATGTTGAGAATCACTGATCTAACCAAACTTGACCAGCTGCTAAGCTGGTCTGTCCAGTGTCCAGCCATCTGACCAGCTAAGTCTAGCTGGTAAGCTGGTCTTTGCTGGTCAGTCCACCCATTTGACCAGCAAAGACCAGCTACCAGCTTGGCTTTGCTGGTCAGTCCAGCCAGCCAGCTGGCTGACCAGCAAAGACCAGCAGAATCCAGCTTAGTGCCCAGCTAACCAACTACACTGACACACCAGCCTGACCAGCCTGGCCAGCTTGTCCAGCCTGGTATACCATCTAAACCAGCTTAAGACCAGCCAAGACCAGCTAATACCAGCTAAAACCAGCTAAAACCAGCAACCATCATAAGCTGGTTTGTGCTGTTTTTTTCAGCAGGGTTAGAAGACTAGGATGAGTGGCTGCATGTAGATTCAGACAGACAGGCGGAGTGATATCTGTGAGGCTCCAGGCTCTAGTCTACACAGTGCAATATTGTAGAAAGTGGAGTGATATGCTGTGTTCTAGAAAAAAATCACACCCTGTGTGAAGTGAGTGGTGCCTTGCTTAGCTTGGCTAACATGTCCAACGTTAGCTTGGCTGATGGCACTGATGTCACTTTGAAACATGTAAATAATGTTTCAAAGTGACACACCTATTTATAGGGCTCTATTTCGTCATGCGTCTCGCTAGCCAATCAAAGCACACCCTTTCAACATATTGTCACGTGTCACGTGATGCTTGACTAATGTTAGCTTGGTGGACACACGGACATACATACATACATACATACATACGGACACACAGACAAAGCCAGATATAGGAGTGGTTGCCTTAGGCACCACTCAAAAAATAGTTCCAAGCTCAAGAAAAGAGCGGCAAATGATGTGGGAATGTAATATGGGCTGCCCACACTAAAAACGCATGGGGCCCAAAGGTACAAATCTGCTCTTGGCCCTGAACGGACAGACCCACACTGGCCCACTATGGGCTAGCCCCAGCTCAGCCCCAAGTGTGGGCTGCCCACAGCAAGCCCACGGTGAGACCACAGCTGTGGGCATCACCTGGGCAAACCCGCGATGGGCCTGTGCAGGCTTGGTGCGGGCTTGGCATAGCCCTCACTGCCCACACATAGCCTGCATGGGCCCCACAGGGGCTCGCTTGCAGGGACTATATGTAGACTTATGAAACCTGGACTGGACTACCATGTGACTGGACTGGACTGCCATGTGACTGGACTGGACTGCCATGTGACTGGACTGGACTACCATGTGAACTGGTCTGGACTAACATGTGAACTGGAAAAGCTTTCTATCAACAATGAGACAACCAGGCCACTGGTGTGTGCACGTGCGCACACACAGGCACCACAGCCAGAACCAACGAGAGGTGTGCACACGTCTAATGTGCACACACTTTACTTTCACTTTATTTACATGCATAAGAAACCAACACCTTAACTAAAACATAAACAGACTATTGTTATGGCTTATAGAATACTAATTCTACTACTTCTACTACTACTACTACTACTACTACTACTACTACTACTACTACTAATAATAATAATAGTAATGATAAACATACACTGACCTCCAGTGTTGTGCCTGAACGCGTTCAATGAACGATCGTTCATGAACTCGTTCGTATTTTGGGCGAACGTGAACTGAACGTACTGTATATCCGCTAGATGAACGTTATTGTGAACGCGTTCATTCTGGCGTTTGTGAACGGCGTTCTCTCTTCGTTCAAACTTCGTTCAAGAGTGTCCCAAAATTCCATGGTTACATCGGTTTGTCATGTTGTATTTCATCCTATTCTGTGTTTCCGAGGCGTCTTGAACGCACCATCAGCCAAAAAAAGAGAAAAGCAAGGCGGCGTCTCACATTCATGTGCGCAGCGCGGAGACCGACTCCGAGTGAACAGTCTCACTGCAGCGACAGCTAGTGAAGAGCACAGACAGTTACGGCCACTCGGCCAGAGCGAAGAGCTGACACTTTATCCGCTCTGCGAAGCTCATTTCCCGGCCACAAGCATTTGGAAGTTGACTTGTGTCTCTTCCAAAGTATCGGTGTTGTTTCCTTGGCTTCACTGCCGACAAAATTAACTTGAAGCTGGGCTGAATTAATAAGTAAACACCGCGGAACGGCGAAATGAGTTTGGGATGTTACAACAACATGTCCGGACCGTGGCTGATCATGATGCGTCGTGCACCGTAGCCTACAGCCGACTTTAGGACGGTAGCCCCGGCCCCCGAACCTCTGAATGAACGTATTGTAGTCTGGACGTCCGACCCGACTTTATTTTGGCATTAAAAGTGGACTTCTGCACCTGGCTTTTGATGTTAACAGTGTCATACACTCACTTTGACAAGCCCCCAGCCCCCCCGCCAAGATGAATGAAAAATTAAAACACCATTACATTATTATGCATTACATTAGTATTAACCACATGAACCCCAGATGGGGGGAACATAAGCCAAAAATAGCCGATCTACAAGCTCACAACGTGTTGCAGCGCAACGCGTTGTGAGCTTGTAGATCTGCTATTTTTGGCAGAGAGAAAAAAAGCGTCCAAGAAAAGTTAGCCCTAGAATGTCTGTGATCTTACATACATTTCAAGTATTCCAAATACACAGTCATAGATCCCCCTCGTAGGCGCGCTGTGTAGTGACGATCTGCGCGGCCGTAAAAGTGCTCTAAACTCCGTCTGTACTCACCCAATAATTAATTCCTAAGACTTGGAGTCATTTTTTGTCCTCTAGTGTCATATCCATTTGAAAGTTCTGGCAGAAAACGTGTGTTTAGTCAAATATCTCCACTTTTCCACGAGCTTCACACGGACGACTGTCTGGATGCGCTAGGGGGGCCGACTTGAGTGACGGACCGATTTACTTGTGTGGGTCCGTCACTCAAGTCGCGCCCCCCTAGCGCATCCACACAGTCGTCCGTGTGAAGCTCGTGGAAAAGTGGAGATATTTGACTAAACACACGTTTTCTGCCAGAACTTTCAAATGGATATGACACTAGAGGACAAAAAATGACTCCAAGTCTTAGGAATTAATTATTGGGTGAGTACAGACGGAGTTTAGAGCACTTTTACGGCCGCGCAGA
Organism: Gymnoscopelus microlampas; assembly: GCF_963454915.1. Taxonomy (NCBI): domain Eukaryota; kingdom Metazoa; phylum Chordata; class Actinopteri; order Myctophiformes; family Myctophidae; genus Gymnoscopelus; species Gymnoscopelus microlampas. The sequence goes on from NC_139958.1 coordinate 40,959,387, forward strand.
TCGTCACTACACAGCGCGCCTACGAGGGGGATCTATGACTGTGTATTTGGAATACTTGAAATGTATGTAAGATCACAGACATTCTAGGGCTAAAGAAAAGTAGGCCTCCCACCAAGATGAATGAAAATCTTTAGAAAATAGCAGATCTACAAGCTCACTGTGTCGCACCGTGACCTGTTGTGAGCATAGAGGTATAGGTTGTGAGCTTGTAGATCGGCTATTTTCCAATAGCCAAAACTTAAATAGGGCTGAAGTGATTCATGTATTTGCAAAATCCTAACTAGTAACTTCAGTTTTCAAATAATTAAAAATAAGTACAATATTTTGCCTCTGAGATGTAGAGTAGAAGTAAGTAAGTACTGAAAACTGCTAATACTCTAGTAAAGTAAAAGTACCTCAAAATTGTACTTAAGTACAGTACTTGGATAAATGTACTTAGTTACTTTACACCACTGGAAATAATAAATATAGGGTGCTTTGTGTATGTACACCAGAGAGGATATAATGTATAAGAAAATTAAATAAATAACATTGGTTTTATAATGTATTGTATATAAAAAATAAAAGTATAGTAATAATAATAAATAATAGATTCGGATGCATCCTGCTCCATATACAATACAATACAATGCACTGCTTTTCAGTTAATCATTCAAGTTTGAGACAATAAAAATATGCGATTAATAAGCGATTAATCGCGCGATTAACTACACAAATCATGCGATTAATCGCGATTAAAAATTTTAATCGCCTGACAGCACTAATATATATTGAAAAAAAAGAACGAAAAAGAACTGAACTAGTTCATTTTTTGAACCATGAACTTTAGTTCAAAATTTTGAATTATGAACTGAACTTTGAACTAGTTCATTTTAAAATTTGTGAACTGAACTTTGAACTAGTTCATATTTTAAGTGAACTTTCCCAACACTGCTGACCTCAGCTTGTACAGTGCAAAAGGGACTGCAGAACAAGCATGCAGTATAGAAGACGGATAATGATATGATCTTTGGTTTAAAGCCTCACACATACAGTACGAACATCTGACCTTACTGTAGTGACCTGTCATATGTCATCAACAACCTTACTGTAGTGACCTGTCAAGTGACATCAACAACCTTACTGTAGTGATTTGTCATGTGACATCAACAACCTTACTGTGGTGATTTGTCATGTGTCATGGTCATGTTGGACCTCCAGAAGGCATTTGACACTGTAAATCACTCTCTACTGCTCGATAAGTTGAAGGCAATCGGTTTTGATAGTGCATCCGTGAACTGGATGAAATCCTATCTGGGGGTAATCAACAAAGTAAACCAAAGAATAGGATTTTTGGGCAGGGTCTCCTTTGGTCAGTAGGAATGCACTGAGGACACTAGTTGGAGCCCAATGTCATTTTGACTATGCGTGCACCTCATGGTACTCCATAGTACCTCAAAGGCACTAAAATCAACTACATACTTCTCAAAACAAACTAGTCGTACTACTACTAGTCTGGGAGGCATTGCGTCGGATCTTGGACAGCAGGGGCGCGGCCACTGCGTTGTGATTCAAATCAACAGCCAATGAAGAAAAGGGGGCGGGATCCACATGCAGTGGGTGTTGCATCTAAATAGGATCGGCGGGAAGCAATTTCCCCTTGAGAAATTGCGGCCGCCATTGTTGTGTAATGCTGTTTGCCTCTCGTCGGACTTTTTAGACGAGTTGCACAGCTCTCAGACCGGTAAGAGGCGTGTCCGCTCAGATTCTGAGCGTAAGTTACATCCCGCCCACAAATACAGGGGTTTTGGTCCAGAAGTTTCCTCGCCTCTCCCGTTTGTATTCGAGAGCTGGCGAAAACTTCTGGGAACTCAGATTATACTACTACTAGACCTCACACAAATGAGCGCCACTGGAAGAGGAGGGCTGAAGGAGAGTGATCGGGCCGACATGGGGAATTGGGCGGTGCCCCCCAGAGGCACATTTTTTTTATCCCAGATTGGGGCTCACCTAACCCCTGCTCATTATGCTAGGGTGGGATGACTCAGGGTAGAGGACAGAGTATAGCAACTTGCACTGGGCCTGGTCTACAAGATACTCAAGGGACCACAGTGCCCATGTACCTGTCTGACTACTTCATAAGAGTGAGAGACGCCCACAGTCACAACACCAGAGGGAGCTCCACCGATCTCATTCCCCCCAGATTTGGCACAAACATGGGGATGAATTCATTCTACTGATGGAATGCCCTACTATACCACCAGCCATCAAAAAGACTCCTATACCCTCCTTCAAAACCACCATAAAAGAGAAAGAGTCTGTAATTTACAGCTGGACCTAGACAAGTATTCTGGCTAATGTTTGTTTCTGTAAATATGCTTTTATGTCTTTGTATATCTTTACATGTCTTGATGAATTGAATACACAGGACCACAATGGAAACAAGCCCTCATGGCTTTTTGTGTTATCCTTTTATCATTATTTTATATATGTACCTCTGCACTTTTTGCAAACTGTTAATAAAGTATTCAATCAATAAAAAAAAAAATTAGACCCCCTGCTGAAAAGGTGTTGTGCCAAGGACCCTCAAGGACTCCCAATGACAGCCAAGGACCCCCATACAAGATGTGTGTTGCTAAAATGTTAAAGAAATATATATATTCAAGAATCTTGGAAAGTAGCACATCTGCTATTTTCAAATAGCCAATGTGTACTGTATATAGGAGTTAAAGTGGTTTAACTAATTGTGATGCTAAATTAACACAAAGTGAAAATAGCTGATATACAAGCTCACATGTTGCATTGTTGTGGGCTTGTAGAGCTGCTATTTTTGCAATTAAAAATATATATTTGGAAAGTGAAAGTGTTTAAATCTGTCTGTTGGTTTTATAACTATTTAACCAATGCCGACCACTTCAGTTTGTAGATTGCCTATTTTCACTACTTTTGTGCAACACTCTTGTATGATAAAGTAGGATATTCATTTATAAAAGATAAACGATTTTAGGGGGTAAATTCACTGTTTTCCATGTACATTTTCTTTAAAAAAAAGTTTAACATGTTTATTATAAAAACATGTAAACGTATTTCAATAACAACTAGGTTTGAATGTAGATAAAAGATTTTTATTAAAATTGATACATTTATAAAAAAGGTACATATAATATTAATACTGGTACAAATAATAACTTGTAATATATTCAATGTACAGTAAGGAATCCATCATAGAAATAGCAACAACACTGTAAAAATAAATTCCAACATGAAGAAATTAAACTTAATTGCTAATAGTATTTACAAACACAACACATCAGGGCTTTGAAAAAAAGACACCGTCTTTGCTTTTCTAATCCAGTAACATATCATCATAAACCAGCTCATAGAAAACCAATTAGAACCATAGTTTAAAAATCCATCTAAAACCAATGGCAGTCGGCATTAAGTTACTGCAGTCTGCCATGGTTTGAGTCAAACTCTTAACAAAATTGAAACTTTGTCACAAGATAAAACAGATATCAAGAAGTGCATTTTTAGTTAGAACTCAATTTTAATAAAAAATGCCGTTACTGCACTCTGGCTTTGTAAAGAAGTATACTTCTCATACAAAAATAACAATACCATGCATACAATATTATGTCCTCAAAAAATACAATCTTACAATACAGTAAATGCAAGAAATCTCTGTACGTATGTGTGTCTGTAAATCACGTATCTCAAGAACCGTTACACCGAGCGACTTCAAATTCGCAACGCTCGTTGCAGATGATCAACGTAACGATGTTAGAAATATTTGTATCTGCATGTGGTGTTATGATTAAAGTGAATGTTTATATACCACTTTGACTATCAAGAAAATTAAAACATGCCACTTCATGTCAGAAAGGTTGCCGACCCCTGCCATATACTCATGCCATCACAGAACTCCATATAAGGGCACAAAAGGAACACAGACAGATACAGAAATCTCCAAACATGTGCATAAATAAAACATTGCATAACTGGGTGGGGCATGCATTTCCAACTTGCATCGTTCCCGAGTTCTATTTACAACATCAGCAAAATACAACACAGTCTCATATCATGGAGACATACTACACTATCTTCACAAGAGCCAGCTTAGCTAATGTTTGTCTTTATCTATCAATCCATCCAAAGGGCTGTCACGATTACAATATTTAAGTTGACGATTAATTGTCATACAAATAATTGTGATTAACGATTTAATTGTGTTTTTGGCATTGAACATTGACACATACAGTATGAATACAAATGTAAGTTTGGCCTTTTAGGCTTCGCAATAATCAATTCACACTCTGTACAGGGCAGATTATGACAAATAACTTACATATACAAATACATGACTGACATATGGATTATGACGATTATAAAAATAATTTAAGGAATGTCAGTCTGTCTGTCTGTCCGAAGTGCTTGGTTCTCCTCAGTGGCTGAAGCAATTGCTCTGCACTTGCACATGGCCACATGGCTTCCCCAACGTGGGGAGGCACGTGTCAGAAAGTACATTATTTGTGTTCGTGCGACAGCCGTGTGTGTGTGTTCGCAACGGGGGATTGTGTGTCTTCTCTGTGACTCCACGACGCGGCGACAGGATGCGCACGTGCGTGTGTGTTGTAGCAACACACACACACAGCCGTGTGTGTGTGTTCGAGACGGGGGACGGCTCTGGCTGCAAGTCATTGAGGATGTACCGTGTTGTGTGTGTGTGTGTGTGTGTGTGTGTGTGTGTGTGTGTGTGTGTGTGTGTGTGTGTGTGCTCGCGACGGGTCGCACGTGTGTGTTGGCGACTGGGGATGCCTCCGGCTATTGGAACAGTTTATGCACAGGAGTTTGTGTGTCTTCTCTGTGGCTCCATGACGCGGCGACGGGATGCGCACGTGCGTGTGTGTGTTGTAGTACACAGAACAGAGTACAAACTCACTTTCCATCCCTGATATACTGTCTGTGCACCCAAACTGCACACTTTGGGTGCTCATATCCCCCGACGGGTATGGTCTAGTAAAAATAATTGCGATTATCTCAGATAATTGCGATAATTGTGACAGACCTATCGATCGATCGACAATGGCCCAATTCCAATGTCCGCCCTAAGCCCTCGAGCCCTGCACCCTCACATACTTAAGTGAGGTCAGCTGGTAAATGCTTGAGCGTGAGAGTCTGCAAGGACTCCAAATGATATAAAAGGAATGGGACATTATGTCACTTTAGATGAGTCCTTCATTCATCACTTTTAAAATTTGTCCCGTCCTTATTTACAGTCAGCGTTAAAGGCTGTAATTGTTGCATATTATATTTACTTTATTCTGTTTGTTTTAATTATTTTTTAGATTAGGAATTGTAATATTATTATTATCTTCCATCATCTCAAAAGAAAAATTAAAAGAAGTAGCACAGTAGCAACCAAAAATACAATAAACAGAATACATATATATGCCACTATTACTTTCAGTCTCCTCCACAGTAGGGGGTCTCCAGGTTGGGGGTCATCTTGGAGCTCAGCTGTGATGTCAGGGTGTGTGTCCACATCATCATACACCTCCTGTGGATCCTCTACCTCATAGATCACGGCATCTGCACCAACACACACACACACACACACACACACACACACACACACACACACACACACACACACACACACACACACACACACACACACACACACACACACACACACACACACACACACACACCAATATAAATCATATACTGTACAGTACACAATAATTCTATTTCTTCTTCTTTTGTGATTTTGACAATGCCTGGTATTGTATTGTGTTATTTCAATCTTATAATTAGAAATATTTAAAAAAATATTTTTAGGGGGCCAAGGCACCCTTTTTTATTTGTTAGTTTTATCATACTTATCCCGCCTCTTTTTGCAGTTCTGGCTTAACCGCTGAACAAAACTCTCAACCATTGGCCAAAGGGTGGCGCTACAGCACTCAAAAATGCAAACTTTGAACGTATCATGTCACTTTAACCATTAAGCTCCGCCCTTAGATTTTCCACCACCCTCCTATAGACGGATTTCCGCGCGACGTCATCACAGAGCAGAATGCGCAATCTGCGCATGCTCGGGGGAAACGAATTGTTGCGCCGTTCACTCTGTTGTTGTGTTCGGGAGTTAGATGTTGCTATTATATACAAACAGATCCAACTTCCGACAAATCATTTTTATTGAGTAAACAAGGTATTACAAACTGCATAATTTAATCTACTTTCATTAAACCCGGTGAAGATCATTTCTTTTATGAATGGACATTTGACCAGAGCTGCTGCGGGTAATGGCGCCCTCTATAGGCTTCCCCCTCCTCTGCGCGGTCATATCCTCTCAATGTTTACAAACATGAAACCCGTCTATAATTAACCAAAGCTCTGTAGTGGTGTGTTCTGCCCGGTTCTCCTCAGTGGCTGGAGCAATTGATCTGAATTTGCACACAGCCATTGACCATTACCATGTGCACGGAACAGCGATGCCCGTTTCTCACTTTCCCCAAATGTCAGCTGTTTATTAGCGTTTTTGTGTTCGCTGGCTCCCAGGTTGCCAAATCATGTGCGCATATCCCCCCACGGGTATGGTCTATTTTGAGTAGTTTGCAAAACACTTGAATCCGTACTTATCCTGGGATTTTTTTGTAATCTGCATGAAACATTATACACACAATAATAATAATAATACTTTTTTTAATATTGCACTTTACATTTGAAACAAATCTCAAAGTGCTACAGGACAGAATTAAAGAAAAACATTTGCACTTCGCATCACATTTGCACTATCCTTGGACATGTGACCGACTCCACTCATTTAAATATGCCAGTTATATCAAATATTGTTGATTAACGTAACGTTTTGGTTAATGGTTCAAAATGGTAAAACAATCGAGTTGTCATAGCGTGTTGTTACCGGGTATGCTCTGCAAAGCACAATGGAAACTCCAAAGCCGATTATAATGTTAAACAACAGAAATTAACGTGGATTATTAGGCAATGAAGAAGGATTACACACATGTTCACACACGTTCGGGTATTTCGGGGCCTCGGGTTATGTGCGGGTCCGGTTCTGGTATGTCACGGTTCTATACGGGTCGGTGTCCGACAGCTCTCGGTACTGTTCGGATCAGGAACTCAGATTTCTAATAATGGCCCGGGTCCATTCGGTTCCGGGTAATTTTTTCACGGGTCCATTCGGGTATCAGTCCTTCATATTGGACCATAGGCCGGGTCCATTCGGTTCTGGGTAAAAATTTCACAGGTCCATTTGTATTCGGGTATTTATATTTTACCCGTGAAGCTCTCTACTCAGATCCCATTCGAATTGGCTATGACTCCCTTCAAACGTTTGCAGGCCCTGGGAAGGCAACCCGGCCTGACACACTTTTCTAGTTATTATTATTATTATTATTATTATTATTATTATTATTATTATTATTATTATTACCCTTATCATCATTATCATTACCCTTATCATTATCATTATCATTATTATTATTATTATTATTATTATACTACATAACGGTGTAACAGTGGCTCCAACTTTCCTGCATGTTGAGTGTTGGTGTGGTGAGGTTGTGGGTTTAGGACCAGGGTCACTTCCTCCTCATGGATGACATCATGAGACAAGGAGGAAGTACCTCCTGCATCGTTCAGAGTGACCTCTGCTGTCTCTGACCTGCATCCTGCTTTCAACATGTGAAGAAAAGACAAGCAGAAGAACTCACTCACATCAACACTAACAACTTAATTTATCCACACATTGTTTTATCCTAGCCTGCCAATTCAAACAACAAAATATTGTAATATATATCAAAATGATCAGAAAATTGGCAAAATCAGAACTTATCATCCAACATCTAAATAGATTAAGGGCTGGTTGCATCACATCACATTGATAGATGCTGTTACTGTCACCTTTTGGTTACTACAAACAAATCATTTTCATTGTCTCCACCAGGCCAAAAGGCATGGCCGAGACTATGTTTTGCACCCTGTCCGTCCGTCCGTCCGTCCGTCCGTTTTTATATTACTCCTACAAAATGTTGTCCAAACATCACGCAAATCGGTACATATTATGTCTTTAGTCAAGTGATCAAGACGGATCCGACCAATCAGTCCGATTTTTCACATTCAATCCTGATTGCCGAATTTCCGAACATTGCTGGCCCACACTAACCTACCTGACCTGGCGGAGACCTGTGCTCCGAGGAGCACTTTTTCTAGTTCTCTCTGAACTCTACTTATGTGATTATTTACCTTGACATTGTTGACTGAAATTGCAGGAGTGGCCCGTTTTGAGCAAAATGCCGCAAATCATGAACTTAGCGTCTGATTGCGATGAAACTGTGCACGCACATTTGCACTACGTTGAGGAACAAATGCCACCCTTTCAACATTGCCCTATTATAGCGCCACCAGGAGGCCGATTTTTGCAAAATAATTGTTTTTTATATTACTCCTGCAAATGTTGTCCAAACATCACGCAAATCGTTACATATTATCTCTTTAGTCAAGTGATCAAGACAGATCTGTCCGATCCGTCCGATTTTTCAGATTCCAGCCTAATTGTCGAATTCCGAACATTGCTGGCCCACACTAACCTACCTGGCCTGGTGGAGACCTGTGCTCCGAGTAGCACTTTTTCTAGTTCTCTCTGAACTCTACTTATTATTTACCTTGACATTGTTGACTTCAGTTCATGCTTACTCTGGTTACTCTGCTTACTCTCTAAAAAGCCCTGTATAATACAGTGATACTGTATTATACAGTACAGTGGTATAATACAGTGATACTGTATTATACAGTACAGTGGTATTATACAGTGATACTGTGACAAATGCACATTATATTATAATATTTATCTGCTTTACCATGGATGTTATTGTATCTGATTGATATGTAATATCTGCTTGAAACTATGCATGTTATTATATCTGATTGATATGTAACTTGTTTGACACTATGAAGTGACTTTGAGTCAATATGACTCAAAGTCATATTGACTTGACAATTCACGTGAGGGTAATGGGTCTGAATTACGGGGTTGATTGAATCATTGGTGCCACCCTACTTTACACATAGATGGTGTGGTACAGGGGGGAGGGGGGGGGGGGGGGGACAAACAAACAAACCTGTGTGCCAGTGTGGACGGGTGAAAAGAGGAGATCTCCTAGGCGCCTGCAGCTTTACAGTTTAAAACAAAGTAAAACTTAAAGGAACTACACCATGAATTTTTACTTTTTCTTCTTTTTTGTGTGTTTTTGGTCTCCCCTACCTCTCTTCTATCCCCAAAAATACCCCAGTGTGAACACTCAGGCTTTCACAGCAAATCTGGGGTTTTCTGTAAATTGGTCTCAAAACAGGCCAAACTGATTTGGTCCCTGACGTGAGGGTACAAAGCGGAGAACGGACCGTGTCGTTGCTATGCCGTGGGGAATCGTTATCTGGATTTATGAATTAACCGCCGGTCGCCGAGAGGATTCTTGCGGAGCCTCGGGTGAGATAAATCCATGTTTCTGTTTCGGTGGATTACAGTTTAAGGGGTACCCCGAACCTTAGTAGTTGGACCGTCAGTGCGGAATATCGTTTACGAGTCGTTTTGGATCTAAGGAGCTAATAGACATTCTCGGGACCGCAGACGGAAGCGGCCGTCTCGGACCTTAACATGGGACTGTTTATTAGGCTGTGTAAAAACGAGTAAGCGACAACGAGTAAGCGACTCTCCGTGGTGGCGTTCTTACTCATTGTGTTATTGTTTATTGTTTAAGTGTGAACTTGTGATTTGAGGGTTGCAAAGGACTTGGGAATTGTTTGGGTTGGGAGGGGCTTGTGAAATAATTATTGTTTGTTGATTTGTTTGTTTATTTATTTTGTTTGTTAGGGAAAGAGATAGGGACAGAAGCCTATTTAAAACCAGAAGTGTTTTATTTGTTTATTATTTGATTTGTCAGTTATTTGTTGTGGCTTAAATATAAAGTCATTCAGTTAAAAACCTGCCGATCCTGTTGTTTTTCGTTTCAGTTAATAATTATCCTTTCAAAGTAAAAGGCTGATTGTTACAATACTGTATTATACAGTACAGTGGTGTTATACAGCCTGTGAGACAGAGTTAGATAATGCATGTGTATCACTGTCTGATGATAATGCAAATATCACTCACCAAGTTGATGTAAGACTTTCATTTCATTTGCAGTGATGCCAATCTCCTCATATTTAACACCTTCATCCTCTTTGTTTTTGTGTGAAGATCGTCTTACTAGATAACAACACAGTTAGAAAACTACGGGTGAAAAAAATATGTATTTTAGTAAATGCAGTATTACTGTATATGTTATTATTATTATTATTATTATTACTATTAGGTAGGATAAAATGTCTTCACAAGGTGGCACACACACACACACACACACACACACACACACACACACACACACACACACACACACACACACACACACACACACACACACACACACACACACACACACACACACACACACAGGCTGCGTTTCTTTTCTTTTTTTATCCCACAATTTTGTAACGCTTTTTTCTTCACCCGGTGCCAATTTTCTAAGTGATCCTGGAAGCTACACTCCCCCCACAGCATAGGGAGCCCAGGGCTGAGCTCATGCCTCCTTCAATGCATGAGAGCCAACTGACCTTCTTGTCACCTGACAGGGGAGAGTTTCCCTGGTTAGACGTAGCGCGTGGAATTCCAACCAGTTCCCTTCCCCTCCATCAGGCGCCCCGGCTGTCATGGGGGAGGCGGTATAGCGACCAGGATTACTGCATGTTTTTGTGAGGGTATTAACTACCCTAGGGGACATGGGGAGAACATGCAAACTCCACACACAGAGTAGGCCCTTTCGCCAACCCCACCTAGGGTATGGGCGCTGATGACGCGGAGGAGAAGACACGCCCCCAGCGCCCACAGCGTCTGTAATGTCTGTAGATGTCTCTTGTCTGTATCTTACAGGACATATAAAGTTCACACAATTATAATGAGGCGACTCCACGAGTTCTCTTGTTGTGTATCAGCAGTAGTCTGTTTATTAACGTTCCCTCCAGAACCGGCAACACACATAACATCTCACGTACTTCCGCCTACGTCATATAACACATGCAGCTCTTAAAGTGACATGCACACTGTCTTCGTAACTTCACTCATTACAGCGTCCCCGGAAGGAATCGAACTCAGGACCTTCTAGCTGTGAGGCGACAGCGCTACCGATTGCGCCATCGTGCCCCCTCAGGCTGCGTATCTGTCAAATACCAGTTTATTATTTTTTTTCAAATGACTGGACAAGTATTAAAACATGTCATTCATGGAATTTACATGACATGATGTTCAAGCCTCCTATTGACACAGTTCATATAAAAGAGAGAATCCTATGACAACAACCACGTTCATAGAATACATTAATAACGTTACTCACAGTTGCTGGCCTGGCCTGGAATCAAACCTGGGACAACCAGGGTCTCCGGCTCCACAGACGTGCTCTCTAATGATTCTGCTATGACCGCTACATGCATACAGAATGGTATTTAGATAGATGCTATAGGTTCATTGTTTACCTAGAATCCTATTGTTTCTTTGATGCACTACATTGTTCTCTTTGAACTATTTATGTGATTATTTACCCCGTCATTGAGACTGCAGTTCATGCTTACTCTGGTTATTCTGATTACTCTGATTACTTTGATTACTCAAAAAAAAAAAAAAAAAAGCCCTGTTATACAGTGATACTGTATTATACAGTACAGTGGTGTTATACAGTGATACTGTAGTATACAGTACAGTGGTGTTATAAGGCAGCGAGACAGAGTTAGATAATGAATGTGTATCACTGTCTGATGAGGATGTAAATATCACTCACCAAGTTGATCCAAGACTTTCATTTCATTTGCAGTGATGCCAATCTCCTCATATTCAACACCTTCATCCTCTTTGTCTTTTTGTGAAGATTGACTTACTAGATGACAACACAGTTAGAAAACTACTGGTGCAAGATGTCAAAGAAAGAACAAATATATATAATTGCTTTACTGTACATCAGTATCATTGTAGTACTTATACTTGCCACAACAGAGCATTATTATTATCACCATCATTACTACTATATAGGATAGTATTAAAACGCACGCACGCACGCACGCACACACACACACACACACACACACACACACACACACACACACACACACACACACACACACACACACTGAGTATAACGCATTGCTGCTGTTCAACATAAATAAAATAAAAATGTGAAAAACATTTGCATTTGAATTTGCACTACTAGAAACAACACTGGCCTCTTGTGACCAGATAGTGGTATTACTTCATCTACATGAGCACAATCAGGCTGTGTTTCTGTGTATTTATTAGCCGCATGCGCTAGCGTCGGCTCTATAAACAGCACTAGTCTCAGTCCGACACCCGAGTGAAAAGTGTCGACACCTGAGTCAAAAGTGTCGACACCTAAGTCTCATTGGCTGTCCTGGCTGTCCATCACACTTCCCCCCTTTTAAGCTCCCCTTTTAAGCCAATGGGGAGACGAAAATGTAATGGACACGTTAGTCAACGAATTAGACGAGACGAAAATGTTAGGGCGGGACGAATGGAGAAGAGATCCAATCAGAATTACTCTTTTTGAGGGACTAGTTGGGAAGGGAACCAATCAGAACGATCCTCATTGTTAGTTAGGTCTATCCACCCGGAAGCAGACCATATTAGGGGCCAGCATGGACGAACACAAATCATAACAAGGCAACGCACGGAGTTACACGACACAGGAGGAGGGTTAGCCTAAATGCTAGCGTGCTTCATTAGACCTAGTTTGGCTATTAAGTTACTCTTTGGCCATGTTCACAATGACTTCAATCTTAGCTATTGTTGGGAAGACCCGTGTGGTGTCACAAAATGTTGCCACCACTTATATAAAAAACATTAGAGCCTTAATCTGCGACACTAATGTTGCCAGGTTTGGCGAGAGAAACAAGCAATACAAAAAACAAGTAATCAGGTCTATGAAAAGATTGGGGCCAAAAAAGTCTGCCCCATGCGGCTTTATTATGACTTAGGTCATTCTTGTTTTTTTAATGACTGGACAAATATAAAAACATGTAAGAGTGAATTTACATGATTGGCATAACAGATTATTGGCATGATTCAAGACTCCTATTTACAAGGTTCGCATTAAAGAGAATAATCATCCTATGACTACAACCACTTAAATAGAATACATGAATATAACATTACTCACTATTGACAGTAGCAGGTGTTCTCACACACAGGCTGAGGAGAATCAGCAGCAGCACAATCACAAGGGCTGGGACAATCCTAAGGATCTCCAGTACAGTCATGACTAAAATAGGAGTCCTCATCACTTTGTGTTGTTGATTTTGTTGGTTGAATAAAGCAAATGAGAGATCATCATCATCATCATCATCAACATCAAAAATAATCATCAGAATTGGTTCACTCACCAGTGTCTAGGTATAATCACAACAACTAACAACACATTTAGTTTAACAGTATCAGTTGTTTGTGATACTTACTGCTTTCGTGTTGACCTTTACAATAGATTTTAGCTGGTTTGACTTTCTTACAAGACTTCCGTTGGACACAGTCTCTGATGTTCAAATTATCTTTTGTGCAAACCAGAGTAATTTCCAGGTCCTAAAATCAAAACATCTTTTAGTGTTTGAGAGTTTTTTTCCTCAGGTTTGCAGTCAGGAATGTCACACAAAAACACATTTCATACAAAATAATGTACAGAAGAGACTGGAGTGACGAGATGTCTTAGGATATCAATGAGACTTAAAGGACAAATCAAACAAAACCGTTGTTTACCTCCTCTGTGGATTTCACATCTGTCTGTTCTCCATGACTTTCTCTGTACTCCATGACTTCACCACAACCAAGCTCCTTGCACAGCAGGTTCTTAAAATCCTTTGTTACATTTAGGGGACACATGTGCTCCTTCTTATCTTGGTATCGGACTTCAAGAGTGCCTCTGCACCACCCTTGGTTTGTGGCTCTGATGTGTCCGGTGACATCTGTAACAAGTGACATGAGTCTGAAGCTGATGCCATCTGTAACAAGTGAAATGAAAAACCTCTGCTTTATTCCCTGTCATGTGGAAATGATATTGCATCTAAACTTTTGAATGGATAAATATAAGTAGCATATATAGTAGGAATTAATTAGCAGAGGGAGCAAGAGAAAACAACTAGGAAGCTTATTCAACCACGTAAAATAGTAGAAAGAAAGAAAAACATGTAAATCCATTGACAGTTTCAAATGAAAATAAAAACTGATCTGATCTAAATTCCAATCCATTGTCCATTATGTCTAGAAACTTGGAAATAAGTTCATGGGTTAATCTAAAATTGAGTTCATATAGAGGTCTTTATCCACTTCAATGTCCAGAATGCCTGTTTGTTTCACAGTAATAAACTATCATATAAACATTTATTTTCCATTTTTCAGTAGAAAATAATACATCGATTACAAATACTGAAGTAAAATATGGACTAAATTCTTAAATAGTCAGATATACAGTAGCTGCTATATAGAATACAAAATGATATACAGCAGCTACTATATACAATACAAAATTACATACAGTAACTACTATATAAAATACAAAATGCTAAAGTGTAGAAGTATATAAATGTATTCACCTGAACAGTAGACAGACACCAGTTCTCCAGCACACCGGCCCAGGACAGTCTCACACTGCCCAAGACTGGACTCAGAGCCCAGGCAATGGACGTGGTAAACATCTGACCCAGTTCTTCCATGTTTTTTAAAGGGCAGAGCATTGCCACAGCCCAGCTCTCTGCAAACTATTTGTGAATGTTTGTCATCCCAGTGATCGCCGCACACCCTGATGCCATCGATCTTCACCTCACCAGAACAGTATGGTAGGCTAACCACAGGGTTATCTGGGAAAACAGAAACAGAAAATCATGGGCGTCAATTCATTTTTATATAATTCAAATAATGAAATGATGTATTATTATTAACGTGTTGTTGTATTTATTTTGGATTACACTGTTTGGTAATACTATGTATTACTCAAAATTGGAGATGTAGTAGTAATAATAATTGTCATTACTCTGGCATTGGAGGTAGAGCCCTTGGTTCCCGGAGGTTGTATTTTCACGTTCACAGTCCCAGATGGTCTTCAGGTTCTTCACATCGCTACAGTTGAAGCTCTTCTTCCACAGATCAGAAGAACTATTTGATGCTGTATGGTTTTTATAACAGCCACGGTCCAGATGACGGCACAGTTTGTCTCCCTCTTTGTCTGTCCAGCCATGGCTAGAAAACATCCTGGAACCATTCTGACTGTAAACAAACACATGTCCCTCCAAGTGACTTCCAGGCTCTTTTGGATGTTGTAATCTGATCTTCTGCCAGTCTGAAATGAGAAGTAGCAGAGACAGAGAATAGTAGATGAAAACCAAGACATATTAATCATTGCCTCAGTTCAAGAGATTGTTGTTGTTGTACAATCATATCTATACAGTACATATTTACAAATGGACTGTTACTGTAACATGCACATTATCTGCACAACACTTATTTAAGTGTTGGACTTTTTTGTGTTATCCTTTTAGCCTTAATGTTTTACTGTACCTCCATGGTGTTTACATTTCTTAACTTAAGGGCCCTTCACACTGAGCACTTAACTATCCTCCTATAATTTGACAAACCTCTGTAGTAGTGTAGTGCGTGGTGCATGGTGTCATGGTGAGGCTGCCCGGTTCTCCTCAGTGGCTTGAGCAATTGCTCTGAATTTGCACACAGCCATTGACCATTACCATCTGAATGCAACTGCGAAGCCCGTTTCTCAATTTCATCAAATCTCAGCTGTTTATTAGCGTTTCAAAAAATAATGGGAGATCAAACTGCGCATGCGTCTAATCCACACACCCACTCCGTTAATGTTGGTGCCGCCTGCCTCGCACGCACACACACACACACACACACACACACACATACATACACAACGTGCTTAAACTCGACCGACGCAACCGAACCTCTGTGTGTGTGTGTGTGTGTGTGTGTGTGTGTGTGTGTGTGTGTGTGTGTGTGTGTGTGTATGTGCGAGTGGGCGGGGGTGAGGGACCAGCCTCGGGGGAGGTGGGGGACGCTTCGCCACCATTACATTACACACGATGTCGCGCCATTGACCGCAGCGACAGGACGTGCAATAACCCCACGTTTGCAACTACTTTCGCCTGCGCACTTCACCGGGTATGGTCTAGTAAGGATAACAATAACAATTGTCTCTGGGGCACGGTGGCGCCTGCAGTAACTTCTTTGTCTCCTCTGGGCAGCCAATCACGGTCCTGCATTCACTGCTGTGAATTTGTGGATTTACTGTTTCACTGACCAGTTAAATCTTTCCCCCAACTCCTGGACCCGCCCCCGTCATTCACTGTTTAAGCAGCAGCTAATCTCAGTCCTGGGTTTACTGTTTCACTGACCAGTTAAATCTTTCCCCCAACTCCCAGACCCAGCCCCCATTCCTAGATAAGGAAGAAGGAGGAGCAGTGACAGCAAGGATTACAGCAAGGATTAAATAAAAATAAAGATTGATTTGATTGATTTTTACACTTTGTCAGCTTTATCTTTTGTCATTCAATGGTAATGATCTAGTAATTGTATTTTTTTTACATGACCTGCATGCACGTCCATTTGGAAATTAGTTGGCTGTTCATTGCAAGAGGAAATTACAATCTTTTCTAATTGTATTAGCTTACTGCCTTTTTCGTTTTCATTGTCCAGCTACTGCACCAGATCTGCCAAAATACACAATATTTTATTTATTGTGGGTAATCTATTTGAGAACAGCAAAACCGATCATGTATGAGTTTATAGCCCTGAAACATGCCTGTCATATCGTGAGTGACCATCATGGATGAACCTCAACCTGGTATGTAAGTGCCTGCGACACTTGTTTTAACTTCATGTGTTTTATTTTGAAGTTATCCTGTCGTTCACGTTGTTTAATTTTGGTTCACTTTACTTTTCCTCTTATTTTGAAATGACTCGCTGCCGCACCGGAACTCATATAGCTGTGCACGCCCCCTTTGACACTTTTTCATTGACACTCTGAGCAAGACGGCTACACTCAGACGCTCTGTGCAGCGACAGCGTGCCTCTCCAGGCACAGCCCTTTGTTTGTTACACCAGCGGCAGCCAGGTAAATGTTTGGTGTTGGCTAGTGTAACGCTGAATCACTCTTATTCAAAGAACATTTCAGTAAAGCTCTTATCATTTACAGTTGCAAACGTAATGCAGCCGCTGGGGTTTGGGGTTTAAATGCCCGAAGTTTATGACGTTCCTTTCAGCTCTACCCCGGTTTGCGGAGCAAGGTTAGGATGATTTGTTTGTTTGTTTATTTGGTATCCAATTGTTGTATTTGTTTATTTCATTTGAGTATGGTTCTTTTGGTTTTGTTTTTGTTGTCCTGGTCTTGTTATTTTGGGGAAAAGTAAACTAAATGAACAATGAAGAATCACTATTTAAATGAATTATGAATCTTATTATTGAATTGAAATGAAAGTTATTGAAATGCATGGATTTTATTGGTGTGAGACTGAAAAGATATGAATTGTAATATTTATTTTTTGTATGTTTACAGTTTTCACGGTGTTCAGCATTCTAATAAATGACACCAGTTGAGACCAATCCTGCCTGATCATTCAACATAACCGGGGGCAGCAGCTACAGTGAAAACTTGTCGCAGAAGAGGCTCAACGGCGACATCATCCATTCTACAGCCACCTCTTCAAAGCAGCCATTGCCCAAGTTAACACAACACAACACAACACTCATACCTCACGGTAACATTCCACTTTGAAAGGACAATTGTTGGGTATCCTATTTTCTGGACTCAAGGCTCCTTAAAGGACAATTAAAAAAAAAAAAAAAAAACACAAAAAAAACAACAACTATATATATTAAAACAAAAGAACAAAAAAAGGGTGAAAAACAAACGTTCGGACTAAGCAATTCAAAGGTCCTATGTGAAGGTATTCAATTAAGGTTCTGTTTTAAAGGTTCTATGGTATTGAAGCTGATGAATAAATTGAAGGGGACCTTTGAGTAATGACATTTATTGGTTGGTTTGTTCTGACATACTTTGTTTGAGTGTTTAAAGCGTTGCGGTCTGTCTTATAAATTCCTGTTGTTTATGGTTCTGAAACTAATTGTGGAAATTTAAACAAAATGTCTAACAACGGAGAGCCAACGGTCAACACACAGGTCCTTACTCAAACCGAAGGGACAGCTGACAACACTCAAGATCCTACTGAACATGGAGTGACCACTGTACAACAGGTCAGATCAAACACACGTGTAAAAACCCTAACAGAGAAGGGCCAGCAGATGCAGGAAGAGACACTGAGGAAATTGGAAAAGGCATTTACAAAGGCTTACACCTCATGGACTCACTCGGCCAGAGGAATCCGTACAGCTTTGAAAACATTTTGTTCATCGGAGGACCTTCATGAAATAAAACGTATCATTCAAACCAAGCACAACGCAATAAGTGAAATTTACGAATCTCTTCAACAATACTGCTCTCCAATTCCGGATATTGTCAAGAAACTGGACTCTTGCATCACCATCACCACCGAAATATGTGACATGGCAAACAAACACCTGGAAACCATTAATAAACCATTCAATGAGCAGCTTGCTAAAGCAAGGGTCAGGATAGCCTTAAACAAGGGCGACTATGGCTCTATTTTCGGACACACTGTAACAGAAACTGAAATTTCAACATCAGATGAAGCAGAAAGCCGCAATCCATCACGTGGAACTCATACATTGCAACCAGAAACACCATCCATAGCCACATCTATTATCAGTGATCATTCCAATTCTTCCTCCAGAGCCTCCAGTAAGCGTGCTGACGCTCAAGCAGATCTGGCTGCAAAACAAGAGAAAGAAAGATGCCTACAGGAAATTCAAATTCATAAAGCAAAACTACAAGCAGCAAAAACAAAAATAAAGCAGCTCAAAGTCCAGAAGGACGTCAGAGTAGCAGCAGCACGGGTCCAGGCCTATAACAACTTTGACAGCGATTTTGAGCCCTGCTACAATCCAACCAACAACCAACCACTTTCTACTACTCCGACTGTTACATCTCCAAAGCCAATTACATCCCAGCCTGCACGAACAGCCAGCAAACAACCAGTCACTCTGGATACAGAGGATCTAACCAGATCACTCATAAACTCTCTAAGTATTAACCGTCTCCCGGCTCCTGAACCAACCATCTTTTCAGGACAGCCATTGGAATTTGTGGACTGGCAAATGTCCTTTATGGCACTCATCGATAGACAGCCACTATCCGCAACTGAAAAAATGTTTTATCTCAAACGCTATTTAGCTGGAGAAGCCCTCAGATCAGTGGAAGGGTTCTTCTATAGAAATTCAGAGGAGGCATACAATGGAGCCTGGAGGGTATTACGCGAGAGATACGGAAACCCGTTCATTGTACAGAAAGCTTTCAGAGACAAGCTAATGAAATGGCCTAATATTGGTGCAGATGAACCATTTGCATTACGGGACTTTGCTGACTTTTTGCAGAGCTGTGTGGAAGCAATGCCTTACGTCAAAGGATTATCAATTTTAAATGATTGCGAGGAGAATCATAAGATCCTCAGGAAGCTACCGGACTGGATCGTCCGTAGATGGAGCAGAGTGGTGGCAAAGGAGATGGATGCATCCGGTGACTACCCCAGCTTCACACATTTTACGAAGTTCCTTCAAACGGAAGCTGGTATAGCTTGCAATCCTATCGCATCTCCCTTCTTGGTGAAGAGCAGACCAATAGATGACAGAACATCTAAAAGAACTAGAGCCTTTAACACCAGCACTCAGAAGGATCCACATCCACAACCTGTATTCACCTGCCCCATTTGCACCAAGGAAGCCCATGGTATTGCTACCTGCCCCACTTTTGCAAATAAATCTTTGGAAGAAAAGAAAGCTTACATCTTTGAAAATAACCTGTGCTTCGGATGCTTAAGAAAGGGTCACGTAAGCAAAGAATGCAAGAGACGCCATACCTGCAGCGTGTGTGAACGACCCCATCCAACTTGTCTACACATCGACAGAGATAGGAGACCGGTGGGAGAAACGGTGAAGGAGTCTACTTCCTCGGATAACCATACAGGTGGAGAGATCCATACCGCCACGGCGCATACAGTATTCCAACGGGCTTCTGCCACTTCAAGCATTGTTCCGGTCCTACTTTCATCTACGGAGGAGCCACAGAGGGAGGTTTTAACCTACGCCCTACTTGACTCACAGAGTGACTCCACATTTGTTTTAGAAGATCTCCTTGGAGAGCTGAAAGTGGACACGCAGCCTGTGCGTCTGAAACTCAGCACCATGACCTCCATTGACTCTGTTACTGCCAGCATGAATGTCCGAGGACTGCAGGTTAGAGGTCTGCGCTCTGAGAAACTGATCCAGCTAAATCATGCCTACACACGCAATTTCATTCCGGTGGACAAGTCTTCTATCCCCACCAAAAATACGGCTCTGCAATGGCCCCATCTGAAACATCTAGCAAACCAACTGCCTCCTTTGCAGGACTGCGCGGTAGGATTACTAATTGGAACCAACTGCCCTGCAGCACTAGCACCCATTGAGGTAATTACTGGAGATGATAACGACCCCTTCGCTCAACGAACCGTCTTGGGTTGGAGTATAGTGGGCTCCTCAAATCCACGTCTGGAACGGCCAGGGAACCACAGTTATGTTCATCGAATTACAGTAAAGGAAATACCAACTCCATCACCCACTGATGTGCTGACAATCTTCAGATCGTCAGATTTTAATGAAAGGAGGTTAGAAAATAAGGATAAATATGTATCCCAAGACGATGTTCACTTTGTGCAACTCCTCAGTGACCATATCCGACAGAAGAAGGATTTATACTACGAGATGCCTCTCCCCTTCAAAACGAGCAATCCACCGGCCCTACCCAACAACAAAAGGTTGAAAAAATTGAAGGCCAACAAAGACTATCAAGACCAGTATACGGCTTTCATGGAAGATATGCTGTTGAAGGGTAATGCGCAGTTGGCCCCCCAAATACCTGAGGGACAGACGGCATGGTACATACCACACCATGGTGTGTACCACCAAAGGAAACCAGGAAAACTGAGGGTTGTGTTCGATTGTTCAGCCAAATATCGGGGCATCTCTTTGAATGATGAACTATTGACTGGCCCTGACCTGATCAACTCATTGGTGGGAGTGTTCTGTTGCTTAAGAAAAGAAGCCTTAGCTGTGATCTGTGACATTGAGAAAATGTTCCATCAATTCTCTGTCCATCCTGACTTAAGCAACTACTTGCGATTTCTCTGGTGGGAGGCCGGAGATCTGGAAATTGATGCTGTGAGACTAGAGACTTTCCTGGCAGAAAGGGAATGCGAGTTTGTCTTCAATGCACCCTCAGCAAGCCACGCTGTAGGCGTATGGGATCGCCAGATTAGAACTGTTCGAAATGTACTTGATGCTGTACTCTCTCCGTACCCTGGTCGACTCGATGATTCTCCTCTCAGAACGCAGTTCTATGAAGTCATGGCTATTGTGAATAGCCGCCCTTTGACTGTAGACGGAGCAAACGACCCGCTGTCATTAGAACCCTTGCCACCAAACCATCTCATTTTGATGAAGTCCAAGGTTGCCCTTCCACCTCCTGGGGAGTTTGCGAAAGAAGACGTGTATGCAACAAAAAGGTGGCGGCGAGTTCAATACCTGGTCGAGCAGTTTTGGAGCCGTTGGAAAAGGGAGTATCTCTCCAACATCTCCACAAGGCAAAAGTGGCATACTCCCAGACGCAACCTTAAAGCGAACGACGTGGTCATTGTCAAAGAAGACGTCTTGCATCGAAACCAATGGCATATTGGACGAGTCGTGGATACTACAACAGACGAAGATGGTTTGATACGTCGCGTCAAGGTGTTGATGGGAAGACAAGACTTAACCTCTAAACCCTCGGCCAATTCAGAAATTGGTTCTCCTCTTAGAGAGTGAATGACTGCATCATTTCAAACTCTCATTGATCTTATTGAGATATTGTGAATCATGTGTCATGATTGGTGGGAGTGTAAGTGCCTGCGACACTTGTTTTAACTTCATGTGTTTTATTTTGAAGTTATCCTGTCGTTCACGTTGTTTAATTTTGGTTCACTTTACTTTTCCTCTTATTTTGAAATGACTCGCTGCCGCACCGGAACTCATATAGCTGTGCACGCCCCCTTTGACACTTTTTCATTGACACTCTGAGCAAGACGGCTACACTCAGACGCTCTGTGCAGCGACAGCGTGCCTCTCCAGGCACAGCCCTTTGTTTGTTACACCAGCGGCAGCCAGGTAAATGTTTGGTGTTGGCTAGCGTAACGTTGAATCACTCTTATTCAAAGAACATTTCAGTAAAGCTCTTATCATTTACAGTTGCAAACGTAATGCAGCCGCTGGGGTTTGGGGTTTAAATGCCCGAAGTTTATGACGTTCCTTTCAGCTCTACCCCGGTTTGCGGAGCAAGGTTAGGATGATTTGTTTGTTTGTTTATTTGGTATCCAATTGTTGTATTTGTTTATTTCATTTGAGTATGGTTCTTTTGGTTTTGTTTTTGTTGTCCTGGTCTTGTTATTTTGGGGAAAAGTAAACTAAATGAACAATGAAGAATCACTATTTAAATGAATTATGAATCTTATTATTGAATTGAAATGAAAGTTATTGAAATGCATGGATTTTATTGGTGTGAGACTGAAAAGATATGAATTGTAATATTTATTTTTTGTATGTTTACAGTTTTCACGGTGTTCAGCATTCTAATAAATGACACCAGTTGAGACCAATCCTGCCTGATCATTCAACATAACCGGGGGCAGCAGCTACATGGTAATTAAACTTTCTCCCTTTTTGGTCCGTAGCCTACATCTACATAAACGTTCATATTCCAAATATAAAGTGCTTATCCCATGGCTACAGATTTTAAAATTATGTACGTTTCCTCAAAAGTACCCGAATATTCTGAATTGTTAAATAAAAAGCATTTTAATCCGATTGGTGGCCATTTCCCCCGTATTTTCATTATGCTTTCAACCACGTGACCCTATCGGCTGGGCGGTGTATTGCACTCTGGTAGGCTACATTATAACTCTGTGAGAAAATGGCCACCGGTCGGATATTTTAATCCGATCGGTGGCTTCTTATTGAACAATACGGAAACTACGGGTACTTATTGGGGGCCCGTACATAATTGTAACATGTGTGGCCATGAGCTAAGCACTTTTAGTTCATCCATGACCGTAACAGACGACCGTCTTATGATCCATGGTGCTGGCTGGCGTTTGTTTCTCGAGGGAAATATTATATACTTGTACTCCACTACAATTATTTGAAAACTTAAGTTAAGTTGTAGATTTGGATTATTATTACAGAACATACATTAACCACTTCAGCCCTATAAACATTTCAGCCATTTAAAAATAGCAGATCAACAAGCTCACAATGATGTAGGCTATTTATCACTACATAATTTAGCTCCGACGGAACCTCTCCCTCCGCTGTATAGCTCCGAGATGGGGTTCCTCGTTAGTTACTACCGTCTGTTTTCGAAATGGTCGCACGTCGTCCACTTTACATGTTTCTTACCCCTTTCTGCACATCGTATCCAAAAAGTAAAGCATTTCCGCCACTCTCTCACAGATGTTTGAAGTTTTAACGCGCCATAAAAGCCATCCAACGGGTTGAAGAAAGTATTTAATTTGCCTCGGTTTTCATCCGGTTACATGGTTTTTAAGACATTGCGCAAGAGTTGCGCCCGTAGAGATAACATTACTGATGACCCTACTGGTCAAATGTTGAATTGCATCTTCTAATGCAAAATATTATGGAACCGGATGAAAACCGAGGCAAATTAAATACTTTCTTCAACCCGTTGGATAGCTTTTATGGCGCGTTAAAACTTCAAACATCTGAGAGAGTGGCGGAAATGCTTTACTTTTTGGATACGATGTGCAGAAAGGGGTAAGAAACATGTAAAGTGGACGACGTGCGACCATTTCGAAAACAGACGGCAGTAACTAACGAGGGACCTCATCTCGGAGCTATACAGCGTACAGCGGAGGGAGAGGTTCCGTAGGGGCTATACATAATTAAAAGAGTTTATGAGTTAGGGGAAACAAAGAGTTTGTTATAGTATCAACATTATATTAGGATAGCTATGGTTTAAAACATGGTTTTAACCATAGCATGTTAACCTAGAGCAGGGGTCTTCATAAGGGGGTCCTGGACCCCAAGGGGTCCTCGTAGTTACTACAGTACGGGGTCCGCCAAATCCATTTGAGATTTTATCTCTCTTTTTTTCCCTTTTTTTCTCTATAACCAGCATCCGGGGGTACATTCACTGAAAATAGCCGATCTACAAGCTGACAACATGTCATGCTGTGATATGAACGTTTATGTAGATGAATGGAGGAAAGGTGCAAACACCAGGTTGAAGTTCATCCATGACGGTTGTAATCCATGGCTAGCAAAGACGTGGCTAGCCAGCCTGCGGACTAAAACCGGCCAATTTGCATATTCTCGTGAATATAAATTAGCCATGCGGTCTTCTGCGGACAATTTGGGGGTATTTTGTTATACTTTATTGGAGTATTTCCAATTTTCAGTACTTTTACTTCTACTCCACTACATCTCAGAGGCAAATATTATACTTTTACTCCACTACAATTATTTGAAAACTTTAGTTAAAATGACATAGATTTGGATTATTATTATAGAACATACATTAACCACTTCAGCCCTATATACACATTTCAGCCATTTAAAAATAGCAGATCAAGCTCACAATGAGCTTGTAGATCTGCTATTTTCAAAGGATTTGTTAACATTTGAAAACTTGAAATTGGACATTCTGCATACTGAGTCAGTGCTTTTACTTTTGGTATACTTTTTTTTAGTACATTTTGATGCCGATACTTTTATACTTTTACTCAAGTAGGCTATATTTTGAATTGGACATTTACTTTTAACAGAGTATTTCTGTATTGCGGTATTGATACTTTTACTTAAGTAAAACGTTTGAGTAGCTACTTTTTCCACCACTGATTAGCAATAAGCAATAACTTGGATAACAATTGCAAAATGTCGGCTATTTATTACATAACTAAACGAGTTTAGGGAGTTAGGGGAAACAAGAGTTCGTCATAGTGTCAACATTATATTATATAAGCAAAATATAATGTAGGCTACCTATAGAGTCACTTAGACAGGCAAGACAGACGTTAACAAAATAAATTGCCGTCTGATATGATGTAAAAACGGGGGTCCGGGACCCCTAGGCCCTAGGGGGTCCTCGTAGTTACAGGGGCTCCGCCAAATCTATGTGAGATAGAACATTTTCTCTCTCTTTTTTTCTTCTTTTTTTTAACGCTATACAGCATCCTTTGGGGGGTAGCCTACATTCACCGAAAATAGCCGATGTACAAGCTGACAATGCGTCATGCTGCAACAGCTTGTAGATCTGCTATTTTTGGTTAAGAAGTTTGGTGGTGTATAGGGCAAAAAAACAAGTAGGCCTACAGAGCCAAATGTCTAATGATTAATGCTTTAATCTCAACGTCAATTTGAATGTTTTCCGAATGAGAAATACAAATGTATAGGCTATAAGCACATCATGCTGCTATACCCTGACATTATATGCAGAGTATATGCTATAAGCATGAATATTATTGTATTGCTCAATGATGAGTTTGCCTAATTGTTACATAACTAACAGAGTTTGGGTAGAGTTAGGGAAAGCGTTCACAATCACACTCTACAATTGTATTACACTCCTTCTTCTTATCACATATAGCCAAAATATAATGTAGGCTATACACTTAATAGAAAATTGGACAATGTTAGCTGTTTGTCGGAAAGAAACCATGCAGGAACATTAATATGTCAGCCAGTAAAAGCTCTCGTTCTGCTTTGATCAGGTTAATGTTAATGTTACATTATCGGCTGCCTACAAGCATCATTGAACTCGTGGCTCAACGTGCCCTAGGTGGCTCGTGGTAATTATTAATGCTTTGATCATCTCATCAATTGTAAGTCTAGAATGACAGATGCAATGAATACAAGAGTATATACGTTATATGTACAGTATATATGTTACAAGCAAGCAGAGCCACAGTTAAACAAAGTTGGCTCGGGCAGGAGTCGATCCCGTCCTCCCGGTGCGTGTGGTTTTCTGTGATTGGCCGAACGTTCATATTCTAGCGCTCCAACCTCGACAATTAGGCGATGTCTTCTCCTCAGTGGCTGGAGCAATGGACCCTTCGCTAAGCCCCACCCACTCCACTCTGTGACTGGTGGTGCGAGGTTAGTCACACCCAGGCCTGGCAAGTTCTGCTTCTCGCCCATTGACTTGCATGTTAAATGACGGCTTTTCCCATTAAAAATAATCAATCATTCCAGGAGCAAAGGATTCAAAATCTCTTCTAAATCTAGTCAACAAGGCCTGCAGTAGGCTATGCACTGGAAAAATGTGCATGACATTATTTCAATAAACTAAAAACACGGAAAATGTTAGAGGGAGTAATAGCCATGGATACACGAGCCATGGATATGTCGTCTGTCACAACCGTCATGGATGAACTTCAACCTAGTGTTTGCACTTTCTCCATTTACGGCCCGTACATCTACAGAAACGTTCATATTTCAAATAAGTGCTTATCCCATGGGCATGGATGTTACAATTATGTACGGGCTCTCAGAAGTACCCGTATCATGCGTATTGTTCAATAAAAAGCATTACAATCCGATCGGTGGTAATTTTCTCCGCATTTTCTCTATTTTCAACTGCCCGAATCGGTTGGTAGGTGTATTGCACTCTGATACATTATAATGAGAAAATGGCCACCGATCGGATTAAAATGCTTTTTATTGAACAATACAGAATATACGGGTACTTTTGAGAGTCCCGTGCATAATTGTAACATCCATGGCCATAGGGTAACCACTTTATATTTGAAATCTGAACGTTTATATAGATGTACGGACCGTAAATGGAGAAAGTGCAAACACCAGGTTGAAGTTGATCCATGACTGTAACAGGGTCGTGTAACTTTCTCGACGTGAAGCTTTGTATGTGTTCAACAACACAGCCATGCAGCCTTGCAGTTTAAGCGCAGATTTCAGCTTGGGAAAAGCACCTCCAACGGTTTTGGGTACGTGGGATCTGTTTCTGGTTCATAGTCACCATTGCGTTATCGTTATATCCCTATTCTTGCTAATATGTTGCGATTGTGTGTGTGCGGGCGAAATAACATTGACAGCTATGACAGGTGACGAAAGCTTAACAACGGTTGCTAAGCTAGCATTGGACAATCGCTTTTGGGGTGGGGTTTAGCGAAGGGTCCATTGATCTGAATTTGCAAACAGCCATTGACCATTACCATGTGCACGGAACAGCGAAGTCCGTTCTTCAATTTCACCAAATCTCAGCTGTTTATTAGCGTTTTTGTGTAAAAGAATGTCACCATGGTTACGGCTGCCCAGCTGTGGGATGGCCCAGCGAGCTATGGGACGAACTGCCTCCCGGGTTGCCAGATCATGTGTGCATATCCCCCCACGGGTATGGACTGGTAGTTATAGTGTTCATTGTGAACAGCCCTTAATAAAGTATTACATCAATCAATCAAAAGTCAGTTGGAATCAGATGAAAGCATTTAAAACGTACCAGAACACTGGAGGCCACCAAGAGAACAATGTCCTTTGTCCTGTAAAGTAATGTTACAGTCTGCCACCTTGTGGCTGTTTGCAGGACAGCTCAGTCCTGACACGACTTCAGGTGGACTTTGTGGTAAAGGTCCAAAGAATTCAACAGGCTTGCCGGTCTCTCCACATTGCAGCTCTCTGCAGATGGTATTTTGGACATTGGTGTCATTCAGGGTTTCTTTACAGACAGGGTGTCGTTGGCCTCGATACAGTATCTTCACATTTCCAGAACAATGATCTCTGGAATCCTTGAAATCGGCCTTGACACTGGCTGCATGGAAACAGTACAAAAACTTTCAACTTATGTGAAACAGGTTTTCTACAGATGTACAGAGATAACATATTAACCACTAAAACAATAAACATAATATAATATATTATATAATATAAAATAAAGAATATATTTTTGAATGAAATAAATATACTTTCACGATTACTGTTAACATTAATATTTCTATTGGCCGTAGCCTATATAGTCAAGTACCACTGAAATGATAGTATTATAGACAATGTATTGATGTTCACAAAATCAGATTATTATGATGTACGATAGTAGTTAAATAATTTAACCATAACCATTTTTTGCGACATTGTAATTTAACTCTCTCATCAGTTTAATTTTAATAACAGGTTTTTAATGTTTTGTGAAATGTTTTATATTTTTGCCTATAAAATTCTACAAAAAAAAACATTTTAGTGTAGGTACTTTACCCAAACAAACAACAAAGGCTGGTTTGTCATCACAGTTGGTCTCTGTGTCTTTTTTCACGATGATGCTCTCAGTCAGGTTGGTGGTGTGATTAGTCGGGTACATTGCCAGGATGGTCACATCCCCTGTGATGTTCTGGTCGATCTCAGAGAAGGCAGGTCCACAGCCCAGGTCTTTACACAGCATTTCAGAATTAGCTTCAGTCCAGGTGTGTGCACACACCCCCCCACAGCCTGCATCGGTGCACACCTGAACTGTCCCCCAACACTGCTCTGACAGCGTGGCTGCTATATTACCTGTTGAAATACACGTTAAAATCAAACAGAAAATAGTGAGGACATCATGTAAGTGAACATCAAATTAATCACACACAATAGCAACATTACAGCAACGTTACAAGGTACAAATTACCTGAACATTCCACCAAAGCGAGGCTCTGATTGGATGAAGTTGTGTTGTCCTTTGGACAGTGGAAGACTGATGTCTCTGTGGAGGAGCAGTTATAGGACTCACTCCAAACATCATTCTCCATTCCGGGTTCTCCAGAAGGAACATGAGGGAACAGGGTGACATTAGTGGCTTTCCCACAATGCATTTGTCCACACACCACATCAGCAGTGTGGTTCCACGTCTCATTGGTCCCTGAGAGCCAGTAGTCCTTCCCAGCATGTTCCACTGCCACCTGACCAGAACAGGACATTCCATTGTTCATGAACACCACCTTGCGGTCTGAAAAGCAGGTAGGGAGGGTTATCATAGAATAACTTGTGTGGACGTGTCGGGTAACACCTACAGAAGCAACCTTCAGCCAATAAGCATAATGCAGAAAAAGCAATAAGAATAGTCAATAACGTCAGATATCATGATCACACAAACGCACTGTTTTGTTCTGTTTATGTACGTACATAAGTGCAAGCTTTGTCGTCTCATGCTGTAGACGAGGGGTTCTCAAACTTTTTTATGCCACGACCCCATGGACAATTTTCGTCGACTCCACACTCAACACTTATTGTGCAATTTCAAAGTAGAATAAGGAATATTTTAAAATAAAAGCATACATTGTTGGCTTTATATGTGAATATGTATTAGAACATTACATAAAATTCCTACAGATTTGTAGACCTATCTTGTCAATGAAATGAATACATAATATTTTAGCACAGCTCCAAAACACTGCCGCGACCCGATCTTGTATTACGTTGCAATAGCTCTGTCTCAATAGACATATCAGCTTGTTACATTCTCAAGACTCCATTAATATTTTTATCATTGTTGATATATATTGTTTTAGTCTGAATTTATTTATGCTGCTGCTACCATGACCCTTCAGAAGCATTCATAGTAATGATGAAAGTTACATTAAATTACAAAAAAAAACTCCTCCAACACCTGCAAATACTACAAAAATGCATCATGCTCTTACTTGCACAGGTGACATGAGCAGTGGAAGTGCATGGGACAGAGTCATTGTACTTGGCCTTGCAGTGCCACAGTGACGTCTCAGTGCCATTACAGTTTACATTGTCCAGTATTCCATGATGTCTAGTTGTGGTGGTGCTGGTGTAAATCACCTGCAAGACAGTCAAGGTATTCTGAATAAAATGCATTTCCTTTGCAACACAAATAATTTCTGAGTGAAATTATCTGTAGGGGGATGTGTGTGTGTGTGTGTGTGTGTGTGTGTGTGTGTGTGTGTGTGTGTGTGTGTGTGTGTGTGTGTGTGTGTGTGTGTGTGTGTGTGTGTGTGTTGTTCTCCATGGATTGCCACCTTGTCGTGGTGGAGAGCCTTGAGCCTTGTGTTTTCCAATGAACCTGAGAGCAATGCCGTTGGAAGCTCCTTTTGACTTTTATGTCAACACAGGAGAATCAGAGTTTGGGCTGCTATGGGATGAATGATCAAACTGCAAACTGCGCATGGCCACTGTTACACAAAGAACGCTGCAAAGAACTTTAATTTACAGGCTGTGTCCACACACACTGCGTTTCATGAGAGGGAGGGCGCTTCGCCTCATCTTCATGCCACGAGCATGCAGATTGCAGTGTGTGTGTGTGTGTGTGTGTGTGTGTGTGTGTGTGTGTGTGTGTGTGTGTGTGTGTGAATTGTTTATGAGCGGGTGTGTGTGTGCAGTGTTGCATTGTTGATTTTGTTAGTGGTGGGACGCTATTTTAATGACGTCACGCGCACGGCGCTTAACACCTACACTACAGGTCACACAATGGACAATTGATATGCATCTAGGCTCATTCCTATGTTAATCCTATGTTAATTCATGCTGGTGTGACAACCAGCAGTCGTCAGCCTTTGTTAACTTTGTTAAGGTGTGAATTTAAGGTTGTTTGAAATCTATGCGTGTGTGTGTGTGTGTGTGTGTGTGTGTGTGTGTGTGTGTGTGTGTGTGTGTGTGTGTGTGTGTGTGTGTGTGTGTGTGTGTGTGTGTGTGTGTGTGTGTGTGTTTGCTGTGGTTCCACGATGCAGCGACAGGACAAGCAAGTGTGTGTGTTGGAACTGTTGTCCCCGGACGGGTATGGTCTAGTTAATCATAAAGAATGAGAGCTCACCTTACCACAGCTCAACTCTCTGCAAACCACTTCTCCATCATGTCTGTCCCAGTCTGAACCACACACAGGCTGCAGACCCATAGAACTATTGATATAAACTGTGCCATAACAATAACTGGGACTGTGGTTGTCCAGGAGAGTTATGTTGATCTTTTCTGTTAAAACATTAAGGGATTTTACATTGGGGGGGAAATCCATTAAATAAGTGAAATGCATTTAATTTAAATTATAAAATTAAGAAATAATAAACATTCTCTATGTAATCTGTTTTGTATCATCTTTGAAGTCACAGATATTAACAACCAAAATATAGGCATAATACCTGTGTCTAAGCTGCTTAAATGTGCACCGTTTTGTATCCCCAATAAAAGGATACAACATACTTGTTGGGGATTAGGATTCTAGGAAACTTCAGAGATCAAAAAAAGAAAAAAAAACTATTGTCAAACAGTTAGTACCGTTGACTGACAACCCCTTCAGCCAATCAGGAGTTCATTCTCCTTCAGCCAATCAGCAGCTAATTTTCCCCAGCACCAGCTAATATGACACAAGGGGACGTTAAACGGGGCTATGTCGAAAATAGGTTTGTTTATTCGGAGACATACGTGTCACTGCCCACCCCTGGCGGTTCTCAGATTTTTTATTTTTAGATAGGCTCTGTCATGATTAATTGACCAAAACATAAATAGTAGGGAAAATACGGATTTCAGAAAGAGGACTGTGTTTTAATGCAGGAAAACACCCCAGCATCATTATATAGTGGCTGATAGAGGGGAAAAAATGCAAAATATATATAAATATTTTCAAATTTAGGCTTAAAGTTACCTAGAATCCCTTTAAGATACCATGCAATTAAACGTATGTATTTTATGTAATGTTTTCCTACTGTGTGTGTGTAAAGACCATGATAAATATCATGGTCTAACTTAAAACTTAACGACATAGGAGTTGACACATTTTTCTTCTTGGTGTGCTGAATCTATGAGATGTATAAAATCTACAGGATATTACCTGAGCAGTTCAGTGTCGGTGGAACTGATTGGCTCCTGTCACAGGTAAAGGTGTGTGTGACACTGACTCCACATCTCAGTTGTTTACACATCATATCAGCTGTTATTTTGGTGTTTTCATTGCAGGTAATATTCCAAATGTCACCATCCTCCACCACCAAGGTACCAGAACATACATTGTCCCCGTCTTGTAGCCGTAACATGAAGTGATCTGTTAACAGGCATGAAAATGTACCAACACTTTAACATACATCTTTATGTGAAAATGTACCAACACTTTAACATACATCTTTATGTGAAAATGTACCAACACTTTAACATACATCTTTATGTGAAAATGTACCAACACTTTGAACATTTGAAAACTCATTGAACAGCAAAGAAATGCATACATATCATATACAGTAGCTACTATATAAAATACAAAATGATATAAAGTAGCTACTATATAAAATACAAAATTACATACAGTACCTACTATATACAATACATATTATATACAGTACTTACTATATAAAATACAAAATGAGATAGGGTAACTACTATATAACATACAAAATTACATACAGCAATTACTACAAACAAAATTCAAAATGCTAAAGTGTAGACTCCTGCAGTAGACTCCTGCAGAGTGTCTCTTATTACAAGTATATAAATGTATTCACCTGAACAGTAGACAGACACCAGTCCTCCAGCACACCGGCCCAGGACCGTCTCACACTGCCCAAGACTGGACTCAGAGCCCAGGCAACGGACATGGTAAACATCTGACACAGTTCCTTCATGTTTGCTAAAGGGCAGAGCATTGCCACAGCCCAGCTCTCTGCAAACTATTTGTGAATGTGTGTAATCCCAGTGATCGCCGCACACCCTGATGCCATCGAACTTCACCTCACCAGAACAGTATGGTAGGCTAACCATAGGGTTATCTGGGAAAAAGGAAATAACAAATCAACAAAAATAAATAAATCCCTAATCCCACAACCACACAGATGTGATACCGCTGAAACAAATATATTATGGGGTCATGTAGAGATGTCATTCAAACCATTTACTTGAAATATGAGGCATACCACTGGGACTGATGAGGCCTGAATATCCCTCATCCAATTATGATCAATGAAAAATAAATGGTCCTTTTCCCCACTTAAACATAAATCTGTCTTGATATTAAATCATATTTTGAACACAATCCTGTATGTTAATGTAACTCTTAATGTGTACAAATGGACTGGTAAAATCATGGGGGTCAATTCATTTTTATAATCTATAATACAATTAAAATTATTAAATTATGTATTACTATTCATTTTTAGTTTTTTTTTAGTTTTGGATTACACTGTTTGGTAATACTATTTATTACTATAGACTTGGAGATGTAGTACTAATAATAGTTATTACTCTGGCATTGGAGGTAGACCCCTTGGTTCCCGGAGGTTGTATTTTCCCGCTCACAGTCCCAGATGGTCTTCAGGTTCTTCACATCGCTACAGTTGAAGCTCTTCTCCCACAGATCAGAAGAACTATTTGATGCTGTATGGTTTTTATAACCACCACGGTCCAGATGACGGCACAGTTTGTCTCCCTCTTTGTCTGACCAGCCATGGCTAGAAACCATCCTGGAACCATCCTGACTGTAAACAAACACATGTCTCTCAAAGTGTCTTCCATGCTGTTTTGGACGTTGTAATCTGATCTTCTGCCAGTCTGAGGAGTAACAGAGACAGAGAATAGTTGATGAAAACCAATAAATAGTAATCAGTTCAAGAGTTGCCTCAGTTCAAGAGGTTACTGGTGTAAACACATATCCTCAGAAAAACAAATAACACACATCCTCCGTTCTTTGGTGCTGAGCTTTAACTGTAAGAACAGTGATAATGAAACAAAGATAGGGCTTGAACTCACTTTTCTACCACAGTCCATGTTCACAAATGGACTGTTACTGTAACATGCACATTACCTGTACAACACTTATTTAAGTGATGTCTCCAGGACTTTTTTTTATGTTATCCTTTAAGCCTAAATGTTTTACTCTACCTCTGTGCTTTTTACATTTCTTGACAGATTGAAAGTATTAAATCAGTCAATCAAAAGTCAGGTGGAATCAGATGAAAGCATGTAAAACGTACCAGAACACTGGAGGCCACCAAGAGAACAATGTCCTTTGTCCTGTAAAGTAATGTTACAGTCTGCCACCTTGTGGCTGTTTGCAGGACAGCTCAGTCCTGACACAACTTCAGGTGGACTTTGCGGTAAAGGTCCAAAGAATTCAACAGGCTCGCCGGTCTCTCCACATTGCAGCTCTCTGCAGATGGTATTTTGGATATTGGTGTCATTCAGGGTTTCTTTACAGACAGGGTGTCGTTGGCCTCCATAGCGTATCTTCACATTTCCAGAACAATGATCTCTGGAATCCTTGAAATCAGCCTTGACAGTGGCTGCATGGAAACAGTATAAAAACTTCATGTGAAACATGTATATATATTTAAAAAAAGGTCAGGTACACATACATATATACATATACACATACACATACACATACACATACACATACACATACACATACACATACACATACACACATACATATACAATAAATAATATTTCTTAAATAAATAAATATACTTTAACGATTACTGGTAATATGAACTCGTATGTGTGCTTTACTACAGACTGGTTCCAAATCTTTCCTTTCTTTACACAACTCTTGAACATGTTGTCTCTACCCCGCTTTCTCTCAGTCTCTCACAGAACAACATGCTGGATCAAATCAGCCAAACTCCACTGAAACGGCAATTCTCAAAGTCAGAGAAGCTCTCCATGCTGCCTTGGCTGCCTTCCACTCTGCAGTCCTAATTCTACTAGACCTATCAGCAGCATTTGACACAATGAACCTGACACCCTTTCTAACCATGCCATCATCACTGAGACAGAACTTATTCTCTTTGCACTCGTATGTGACTTTTTACCGTCTGTTGTTGAACTAGGGTTCATGCTTACTCTGCTTTCACACTTGTCAATCAGTCTGGATAAGATCGTCTGCTAAATGCATAAATTGTATTTGTAATTGCAATTTTATACAGTACCAGACCAATCATGAAATTATTTGAAGTCCAGCATGGGCAAACAGAACAAGAAGCATCAATATAAGCGGATGTAAATGGAGTGAGACAATCACACAAACAAACACACCATTCACAACATTACACAATGGACATATGTTTCTCCACTATTTATATTTGATTATTGTTATCTTATGTTTTTGTCTGAACAATAATGCATCATCATGCTCTTACTTTCACAGATGACATGAGCAGTGGAAGTGCATGGGACAGAGTCATTGTACT
This sequence comes from Gymnoscopelus microlampas, assembly GCF_963454915.1. Taxonomy (NCBI): domain Eukaryota; kingdom Metazoa; phylum Chordata; class Actinopteri; order Myctophiformes; family Myctophidae; genus Gymnoscopelus; species Gymnoscopelus microlampas. The sequence goes on from NC_139958.1 coordinate 40,994,826, forward strand.
TGGCCTTGCAGTGCCACAGTGACGTCTCAGTGCCATTACAGTTGACATTGTCCAGTATTCCATGTTGTCTAGTTCTGGTGGTGCTGGTGTAAATCACCTGCAAGAACACATTCAATGTATTCTTAATAAAACAAAATACATTTCCTTTGCCAGACAAAACATTTCTGAGTGGAATTGTATCTGTATGAGTGTGTGTGTGTGTGTGTGTGTGTGTGTGTGTGTGTGTGTGTGTGTGTGTGTGTGTGTGTGTGTGTGTGTGTGTGTGTGTGTGTGTGTGTGTGTGTGTGCGTGTGCGTGCGTGCGTGCGTGCGTGTGCGTGCGTGCGTGCAGCCAACTATTTCTCTCCACCAGGCCGGGTTGCTTATCCATTGCCTGCAAACTTTGGCAGGTAGCTACTGTTATAGCGCCACCATGAGGCCCAATTGAAAATAAAATGGGTGGAGCCGTAGTCGTTCCTCTTTGGCTGCTGAGAGTGTACATGCAAAGTTAGAGCAGGCTCTACCTGCCCAAAGTGTATCACAGCCCTGCTACACTCCTACCCTCTGGAGCTACCAGGCCCCCCAGGCGACCTTGACCCTGAGGCATTTGACATTGTGGAGCAGTATATATCATAGTGTTTGACGAATTGAAATAAACTAATAAAGCTACTTTTTAATTTACATGCACCCAGCAATATTTATTTTCACACAAAAATGGGGTTGCAATCAGTGGGAAAAGTGGGCATGGCCACTTTTCTGACAAGGAGAGGTTTTGGTGCAAAACAACTGCTTGCAAAGATTCAGAATAATGATAAACACCTAGTTTGACCTCTCATAAGCTATACTTAAGGCAGAATTAAAGGTTGCAGGTATCCCAACTTTCAGCAGCTGTCACAGGTTCCAATACGGAAGTTGAAATTCAACTTTTTAAAATGTGTTACTAGAGAGCTTTACAAACACATGGATGAACACATTTCTTGGTAAGGAATTTATTGTAACGTTGGCCATTTTTCATATGATATTTGCTGACTACTGATTTTGCAAAATTGACCTGCAAGGTTTTTGTAATAATAAGAGCTCACCTTGACACATATATGTGATTCATTGCATATTAACCATAAAGAATAAGAGCTCACCTTGCCACAGCCCAACTCTCTGCAAACCACTTCTCCATCATGTCTGTCCCAGTCTGAACCACACACAGGCTGCAGACCCATAGAACTATTGATATAAACTGCACCATAACAATCACTGGGACTGTGGTTGTCCAGGAGAGTTATGTTGATCTTTTCTGTTAAAACATTAAGGGATTTTACATTGGGGGGAAAATCCATTAAATAAGTGAAATGCATTTAATTGAAATTATAAAATTAAGAAATAATAAACATTCTCTATGTAATCTGTTTTGTATCATCTTTGAAGTCACAGATATTAACAACCTAAATATAGGCATAATACCTGTGTCTAAGCTGCTTAAATGTGCACCGTTTTGTATCCCCAATAAAAGGATACAATATACTTAAAGGGATTCCAGGCAACTATATCAAAAAAATAAAAAAGATATTGTCAAACAGTTAGTACCGTTGACTGACAACCCCTTCAGCCAATGAGCAGTTCATTCTCCTTCAGCCAATCAGCAGCTAATTTTCCCCAGCACCAGCTAATATGACACAAAGGGACTTTAGAAGGGACTATGCCGAAAATAGGTTGCTTTATTCGGATACATACTGTACGTGTCACTGCCCGACCCTGCCGGTTCTCAGATGTTTTATTTATAAATAGGCTCTGTCATGACTCATGATTAATTGACCACATATATGAAGTTAAACAACTAAATTCTATCCAATTCCAAACGCTATCTTAAAAGTAAATTCCGTACCTCTAAAAATACATTTGAGAGCGTTATAAAGTTTTAAAAACGAAAGTAAAAACAAAGCAGAGAAAACAATGGCTACCGTTCCATTTTTATCGGCTGCACTCGGTTCCATTCGGTTTCATGGACGCGCACGGACGCGCACATGCGTGCGTTTCATTTACGCCCCGGACAGAGCCGGATACCCGGATGTCAAAACATAAATTGTAGGGAAAATACGGATTTCAGAAAGAGGACTGTGTTTCAATGCAGGAAAACGGGAGGCATGCGATAATCCGACAGACCTTTTCTCCGACTATGTGGCATCCGCTTGCGGTTAGGGTTAGGGTGCGGGTTTGGTTCGGGTTTAGTATTGAAACGTCGGAGCGCTGCGCTGTCGGAGGAATGCGCTGTCGGATTAACGTACTGCACCCCAGGAAAACACCCCAGCATCATTATATATTGGCTGATAGAGGGGGAAAAATGCAAAATATATATAGATATTTTTAAATGTAGGCTTAAAGTTACCTAGAATCCCTTTAAGATGCCATGAAATTAAACTTATGTATTTTATGTAATGTTTTCCTACTGTGTGTGTGTAAAGCAAGATAAATATCATGGTCTAGCTTAAAACTTAACAACACAGGAGTTGACTCATTTTTCTTCTTACTGTGCTGAAACTATGAGATGTATAAAATCTATTCTACAGGATATTACCTGAGCAGTTCAGTGTCGGTGGAACTGATTGGCTCCTGTCACAGGTAAAGTTGTGTGTGACACTGACTCCACATCTCAGTTGTTTGCACATAATATCAGCTGTTATTTTGGTGTTTTCATTGCAGGTAATATTCCAAATGTCACCATCCTCCACCACCAAGGTTCCAGAACAGACATTGTCCCCGTCTTCTAGCATGGGGTGATCTGTTAACAGACATGAACATGTACCAACACTTTAACATACATCTTTATGTGAAAATGTACCAACACTTTGGCATTGAACTTTTGAACATTCATTGAACAGCAAAGAAATGCATACATATCATATACAGTAGCTACGATATAAAATAAAAAAATATATACAGTAGCTACTAGCTGCAATATAAAATACATATTATATACAGTACCTACTATATAAAATACATATTATATACAGTACCTACTATATAAAATACAAAATGAAATATGGTAACTACTATATAACATTCAAAATTAAATACAGCAATTACTACAAACAAAATTCAAAATGCTTAAGTATAGACTCCTGCAGTACACTCCTGCAGAGTGTCTCTTATTACAAGTATATTAATGTATTCACCTGAACAGTAGACAGACACCAGTCCTCCAGCACACCGGCCCAGGACCGTCTCACACTGCCCAAGACTGGACTCAGAGCCCAGGCAACGGACGTGGTAAACATCTGACACAGTTCCTTCATGTTTGCTAAAGGGCAGAGCATTGCCACAGCCCAGCTCTCTGCAAACTATTTGTGAATGTTTGTCATCCCAGTGATCCCCGCACACCCTGATGCCATCGAACTTCACCTCACCAGAACAGTATGGTAGGCTAACCACAGGGTTATCTGGGAAAACAGAAATAACAACAAATCAACATAAATAAATACATCCCTAATCCCACAACCGCACAGATGTGATAGCGCTGAAACAATTATGTTATGGGGTCATGTAGAGATGTCATTCAAACCATTTACATGAAATATGAGGCATACCACTGGGACTGATGAGGCCTGAATATCCCTCATCCAATTATGATCAATGAAAAATAAACTGTCCTTTTCCCCACTTAAACATAAATCTGTCTTGATATTAAATCATATTTTGAACACAATCCTGTATGTTAATGTAACTCTTAATGTGTACAAATGGACTGGTAAAATCATCGGGGTCAATTCATTTTCATAATTTTTGGGGCGGTGTAACCGCCCCCTAAGTGAGGTTTGGACACTGACCAATCCTGCACCGTGATTGGCCAATAGTCTACAACGCAGTCTACAACCCTAACCCTTCCACAGTCAATGCAAATCTATTCTTTTGCAAAGTCAGCCAATCACATTACAGCTAGTGTCATCACCACTAGCTGTAATGTGATTGGCGGACTTTGCAAATTCAGGACTGTGATTGGCTAGCGAAACACATGACACATGTGCAGCCCTATGAATAGCAGTATGGACTTAAAAAAATAAATTTATGTTTTTTTTAAGTGAGTCATGTTGTGATGACCACACACCGCCCACTTCACACTGGGTGTGATTTTTAATACAATTAAAATGATTAAATGATGTATTACTATTCATTTTTTGTTATTTTAGTTTTGGATTACACTGTTTGGTAATACTATTTATTACTATAGACTTGGAGATGTAGTACTAATAATAGTTATTACTCTGGCATTGGAGGTAGACCCCTTGGTTCCCGGAGGTTGTATTTTCCCGCTCACAGTCCCAGATGGTCTTCAGGTTCTTCACATCGCTACAGTTGAAGCTCTTCTCCCACAGATTAGAAGAACTATTTGATGCTGTATGGTTTATATAACCACCACGGTCCAGATGGCGGCACAGTTTGCCTCCCTCTTTGTCTGACCAGCCATGGCTAGAAACCATCCTGGAACCATTCTCACTGTAAACAAACACATGTCCCTCAAAGTGTCTTCCATACTGTTTTGGAAGTTGTAATCTGATCTTCTGCCAGTCTGAGGAGTAACAGAGACAGAGAATAGTTGATGAAAACCAATAAATAGTAATCAGTTCAAGAGTTGCCTCAGTTCAAGAGGTTACTGGTGTAAACATATATCCTCAGAAAAACAAATAACACACATCCTCCGTTCTTTGGTGCTGAGCTTTAACTGTAAGAACAGTGATAATGAAACAAAGATAGGGCTCGCAACTCACTTTTCTACCAGAGTCCATGTTCACAAATGGACTGTTACTGTAACATGCACATTACCTGTACAACACTTATTTAAGTGATGTCTCCTGAACTTTTTTTATGTTATCCTTTTAGCCTAAATATTTTTCTGTACCTCTGTGCTGTTTACATTTCTTGACAGATTGAACGTATTAAATCAATCAATCAAAAGTCAGGTGGAATCAGATGAAAGCATGTAAAACGTACCAGAACACTGGAGGCCGCCAAGAGAACAATGTCCTTTGTCCTGTAAAGCAATGTTACAGTCTGCTAGCTTGTGGCTGTTTGCAGGACAGCTCAGTCCTGACACGACTTCAGGTGGACTTTGCGGTAAAGGTCCAAAGAATTCAACAGGCTCGCCAGTCTCTCCACATTGCAGCTCTCTGCAGATGGTATTTTGGACATTGATGTCTTTCAGGGTTTCTTTACAGACAGGGTAACGTTGGCCTCGATAGAGTATCTTCACATTTGCAGAACAATGATCTCTGGAATCCTTGAAATCAGCCTTGAGAGTGGCTGCATGGAAACAGTATAAAAACGTCATGTGAAACAGTTTTTCTATGCATGTACAGAGATAACAGTATGTAGATTTACTACAGACTGGTTTCACTTCTTTCCTTTCTTTTCACAACTCTTGAACATGTTGTCTCTACCCCGCTTTCTCTCAGTCTCTCACAGAACAACATGCTGGATCAAATCAGCCAAACTCCACTGAAACGGCACTTCTCAAAGTCAGAGAAGCACTCCATGCTGCCTAGGCTGCCTTCCACTCTGCAGTCCTAATTCTACTAGACCTATAGCAGCATTTGATACAATGAACCTGACACCCTTTCTGACCGTGCCATCATCACTGAGACAGAATTTATTCTCTATGCACTCGTATGTGACTTTTTACCGTCTGTTGTTGAACTAAGGTTCATGCTTACTCTGCTTTCACACTTGTCAGTCACTCTGGATAAGATCATCTGCTAAATGCCTAAAGTGTATTTGTAATTGCAATTTTGTACAGTACCAGACCAATCATGAAATTATTTTGAAGTCCAGCATGGGCAAACAGAACAAGAGGCATCAAGCTAAGGGGATGTAAATAGGGTGAGACAATCACACAAACAAACACACCATTCACAACATTACACAATGGACATATGTTTCTCCACTATTTATATTTGATTATTGTTATCTTATGTTTTTGTCTGAACGATAATGCATCATCATGCTCTTACTTTCACAGATGACATGAGCAGTGGAAGTGCATGGGACAGAGTCATTGTACTTGGCCTTGCAGTGCCACAGTGACGTCTCAGTGCCATTACAGTTGACATTGTCCAGTATTCCATGATGTCCAGTGCTGGTGGTGCTGGTGGAAATCACCTGCAAGAACACATTCAATGTATTCTGAATAAAATACATTTCCTTTGCCACACTTAACATTTCTGATTTGAATTGTATCTGTGTGAGTGTGTGTGTGTGTGTGTGTGTGTGTGTGTGTGTGTGTGTGTGTGTGTGTGTGTGTGTGTGTGTGTGTGTGTGTGTGTGTGTGTGTGTGTGTGTGTGTGTGTGTGTGTCGCGTGCGTGTGTGCGTGCGTGTGTGAACTGTATGTAGACGAATCACAGGGAAACTATTTCTCTCCGCCAGGCCGGGTTGCTTATCCATTGCCTGCAAACTTTGGCAGGTAGCTACTGTTATAGCGCCACCATGAGGCCCAATTGAAAATAAAATGGGTGGAGCCGTAGACATTTCTCTTTGGCTGCTGAGAGTGTGCGTACAAAGTTTCACGGCAATCGAACATGATATTGTGGCATTTTGTGCAAAACAAGCCCCACCCACAAACGTAGCCAATCGGAATGGACACCGCCGGTGTGGGAGTATAGCGGGCTCTACCTGCCCAAAGTGTATCACAGCCCTGCTACACTCTTACCCTCTGGTGCTACCAGGCCCCCCAGGTGACCTTGATCCTGAGGCATTTGACATTGTGGAGCAGTATATCATAGTTTTTGAGAAATTGAAATAAACTAATAAAGCTACTTTTTAATTTACATGCACCCAGCAATATATATTTTCACACAGAAATGTGGTTGCAATCAGTGGGAAAAGTGGGCATGGCCGCTTTTCTGACAAGGAGAGGTTTTGGTGCAAAACAAATGCTTGCAAAGATTCAGAATAATGATAAAGACCTAGTTTGACATCTCATAAGCTATATACTCAAGGCAGAATTAAAGGTTGCAGGTATCCCAACTTTCAGCAGCTGTCACAGGTTCCAATACGGAAGTTGAAGTTCAACTTTTTAAAATGTGTTACTAGAGAGCTTTACAAACACATGGATGAACACATTTCTTGGTAAGGAATTTATTGTAACGTTGGCCATTTTTCATATGATATTTGCTGACTACTGATTGTGCAAAATTGACCTGCAAGGTTTTTGTAATAATGAGAGCTCACCTTGACACATATATGTGATTCATTGCATATTAACCATAAAGAATGAGAGCTCACCTTGCCACAGCCCAACTCTCTGCAAACCACTTCTCCATCATGTATGTCCCAGTCTGAACCACACACAGGCTGCAGACCCATAGAACTATTGATATAAACTGCACCATAACAATCACTAGGACTGTGGTTGTCCAGGAGAGTTATGTTGATCTTTTCTGTTAAAACATTAAGGGATTTTACATACCGAATACATCCATTAAATAAGTGAAATGCATTTAAATTAAATGATAAAATGAAGACACAAAGAAGCATGCTCTGTTTAATCTATTTTGTATCATCTTTGAAGTCACAGAAATGATTGACCAAAGGTGAGGCATGTAGTCTAAACTGCTTAAATATGCACTATTAAGTATCCCAAATGAAATGATACAAAATACTTAACAAGGCTACCATAAAAAATTAACATATGGCTTTTATATAATGTTTTCCTGCTGTGTGTGTAAAGAAAGATAAAAAGCATTGACAAACTTAAAGGTTTCATGACATTTAGATTTACAAAACACTAAAAGTCTTCATCATGGTCCTTCAAACGTGTATTAACACATTAAATGCCAGGTATTATTTAATCAATTATTTAGCTGCTGCCAGCATTTTTCACCTTGTTTTGACGATCTGTGGAGCGCTGCAGAATCCACTACGTGCATGCTGATGTAAATAAAAAGTGTCTGTAGGGTGGGGGAGGGTCTGATCTATCCACTGGATAAACCTTTTTTTACTGCGATCGGCCATTTTGTCCTGGGCGGCAGTTGAATGACAGACGTTTTCACCAAAAAAAGAGAAAGGAGTGTTTTTCTAAAACTAATAAAGAAGGAGGGGACAGGAGTGTCATTTTTTTGGGATGACGTCACATCTGTCCATTCCTTCTTTCAGGGTCCCAGGATCATTCCTAAATTGCGTTAGAGCACCCTCTTTGAAATTTTCAGGAGAGGGGGCGGGATTAATGGACTGTGACATCAAAGTCCAGGGGCCAATCCCAGCTCCTTTTTTAGCCTAATTATTCAGATAACTCCAGACCACAGAAAATCCAATGAATGTTCAAAGTTCAGTTTTTTGGATGTGATTGAGGTCATGAAACAAAACAAAAAAAAAAACGAAACAAAAATGAATGTCATAAAACCTTTAAAGCTTAACACAGGAGTTGACTCCTTTTTCCAAACCAGCTGCTGTGCTGAAACTATGAGATGTATGAATATTAATATTACCTGAGCAGTTCAGTGTGGAGGGAACTGATTGGCTCCTGTCACAGGTAAAGGTGTGTGTGACACTGACTCCACATCTCAGTTGTTTACACATCATATCAGCTGTTATTTTGGTGTTTTCATTGCAGGTAATATTCCACATGTCACCGTCCTCCACCACCAAGGTTCCAGAACAGACATTGTCCCCGTCTTGTAGCCGTAACATGGGGTGATCTGTTAACAGACATGAAAATGTACACTTTAACATACATCTTTATGTGAAAATGTACCAACACTTTAACATACATCTTTATGTGAAAATGTACCAACACTTTAACATACATCTTTATGTGAAACTGTACCAAAACTTTGGCATTGAACATTTGAACATTCATTGAACAGTGCACAAATGCATTATATTTTGTGTGTATGTGCGCATTCATAATATAAGTCTGTGTGTGTGTGTGTGTGTGTGTGTGTGTGTGTGTGTGTGTGTGTGTGTGTGTGTGTGTGTGTGTGTGTGTGTGTGTGTGTGTGTGTGTGTGTGTGTGTGTGTGTGTGTACACACATCTGTATAGACATGTATGACACATATGCATGTAACTTGCTCTATAAGGCTATATACAGAAACGCATCAGAATAAAGAAAATGTTTAAATGAGTTCAGTCTTCCAAACAGAGTGCTGCTTCTTTCCACATATTCATGCATGTCTGTATGTGTGGTTTGTAGCTGTTGGAGATTAAAAAGCACAGTGAAGTAATATAAACAAACATACCTGAACATGTGACGAAAGCAGGTTTAGAGCATGTAGCATTCAGAGGGTCTTTAGGATCACACTGCCACAGATGGTCTTCATTTCTGGTGCCTGTACAATGAATTCTCTTCTTGCCTTTGGAGGTGAATCCCTCTGGTGAGGTCATTTTGGTCGGGTCAGGCACATCTTTTGCGACTCCACATTTGAGGTTGTTGCAGACAAGGTCAGCTTGTTCCTTTCCTTTAACATGAGATATTTTATTTGGAATTATTTGAGAAATACTACCGCTGCTGCTGCTGCTGCTGCTGCTGCTGCTGCTGCTGCTGCTGCTACTGCTACTGCTACTACTAATAAGAGCCCGGACTGGACAAATTCACAAAAGAAAGTGAGAAAGGGAATAATTTCATGCTGTTCAATCAAGGTAGTGTAACTCTTACCCCAGTTGTCAGAACAAACATAGTGTTGTGAATTTTCCTCATTTGACGTTGTGTTGAATTGGACAGCTCCGGCACATTTAAAACCATCCAAACTTATTTCAATCTTATCTACAAGTAGAAAGAAAAAGAAAGAAAGAAACACAAATCACATTTTAAAACAATGACTGGGAAATTAAAGTTATGTGATGTCCATCACTCACCACAGCTTAATTTAAAAAAAATAAAAAACATGTTACTGTATCAATGTTGTTCCAACCTCAAGAAAGTTTAATAAACTGGAATGGAAATATTTTCATGACTTTTCTACAATGGTGTAAATAATCATAATAAGAAGAGGGGAATAAATATTCTGAGAAAAAACCCGAAAACGTTAGAATATGCTGTGAGAATATAGTTATGATAGAAGCTTTTGGGAAACCTCATGAACTGGATCTGATCATCTCTGTATGACATGTTTTAGTATATTTCTAGATAAACACAATACGTTTTAATCACAAAGAAATATCCCCTCACCAGGATTTAAGGATTGAATTTGCCTGAATCCCTCCCTACCTATACCAAAAACAAGGACTAAGCCTGGAACTACCTTCATGCGTGCGTGCGTGCGAATGCAACAAAACAGTCAACAACAAGGTGATGATATGAATACTGAGGTGTGTTCTTACCCGAACATGTGATCCATTTAACTGAGTCCTGAGTGGAAACATTGACCCCCCAATCACTGAAGTTCTGGCAGTTCCACAGCTGATCCTCGGTCCCGTTACAGTTCACACCATTGATCCATACCTTATCAGGAATATTAGTTATATTATGTTTCATTATATGGGTACAGTTCATATTATTGAATATTAGTTATATTGTGTATCATTATATAGGTACAGTTTACATTATTGATCCATACCTTATCAGGTATATTAGTTATATTGTGTTTCATTATGTATGAAGATCCATTCATAGCCTGTCCACAGCCAATACTCCTACACACCACATCTTCATTGTTCTGGTTCCAGTTATCATGACCAACGAGGCCCCATTCATCATTATGTATTTCCATGTAACCCTCACATGGGTTGGAGCCACCTTTAAGGATCAGCCTGGATCCTTCATGGTTACATTTCATGTTAAATGTACATATACACTATTTCAAAAACAAACTAGATAAAGTGCTCCTCGGAGCACAGGTCTCCGCCAGGTCAGATACGTTATTGTGGCCTCCTGGTGGCGCTATAATAGGCCAATGTGAAAAGGGTGCCATTTATTCTTAGGTCGTTCACGGCAATCGGACACTGCATTCATGATTTGAAGCATTTTGTTCCAAAAATGTGTTTTGCTAAATTAGACCTGCTGGTGGCGCTATAACAGGCCAATGTGAAAAGGGTGGCATTTCTTCCTCGGCCTAGTGGGAATGTGCGTGTGAAATTTCATGGAAATCGCACGCTGCGTTCATGGTTTGAGGCAGTTTGTTCAAAACGGACCAATCCTGCAAACTTTGGATGGCAACCTTAACCAATAAGGATGGAATATGGGAAATCGGACAGATCAGGGTTGATCACATGACTATAGAGATACTGTGTACCGATTTGCATGACGTTTGGTTAAAAACTGTAGGAATAATGTGAAAAAATGGGTTTTGCACAAATCGGCCTCCTGGTGGCGCTATAACAGGCCCATGTGAAAAATTTGAGGCAGAGGTTCTGAATTGGCATCCAGGGAGTGTGTGTGCACAGTTTCGCAGCGACCGGGCCAACGGTGCCGGAGATTTGGTGGTAACACACGGACACACGGACACACGGACGGACGGACGGACGGACACACGGACGGAGGGTAAAACATACTCTCTCGCCATGCCTTACGGCCTGGCGGAGACAACAAACAAACAAACAAGCAAAAGCCGATAAACCCACTAATGTAAGCCACAAATGTGGAAAGTTTAATTGTGTTAAATGTTGTGAATCTGGTAATATGAAATATATGAATTTACAAAATCCTCAGTCCCGGCTGTAAATATTGACCCACTGTAGACCATTAGTTTCATATTAGAACCAACAGCAGTGAGTTATGAACATCTATAGAACCAACAGCAGTGAGTTATGAACATCTATAGAACCAACAGCAGTGAGTTATGAACATCTATAGAACCAACAGCAGTGAGTTAAAAACATCTATAGAACCAACAGCAGTGAGTTATAAACATCTATAGAACCAACAGCAGTGAGTTATGAACATGTGATTGTTGGAGACTCCACAACCTAGATGACACATACAGTTGTCATGTTTTACCCTGAACTGAGGGAAAATAATACATGAGGGAGCATTGGACTGAACCCACAAAGACAAGAAGTCTTTGTAATAAGCTAGCACACACACACACACACACACACACACACACACACACACACACACACACACACACACACACACACACACACACACACACACACACACACACACACACACACACACACACACACACACACACACACACACACACACACAGTTTTTAACTCATTCCCTGCCAAGGAAGGTTAGTGAAAATTAAACCAGGGATAGACCAGGGATGCACAGATAGAGTGCTAGAGCACCTGCCGTTTTGCCCTCTGGACAAGCAAGTGCCCTTTTGAAAGTTGGTGACATGGTGACATTGATCAATTCTGGATTAAAGCTTCTAATATATTAACAATGCCCCAAATGTGCGTTCAGACATCCCCCTACATGCCGTGCCCCTCCCTTCCCTCTCAACGTGAACGTGCAGTGCAAGGGGGGGCGGGTCTACAGAGGTGCGCTACAGCAGCCACACACAGACATCTCCTCTCCTCCCCGGCCCGCAAACTCCAAAGAGTTGAAAAGACTCATCTCTGCTGATTTAATCTAAGGGATTGTACTATCTAGTCCTATGAGCTCAATATTGGGCGTAGCTGAATTGGGAACTCCTTCTATGGTTAGGGCTGAGTCATGGTGACATGAGCTTGACGTCAGAGGTCCGCCCGGCCAGCCAACCAGGCCGCCGGCCCGTCCTCCATTTAGTCAGTCAATCATTATTAATTGCAATAAAATTCATATTTACCTTCACAAACAACACCAGCATCTTCTCTGTGTTCACAGTTGTGCTCTCCAATCACCCTATGGCTGCACTGTGAAAGCTGTGACTCACTGCCTGAACAGCTAACATCATCCAACCAGATGTTTCCATCACCCTGTCCGAAGCGGGCTCCCCCTGGTGCTGACAGAGCTGTTCCACAGCCTAACTGTCTACACACAACCCGGGCATCATCCAGATCCCAAAGATCATCGCACACCGTCCCCCAGCTGTCACGGTAGAACACCTCCAATCTGCCTGAACAGGAGTTTGAACCACCGACCAGCCTCACTGAATAATCACCTGAACGAGAAGAAAAACATTACAACATGACAATAATCAGCCGGAAAGAAAGCTTACCTACATGCAGGAGTGACCTCATAATAAAGATTTGGCATGACACATAAACTGTATACACTATATAGAATATATTGATTATATACAGTAATTATATTGATTGTACCAGAGATGGTAATGTTGATGGACTGGCTGAGTTGTCCTGACTGAGACTCACACCAGTAAACACCACTGTCCTCAGGATACAGCACCTTCTGACAGGTCTCTCCTACACAGAATCACAATGAAACAAAGAGGAATCAACCAATCAATCAATCAGTCTGAATGGCAGACTATATCCATCTACAGTATCTATATCTATACCTACATACCGTGGATACTTCCCCATTCATTGTTGCATGTTCCATCCTCCTTCCCCTCACTGGTCTTTCTTCTCACAGACCACCCTGGCACAGACTTCCCTTCCTCACAGCTCAGTGTGATGGACTGACCTCTAAAGAACTGAGATCTGTCAGGACTGACTCTCAATGACACTATATGGGAAAAGAGATAGAGAGAGAGAGAGAGAGAGAGAGAGAGAGAGAGAGAGAGAGAGAGAGAGAGAGAGAGAGAGAGAGAGAGAGAGAGAGAGAGAGAGAAATTAAGAAAAATATGTGTGATAAAAGTGAGTTCTTAGAAGAGATTTTGAAAGAGGACACTGAGTTTGTCTTCCTGAGATCCCCAGGCAGGGAGTTCCACAGCCGAGGGTCCCTTGAACACGGCAAAAGCCTGGTCGCCCTTATAGTGACAGGGCGAGACTTTGGAACCGTCAACAGGACCCTGCTGGATGATCTCAGGCAGCAGCCTGGCTTACAGGGAGTTAAAAGATCACAGATATACACAAGTTGTGAATGAAATGCATGTCCCACCCGGTTGTACAATACCCCTCCTGTTGTACGCCTGGTGTTAGTGTAGGACCCAGGACCCTATCTTGTGCACCGCCTGTAGAAATACTCTGTTACAAGTAAAAGTCCGGAATTCAACATGTACTTGAGTAAAAGTACAAAAGTATTGGTATCAAAATGTACTTAAAGTACCAAAAGTGGAAAGTACTCATTATGCAGAATATCCCATTTCACAAGTTTTCAAATGTAATGTATAAAAATCTTTTGAAAATAGCAGATCTACAAGCTCATAATGCGTCGCATTGTGACGCATTGTGAGCTTGTAGATTGGCTATTTTCAAAGGGCCGCAATGTATATAGGGCTGAAGTGGCTAATGTATGTTTTGTAATAATAATCAAACTCTACAAAGTAACTAGTAACTAAAGTTTTCAAATAATTCTAGTGGAGTAAAAGTATACTATTTGCCTCTGAGATTTGCCTCACTTATATACCTGGGCATTTGGCTAGATGCCAAGCTCTCATTTAAGGTTCACGTGGAGAACCTAATCAAAAAATCAAGGACAAGTTTTTTTCCAGCAGAAAGACTATAATTCAATCAGTAATAATGTCTGTTTTTGACTATAGGGATGTACTGTAATACAGAAATAGAAATATTGAGGAACTAGGAGAAACAATCGCCAATCTTAATGCAGAAAAAGAAAATGTGGACAGGAATATCGAGGAATTAGGAGAAACAATGAGAGAGAAGGAGCGTCAGAGGGTAGTGTCAGCGATGATGAAGACAGGATGGAATCAGACGCTAGGAACAGAGATACTGTGATAGTGTTAAGCAGTGATGAGGAGAGTGACATAGAGGAGTTGCAGCAGGGGAGTGAGGAGCACAGGGAGGTGGAGTTAGAACAGGGTCCAGAGGCGACACCCCAACAGCAGCAGCTGATAAGGTTGATGTTGCAACGACCACAATCACCAGGCCGCATCATCACCAGGTTGCATAATTCCCTGGTCTACATGCCTTCCACTCCAGGAAGGGGGAATTCACCTACCCCTCCATCATCACCGGACAGTCCATAAGAGAATCAGTTGGCGATGAGGGAGATCAGAGCGATCCTCCACCATATTGTTTCATATATTCATTGTATGGATGCCTTATGCCTAAACTGGGTTCATTTGATGAACCGAGTACTGAGGAGGGTACTTAAAATCTTTTTCTGTTTCAAGCTTGAATGCAAGGGGTTAAAATTAAGATGTGAGAAAAGACAGGGCCACTGCAGTGTGTGTGAGAATGACGAAATAGGTTAGCAGTAAAACAAACAGCTAGAAAAGAGGAACTTCTAGTGGAGGACAGGAAACCATGAAAGCTGGGCGAGGAGCCAAAAAGTAGAGAGAGTGTGACTTTGAGAAGAAAGAGTAGAAATACTCTACTATTTTTACTCTACTCTCTATAAGAATAAAAATACTTAAAGACAGTAAAAGGTAAAGGAAATAAGAAGAGATGGAGTAACAAAATAATGATAAAGTGTGGTAATGCTTACTATATTCTTAAAGATTGTTGAAGAGTAAATGCTTTACACTTAAATAAGAGTTTATTTGGGTTAGTCAGCAGACGATAAGTAAACTGAGATAAATAGTCTAGATAGGAAAATAATGGTCACGACTAGTGTATAGGGTAACAGCTACTGAGACTATGGAAACATTATTTCCCTAAGGTTATTGCATATGGTGAAATAGTGTGTAAGAATAGGGAAGAGGTGATATGTCCCAGACATAGATTAAAAGGGTCATGACGCATCAAGCACAGCCACGCTGACCATGGGGTAATAAACGGGATATGGTCAAGAGAACGTGGGTGGTAGGACAAATAGGATGGGCCAAAATGCCCTTTATAAACAATGTTCAGAGAGCAAGTTGTTGAGAGACTTTGTGCACTGTCGTTAGAGACCTGGGGTATGTTAGAGTAATCTCACCATATCACCCGAGTTGGGGAATTAGCCTCTGACTTGTGCGAATATGGAATTTAGATGCTTAATAATAGATGGGGTAGAAAAATCTGCCAAAAACATAGTGCGTGTATGAGACTAAAAGATCTCCCATTTTGATGATGGGTCTTATAAGGGGCCTCACCCTTTATAGCCTATTAATAGGTTGTAGTCAGGCGAGGGAAAGATTGTACGCCTTATACCTCGCTCTGCTTTAAAATAGACATCGGGTAGAAAGAAGGAATCTGGATTATTGGAAGGAACTACCAGAAGGCCATATTTTAGTTATGTCTTGTTTTATCACAGCATGGGAGGGTAAGAGTATATGTATTTGAGATCTATTTGGAAAGAACTTTAATATTCTCATGTATGTGATATGGATTAATTTGTAACAGCTTAATTGAACATTGTATTCAATCTACTTACTTTTACCTGAATCTTCTGCTTAAAGCTGTAAGCAATACTATAATACATTTTACATTTCCTGCATTTAAAAGAGAAGTTATTTTACACACTTTGGGAATAATTCCCCTTATTTGGTTTATCTCCTTCAAAGACTAAAAATAGATTTGTGCATATATATATATATATATATATATATATATATATATATATATATATATATATATATATATATATATATATATATATATATATATATATATATATATACATACATATGTGTATATGTATGTGTATATGTATATATATATATATATATATATATATATATATATATATATATATATATATATATATATATATATATATATATATATATATATACATACATATGTGTATATGTATGTGTATATGTATATGTATATATGTATATATATATATATATATATATATATATATATATATATATATATATATATATATATAAGGATTTTATGGGTTACCTCTAACCCCATGGTATTGATTAAAAGGGTTTAGTCATTATTAGAAACAACACCCTGGATTTTGACATTGTTAATAAATTCAGAATAATCAAACCAGTAATCACAATAACTTGCACGCGATTAGTAGGATAGCCAATAGTAATTAAGGTGATTATAGGCATCGAGGGATTAATGGGTTGTTCCTGGTCGATGCCTATAGCTGAAAAAGGGTGTGGCCTTAAGATGGAGATTGGTTAACGAACTGGAGTGAATATCTTACGCCATAGGCTTAAGTGCTTTCTATGAATGAATTGAAGGGTTAGTTCACTCGAATAGAAAATTACCTGTTAGTCAGAGAAGCCTATACGGGACGGACGTACCTCCGTAAACCGCCCGGCGACAATATGCATGCTTCACTTTCCACACTGAAGCCTCTGGAAGCAGTCTACCACAGTGCCCTGCGTTTTATTACTGGCGATTACTTATCTCACCCATCACTGCATTTTATATGATAAAGTGGGTTGGCCATCTCTCGCAGTTCGTAGAGAGCAACATTGTATTTTATTTATTTTTAGGGCCTTGTGTGGTAAACTTCCTTTATACCTACCCTCGCTTTTGAAACCAAACGTAAGAGCAGTGAACAAGGAAAGAAGGCTTTCATATAAAATGGAACAAACTTCAGGACTCTTTGAAACTGGTGCGATTGGTCTCAATAGAGACATTTAGGGTGCTTCTCGAGGACACACTACATAGTGATTGCACCTGCTTCATGTAAAACTATGTTTATTTGTATGTGACATTATAATGTGATTCAAATGTTGGTTATTGTTATTCATTATGTATGTATTGTATTTTATATGCTATTATCAGGGCGTCCTTGAAAAATAGAGCTTGCTCTCAATGGGCTTCCCTGCATAAATAAAGGAAAAAGTAAGAAACAAAGATAGATGTAGTGGAGTAGAAGTAAAAGTACTGAAAATTGGAAATACTCCAGTAAAGTAAAATAACCTAAGAATACATGTACTTAGTTACTTTACACCACTGTCTAACATTATGTTGTACCTGTTCTTACACCCACAGTGTGGTACACAGTACCTCTAACATTATGACCAAACTATTAAAATATGGAGATAAAAGGATCCATGATGTCATCAGAAAATACGGACATTGTGTCAGCATGACATCAGCACACACACACACACACACACACACACACACACACACACACACACACACACACACACACACACACACACACACACACACACACACACACACACACACACACACACACACACACACACACACACACACACACACACACACACACACAGGCCCATGGTGAAAAAGGTGACAGCGTGCAGCGTGCGGCGCAACATTTTGGGGGATACCAAACACGTTTTGGGGGGGTGGGACACTACAAGGTTATACTACACTTGAGTCAATCAGTACAAATCTATACTTAGTATTGAGCAAGATATTAACATGAATTCACAGTGAAGTTTACTGTGAATGTGTGTGTTAATCGTTGTCACTATAAAGCCTGACATCCATGCTGGAATATTTGTATAAGGACAATATAGCAAATACTAGACCAGATAAATTAACACTTTATTATAGAATTCTCTTTTTTTCTGGACATAGTCATTTAAAATGTAAAAGGTGATCTTACTCTGTTCTTCCCTGCCACTATAATAAGATGGTAAGGTAAAATGAGCCAGTGGGTAAATTGAACCATCCCCTTTATCTAGAAAACTATAAAACTAGAAAAAGGTTCTGAATAAGAAACTTATAAGAAACTTATTTAAGTAGATTTATATTGTTTAAATAACCGTTAAGAAAATAAATACGACTATTTGCAAGGGAAATGTGTTATTAAATTATTTTTGATAAGTGAATACATTATTTGTTCAAGTTTAAACTTTTAAAAACTTTTTAGAAGTCGTATTTTTTTATAATTTTTTTGTCATAGATGCTTACTCATAATTTCGATTGATAGAAGACATCCTGAAATAAGGGTAGATGTTTAGATCTCATTTTGCCTTGCTTCCAGGACAACTTAAGTGGAAAGTGGCTCAACTTATCCCATTCTCCCCTACCTGAGGGGCTGTTAAATAACAACATTAAATCTACACCGTTTCAAAATCAAAGAATACAGTAACGGTTTGGCAAAGCCTCGCTGATATCCTCCATGTGGAGGGAGCGAGAGTGTACGACACGTATGCGTGCGCGCACATACTGCACACACACACACACACACACACACACACACACACACACACACACACACACACACACACACACACACACACACACACACAGTGCTGAATATATAGATAGATCACAGAATGCCCATTCTAGATTTAGTCCATGAGCCCCAAAATTGAGCAATGACTATCAAAAGAGTGGGCATAACCATACCTATATTAAATTGTTTATAGGGTCAATATAAGTAAATAAATATATGATAACCTTTCCACATAAGCAGCTTTTTCATATTCATCACACATTTTGTTATTTTCCCCATACGTACATGACAGGTGAAAAAATGACAACATTTAAAGAATAGTTATCATAATGAAACTTCCCCAGTTGATTACTTACTTACATGAAGACAATGATTTATCGTACTACAAGTTTTCTGAAATTGTATATTTAAATATGCAAATTAGGCATTTAGTCCATGAGGCAGAGCCCCAAAACATTTGACTCCGACATATTAACAAAATGAAATGAGAATGTTGACTCTGGCTTTGTCCAATGTTCCAATGTTGATTCTGGAAAGTTATGCAAATTCGGGCATATTTTCCTAATGTCTAATTTGCATATTTAAATATACAATTTCAGAAAACTTGTAATACGATAAATCATTGTCTTCATGTAAGTAATCAACTGGGGAAGTTTCATTATGATAACTATTTTTTAAATGTTGTAATCTTTTCACCTGTCATGTACGTATGGGGAAAATAACAAAATGTGTGATAAATATGAAAAAGCTGCTCCTGTGGAAAGGTTATTTTCTTATATTGACCTTATAAACAATTTAATATAGGTATGGTTTTGCCCACTCTTTCGATAATGAAATCTTGTCTGGCTAATTGGGTTGCCAACATTGCCACCCAGCAATACGGGAGGGGTCACACACACACACACACACACATGCCACAAAATGATGCCGCGGCCACCTGAGGGAATCTCACACAAGCACACACACACACTCACGCACGAGTGCACACTGTGCCTGCCCTGTCAACTGAGTGGCACCCCCAGGGTCCTAGCGCCCTTATACAGCACACAAACACACAGGCAGGCCAGGCAGACAGATGCACTGCCTGGAGCATGCACAGAGAGCAAAATGTTTTATATGCATCTTACCTTTTCCCGGGACAAATGACGTCCCGTAAATGATGCGCTTCTTTAGATCAACATACAGGGCGTCCCGACTAATACCAACACGGGACTGTTGGCAACCCTGATTCTAGACTAGATTGTAATCTACTGTAGGTGCTATGCATTGTGGGATGTGTGGTCTGAGAGGTGACAGAAACTTTCCACGGCTTTTTCACAAAAATACAGTTTGATTCTATAAGCTGTGTCTCTAAAACTGGTGGCTCAAATTGTACAACCAATGTTTCATTTCGTAGCAATGATTCTCTAATCTCTACTTACTATGAAGTAAAACATTTTTAAACCAAATATTTTAAAAGACTTAGCCTTTGTCAGATTGGGCCATATGATCCACAGATGATGCATACATTTAGTTTTCATGCCCAATAATTTCTAAATTCAACAACAGATGTATGATACTGTGTTACAACACAGTATTGTTCACAAACATTTTAAAAGTTTAAATAAAAACTTGTCACTTGCCTTCTGAGGTCACGGGGCTGGTGGCTGCTATGCAGAGCAGCAGCAGCAGCTGCAGAAACCACATTGTCACTGTAGCTCCTGACTAGACTGACACACACACAGAGTCATCACAGTGGTTTAACATAGACATAAAAAGGTAGACGCCTCCTCCGACTCTCTGCGTATGCATCTGCGTGCGCTCCTTGAGCAACAACACAGCGTTTGACACTTGAGTATAAATGTTCCTTTAGCCTACTGTACATATTACTGTATTTTATGACATGAAAGGCAGCTATTGTGCTCAGTGACATCGTTACGTTGTTTTATGTTTTTTTGGTACTTTTTAGCCTTCCTTTCTTTATTCATACCACATAGCCACACACAGCTCCAATGTCATCATCAAGTATGCTGACGACATGACAGTGAAAGGCCAGATCGTCAACATTGATGAGTCTGACCACAGAGGTGAGATCAGTTTACTGGCTCTCTGATGCCAGGAGAACAGCCTCGCCCTCTACGTCAACAAGACCATGGAGCTGATGGTGGACTTCAGGAGGCCGAGGAGAGAGCATGTGCAATGCAACCAGCCACTCGACTTGTCTCCACATCTGCGGATGCCGACTCGTTGGGCGCCAGCAGTGGCCGCCCCTCCAAGGAGGGGCCATGCCACATACCATGCCACATGTCATGTCATGTCATGTCACATGCCACACCACATGCCACACCACATGCCATAAGTCCAGGGTAAACTGTTGTGCCCTTATGTGTCTGTTGTTCAGGGTGGACTGCAGGTGCGGTGGTCTCAAAAGCATAAGGGAAAACCGGTATAAAAAGAGTCGCTCTCTGCATAAACTATTAAGGAAGACTCATTAGACAGAGACAAAGAAAATGATTTTTCTTTTATCATTTTTTTCTTTTTGTTTTTTTTACCATGCTCATAAAGTGCTCTGTGCTCAAAGTGAAAGGTGCAAAAAAGCAGCAAACATTTGGGTCATAGGACCTTCGTCAGTATTGTATGAGTGGATCACAGACAGATATGCCGTGGTCTTAGGCGGATATAGTTGATTATGTACGTATATCTCTGCTGTCCGGCCAACTCCAAAATGTTCATTTTTCAGGAAATGACAAAAACAAAACAAAAAGTGGAGTTAGGAGGTTTTGTTCATCATTGATAAGTACAGCTAAATGAACCTCCAAGCTCACAATGAGGTTGGAGGTCAAAAGGGGGTGGAGCCTGGAGTCAGCAAAACCAGCTAACTCCACCCCCCTTTGCTGGACTGCTGGTTTAGCGGAAAGTTTGAGGATCCAATGGAGTTAGCTGGTTTTGTCAGAAGCACTTTGTAATACTTTTCATTTGTTCAATATTGTTTTAATCAACACACAGACGTAAAGGGTGTTCAATAGCACTGAGTTATGGAAAAAAATGCATGGAGTTACTGTAGCTGGTATCTGTCGGACAGCAACGATACGTACATAATTATTGTTAATAGGTCAACTTTTTTTCTACAATTATTGAAGCTGAAATTATGCAACTGATGTACTGCCTAGAGTCACCAATGATTAAAGTGCTCTCAGTTATAAAGATAATAACTACACTCAAATTTTCTCCAGATCCGTCAGTTTGTGAAACAAGTATTTGGTTCATTTCTTCCTAATAACCAGAAGTGGAGAAAAACTGCTCCTAATGTCACCAACGGAGAATGGATTAATTTCAGACAGCTATACATTTATCTCATCTCTTACTGTTGTATACACAGCAATAAAAATAAAAAAAGGAAGAGAGAATTGAGGACAGGGTTGACAGGTGAGTGGTGGGCAGACTGTTTATATAGAGTGAACTCAACTACCCCTCATGTGCACGGCTCAGTTTAATTCAACTGAAAGTAGTACATAGAGGATAGAGCTCATCTTAGGAAAGCCAGGGTGGCTGAAATGTATCCTGAGGCCGACTCAAAGTGCGATCACTGTGCCCAGACACAAGCACACCTCACACACATGTATTGGTCTTGCCCGCAGTTACAACGGTTCTGGTCACTTGTGTTTGACACACTATCGTAGGTTCTAGAAACTGCACTGCAACCCTGTCCATTGCTAGCTATATTTGGCACACAATCAAACCCTTTACAGAGAGAGATCATTGCTTGTGCACGTCTCTTGGCGAGAAGAAGAATAGGCTATTACTATCTTTGAAATCTCCAAAAACACCCTCTCACTCATGGCTTAATGATGTGATGTACTTCTTAAGCTTAGAAAAAAAAATCTCTCTCAGAGGAACCACTGAAGGCTTTTTTGAGGCATGGAGACCTGTCATTGAATATTTCAATAATCATACCTCTCCAGAAATAGAATGCTCTGTGTGCTTCAAGTGTAGCGGACAGTGGATTTCAGAGTCTCTCCCACTGGTGTATGACACAATGACAATGACCCATGATGTGACTCATGACCTTGTTTGTATTTTTGTATTTTTTTTTTTCTGTTACGTTGTTGTTGTTTTTCTTTGTTGTGCTGTTTACTCGTTGTTTTTGTTTAGGGGGGGACTGCATGTTGTCTTTTGGGTTGTTTTGTGATGTGTAAAAGAAGAAAAAAAGGGGGGTGACTTTACATGCAATGACTTTTGCTATATGCTATTTAATTGTACCCAATAAAAAAGTATATATATATATATATATATATATATAGTGTAATAATAATATAATAGTGTAAATGAAACTGAGTCAAACCATGTGAGAGTACCTCAGTCTATTTTAGGAGTGTTTATGTTCCTGTGAAGCTGTGTGTTGGTGCAGGTGGATGTGGTCTGTGGTTACAGAGAGTAGCTTACACCAGTGCTTCTTAAACTGTTTCATGTCAAGGACCCCTAAATTAATTTGTATTTGGCCACGGACCCCCATCTGAAAATATGTTGTGAGCCAGGGAGGGACCCCCATACCACATTTGCGGTGTCAAAAATATAAAAAATATTCAGTCATTTTTCTAAAGTTTTTTTTTTTTTTTTTTTTAAGTCGATATATGGTTAAATTGATTTTGATATATGAACACATTTTTGCTGGGGAAACCCACTTAAGGACCCCTGGGGGTCCCCGGACCCCACTATGAGAACCCCTGCATTAGACCACAGACCACCATAACTCTGAGAGTGTACAAATGGAACCAAATGGACCCATAAGGGTGCATTTGGCTCCATTTGTGCACTCTCAGTCAGAGTTACAGACCCATGAGGGTCCATTTGGTTCCTAACTATCAAATCATTTAGCTGGGGACCCCCTGGAACCCCCTCAAGGACCCCTGGGTGTCCCCGGACCCCACTTTGAGAAGCACCAGCTTACACTTCTCTGGGTTTATAGACGTTTTAGTATTAATGTCTGTCTAAAGGTTATTTTAAAAAAAAAGTGTTTACCTGAAAACTCATAAACCACAGGATGTTTTGACAGTCATCTCTGCTGTATTACATGTTGTTTCTATTTTCTTCTCTCTCTTCTTCAGTTAAGCAGAAAATGGTTCCCAGAAAGAGAAGGGTTTATCTTGTGATCTTCACACCTTGATAAGTGTGTTGGTTTATCTTCATCTTCATCATGGGGTTTGGCTGCAGGGTTGTTGTTTTAGGCCTTGGTGCTTTCATGTCATTTAAAATGAGCAGGTTGTAAATGAATGCAGCCGTCACTTAAACAGATCAAGGTTGGACCTATCAAAAACAAAATATTTTAGTGGGGACCCTGCTTCATCTCTCTCTCAGCTAAGGAGTCATTGGCCTGAAAAACATTGAAGACACCTGGTCTAAAAAAACGAAACAAAAAAACACATTATTGTTTGCCTACAATCACATTGGCCACAGTTACATGGACCATCATGTATTCATTCAGAATGAATTCATTCCGAATGAACTCATTCTGAATAGAGGAATCTGATCCACTCACCTGTTTACATGGGACCTGAATAAAAGTATTCCTCGTTTACATGACCAAAGCATTCATTCAGAATATAACTTTTGACATGCGCAAAGTGGTTCCCGCCTACGCCCGGGCATGGACCAGGGGCCACTACCCGGAGCAGAGCTTCCCCTGGTGGGCATGGGAGGAGGCAATAGCCCCCTTGTGCCTCCGCGGCGGAGGTCTATCGGTCGTAGGCAGGCCCGGAAGCAACGCACCAGGCAGCGTTGTATGCGGTGCAAGCCTGTGTTCCTTTGTCATCGCCGTTTTAATGCAAAAGTAGCAGATCTACAAGTTCAGACCAGTTTCTTTTTTTGTATTGGTACCAGACACGGTAAAACGTAGGCTAGCCTATAGTATTTGTCACATTTCTCATGTAGGTACCGTACGATGATGTCATCGCGCATTCGCACATGGTCATTATAATAATAAACTAGAAAAAGTGCTCCTCGGAGCACAACTCTCCGCCAGAAGACTTGTGTTGGTTCGAAGGTCGCGAAGGTCTGTATAAGTGTCCTATCCGTCCTGTCTATGTAAGTGTCCTATCCGTCCTGTCTGTGTAAGTGTCCTATCCGTCCTGTCTGTGTAAGTGTCCGATCCGTCCTGTCTGTATAAGTGTCCTATCCGTCCTGTCTGTATAAGTGTCCTATCCGTCCTGTCTGTACACTGTCCGTCCTGTCTGTGTAAGTGTCATATCCCTCTTGTCTATATAAATGTCCTATCTGTCCTATCTGCCAATTATGTATCAGCCATGCAGCCATGCAGCCTTCCCATGGTTCCCGTCTTACCTCATTTTGACAGTGTCGGAGACACTGTCAAAATGATGCCATGTATATATAGGCATCATGTCGTCACTAGCCAATCAGATCACAGTATTTCACGTGTCACGTGAGGCTTGACCAATCGGTGTGTCATGTTTAGAAAGTGAAAACGCAGTGATAACAATACTCTCCTGGCGGAGAGTAATAATAATAATACTTAAACACCGGACCGCTCATGGTCATTATAATGAGAGAGAGAGAGAGAGAGAGAGAGAGAGAGAGAGAGAGAGAGAGAGAGAGAGAGAGAGAGAGAGAGAGAGAGAGAGAGAAGGAGAGAGAGAGAGAGAGAGAGAGAAGGAGAGAGAGAGAGAGAGAGAGAGAGACTACAGTCTATGAAACAAGGCACGCTCATTTATGGCAAAAGTACAAAAGTATTGACATCAAAATATACTTAAGTAGAAAGTATAAGCTACTCATTATGCCGAGTGTCACGTTTTCTTGTATTATTATGAAAAAGCTTTGAAACATGCTGTAACTCATTCACTGTGACGAAAACCCTCTTTCTGCGCCGATAGCGCGCGGTGCGCACACGGGGTCTGTCCATAGAGGTATAGGGCGCGTTCGAAAATACAGCACTAAGCGCACTGGCCAATACAAACTAATAGGCGAGTGTGCTCCAGTGCGTAATTTCCGAACGCACCCTAATATAACGGGTCTGTCGCCCTAAAACACAATCGCCACCATGGAGCAGCCGTGGATGGCCCGCTCAAAAGGTGCGTGGGGCGGGGTGCTTTGGGACGACCGTTCCGGCTGCCCATGTAATGAATTGATGAAGTAAAACTCATCTGTTTTCGCTGCAGTTGCGCCCTAATAATGCTGTTTTCATTTATTTTTGTTCACGTATGCTATTAAAATAATGCAGCTATTGCAGTATTGGGCCTTAACATGCGATTAAAAATGTATATGTATTTGGCCCCTCATATATAAAATAAATAAAAATCATAAAATAAAATCTGATTTAAAATTGAAACTTGCATGCTGAACAATGCGTTTCTGCGTTTACGTGTGGACAGGGATTAAAAAAGAATAATCTTTGTCATGTGGCCAGGGATTCTTTTTAAAAACTGAGGACTAAAATACCTGTTTAGAAAAAGATCCATATAAGTGTAGCCTAGGCCAGCAATCCTCGGAGCGTCCGTTCTCCTGGACAAGTCTGGGCCATTACAGGCTTATTAAATGACGCTATTAGAATCATTAATTTTATCCCGCAGGAGCGAGCGCTTCTCAGCACCAACCGTGGCCGAATTAGAGATTTGATAGGTCATTTTTGGACACTTCTGACAGCCCTACTAAGCACGGACATGCGCAAAGGAATGCATGTATTCCAAACAGACAGGAGCGCGTGGAATAAAGTGTTTACATGGTCAATTCCGATTGATTTAACCCGATTCAAACGGTCTATACCACCCCTCCTATTCCGAATGAAAATGCATTCGGGTCAGACTGGAATGGAATATTCTATTCCAATTGGGGTGTTTACATGAGCAAATCTATTCGGAATGTATTCATCCATTCATTCATTCCGAATAGAAGTGTATTCATTCCGAATACAACTGTCCATGTAACAGCAGCCAATGTGACTGTCCCTCCAGCCAATGGGATGTAGGCTACACTACCTAAGTAGCCTATACCTAAGTTTACATGCAATTCATTTTGTTTTCAGTATTTGATCATACTTTAATTGGTTCGTCCTGATAATAATTCTAAAATATAACTAGTAATTATAATTAGGTGTTGACTGTCAATAGCTGCACCTTTGTTAAACAACTGATAGAGGTTCAACTTTTAAGTTTTCAAGGTTGTCATTCAAGGTTGTCATTTGTAACTGAAAAAGGTAAAGGCCAGCAAAGGAATACCAAAACGCTCGCCCCAAAACACAGTCGCCCCAGGGCAAATCCGGCGGTATTCACCTAGTATTCCTAAACGTAACCTCAGTAAACTATGCCTAAACCTAACCTTATTCCTAAACGTAACCCAAACCGTGCCAAAACCTAACCTTGTTCCTAAATGTAACCTCAGTCAAACTATGTCTAACCCTAAACATATTTCTAACCTTATCCTCAGTAAAACAAATACAAGAATATAAGAACCACTGGTCCGCAGAAAAAATTATGGCGAGCGTGTTTTGGGGTGAGTCCTCCGGTTAGCCAGCAAAGGGCTCAATTTAGAACTGTTGGTTCATTGACAATTCACCTGTATGATTATATTAGCATTTCACCATAACGTCAATAGGTGGCAGTATACACCAACTCATTTAGGATAAAAACTGCCCACATGCTCAGTGGTGGAAAGTAACTAAGTACATTTACCCAAGTACTGTACTTAAGAGGTGCTTTTACTTTACTTGATTATGAATTGTCTACTCCACTACATTTCAGAGGCAAACAATGTACTTTTTAGTCCACTACAATAATTTGAAGGATTTAGTTACACGTTACTTTGTAGATTTAGATGATTATTACAAAATAATCGCCGATATACAAGCACGCAAGTGAGTGTGGTGTGTGTATGCTCGTGCAAACATTTGTGCGTGTGTGCACATGTGCATGTGCACGTGAGTTTGTGTGTGTGTGTGTGTGTGTGTGTGTGTGTGTGTGTGTGTGTGTGTGTGTGTGTGTGTGTGTTTGTGTCTCTATCTGTCTGTCTGTCTGTGCGCACGCATTAGGCAATGCAATAAACTGGCCAGTCACAGTAAATAATAGGGGGTGTCTCTGTGTAACAAGGTCTCTGATTGGTCCTGAGGAATTGGTGATGTCACAACGTGACCTCTGTTAGCCCACACAGGTCAGAGGCCATTCATTGAGGTCAGGGGTCAAATGAAAGGATTATAAAAGGCTCCTGCTGCCTTACAGGTGCAGTACGTCATTTTAGTTATTATTAGTTAGTTATTATTATTATATTTTAAAGTGTTAAATAGCTCTATATTGTGATAGTAATGACTGCTATAGAGCAGTGTTTCCCAAACAATGGGTGGGAAGCCATTGTTGGGTCACGGATACATTTTTATGGGTCGCGAATATCCTTTAACGTAGGAAATTCCTACGTTAATAAGAAATTTTATGAATAAAAAAAGCGTTTAAAAAGTAGTGAAAATAGCAGATTGGCTATTTTCACTAGTTTGGGTCCCGGCAAGACATCAAATGTCTCTTTTGGGTCTCGAGCAAAAATGTTTGATTACCACTGATATTGTGTGACTTTGTTGATAAGAGTCTCCGTCTCTCCAGCTCTTTATTAAACAGAAAAGAGCTGGAGAGACAGGGAGACCCCTGTTACTGAACAAACACTCTATAACAATGATTACTATCACAAAATTGAGCTTTAACCTTTTACCAAACAAACGAGGGGGTTCCAGGGGATCCCCAGCTACATTTGTTGAGGACAGAACAAGAGTAAATGTATATGGTTTTGTCTACTAAGTTAATGAGGTCTGTCCCATACTCTCCCCTAGAAGTCCAAATAAATGTCTCTCATGGCCTTTTATAGTCTTCCAAGTCAAATGTAAAACACCTGGGTGAGGTTTCTGCTGCATTGGTGGACAAACATAAAGTATCACAGAGAAGAGAAGAAATCAACTCTTACATTCACAACTGAACTGAAATACATTCACTCTCGAATAGTTTCTGTCCAAGGCCCCAGAACTTCCTTTACTGTCATAATAATGAATGCATAACTATTTAATAGAAACCCGATCCCGACGGCCTTTGCTGCGTGTCACTCCCCATCCCTCTCTCCCAATTTCATGTCAAACTACTAAACTATCAATAAAGGCAGAAAAAAACAAAAATGGAAACCTTTATAAAATATAATAATAATAATAATAATAATAATAATAATAATAATAATAATAATCTCACTCTCTCACTGACTCCATACTGTCCACATGATTATACTGAGGTTGCTGGCCACCAGCTTGATGATAGAACATTTTATGATTGAGAAGAAGAAATTGCTGTAAATGGTCATGTATCTTTAATTCTAGTACAAAAGTTAATATAAATAACTGTCTTTGGCGTGCGGTGGTGCCCACAGACAGGCCATTCTGCCATGTTAAAGTGATCAAATCCCATTCCAAGATTTTGTCAAAACCTGGCAGCCCTCATACTGTACAGCAGAGGTTCCCAAACTGATTTGTATGGGATGTGAGTGAAGTTTTGTACGTTTGGATCCTGTGGAGACACCACATGTCTCTTGGGTCCCAAGGCTAAACGCTTTGAACTTCATGGAAACCTCAACCTGTCATTATTACCAAAGATTGGACTGGGGAAATTGAAGGCATATGAAAATGGAGGACCATCATGTTATGCAATTTAATGTAACTTTTATTCTCTGTTGATGAATAAGACTTATCTGCTGTGCTGTGTCTATCTGCAAATGTTGTATTAAATTGACAGTTTTGTAGAGCAGTGGTTCTCTCACATTTTCATGGGTCCATTTGGACACTCTCAGTTACTACCTAACCCTAACCCAGAGGGTCCCTGGACCTCACTTTGAGAACCACTACAATAATATGTATGCAATACAGTATACTAATATGTATGATTGAATTATGTGTTTATAAAAAATGTTAATGAAGAACAAAATATAACTTTTAATATATGAATCGTTAAAGGGATCCGTTTAGGAAACAGACCGTTAAGAGGGAATCGTCAAAGAACCGGAATGGTTAAAATGAAGGATCCAAACCCTGGTCACGGAACCCACAATTTACTATATGAATGTTCTACTTTGTTGTACAAGAGTGTCGCACAAAAGTAGCGGAACAAGTCACTAAGCTCATAACGCATCACATCACAACGTATTGTGAGCTTGTAGATCAGCTTTTTTCTTTATTTGGGAGGGAAAAAAATACGTTGAGAGTGGTTAAGTGTGTCTGTGTTTTATAAATATTTAACCGATGAAAAGTATTAACCACAGCTTGTGACTAAATAATAACTACATTGGAACACAGGCTTTTTTTCCATCTCCTGAAAAGTAACCCTTTTGGACGTATGAGGTTTCTACCCGACAGTGACGATATGTATTAGGACAGGGATTTTGTGCTCACAAAAACTGCCTGTCCATCTGGCTTATGGGATCTATACTACTGACTAGCCAATCACAATGCTCCTGTCCCTCCTGTTGACGAGATACACAATGGCAGAGTTTCCAAAAAAATCTACTGTACATCAAAATAATATAACATAAATATTGTCACGTCGGGTAGAGATCTTGTATGTCAAAATAGTGACAATAGCAGATCTACAACCTCACAACGCCTTGCACCGCTAGGCACTGTGAGCTTGTAGATCAGCTATTTTCACAACTTTTGTGTGACACTCTTGTATTATGAAGAAGGTCATTCATTTACAAAAGAAAAATCTAATTGTCTGCCCAACAGTGACAATAATAAATAAATATAAAATAAAACTACTGCACAACCAAATAATAAAATACCAGGTGCTGGACAGAAGAACAGGTGAAAGATAGAAATACAGTCTGCACACAGATAATCTCCCCAAGAACATTTATTGTAAATCCACCAAATAACAATATTGTATTGTCATTCTTTCAAACATCAAACTCTTCCTCACAAGCAAATCCCAAAATACAAAAGATTACAGCATAATTCCATATGTGACAACATACTGTACCCCAGAACCCCTGAATCAAAAGTCTTACAACAATATATACCCTAAAACAGACCTGAGTTGGAACTGTACTTGGTGCACTCTTTTTTCCCTCTACACAAAATCCCTTCACCAAAAATAGCAGATCTACAAGCTCACAACATGTCACATTGCGATGCGTTGTGAGCTTGTAGATCTGCTATTTCCGGTTTCCCCAGAATAGGGATGCTAGGGTTCAAGTGGTTAAAGTCTGCATTGAGAAAACAATTCAAGGAGTATACAGTCATATGAACATTATGTACAATAGCTGATTTATTTTAAAGAATCACATCGTCCCTCTTCATCATTGATAACATCATAGATAACTTCTGTACATAAAAGAGACAATAACATAACATAATCAATCTAATTAGTATCAGTAAGACTGACAATAAAATGACGTTTCATTCCTGGTAGATATCAATCTTGCACATTAATGAACAAAAATGTTGAGTTTGACTTGATCCTGAATGCCGTAAAATAAATCATTTAATCCACCCCATTTGGATGCTATCAATGCATTGAATGGGACATTATCACTTTTTATCAGACCATTGAATGGGCGAAGTAGGCGACATACTGACCTACCCACGACTTATTAGACCATTCATTGGTGACCGTGTTATCAAGACATACTGACCTACCGATGGAGATGACATAAAAAGTTCAGTTTCGGTTTTGGTTTCGGACCATGACGGAGGCACGCAGTCTCAAGCGAACTGGAACCACGCGAGGGACCACCCGAGCGAGCTAAAGCGAGCGAGTTGCCGTCCCGAACGTTGTGACGTTCGCTTGAGCCTACTCAGCGGTGTTGGAGTTTACCGATAGGCACAGAATTGTAAATCATGTTGTGGGGACTGCTCCGCCTCCGAGTGGGGCAGTAGCTCCTGATTACGCCCAATGAATGGTCTGTAAAAAAATCGGGGGTAGGTCAGTATATCGCCTACTCGCCCATTCAATGGTCTGATAAAACGTGATAGTCTCACATTCAATGCTTTAATCAAGTCCTTGTTTCAAGAATGAAACTTAGACAATTCTACAGTATCAAACACAAGAATATATTTTAAGCTAAATACCTAAAGTGGCACTATGTAACTTTTTTTAATGAATAATAAGTGTAATTGTATGATAGAGTATGTTAATATCATTTATACAATTGGGGTGGTTGTATTTTGTCTCCCTGCTCTTCTATTGAGACATTTATATCGTGTCAAAGGTCATGTCTCACCTAGACAAAGGTTCTGACACGAATTTTGACCCGATGGTCAAGATTCAATTTATCCCCTGAGCAAGCAGGCAGGCTCTATTAGCTCAATGGTAAAACAAAAAAATACCAGCACTTCTAGTTCTAAATGACAGTTGACTGACATAAACATGTGTATATCCCTCAATAGCCTACAGTACATACACGTTAAATGAAAACTATCCTTTTCATTTAAAGCTGAGGATTAGTCTAACCTGTGTGATTGACAGGAGAGATGATCAGAGGAGCAGAGTTTTTACCTTTGTTATCATTACATGGACTGAAGTATGGATAGAGTTTCTCACTGAAGGTGCAGCCAGTGAAAGAGTAGAGATGAACTCTGGCCTCCACATCATTAAAGGAGACCAGACCCTCCTCATAATCCACAAACACTCCAACCTTCTGGATCTCCTCTCTTACAGGGAGGAGGACACTAGGGCCAGCAAGAGCCTTGTACTTATTTCCATTCCTCAGGCATATAGTCCAATAACCATTGATGGGTCTCAGTGTGATTTTTCCCTTCCTGTTGATGGACTCTCTGACCACTCCTACATCCCAGTCAGTCTTCCCTTTAACCTGGACCTCATAGTAAAACCTTCCTGAGGAGAAGCTTTGTTTTCCTAAGACACAGCCAGCAAGAGAGAATCTCTCTGGGTTGTCTGGGAGATTATTCTTTACGTTTCCATGACTCACTTGTTTTCCATCCTCAGACAGGATGAGAGTGCAGTGTGCTGTATCAGGGTCCAGAGTTACATCCACTGCATATCGCTGGATCCTCCTCAGCTCATCACCCAGCTTCTTCATCTCTTGACTAAGTGTGTTCTCCAGCTGAGCCACAGCTGTCCTCACAGTCCCCATATATGACGACTGGGAGACATTGATCTTTGTCCAGTCCTCGATGGGTGGAGGGGTGTTGATGGATGTGTAGTTCTGAAGGAGGTGGAGGTGGTCTTCAGTGTGTGAGAGCTGCTTCAGCTCAGAGCTTCTCTTCTTTAACTCAGAGATTTCCTGTTGCAGCTCCTTGATGAAGCCTTCAGCCTGTTTCTCTGTTGTTTTCTGCTTCTCTTCAATCACATCAATGAGCTCAGCCTGGCTTCTCTCAATACAGCTGATCAGAGAAGTGAAGACCTGCACACTGTCTGCTATCTCTCTGTCTGCATCTTTCTTACTGATCTCTACTGAGTGTTGGACCTCCTGAATCTTCTGGTGTCTCTCCTGGACCATCTGCTGAACTTCAGCCTCTGTCTTTCCCAGCTCAGCCTTCTTTTCTTCATATGCCTCTTCCAGAGATACAATTTGGTGTAACTTGTGGTCCGACTCAGTGCAGAACTGACAAACACACATGAGGTCAGTCTTACAGAACAGCTCCAGAGGTCTGTCATGTTTCTTACACAAAATGTCTTCCAGGTTCTTTACAGGGTCGATTAGTTTGTGTCGTTTTAACCCTGTGAGTCTCTGATGAGGCTCCAGGTGAGTCTCACAGTAGGAGGTCAGACACACCAAGCAGGACTTCAGGGCTCGGAGTTTGGTCTCAGTACAGACGTCACAGGAGACTTCCTCTGGTTCAGAAGGTTCTTGGTTTGTGCTGGAAGTTTGTCTCAGCTGCTTTGACTTCCTGAACTGATCAACCATCTCAGAGAGGACTTTATTAACAGAGAATTCTGGTCTTGTATAGAAGGTTTTGTTACATAGTGGACACTGACACACATCCTTAGTGTCCCAGTAATGTGTGATGCAGGTGTTGCAGTAGTTGTGTCCACATGTAGTGCTGATTGGATCAGTGAACACATCCAGACAGATAGAACACAGGAACTGCTCATCAGACAGGAGACAGCTGGCAGACGCCATTTCTTCACACTGAGAATAAAAGTGAAACCAATTTTATTTTGGGTGCTACTTCTCACACCTATATAGTTATCTCTGCCAGGTCGGAGATTACAGTATGTTTTTACCCCTGTGCATTTGTCTGTCTGTTTGTCTGTGTTTCTTTGAGCAGCTAATCTCTGGCACCGCTGGACCGATCAACGTACTGGTCCTTCCCATTTCCGCCTTATACATTGTTTTCTTCAAAACAAATATTTTGCAAGTACCCCAACAGATTCTGTACAAAACCCATGCAAATTTGTACACATTATCTCTTGAGTCATGTGATCCAGGTAGTGGTGTGCGATATGATGATTATAAACCATGAACAATTCCAATATCTCCACAATCTGCCTTTTCAGAGAGATCGTATAGATTGCAATACAGCGAGCGCACATTCTATGAGTTGCAGTTCTATACCTTAATTTATACTTCTGTAGTACGGCGGTGTAATTCGCCAAAAAGAACAGATCTACAAGCTAACAACACGTCACGACTTGACGCGTTGTTAGCTTGTAGATCTGTTACTTTTGCTCATGCATGCTTCCGCCGGTCCCTCCCCCTTTTAGCAAGCTGCTCTTTGCAGCGCAGTAGCAAGCACTGGACAGACAGATAGACAGACAGACATAGGAGTTCCCTAAATAATTCGACATCAGTCTAAGGAACTGGTTTGGATATTCCAAAACGGACACGAGGCAAACTACAATTATTAGCAAAGTTTGCAACAACAATGTTGAAAGTTACTCGACGTTGCTGTTTAACCTAACACGGGTGAAAAAGCAAGGGGTGAAAGAATCACTTATTTGGTGAGGCTACAAAACGAGCAATTTACCAAAAGGTGGACGCCTTTTGCACGCATTGAGTTACGATAAGATTAATTTAATTTATTTTTTTTATTTTTTATAAAGAGATTTGTATTATGTGTATTTTGATAGCATGAATGTGCGGTATGTGTGTGGATATTTATATACTGTGTTACAGTGTAAGTGTGAGGATACATATTGTACATTCTTCTGTTCTTTGATGTTTGTATATTTCTCTTTTACTCCTGATTTTTATTTTATTTTATTAACTGTATGTCTTTTGTTTTGCTTTACTTTTCTTATTCTTTTGTTGTTGCTGTCTATGCATAATTGTGTTGTCTCTCTTGATGATAACAATAAAAACAATAAGTTGCAAAAAAAGAAAAAGCAAGGGGTCCCCCCATAATGACTGCAACAGAACAGCTGTTGCACACAGCCTAACAGCATTTGAGAATGCAAGTAAGCGTTGGAAAAAGGCAAGATGCGTTTGTATGGTAAATAAAACCGTTGAAAATCAGGGTTTCATGAGTCTGCTCAAAATAGTTCATCAGCAGTAGTCCTAAAGTTACAATACTCGCTCGCAAAAGGCCATCCACAGCAGCTGATAGAACAGCAGTATAGAAAAAAATAAATGATAAATATTTGTTTTATTTTATCTAATCTATCTACATGTGTCTGTCTGTGAACATAATATATCTTATTATTATTCACCAACATGAAAAAGGAATCGTGATGAGATCATGGATAGTGATTCTAGCGGTGTATCAGAATCTTTCAGATTCCATTTCAATTTACTTCTATTTTCACTTTAAATCAGTCTCATGGTGCTTTGCGTTTTGGCATATTATTCTTGAATAGAAGGTCATACAATATATTTTTTTCCCTCTGAAATTCCTTGGCATTTTGCCCAAAACAGGTCCCTCCCGCAAACTTTGAAAGCCAATTGTACCCAATGGGGAAATAATCTGAAATATCTGACAGATACCTCGTGATCACGACCACAGAGATTATGTTTACTGATTTGCGTGACTATTCGAGAAAATATGTAGGAGTAGTAAAAAAAAAAAAAAAAAAAGTGTTTTGAAGAAAACGCTAAAAGTCTTGTCAGACTGAAATGGATGTGGCCTATGCATGCAAAGTTGCCCTAATTTGGAGCAGAGGTTCTTCCTTACTGGGAGTGTGTGCGTGTCAAGTATCACACGGTCCCTGAGATTAGCTGCTGTCATATACACACAGTTCTTCAGCCATCCGGTCTGGTGGAGACTTTGATGTTGTTGACACAAAATTATTATGTTTTTTTTTTACCAAAGATTGGACTGGGCAATAGATTATTAAAATAGAGTAAGATCATGTCTTTCATATTACTGTTATTCTCTGTTAATGAATAACTAGACGATACCCAGGGATGTGAGCACTCAAAGTATTTGCAGACTATGTGCTGTGTTCACAGTATATCAGGCATCAAAATGAACCTTTTTACTTGGTAGCACTGGTGCTCCCATTTAAAAAATGCAGGAGCAGCAGAAGAAAATTAGGAGCAGCCAAAACAATTATAAGGAGCAGCAATATGTAATTGTTTTTATTGATACAATTAATCTAACATAATATCATATGGTGAAAGTAGCCTTAAAAACGCATGGTAGGCCACCGCTGGGGCTTATGGGTCAAATGTCAAGTCCTGACTGTCTGTCCCTCTTCCATCCATCACTGAGACTGAGACATCTCCAGAGGACATCTACTGATCACACCTGCAGCTGTGTTTCTTGTTCACCCTCATAGCCTATAATATCAGTCGAATTTCTAAGTCATGAAATAATTCCAATGTAAATATAACATGGAATATGAGGGTATGTCATTCAATTGGCCATATTGCAGATATTAGCCTATCAATTCACTTATAATGTGCGCATTGATCAGGTTTTTCTTCTGTTGTCATATACATTTCTCATTAGGGTACACATTGATTATTAATATTGACATTTTCAAATCGTATTTGCCAAATCATAACAGTTAGGTGTTCCTATATGACTGGATCTCTACCTCGCGCGCGCGCGCGCACACACACACACACACACACACACACACACACACACACACACACACACACACACACACACACACACACACACACACACACACACACACACACACACACACACACACACACACACACACACACACACACACACACACACACACACACAATGTGCCAAATTGGCACATGAAGTATGTGTGTACTTTGACCATTGGCACTGCCATGTGCAACTTTAGTTCAGATCTATCTAGCCATGGTTCACGTGACGCTCATCTGTCACAAGCGTAATGGCGCTACTTGTTCCTGTTTTTTGTAAATCTTACATTTACAATCAGTACATGTACATAAACGTTCAGATTTCAAATATAAAGTGCTTACCCCAAGGCCACGGATGTTACAAGTTAAAACGCCATGGTCTAAGTACCCGTCTCGTCCGTATTGTTCAATAAAAAGCATTTTAATCTGATCAGCGGCCATTTTCTATTTTAATAATAGTGGATCTGAGTGCAATACACCTCCCAACCGATAGGGGCGCGTGGTTGAAAGCATATGGAGAACATTCGGAAAGAATGGCCACCAATCGGATTAAAATGCTTTGTATTGAACAATACAGAAGATACGGGTACTTAGACCCAGGCGTTTTAACTTGATACATCCGTGGCTTTGAGATAAGCACTTTATATTTGAAATCTGAACGTTTATGTAGATGTACGGGTTGTATATGTAAAATGTTCAAAAACCAGGAATAAGCAGCGCCATGACAGTCATGTTTCAGGGCTAGTTCAGATCAATTGTTCAACACATTGAGGGAGACAAATCAGGATTAGACTGACTACCAGACCGACGTTTCCTTGTTAGTATAAATCATATGCTGTACTTACCAGTGTTTAAGTTGTCAGTGTGTAAAACGTCGTGTTGAAAGGTTTAGTAGAGAGCGTGTCCGACAGCGCAGCGCTCCGACGTTTCCAATACTAAACCCGAACCAAACCCGCACCCTAACCCTAACCGCACGCGGATGCCACATAGTCGGAGAAAAGGTCTGTCGGATTAACGCATGCCTCCCGTTGCGGACACCAAACCCTGGCAGTGTTTACTTTCGTTTCACTAGGTTTCGGACCGTCACTGAGGAACTCCTCCTTGTGCTTTGGCTGTTAACCCTTTACTACCCTGGTGGAAGAACACTTAACCACTTGAACCCCAGCATCTACATTCTGGGGGGAACATTATCCTACAATAGCCGATCTACAAGCTCACAATAGGCTCTATGCACAGCAGCCATATTGGAAAGACATTGGGCCTCTTCTTACTTCCTTCACAGGTGTAACCAATGATACTAATGAAGGCTCTGTCCCATTCTGGTCAGGGTGCTGATATTGTGCATGTTGGTTCACTAGAAACATAGACTAGAACCACTCCATTTTGGTTCCCAAATGGCCCCTTATGGTGGGTTTGTAACTCTGAGAGTAAGGGTCCATTTGGTTCCATTTGTACACTCTCAGTCTCAGAGTTAAGGGGGTCCTTGAAAATAAGACAACCACTATGCCACACTAAATGGAACAGAGCCTTAATTAGTATCATTGAACACACAGGTTTAGTGTAGATGGAAAAAAGAGGTCAAAGTACAGACTCAACTCAGTTCCAGTTTACTGAGTGTAGAAGTAGGCCTAAAATGAGCAATAATACCTCAATTTGAAAAGACTTACTGTAGGCCTACTACTGTTACAAGTAAAAGACCTGTATGTACAAAGTACAAAAGTATTGGCATCAAAATATACTTGTTCTACAAGCTCACACAACGCATCATGAATTGATGTTGCAAGCTTGTAGATGTTCAAATAGCCAAGTGTAAAATATGGCTTAAGTGGTTAATGCATGTTTTGTATTAATAATCTAAATCTGTAAAGTGACTTAAGCTGTCAAATGATTGCAGTGGAGTAAAAAGTTCAATTTGCCTTGTTGTTTTTTTTGCCTGTGATGTATGTGAGTAGAAGTGTAGATATTCTGTCTCTTGACATGTTTAGTAATGAATTTCCATCCACTTTTTACAACTGTAAACTGTGATGTGACAATAACGTTTATTATGAAATAAATGGGGCTAAGGATAGACCTCTGAGGACCCCTGGTGGTCAATGAAGGCCATCGTCTGTCAAAGTGTGAGGCAGATGGTTTAAAACCCAAGTGTTAGAAAGAAATTCCAAGTACTAATACACAGGGACAGTGGTCAGCACCATGCTGGCTTGTGATGGACATTTTAGTAAAAAAAATAATCTGTGGACATACTGACCTGATAATAATATTACCAGAAACACACAAAGAGCTAGCCTATATGTATACTACAGTGGTTCTCATAGTGGGTCGAGGGACCCTCAGGGTTGTATTTGCTTCATGTGCAACATCTGCACATTTAAGGACGTTTAAGACATTTTTTAATACCTCTAAAATGAAAATACATAAATAAGACCTAAAGTTACTGCATCAAAAGTAATCAACACACTATACAAATGGTCAAACACTGGCCAAATATTACCTAAGAAAGAGGCAAAAAGTGTGAAAATAGCCCATCTATATGCTCACAGCTCCTCATACTGGGTTGTGAGCATGTAGATTGGCTATTTTCACAATATTTATCTGTGAAACCTTGTCAAATAAAATGGAATACCTGAACTCCTACAATTCCAAGTGCTGAATTAAATCAGTGTCATAGTTCATATGCTGAAGAAAACCTGGACTAATTGGCCTGAAAAACATTGAAGCGTGTTTGGTGTTAAAAAGTCAGCTGTAAAACGTTTTTACTTCATGGAAACCTGCCATTAATACCAAATATTGGACAGGGGAAATTCAAAGAATATGAAAATGGAGGACCATCGTGTTATGCAATTTAATGTAACTTTTACTCTCTGTTGATGAATAATAAATAATGTTGCTGTGCTCACCTGTCTATACGTTCTCAGTATCTCAAATGTTGTATTAAATGATTGAATGTTTTGTAGAGCAGTGGTTCTCTCACATTCTCATGTCACGGATAGAAGGGTTGAGATAAGGAACCAGAGGAACCAAATCCAACATAGTGGAATCAGAATCGCTTTCATCACATTTGGAACCGTTTCTGGAACCAGTTTCATCACACTGTCAGAGCTGGTATGTGGACTTCACGTCTGCTATACAATTACAATACCAGTGGTTCACAAACTTTTACATTTCAAGGGTACATTAATTTGGTTCCATTTGTACACTCTCAGTTACACATCTTAACCCATAGGGTCCCTGGACCTCAGTTTGAGAACCACTACAATAATGTATGCAATACAATACCGTATGTATGATTAAATTTGTGTTTACTAAAAATGTTAATGAAGGCCAAAATTATTCTTTTTAATATAGGAATCTTTAAAGGGATCCATTTAGGAATCAGACCATTAAGAGGGAATCGTTAAAGAACCGGAATGGTTAAAACAAGGATCCCACCCTAGTCACGGAACCCAAAATGTATATTAATGTCCTACTTTGTTGTACAATAGTGTAGCACAAAAGTAGCGAAAAAAGCCACTAAGCTCATAACACATGGCATCACAACGCATTGTGAGCTTGTAGATCAGCTTTTTTCTTTATTTGGGAAAACAAAATGTAAATTGAGAGTGCATAAGTGCGTCTGTGTTTTACAAATATTGCACCAATGAAAATAATTGAACAATAACTTGTGACTATATAATATCTACATTGGAACACAGGTTCTTTTTCGCCCATCTCCTGAAAAGTAACACTTTTGGACATACACGGTTTCTACCTGACAGTGACGATATGTATTTTAGGACCCCACTTATGTTGTGCTCACAAAAACTGCCTGTCCATCTGGTTTATGGGATCTATACTACTGACTAGCCAATCACAATGTTCATGTCCCTCCGGCTGATGGGATGCATGATGGCAGAGTTTACAAACAAAATGTACTATTTATTGATACAATATCAATATTGCTGTGCATTGTGAGGCATTGTGTGTTTGTAGATCTGCTATTTTCACTACTTTAGTGTGGACACCCTTGTGTGATGAAGTAGGGCATTCATTTATGAACAAACAAACAAGAGATACAAGGTTTCTGCCCGACAGTGACGATATAATAAATAAATAATAACTAAAACATGTACTGCACATCCAAACAATAAAATACCAGGTGCTGGACAGAAGAACAGATGAAAGACAGAAACAATTGTCTGCACACTGAACATTTATTGTAAATCCACCAAATAACAATATTGTATGTGTCATTGTTTCAAAGTCAAACATCAAACTCTTCCTCACTAGCAAATCCCAGACATGCAAAAAAATCCACATAAGATGAACACTACAATATATACATTCAACATACTGTACCCCAAAATCCTCAAATCACAAGTCTTAACAACTTATACCTTCTATACTTAAAATAGACCTGAGTTGGCACTGCACTTGGTGTGCTCTTTTTTCCCTCTACACCAAATCTCTTCACAGAAAATAACTAATCTACCGTTGTGAGCTTGTAGATCTGCTATTTTTGGTGAATGTTCCCCAAGTGGTTAATGTCTGCTTTGAGAAAACAATTCAAGGAGTACAGAGTCATATGAACATCATGTACAATAGCTGATTTAGTTTGTTCTGATAACATCATAAATAACTACTGTACACAAAAGAGACAACAGATATATTGTAATACATGTGATAAGGACAACAATTCAATGGATTGATTTGCAATGACAGTTGACTGACCTGTATGAAATCCATACACATGCTTTAAATGAAAACTAACCTTTCCTTTGCTGAGGATTAGTTTAATCTAATCTGTGTGATTGACAGGAGAGATGATCAGAGGATCAGAGTAATATGGACAGAAGTATGGATAGAGTTTCTCAGTGAAGGTGCAGCCAGTGAAAGAGTAGAGATGAACTCTGGTCTCCACATCATAAAAGGAGACTAGACCCTCCTCATAATCCACAAACACTCCCACTTTCTGGACCTCCTC
Organism: Gymnoscopelus microlampas; assembly: GCF_963454915.1. Classification (NCBI taxonomy): domain Eukaryota; kingdom Metazoa; phylum Chordata; class Actinopteri; order Myctophiformes; family Myctophidae; genus Gymnoscopelus; species Gymnoscopelus microlampas. The sequence continues at coordinate 41,036,739 of NC_139958.1, forward strand.
TCTTATAGGGAGGAGGAGAGGAGGGCCAGCCAGAGCCTTGTACTCTTTTCCATTCTTCAACACTATAGACCAGTAACCATTGTACGGGGTCGGTGTGATCTGTCCCTTCCTGATGATGGACTCTCTGGCCACTCCTAAACCCCAGTCAGTCTTCCCTTTAACCTGAACCTCATAGTAAAACCTTCCTGAGGAGAAGCTTTGTTTTCCTAAGACACAGGCACATGAAGAGAATCTCTCTTTGTTGTCTGGGAGATTCTTCTTTATGTTTCCATGACTCACTTGTGTTTCATCCTCAGAAAGGATGAGTTTGCGGTGCGCTGTATCAGGGTCCAGAGTTACATCCACTGCATATTGCTGGATCCTCCTCAGCTCATCATCGCACAGCTTCTTCATCTCTTGACTGAGTGTCTTCTCCAGCTGAGCCACAGCTGTCCTCACAGTCCCCACATATGAAGACTGATGGACATTGACCTTTGTCCAGTCCTTGGTGGGTGGAGGGGTGTTGATGGATGTGAAGTTCTGGAGGAGGTGGAGGTGGTCTTCAGTGTGTGAGAGCTGCTTCAGCTCAGAGCTTCTCTTCTTTAACTCACTGATTTCCAGTTGCAGCTCCTTGATGAAGCCTTCAGCCTGTTTCTCTGTTGTTTTCTGCTTCTCTTCAATCACATCAATGAGCTCGGCCTGGCTTCTCTCAATACAGCTGATCAGAGAAGTGAAGACCTGCACACTGTCTGCTATCTCTCTGTCTGCATCTTTCTTACTGATCTCTACTGAGTGTTGGACCCCCTGAATCTTCACATGTCTCTCCTGGATCATCTGCTGAACTTCAGCCTCTGTCTTTCCCAGCTCAGCCTTCTTTCCTTCATATGCCTCTTCCAGAGATACAATTTGATGTAACTTGTGGTCTGACTCAGTGCAGAACTGACAAACACACATGAGGTCAGTCTTACAGAACAGCTCCAGAGGTCTGTCATGTTTCTTACACAGAATGTCTTCCAGGTTCTTCACAGGGTCTATTAATTTGTGTCGTTTTAACCCTGTGCGTCTCTGATGAGGCTCCAGGTGAGTCTCACAGTAGGAGGTCAGACACACCAAGCAGGACTTCAGGGCTTTCAGTTTGGTCTCAGTACAGACGTCACAGGAGACTTCATCTGGTTCAGCAGGTTCTGGGTTTGTGTTGGAAGTTTGTCTCCGCTGCTTTGACTTCCTGAACTGATCAACCATCTCAGAGAGGACTTTATTAACAGAGAATTCTTGTCTTGTACAGAAGGTTTTGTTACATAGTGGACACTGACACACATCCTTAGTGTCCCAGTAATGTGTGATACAGGTGTTGCAGTAGTTGTGTCCACATGGAGTGGTGATTGGATCAGTGAACACATCCAGACAGATAGAACACAGGAAATGCTCATCAGACAGGAGACAGCTGGCAGACGCCATTTCTACACACTGAGAATAAAAGTGAAACAAATGTTATTTTGAGTGCTACTTCTCACGCAGTTATCTCTACGAGTCAGAGAATGTGTTTTTACCCCTGTCCATTTGTCTGTCTGTGTGTCTGAGTTTCTTTGAGCAGCTAATCTCTGGCACCGCTGGACCGATCAACGTACTGGTCCTTCCCATTTCCGCCTTATACATTCTGTGTTTTCACAGAAAAGATGTTTTGCTACTACTACCCCCACATATTCTGTACAAAACCCATGCAAATTGGTACACATTATCTCTTGAATTATGTGCTCCAGGTAGTGGTGTGCGATATGATGATTATAAACCATTCCAATATCTCCACAATCTGCCTTTTCAGAGAGATCAAATAGTTTGCAATACAGCGAGTGCACATTCTATGAGTTTCAGTTCTATACATTACTTTATACTTCTGTAGTACGGTGGTGTAATTCGCCAAAAAGAACAGATCTACAAGCTAACAATGCGTCACGACTTGACACGAGGCAAACTACGATTATTTGCAAAGTTTGCAACAACAATGTTGAACGTCACTCGACGTTGCTGTTTAACCTAACACGGGTGAAAAAGCAAGGGGTCTCCCCATAATGACTGCAACAGAACAGCTGTTGCACACAGCCTAACAGCATTTGAGAATGCAAGTAAGCGTTGGAAAGAGGCAAGATGCGTTTGTATGGTAAAGAAAAAAAGAAAAAAAAGAAAATTAGGGTTTCATGAGTCTGCTCAAAATAGTTCATCAGCAGTAGTCCTAAAGTAACAATACTAGCTCGCAATTTTTTTTCCAACAAGGCCATCCACAGCAGCTGATAGAACAGCAGTATAGAAACAAATAAATGATAAATCTTTTTTTAATTTTATCTAATCTATCTACATGTCACATGTGTCTGTCTGTGAACATCATCATAGGTCTTATTATTATTCATAATAAAATACTAATCCTAAAAACCAACATGAAAAAGGAATCGTGATGACATCATGGATGGTGATTCTACAGTAGCTGAAAAAAACATTGTGATATGTGTAGCAGATCTTAAACCACCAAAATCAAAAAACAAGGTAGGAAAAAGCTCATTCCAATACACAGGGGCGGAGGAGTGGAATAAAATCCCACACGAAATAAAATTTGCACAGTCACTAAACAGTTTTAAAAAGACGTTGAAACATTGGCTGATGGGCAAGTTAATTTAGAGTCAGGGACCCTGTTGGTCAGCATTGGTCTTTTGTGGTTTGTTGTATGACTGGTATTGGATGTGATAAATGTAATGTTCTATTTATTTATTTATTTTATTGGTTATTGAAGAATGTCTATGTTGTTGAGTGCTTGTTGCAATGATTTTATTTTAGTTAAGGTAAAATGACAAATGTGTTGATAGTTAGAAAACATGATGTAATCACTTATGTGGGACCTCAACAGAAATAAGTCCTTGGACTTTTTGTGATATCCTGATATATATACTGTACTGTAATTTGTACCAGAAATTATCGAATAAAATCAAATCAAATCAAATCATATTTTTGCCATATCGCCCACCCCTAGATCCAGGTGTATTAGAATCTTTCAGATTCCATTTCGATTGACTTCTGTTTTGCGGGAGGAGCCCATTTAGCACAAAATGCTAAATGATGAACGCAGCGTCCGAATGTCGTGAAACTTTACACACACACTCCCAGTACGCCAAGGAAGGTCATACATTATATTTTTTTCCTCTGGATTCCTTGGCATTTTGCCCAAAACAGGCCCCTCCCGCAAACTTTGAAAGCGAATTGTAGCCAATGGGGAAATAATCTGAAATATCTGACAGATACCTCGTGATCACGACCACAGAGATTATGTTTACTGATTTGCGTGACTATTCGAGAAAATATGTAGGAGTAGTAACAAAAAGTGTGTTTTGAAGAAAGCGCTAAAAGTCTTGTCAGACTGAAATGGATGTGGCCTACAGTATGCAAAGTTGCCCTAATTTGGAGCAGAGGTTCTTCCTTACTGGGAGTGTGCGTGTCAAGTATCACACGGAGTGGTCACACGGTCCCTGAGATTAGCTGCTCACACACACACACACACACACACACACAGTTCTTCAGCCATCCGGTCTGGTGGAGACTTTAATGTTGTTGACACAAAATTATTATGAACCTCAAGGAACCTTGTTTTTTCACCAAAGATTGGACTGGGGAATTGAATTGAAAATAGAGTAAGATCATGTCTTTAATATAACCGTTATTCTCTGTTATTGAATAACTAATCCATACCCAGGGATGTGAGCACTCTAAAGTGCAGACTATGTGCTGTGTACACAGTATATCAGGGATCAAAATTAACTTTTTTACTTGGTAGCACTGGTGCTCCCATTTAAAAAATGCAGGAGCAGCAGAAGAAATTTAGCAGCAGCCCAAAAAATTATAAGGAGCAGCAATATGTAATTGTTTTTATTAATACAATTAATATAACATAATATCATATGGTGAAAGTAGCCTTAAAGACTTATGGTAGGCCACCACTGGGGCTTATGGGTCAAATGTCGTGTCCTGACTGTCTGTCCCTCTTCCATCCATCACTGAGACCGAGACATCTCCAGAGGACATGATACTGATCACACCTGCAGCTGTGTTTGTGTTTCTTGTTCACCCTCATAGCCTATTTGGATAATATAAGTCGATTTTCTAAGTCATAACATAATTCCAATGTAAATATAACATGGCATGGGGGGTATGTCATTCGATTGGCCATATTGCATATTAGCCTATCAATTCACTTCTAATGTGCGCATTTATCAGGTTTTTCTTCTGTTGTCATATACATTCCTCATTAAGGTACACATTGATTATTAATATTGACAGTTTCAAATCGTACTTGCCAAATCAAATCATAACAGCCATATGTGTTCCTATGACTGGATCTCTACCTAGCACACACGCACACACACACACACGCACACGCACACACGCACACACACACACACACACACGCACACACACACACACACACACACACACACACACACACACACACACACACACACACACGGCTAATGGTCAAAGTCCATGTGCAACTTTAGTCCACACACACACACACACACACACACACACACACACACACACACACACATGGTCAAAGTCCATGTGCAACTTTAGTCCAGATCTAGCCAAGGTTCACGTGACACTCGTCTGTCACAAGCGTAATGGCGATCATTAATGTTATTAATATATGAACTATATGAATGTACGCAATCAGTACATGTACATAAACGTTCAGATTTCAAATATAAAGTGCTTACCCCAAAGCCATGGATGTTACAAGTTAAAACGCCGGGCTCTAAGTACCCGTATCTTCCGCACTGTTCAATAAAAAGCATTTTAATCTGATCGGCGGCCATTTTCTATTTTAATAATAGTGGATCTGAGTGCAATACACCTCCCAACCGATAGGGGCGTAGTTGAAAGCATATGGAGAAAATTCGGAACAAATGGCCACCAATCGGATTAAAATGCTTTTTATTTAACAATACGGAAGATACGGGTACTTAGACCCAGGCACTTTAACTTGATACATCCGTGGCTTTGAGGTCATTACTTTATATTTGAAATCTGAACGTGTATGTAGATGTAAGGGTTGTAGATGTAAGACGTTAAAAAACTAGGAACAAGCAGCGCCATGACTGTCATGATATGACAGTGCATGTTTCAGGGCTAGTTCAGATCAATTGTTCAACACATTGAGGGAGAAAAATCAGGATTAGACTGACTGCCAGACCGACGTTCCCTTATTAGTATACATGTGCTGTACTCACCAGTGTTTAAGTTGTCAGTATTTGTGTAAAACGTCGTGTTGAAAGGTTTAGTAGAGAGCGTGTTACAGACACCAAACTTGTCAGTGTTTACTTTCGTTTCACTAGGTTTCGGACGGTCACTGAGGAACTCCTCCTTGTGCTGTAGCTGTTAACCCTTTACTACCCTGGTGCAAGAACACTTAACAACTTGAACCCCAGCATCTACTTTCTGGGGGGAACATTATCCTACAATAGCCGATCTACAAGCTCACAATATTGTGTGAGCTTGTAGATCGGCAATTATTGGTGAAGAGGTTTAGTGTAGATGGAAAAAAGAGGTCAAAGTACAGACTCAACGCAGTTCCAGTTTACTGAGTGTAGAAGTAGGCCTAAAATGAGCAATAATACCTCAATTTGACTCTTATTGTACTACTGTTACAAGTAAAAGGCCTGTAGGACTATGTACAAAGTACAAAAGTATTGGCATCAAAATATACTTGTTCTACAAGCTCACAACACATCATGAATTGATGTTGCGAGCTTTTATGTTCAAATAGCCAAGTGTAAAATATGGCTTGAGGTATGTTTTGTATTAATAATCTAAATCTGTAAAGTGACTAAAGCTGTCAAATTATTCCAGTGGAGTAAAAAGTACAATTTGCCTTGTTTTCTTTTGCCTGTGATGTAGTGTATTAGTGTAGATATTATGTCTCTTGGATTTTTTTCCGAGCAGGGGCTAATTAATGTTGGCAACAAACAATAATGAATAATCCTAATACAACAAACGAGATTCAATGATTCTAGTTTAATAAATAAATAAAAAGTATGATTTTATAGTAGAAGTCAGTCAATTGTCTTTCACATATTTATGTGTATTGTATTTATTTATTCCATAAATATCTTTTTTAAAAATGGGTTTGTCGGGAGGGGGGGCACATTTTTTAGTGGGGGTCCCTGCTTCATCTCTCTCTCAGCTAAGAAGTCATTGGTCTGAAAAACATTGAAGACACCTGGTTGAAAAAAAGAAAAAAAACAACAACACATTATTGTTGCCTACAATCACAATGTGACTGTCCCTCCAGCCAATGGGATGTAGGCTACAGTACCTGAGTAGCTTACCTAAGTTTACATGCAATTCATTTTATTTTCAGTATTTGATCATACATTAATTACAATAATTGACAATAATTATAAAATATAACTAGTACAGGTTAAACTTTTAAGGTTTCATGGTTGTCATTCAAGGTTGTCATTTATAACTGAATAAGGTAAAGGCCACCAAAGGAATACCAAAACGCTCGCCCCAAAACACAGTCGCCCCGGGGCAAAGCCGGTGGTATTCACCTGGTATTCCTAAACGTAACCTCAGTAAACTATGCCTAAACCTAACCTTATTCCTAAACGTAACTTCAGTAAAACGGTGCCAAAACCTAACCTTATTCCTAACCTTATCCTCAGTAAAACAAATACAAGAATGCAAGAACGGCTGGTCCACGAAAAAAAACTTGGGCGAGTCTTCCGGTTAGCGAGCAAAGGGCCAATTTAGAACTGTTGGTACATTGAAAATTCACCTGTACGATTATATTAGCATTTCACCATAACGTCAATAGGTGGCAGTAGGCTATACACCAACTCATTTAGGATAAAAACTGTACTGCCCTCCCATATCACTGTGTATGTTATTTCACTGCCCACATGCTCAGTGGTGGAAAGTAACTAAGTACATTTACCCAAGTACTGTACTTAAGAGGTGCTTTTACTTTACTTGATTATGAATTGCCTACTCCACTACATTTCAGAGGCAAACAATGTACTTTTTAGTCCACTACAATAATTTGAAGGATTTAGTCATATGTTACTTTGTAGATTTAGATGATTATTACAAAACGTGCATTAACCAATTAAGCCAGATTTGATCCTTTTGTCTATTCGAAAATAGCCGATATACAAGCACGCAGGTGAGTGTGGTGTGTGTATGCTCGTGCCAACATTTGTGCGTGCCGTGTGCACATGTGCATGTGTGTGCCTGTAAGACTGTGTGTCTGTGCATGTGTGTTTGTGTGTTTGCTTCTCTGTCTGTCTGTCTGTCTGTGCGCACGCATTAGGCATTGCAATAAACTGGCCAGTCACAGTAAATAATAGGGGGTGTCTCTGTGTAACAAGGTCTCTGATTGGTCCTGAGGAAAAGGTGATGTCACACCGTGACCTCTGTTAGCCCATACAGGTCAGAGGCCATTCATTGAGGTCAGGGGTCAAATGAAAGGATTACAAAAGGCTCCTGCTGCCTTACAGGTGCAGTACGTCATTTTAGTTTTATTATTATATTTTAAAGTGTGAAATAGCTCTATATTATGATAGTAATGACTGCTATAGAGCAGTGTTTCCCAAACAATGGGTGGGAAGCCATTGTTGGGTCGTGGATACATTTTTATGGGTCGCGAATATCCTTTTAACTTAGGAAATTCCTACATTAATAAGAAATTCTATGAATAAAAAAAAGCTTTTAAAAAGTTGTGAAAATAGCAGATTGGCTATTTTCACTAGTATGGGTTGTGAGTGAAGTTTTGTAAGTTTGGATCCTGTGGAGACATCACATGTCTCTTGGGTCCCGAGCTAAAAGCTTTGAACTTCATGGAAACCTCAACCTGTCATTATTACCAAAGATTGGCCAGGGGGAAATTCAAGGCATATGAAAATGGAGGACCATCATGTTATGCAATTTAATGTAACTTTGTCTCTGTTGATGAATAATACGTATCTACTGTGCTGTCTATGAGTTCGCAGTACATCTGCAAATGTTGTATTAAATGTTTAAAAACGTTTTGTAGAGCAGTGGTTCTCTCACATTTTCATGTCACGGATAGAAGGGTTGAGATAAGGAACCAGAGGAACCAAATCCAACATTGTGGAATCAGAATCGCTTCCATCACATTTGGAACCGTTTCCAGAACCAGTTTCATCACACTGTCAGAGCTGGTATGTGGACTTTACGTCTGCTATACTGTTACAATAATAGTGGTTCTCAAACTTGTTAATTTCAAGGACCACCATAACTCCATAAGAGTGAGAGTTACATACCTGTAAGGGTTCATTATGAACCCCCTTAAGTAACCCAGAGGGTCCCTGGACCGCACTTTGGGAACCAATAATATGTATGCAGTGATGTGCATGACTGAATTTGTGTTAATTAAAAATGTTAATGTATGCCAAAATTATACATTTTTAACATAGGAATCGTCAAAGGGACCCGTTTAGGAATCAGACCGTTAAGAGGAAATCGTTAAAGAACTGGAATGGTTAAAATGAAATCCCAACCCTAGTCACGGAACCGAAAATGTATATACATGCCCCACTTTGTTGTTGTACAAGTGTAGCATTGTTTTTTCCATCTCCTGAAAAGTAACACTTTTGGTACAAGGTTTCTACCCGACAGTGACGATATGTATTTAGGACCCCACTCATTTTGTTTTTTATTTATGGGATCTATACTACTGACTAGCCAATCACAATGCTCCCGTCCCTCGGACTGATGGGATGACGATGGCAGAGTTTAAACAATATAGATGTTGTACATCAAAATGTCGGGTGGAGACCTTGTATGTCCTAAAACATTCCTTTTGCATAATTATTCTAAAAACATTTTAAATGGTTAAAATAGCAGATCTACAAGCTCACAATGCCTTGCATCGCGATAAATTGTGTGCTTGTAGATCTTCTATTTTCACTACTTCTGTGTGACACTCTTGTGTGATGATTTAGGGCATTAATTTATTTTAAAATAAACTATGGGAAACTTGGATATACGGTTAGTATAAGGTTTCTGCCCGACAGTGACAATATAATAAATAAATATAAGAATAAAAATGTATTCAAACAATAAAATACCAGGTGCTGGACAGAAGAACAGGTGAAAGATATATAGTCTGCCGACTGGATAATCACCTCATGAACATTTATTGTAAATCCACCAAATAACAATATTGTATTTTTCCTTGTTTCAAACATCAAACTCTTCCTCACCAACAAATGCTAGACATGCAGAAAATGCCTGCACAATTCCACATAAGATGAAAACCAAAATATATATTCATTAATGTGACAACATTCTGTACCCCAAAACCCCCAAATCACAACAACAACTTATACCCTCTATACTTAAAACAGACCTGAGTCTTTTTTGCCTCTACACCAAATCTCTTCACCGAAAATAACCGATCTACCGTTGCGATGCGTTGTGAGCTTGTAGATCTGTTTTCGGTGAATGTTCCCCAAGTGGTTAACGTCTGCTTTGAGAAAACAACTCAAGGAGTACACGGTCATAATATAATTATGTAATAGCCATTTCTTTTGAAGAATCACATTTTCCCTCTTCTATGCTTGATAACATCATAGATAACTACTGTAAATAAAGGAGACAATAACATAATCATTGCAGAATCACTGCATTCCTATTTGTAATTCAACGTTCTAGTATCAGTGTAAGACTGACAATACAATTATGTTTAATTCCAGGTAGATATCAATCTTGCACATTGATGAACAAAAAGTGTAACTTAAACCTGAATGTTGTAAAATAAAATATAATCTAGTCCTTGTACCAAGAAAGAAATACAGACAGACAATTCTACAGTCTCACAGACAGGAATATACTTTAAGCTAATGTATTTTTATTTTTTTTAAAGAAAAAAATATATCTGGCTACAATTCAGACATGTAAAATTAGGTTTTGTGTTTCAATAGAATACATGTGTTAGGGACAACAATTTCATAAATTGATTTGAAATTATAGTTGACTGACCTGTATGAACCCTTCCATCCATACACATATTTGTGCTTTAAATGAAAACTAACCTTTTCATGTAACGCTGAGGATTAGTTTAATCTAATCTGTGTGATTGACAGGAGAGATGATCAGAGGAGCAGAGTTTTTACCATTGTTATTATCACACAGAAAAAAAAGGTTCTTTGGTTCTTTAAAATGGTTCTTTAAAACCCTATATGGTTCTTTGAAGAACCATCACCTGCTAAAGAACCATTTTATATAGCAAATGGTTCTTTAGATTCTTAAATGGTTCTTTAAAACGCTATATGGTTCTTTGAAGAACCATCACCTAATAGAGAACCATTTTATAGAGCAAATGGTTCTCCAGATTCCTCATATGGTTCTCAAGATTTAAAAGGTTCAAGGAAGGGGGAATTATTTTCCAAACCATTTTATATTACAAATAGTTCTTCATATTCCTCATATGGTTCTATGGGATTTGAAAGGTTCTTATTGGTAGGGGATTTTGCAACTGTAAATTATAACCTGTATAAAACAATTACAAATTATTATTTTAGTAGACGCTCTTATTTCAGAGTTATTCACAAAAAGCAAGGGTAATACATCAAATTCATTACATGGAGATTGTAGTTTTAGGATAGGTAACCCGAGAGTCTATTGTCAGTCTAATCATATTATATAATATGGGGGGAAAAAAGCCTTATCTCTGATGTCAAATTCAGCCTTAACCACCCTGCTGAAAAAAACAGCACAAACCAGCTTATGAAGGTTGCTGGTTTTAGCTGGTATGAGCTGGTCTTGGCTGGTCTTAAGCTGGTTTAGATGGCATACCAGGCTGGACAAGCTGGTCAGGCTGGTCAGGCTGGTTTGCCAGTGTAGTTGGTTAGCTGGTCACTAAGCTGGATTCTGCTGGATTTTGCTGGTCAGCCAGCTGGCTGGCTGGACTGACCAGCAAAGCCAAGCTGGTAGCTGGTCTTTGCTGGTCAAATGGGTGGACAGACCAGCAAAGACCAGCTTAGCAGCTGGTAAAGTTTGGTTAGATCAGTGGTTCTCAACATGTGGATCGGGACTCCCAGGGGGGTCCCCACGTGATTTGGGGGTGGTCCCCAGATGACAGTGAAGTGACAATTTAAGGACCTTTAAGACCTGTTTAGTACCAAAAAAAAAAACACCATTACTGCATCAAAAGTAATCAACAAACTATACTATAAAAACATTGAAAATAGCAGATCTACAAGCTCACAACACCTTCCTTGCGAGGCGTTGTGAGCTTGAAGATCTGCTATTTTCACAATAGAGTCAAACTAAACGTAAATGCATCAACTCCTACATTCCAAGTGCTTATCAGGGTGGGGGGTCCCCAGCTCAAATATGATTATATAAAAATCTAAAATATATAATATAATGTAATATAATATTATATATAATATTTAAAAAAATATATTCCATCAATTAATAAAAAAAAACAGCAGATCTACAAGAGTTGTGAGCTTGCAGATCTGCTATTTTAACTAGTTTGGATCCCGGGGAGACATCTTACCTGCCATTAGACTGTGAAGATTTTCACAGTCTAATGGTCTAATTGCCCCCCCCCCCCCCCCCCCCCAGTATATACAGTATATTTTACATTACATCTTGTTGCATTCGACGCGTTGTGAGCTTTGTGATCTGTTTTTACAGAGAAGTGGGCCCTTTATGGGCCCTGAGTAGTGTTGCCATATCTGCTTATTATAAGCGACTTTGGGCTTGTTTTTCTGTAAAGTTGCTCGTAAATATTAGTGAAATATTTCACTTATTCTTTTTGAAAATAGCAGATCTACAAGCTCACAATGCGTTGCAAATGCGACGCACTGTGAGCTTGTAGATAAAGCTCTATAAAACTATGTAGGTGTCGCTTCTTTTGGGCTTAATTGTTTTCACAGACCTGGCTGCTTATTTCTCTCACAAAATCTGGCAACAATGTCTCAGCTGGCTCGCGACCCTTGAACTCTATGCTCCCGACCGCTCGCGACGCGCGGGGAGAATGAATGCTGTCTCGAGTCAAGCTGCCTGCTCTCACTTCATAGAAAGTTAAATCAATTGCATTGCTTTAGATTCATAAAAAATAATTATAAACCGGCTTCAGAGAAGATAAAAGAAAGAAGAAGAAGCGGCGGACATTTTAGGTGAGTGTTGACACACAGAAATACTGTTTATGTAGGCTTTTTAGCCTACTATTACTGACTGTATTTATAAGTGCGTAGGCTGCTGTGTTCTAAGTCAATCACAAGTCATGACCCAACATTGTTTAGTTATATAATGTGTCTTGATAAAGGGATTATGACAATAATTACAAGAAATTACAGTGGGAATATACAATATAATTTTTAATATAGGCCACTATCTGTACTGCTTGCCTGTGTGCTGCTCAAAACTAAATTCAAAATCTGGCGTGTGTGTGTGTGTGTGTGTGTGTGTGTGTGTGTGTGTGTGTGTGTGTGTGTGTGTGGCTTTCAGTGATGAAGCTACAGAGTGTTTTAATATCCTGTGAACTCTGAACATTAATGATTCGCTTGTCTGTCTGTCTGTCTGTCTGTCTGTCTGTCTGTCTGTCTGTCTGTCTGTGTGTGTGTGTGTGTGTGTGTGTGTGTGTGTGTGTGTGTGTGTGTGTGTGTGTGTGTGTGTGTTATTATTACACATTTCTTTGGCTGCAGTGGCCAAAACGAATGGTTTGCAGGCAGCCCTACGAAAACAGAAAAAGGAACCCAAGAAGAGAGAACCATTATGTGTTATGCCCCCCCCCCTCCCCTCCCACAAAGAAAAGAAAACAGTTTGAAGGTAAAGTGATATTGTTTTGTGTAATATTAAAGTAATCATTGCTTCAAACTGTTCAGTAACAGGGGTCTCCCAGACTCTTCACCTCTTTAGTAAGCCGAAAATGCATTTCCAGGAATACCAAATTTAATCAGAACTCTGGATACAGGATAAATAAGTGCAATTGGAAGTGATGACACAAAGAAGTGGGCATACAACATTGGAACAGGAACACTTAACATTGAAGCTAATGAATAGGTACTCTCTCCTGAAATTGGCAACCCATCTGAAACTGAATTGTCTACTTATTAAAGAGATTGAGAGACCCCTGCTTATTAACACATTGACTGCCAGAGGTAAAACCCCAGCCATAGCTCCCTGTGCCAGCCATTTTTGAGCTTTCTGGCCAGTCTATCTAGGCCCACAGAACATTTTGTGCTAGGCCTATGAACACATGGAATACCTCAAAACAAAGATCAGAATCTCTACTTTCGCCAGGAAAAAAAGTGAGTTCCTAGCATGTTCTGTTCTTTAGCTATTGGCAGTTGAATATAGCTTGGTTTCACCAAAATCAGCTATCTGGATCTAGAAGCTGAGATAATGAGGCTTTTGTGAAACATTCTCTCTCAGGCAGAACAGTGATTAGACCCTTATATTTTCACCTTCAGTGACACATTACTGACATCAGACATCTGCACAGTTGTTGTTTTCAAACTAACAACACTGAGAAAGTGCTTTTGAATATACTTTTATATAGCTTTTTCACATCAACGTTTATCAACATGTGTCTTGTTGATAAACAAATCTCAAGCTCATTTCAACGTTTTTCTTTTCAAAGTTATAAGATCAAAAGAAGTGTGTGTGTGTGTGTGTGTGTGTGTGTGTGTGTGTGTGTGTGTGTGTGTGTGTGTGTGTGTGTGTGTGTGTGTGTGTGTGTGTGTGTGTGTGTGTGTGTGTGTGTGTGTGTGTGTGTGTGTCAAGACTTGGCATTATCTGTGCCAATTGTTTGAGTTTGTTTTACACACCATTATAATTTCACACACACACACACACACACACACACACACACACACACACACACACGCACACACAGGGAGAGATTTTGCACTGTCCCCCTCTGGTGGTCAAAATAAATCCCTACATTGTGACACATCCATCCATCCAATACAGACATATTGATGACCCCTGATAGAAACCATATAGACATATAGACTGTATGCAAGGTAAGTGAGGAGGAATTATTTTCTGTGAATGCCATGCAGACAAGCACTGAGATCCAGATAGCATCTATGACATAAACCAATCAAATCAGAAATCAAATCAGTTTGACTTTTTATAGAGTGAAACAGTACGTCCTAAAAGTGAGTTCCTAGCATGTTCTGTTCTTTAGCTATTGGCAGTTGAATATAGCTTGGTTTCACCAAAATCAGCTATCTGGATCAAAAAGCTGAGATAATGAGGCTTTTGTGAAACTCTCTCTCTCAGGCAGAACAGTGATTAGACCCTTATATTTTCACCTTCAGTGACACATTACTGACATCAGACATCTGCACAGTTGTTGTTTTCAAACTAACAACACTGAGAAAGTGCTTTGAATATACTTTTATATAGGACACATCCATCCATCCAATACAGACATATTGATGACCCCTGATAGAAACCATATAGACATATAGACTGTATGCAAGGTAAGTGAGGAGGAATTATTTTCTGTGAATGCCATGCAGACAAGCACTGAGATCCAGATAGCATCTATGACATAAACCAATCAAATCAGAAAATGTTTGACTTTTTATAGCGTGAAACAGTTATATACAGCCTTATTTTGATCACGACACCCAATTACTGAATGTGAGTCCCCCATAACTCACAGTAATGGTCAAATAGGGTGTATGTATGTATATATTCTATGTCCAGGTTTTCTTCAGATTAGGATACTGATTTCACTGGTTCCATTTGTACACACAAGAGTTACATAACTGCTAGTTTGCAATTGTACATCTATGATATAAAACCAACAGTCTACAGAAAAAGTTTGAAACGACTCAGGCAGACACATTTGAACACTCTTTATATGGCTTTCACATATATATATTTGCCTTTTTACAAGTACAACTTTTTCAAGTACAAGTACCTTTCAAATACAAAATAGAGTACAAAATGACACAATATATCATCATTGTGTGTTTTGCCTGGCCAGCACATCAATGTCTCCTCAGATCCTTCAGGGCGGAGGTGGTCCCCGTGAGGGTTCTGAGGACGTGAGGGCATAGATGTCTTTCACCGACAAAGATGGCTTCACGTACTCAGATCCCCCGGGGCAGTGTGTTGGCTGTCTCAGAGCATAATAAATCATAAATCAAAGTCAAAATAAATACAAAATGAAAATAAAACAAAAGTGCATTTTAGCATAATCGAAATAAGGCAGAGATGGCTAAAACAAACAAATACAATCAAAATGATTCAATAATACTTCTCCATATTGTGGTAATCATTGTAGCATTCACTAGGATGGAGGGGTACCAAACAGCTTTTGCACTGTAGCCTCGTCTCACTCCGCTTTCCCCTCCTGGTACAAACTCTGCACCATTTCGTTGGGCCCTTTTTTTTGGCGGTGCGGGGGATATTGACAAGCACATGGACATTCATATCGCCACTCAATCGGTCACGAGGTTCGCGACTTCTTGGTGCATAAGGACGCCGGGGGGCAGGGGGGGGCGGAGAGGGCGGGGGACGGCGGGGGCGGGCAGGATGAGGCTGCTGCTGGTGAGGTTGCTGCTGACAGGCGGCCGGGGGGGGGCCAGGCGGGTCTGCTGGGACATCTTGTGGAGGGACATAATCTGCTTCCACTGGGACATATCTCACAGCGGTCCAGGCCTTGACAACACTGTTGATGAAGTCATACATGCATTTACAGTCGCCACCTGGATTCCTTGCTTTGTAGAGTACGAATGCATTATACATGCTGATTTGGAGTAGGTACACCACAAACTTGTTGCTCCACTTGGCTGTCTTTCGGATGAAGGGGTAGTAGCTTAGGTTTTGATCAAGCCGGTCCACTGCATTCATGCTCTTATTGTATTCAAGGACACAAACTGGCTTCTCCTGTGGCACTTTGTCTCTGTGGTGTTTCTGTCTCACCATCTTGGTCGCCATCTCATCCTTGTGCCGAGTTGTGATCAATCGAACGATGCGTTTGTCTCGCCAAGCCAACAACATCACTTTGCCATTGTGGAGCATCTTTCTCTCTCCCACTCTCAGGCTGGACACCGTCACATCCCTCATGGCTTGTGGTTCACCTCTTTTTAGCCTCATAGTACCACAGGCATGTGTGTTGTTATCTAGGAGGAGTTCATACAGCCCCACTGAGTTATAGTAATTGTCCATAAACAAAGAAAACCCGTACCCTGTAAGACCCTGCAACAGAAAAGTGACTGTGTCTGGTAGGGAAGAGTACTGTCCAGCATATGGCTTCATGCTGTAACAGTACCCCGTTCCAGAATCACACAGAATGTATGACTTTATTCCGTACTTGGTGGGCTTCTGTGGGTTGTACACTCTGAAGGATAGGCGTCCCCTCCACAGAAGCATCCCCTCATCGATGCTGATGTTGCGACTTGGAACAAACATCTCCTTGAATTTTTCTGTGAGGTAGAGCAAAACCGGGTTGATTTTGCACAGCCTGTCCGGGACAAAGACTTCACCAGCAGCCTCGGCGGCAGCAGCGGCGGCTGCAGCAGCAGCAGCATCAGCCTCATTGTTTGTGAAATGTATAAACCGCCAGATAATCTGGAACCTGTTGCGCGACATGTTTTGGCCAAAGAACGGTGTAAGCACAGGGTCATCAGTCGACCAATAGTACTGTAGTTCAGGCTTTCGCACAAGGCCAGTCAGGAACAACAGGGCGAAAAAGTTTTTCAGTTCTCCCACTGTAACGGCTTTCCATTCATTCACTCTGCTATGTGGATGCTGTGCCACTTCCTCCTCACTCCTGGCCGCGATGAACGCTGCAGCATAGATGTTGCTTTCCTGAACGATCATCTCTAGCAGCTCATCAGTCACGAACAGCGCCAGAAAGTCAACAGGAAGTGTAGACTGTATTTCAGCCGCAGCATTGCGTGGACCCGGACTAGCAGTGAATGGTATGTCCGTCCTAGGTTCCCAATCTGTGTCCTTCCAGACAGCCGGGGGCTTTCCACCACGTTCTGTGAATTACAGAAATACACAATTACCATAAAATACATATTTTTTTATTTGTGTGGCAGTGTTGATTTATATGAAAATATGACTAAAACTAAATGGAATTGTATTCAACAGACTATGACTAAAACTGAATCAAAATGTGCTGTCAGAATCATGTGTGGTACAGCTGTGAAAACGCTCTTACTTCTTTTACGGCTGACAGGTGGTACTGCGGTTGAACGCGATGGACCTGCTTCCTCCTCCAAATCCATCATGTCTGAAATCACAGTAAAACATAAAATAGTTTGGTAAATAAGATGTACATTTATTTTCACTACCAGCATGTGTCATGCTGGTGGTGCATTACTTTGTGGAACTTAGAATGAATGACATTTATCATTGCAGAGTGGGGTTTTAGCAATTTTGTAAATCTGAATGCAATAATATTATATAAAACAAATAAGTACAAAATGGCACAACATATCATTGTGTGTGTGTGTGTGTGTGTGTGTGTGTGTGTGTGTGTGTGTGTGTGTGTGTGTGTGTGTGTGTGTGTGTGTGTGTGTCAGACATTACTGGCAGAAATAACACACTATGTGTGACACTACATTATGTGTGACTAAAACTAAATGGAATTTTATTCAACAGACTATGACTGAATCAAAATGTGCTGTCAAAATCATGTGTGGTACAGCTGTGATAAACAGAAAACGGTCTTACCTCTTTCACGGCGGACAGGTGGTACAGTTGAACGCGATGGACCTGCTTCCTCCTCCAAATCCATCATGTCTGAAATCACAGTAAAACATAAAATATTTTGCTAAATAAGATGTACATTTATTTTTACTACCAGCATGTGTCACGCAGGTGGTGCATTACTTTGTGGAACTTAGAATGAATGACATTTATCATAGCAGATTGGGGTTTTAGACATTTTCTATTACTGTGGCAAAGCTGAATGCAATAATAGTATATACATCAAATAAGTACAAAATGGCACAACATATCATTGTGTGTGTGACATTACTGGCAGAAATAAGTAAGAACGATGCCAGCTATGATGTAAAAGCAATACTGAATGTCAGTCCCCCTGTCCCCCATAAACTCTTGAGTGTGTGCAAATGGAACCAAATGGACCATTTGGTTCCATTTGTACACATTGTACATAGCAGATCTACAAGATCACAACATGTCGCGATGCGACGCACACTCAAGAGTTTATGGGGGACTGACATTGTAAGTCAAACATTTTCAAGATTTGATTGCTTTTACATCATAGCTGGCATCGTTCTTACTTATTTCTGCCAGTAATGTCACACACACAAGACAAGTGTCTTGTCTACCTAAGTAGTCCTACAAGTCTTACCTTTCCTACAACTAGCAGACTGTGTGTGATGAGATGACGACTCCATTGCATCATCAGACGCATATTCGTCGTCTGAAAGTAAACAAGATCAAACACTGTTGATGTTGTGGACATAAGGTGACCTTAGTCCCCTTTGATGAATTGTATTATGATGGTGGGGGCCTCGCTGCACCTGGCCTCCACCCCAAAAACTAAAGCCATCAAAGGGATTTGAAAATCATTGTTGACATGTCCTCATGTGACCCACAACACTACAAAAGACTTTGTTGACATGGCCTCATGTCGACCCCCAACAAAATCAAAACATTTGTTGTCATGACATGACATGACCTCTTCCCTTTGAAGTATGCCACCCCCCCCCCCCCAAAAAAAACCCCAGATCTACAAGTCAACAAATTCATAGGCTACATCGTCAACATATTCAAATAAATCACATGCATATAAATAGATACAGAATAAAATAAATACATATTTTATAACTGGCTGACCCAGAGTGCAATATCCTAGAAATCCACACCGGGCTTCTACATTGTCCATATATAAATAAGGTGTTACACACACCTCCAGTTGTTAGAGGCCCAGTCAAACAATTTGTCTAAAAAGGATGAAACCATTCATAGGTATTCAATTCATCAAAATATAAAATGGCACCATTCAATGATCATAACAAGATAAAAGCACTACGTTGTGATGCGATTGAATGGTTTGGTGCCATTTTATATGTTGATATAAGTAAGTAGTGCCCCACAGACTTTATACAAATATGAGGTAAATAGCCGATTTACAATCTCACAACGCGTCGCAGCGCGAGGCGTTGTGAGCTTGTAGATCTGCTATTTTCAGAGTACAACCAAAAGGTAAAATATGATAAAAAAAATATATATATATATATATATTCTTACCACTGGTAAACGGATCCAGACAATGTTTCCTTGGGCTTGGCTCGCTTGGCTCCCAGCTGCCAGAACAATCCGAATCGGAGCTCTCTTCACCGTCAGTAGTGTCTGGTTCTGGGCGATATGACACGGTCCTCGGAGTCGGTCTTTTGCTACGACGCAATCGGTGCCCGGGATCGGGGTCTGGTACCGGTGGGTTCGTGTCCTCCTCAGGCTCAGATACCTCCGCAGGTGGTGGGGGAGGTGGTGGGGGGGGTGGTTGCTTCTTAGGCCTCCGTGGTCGTCGCCGCCCGCGCCGGGGGACGGTCGAAGACACCGATGTCTCCTCAGATCCCTGGGGAGCAGTCTTCGCCTCCTCGGATCCCTCCAATGGCGGAGGTGGTCGCGGCGGAGGTGGTCGCGGCGGAGGTGGTCGCCACGAGGGTTCTGCTGACGTGAAGACATAGGTATCTTTCACCGATAGAGATGGCTTCACGTCAACAGATCCCTCGGGGGTAGTGAGAGACGCCGCCTGCTTCACCTCCTTGGAGCCCCCAGCTAGTGGCGAAGGTGGTCGCGGGGGAGCGGTGAAAGACGCCACCGCCGACGGCTTCTTCTCAGGTCGTGGTGGTTCCTCCACAGGTCGTGATGGTGGTCCCGGTGGTGATGGGGGTCCCGGGGGAGCAGTGAAGGACATTGTCTCCAAAATAGTTCTTTGGGTCGGGTCTCTCCGAGGCCATTTGGCCTTGCTTTTTCTTCGCATCTCGCCTAAAAACTATACTCCCGAGTCCGACTCCCACCTATAAATATGTACACCTAACTCTCACCTATATATCTATGTACTACTATACTATATAAACGTCTTACTCTCACCTATATATATATATATCTTGCACCTCTCCTAACTTTACCAAACTAACTAACTAACTAACTAACTAACGATCGCTTGCTCTTTCTCTGTCTCTCAGTCGCTGTCTCTCGCTCTCTCTCACTCTATTTCTCTGTCCGTCCGTCTCTGCTCACTGTTTGTTTAGAATGCCACAGGGACTGTGGTTCTGCACCCGGATTTGTTGTGTTTTGCTCAGATCATGTGACTTTTGCGATCATGTGACTTTTATTTTGTCGTAGAAGCTTAATATTAATACACAGGTTGTGGAAGATTGCAATCTACCGTATACCAATGAAAAGACCTAATATCGAGTTAATTCGATCTAGGCACGCAAGCGATGGGATGCTAATATCGAATTAATTCGATCTTGGCAGTCAATGTGTTAAGACCGGGAACGCATCTGTGTCATTTTTTTTTATTTCTTTGGCCATTCAAAAACTTGGCCATTTCTTTGGCCATTCAAAAACAGCAGATCTACAAGCTCATAGCGCGGCACTCGGTGTCACGCTATGAGCTTGTAGATTGCTATTTTTGAAAATCTTTGAATATATATTTTTTAAAGCGAACATTTGTACCTCAAATCTTTTTCCTTTTATTTTCAAAAAACTTTTAGGATTTAGAGAACATTTTTAGAATCGGCCTCAGGTCTTAATGGGTTAAAGCTGCACTATGTAACTTTCCTCTTCTCCCCCGGATTTGAACCCGGTTTCCTGAGCAAGTGCTTTTACCATTGAGCTAATAGAGCGTGCCAACGACTCGTCACCATGGGGCGCGTGGCATAGTAGCTGCAGACATACTTGAGGGGGGCAATGTTAAGTCAACCTGTTTTATACCCCTCAAAGATGTCCGCCTCTACCAAATGACACTTGTTGACGCCCCCTTCAGGATTTTTGGCACGCTCTATAGAGCCTGCCTGCTTGCTCAGGTGATACATTGAACCTTGACCATCAGATCAAAATTCATGTCAGATCCTGTGTCTAGGTGAGACATGACCTTTGACACTAAATGTCTCAATAGAAGAGCAGGCGAGACGAAATGCAACCACCCCAATTGTATAAGTTATATAGTATTATTTGTATTAACATACTCTAACATACAGATTGTATAAGTTATTGTATTAATATACTCTACGATACAGATTGCATAAAATTACATTTTATTCCACTTTAACTTTATAACAAAAAATATCTTGTTTTATCCAAAATATATCACTTGCACTATAGGGGTGTGCCGATACACTAATTTCACCAAACGATACGATACGATATTTGGCTCACAACTTCGATACGATTTCGATACGATACGATACGCACTTTTTTTATTATGGAAATATATGGAGGAGAAAAAAAGAAAATGCAAACAAATAATTCTGTTTTTGCATTATTCAGACATGCAAACTTGTAGCTTTTCAGCTACAATAGCCGTTTTGAATCCAAATAGTATGACACCTGACCCGAAAAAAAAAACATGTTGTCACTCTTTTCACTTCGGGGACGTTTGCATGCCTGATTATCATGATTGTAAAAAAAAAAAAAAAAAAAAAAAAAAAATTCAAAAACGATATTTTTTTTTTCCAAAACGATACATATCGTCGCGAAAACGTATCGCGATATATCGCGGGACGATATATCGGCACACCCCTATTGCACTACCTTTAGACTCTGACTCGTCTGAATATGGTGGAGATGCTGTTGTACCCCAAGCTATCCACGACGAAATGTCAAGTACAGTCGTACCCAGAAGAAGGCCAAAGAGTTGGAGCTGGACCTACAGCACCTTAAAACTAAGTAAGCAATGACTAATTTTAACGAAACAGTTGCATGAGTTTGCTCTTCTCAAGTATATATCTATATGTTGGTTAATTGTTCTCATGTTCTTTTTTACTTAGATCTTGACCACAAATGTTAAAAAAAACATTATATAGAAAGCATGTTATATGGAGTGGACAGATGCTAGGTTCATTATTAAACTGTTATCCTACTAACGCATACATCAATTCATTTGTTTTTTCTTTTTTTTCTCCGTACCCTGTTCATGCTTTAAGATGCAACAAATTAGAGATTGCAAAACAGAAACTGGAGGAAGGGCCCCAATATAGCTCTGCAGCAAAGCCTGACATCCCTGCTGCAGATAAGCAAACCAGTGACAGCATA
The DNA here is from genome assembly GCF_963454915.1 of Gymnoscopelus microlampas. Lineage (NCBI taxonomy): Eukaryota > Metazoa > Chordata > Actinopteri > Myctophiformes > Myctophidae > Gymnoscopelus > Gymnoscopelus microlampas. Next base: position 41,059,008 of record NC_139958.1, read on the forward strand.
GGTGTGTTTAGACAGTCATACTGTTCTACGGAAAATGGTGACAATGTGTACAATATAAGTACTGTGATACTGCCAAAAGGAGCTTAAATGTGATTCTCTACATTTTCAGTTGCAACTTCCTCCATTTCCTCTTCCCCCCGAGTCAGACGATTTGGCATCGACACCTGGGATGTTTGACACCAACGGTGACAAGGTATTGAAGAAACATACTGTGTAGGACAGTGGTTCATAAAAGTGGGGTCCCCAGGGGGTTCCACAGTGTCCCCAGCTAAATAAGAAACAGTTAAGCACAAAAGCACTATTTCAAAAATAGGCAACGGGTCATGATGCATCGTGAGCTTGTAGATCAGCTAGGTTTTGCTATTTCTGAACTATTTTTGAACAGTTTTGCCTATAGGGAGGTTTCCTGTTAGTAAACATGAGAGGAATATGACCGCGCAGCTGCGGGGGGAAGCCTATGGGTGCGTTTGGAAATTACGCACCGGAGCACACTCGCCTATTAGTTTGTATTGGCCAGTGCGCTCACTGCCGCTCAGGGCTGTATTTTCGAACGCGCCTTTCCCCCACTGACCCCCAGGCATGCGCAGATTGCGCATTCTGCTCTGTGATGACGTCGCGCGGAAATCCGTCTATAGATACACACGGAATAGACGGGAACGCCCATTCGATTTTGGCTCGGGGGAAAACACAACGATCTGCCTCATAGAGTTACATCATACACGATCGTTTGGATCACTTTCAGAGCTATTTTATGGACGATAGAAACATTGTCAGCCAAGAAAAAATCCATCAGAAGGACAGCTGGAACACAACTTGACTGACTTATTTTTAAGATATATGTGACTAAAAAGACCAAACATTGACAATCTATGAGCTCACAGCGCGTCGGAACGCGACGCGTTGTAACTGTGAGCTAGATTGGCAATGTTTGGTTTATGTTCCCCCCAGAATACGTAAACTGGGGTTCATGTGGTTTATCACTGATCAGATTATCCTTATATTTTATTGCATTAGTCAAGTTTCAGCACAAGCACCACCGAGACCGGAGATGTTTCCCTCTTTACATCTCCGTCTGAATACTAAAACACTCGCCCCAAAACACAGTCGCCCCGGGGCAAACCCGCCGGTATTCACCTGGTATTCCTAAACATAACCTCAGTAAAACTATGTCTAACCCTGAACTTATTTCAAACCGTAATACAGATGCAAGAATACAAGAACCGCTGGTCGGTGGAAATGGGGGCGAGCGTGTTTTGGGGCGAGTTTTCTGGTTACCACCCGTCTCCCTCCGTGTTGCCAAACATGTTTACATATGCACAGTGTTTAATCGCCTGGTAGAGACACTATTACAAGATATGATCAATTAAACTTACCATTATATCGAAACCCAACAGCCATTAAGTCATCAATAATGTTTATAGTGAATTTGAAGTACAATTTAGAGACTGTTTTGTGAACGGCACGTATACCGACACCATTATCATTTGGCGACATGCATCATTTGATATCATGCAGGATTTACACACTGCTTTAGCTCCGTGTTCATTGCCAGATTAACAATTGTGTTTTCTGTAGGGTTTTAAACGAGGATAGGTTAGGGTTTGGCTTGTTTTGTGTGTAAATCGCTGCATGTTGCGTTTCCAAACTGTAATGGCGTCGATGTCTCCTGTACTAGGAATTCACTAAAACGTGTTCTATAAACATCATTGATGAATGAATGACTTTTGCTTTTTGATATTATGATAAGTTTAATTGATCATATCTATAGAAAATGTAATAGTGTCTCTTACCAGGCGATTAAATCAGATAACCTCGGGCCATTGTGTTGTGTTGGATCCTCTGTCCAGTCAGGACAACATTCCAATCGGACTCTTGTTTAATTTGCTAATGTAACGTTCCTTGTCCAGTGGCAACAAGGTTCTGTGCCTGTGATCTGGCAAGCCATGACGCCTGCTTTTTAAATTGGTATACTTTTACAGCATGTGAGTTTGAAAACCCCACATCCCTCTGTCTATACCAGCTGGGGGAAATTTGTGTTTTCCCCCGAGCGCGCCTCCGCCTCCGTAGGTACGGCCCACTGATGATGACACTACGCCGTGTGGATGTATGGCATGCACAAAATAGGGATGCCAGGCACAAAGGGTTATTTCACTACTGTTTTACCAGCTAGTATGTAATCCAATGACATTGTACTGTATAATAATTACTTTAACTCTCCCCACCTACAGTATAGACAGTTGTAGAATTCTGTACTAAATTTAATCCAACAATTAACATCTTCTCTATTGGAGGTCCATGGCACCAACTCTTTTCCAAATAGGGTCCACATTTGGGGGTCCTTGACATGAAAATGTAATTTCTTTACAGTAGACTTGAAGTGTGCCTGCTTTTGTCCAAAATGAAAGTCTGGGAAATGTCATGGTAAAATGTGTTTTCATTTCTAAAACATGTCTTGTTTTCTTCTGTTTCAGGTCCACATTGGCTCTGGTGTGTGGCTCCAAAAGGAGACCTTCAGAAGATGGTGGCAGCAAACACCAAGGACTCCCTGTTCATGAATGAGCTTGCTGTTGCCATTTGGGGGACAAGAACCCTGAAGACCATGAGCCTTACAGACAAAGAATGCCCCCACTAGCCCCCCAAAAGTTTCTAAAGATTTAAATCTAAATGTGTTAAGTTCATGTTTAATGTTCAAATATGGAGATATGTGGGCTTATTTATTAATAAATTCAAATGATAAAATCTTGTGTCCATCTTTTCCAGTAAATCTAATATATTTTAATGTGTAATGAAACATTTATTATCCAAAGAACCTTTTTTTTTCTGAAGAACCATTATAAAACGGTTCTTTATTGAACCAATTGGATCCTCAAAGAACCACTTTAGAAAAGGTTCTTCAGAGAACCATTTTTTTACATGGTTCTTTGAGGAACCAGAAACGGTTCCTCAAAGAACCATTTTTTGATGGTTCTTTAATGCACCTTTAATGGTTCCTTATTGAACCATTCGAATAAATGGTTCTTTAAAGAACCTTAGTGTAAAAGGTTCTTTCTGGAACCAAATATGGTTCTTCTATGGAATCACTCTGAAGAACCATTTTTGGTTCCAGATCGAACCGTTATTTTTCTGTGTGTAGGGACTGAAGTATGGATAGAGTTTCTCAGTGAAGGTGCAGCCAGTGAAAGAGTAGAGATGAACTCTGGTCTCCACATCATAAAAGGAGACCAGACCCTCCTCATAATCCACAAACACTCCCACTTTCTGGACCTCCTCTCTTACAGGGAGGAGGACACGAGGGCCAGCAGCAGCCTCGTATTCATTTCCATTCCTCAACCATATACACCAGTAACCATTGTTGGGGTTCACTGTGATTTTTCCCTTCATGTTGATGGACTCTCTGGCCACTCCTACATCCCAGTCAGTCTTCCCTTTAACCTGAACCTCAAAGTAAAACATTCCTGAGGAGAAGCTTTGTTTTCCTAAGACACAGGCACATGCAGAGAATCTCTCTTTGTTTTCTGGGAGATTCTTTTTTATGTTTCCACAACTCACTTGTTTTCCATCCTCAGACAGGATGATCCAGGGATTTGCTGTATCAGGGTCCAGAGTTATATCCACTGCATATTTCTGGATCCTCATCAGCTCAGCATCACACAGCTTCTTCATCTCTTGACTGATTATCTTCTCCAGCTGAGCCACAGCTGTCCTCACAGTCCCCACATATGGAGACTGAGGGACATTGACCTTTGCCCAGTCCTTGGTGGGTGGAGGGGTGTTGATGGATGTGAAGTTCTGGAGGAGGTGGAGGTGGTCTTCAGAGTGTGAGAGCTGCTTCAGCTCAGAGCTTCTCTTCTTTAACTCAGAGATTTCCTGTTGCAGCTCCTTGATGAAACCTTCAGCCTGTTTCTCTGTTGTTTTCTGCTTCTCTTCAATCACATCAATGAGCTCAGCCTGGCTTCTCTCAATACAGCTGATCAGAGAAGTGAAGATCTGCACACTGTCTGCTATCTCTCTGTCTGCATCTTTCTTACTGAGCTCTACTGAGTGTTGGACCCCCTGAATCTTCTCATGTCTCTCCTGGATCATCTGCTGAACTTCAGCTTCTGTCTTTCCCAGCTCAGCCTTTTTTTCTTCATATGCCTCTTCCAGAGATACAATTTGATGTAACTTGTGGTCTGACTCAGTGCAGAACTGACAAACACACATGAGGTCAGTCTTACAGAACAGCTCCAGAGGTCTGTCATGTTTCTTACACAAAATGTCTTCCAGGTTCTTCACAGGGTCAATTAGTTTGTGTCGTTTTAACCCTGTGAGTCTCAGATGAGGCTCCAGGTGAGTCTCACAGTAGGAGGTCAGACACACCAAGCAAGACTTCAGGGCTTTGAGTTTGGTCTCAGTACAGACGTCACAGGAGACTTCATCTGGTTCAGCAGGTTCTTGGTTTGTGCAGGAAGTTTGTCTCAGCTGCTTTGACTTCCTGAACTGATCAACCATCTCAGAGAGGACTTTATTAACAGAGAATTCTGGTCTCGTATAGAAGGTTTTGTTACATAGTGGACACTGACACACATCCTTAGTGTCCCAGTAATGTGTGATGCAGGTTTTGCAGTAGTTGTGTCCACATGGAGTGGTGATTGGATCAGTGAACACATCCAGACAGATAGAACACAGGAACTGCTCATCAGACAGGAGACAGCTGGCAGACGCCATTTCTTCACACTGAGAATAAAAGTTAAACACATTTTATTTTGAGTGCTACTTCTCACGCAGTTATCTCTACGAGTCGGAGAATATGTTTTTACCCCTGTCCATTTGTCTGTCTGTGTGTCTGAGTTTCTTTGAGCAGCTAATCTCTGGCACCGCTGGACAGATCAACGTACAGGTCCTTCCCATTTCCGCCTTATACATTCTGTGTTTTCTTCAAGACAAATGTTTTGCTACTACTACCCCACAGATTCTGTACAAAACCCATGCAAATTGGTACACATTATCTCTTGAGTCATGTGATCCAGGTAGTGGTGTGCGATATGATGATTATAAACCATGAACAATTCCAATATCTTCACAATCTGCCTTTTCAGAGAGATCGTATAGATTGCAATACAGCGAGCGCACATTCTATGAGTTGCAGTTCTATACCTTAATTTATACTTCTGTAGTACGGCGGTGTAATTCGCCAAAAAGAACAGATCTACAAGCTAACAACGCGTCACGCCTTGACGCGTTGTTAGCTTGTAGATCTGTTACTTTTGCTCATGCATGCTTCCGCCGGTCCCTCCCCCTTTTAGCAAGCTGCTCTTTGCAGCGCAGTAGCAAGCACTGGACAGACAGACAGACAGACAGACAGACAGACAGACAGACATACATAGGAGTTCCCTAAATAATTCGACATCAGTCTAAGGAACTGGTTTGGATATTCCAAAACGGACACGAGGCAAACTACAATTATTAGCAAAGTTTGCAACAACAATGTTGAAAGTCACTCGACGTTGCTGTTTAACCTAACACGGGTGAAAAGGCAAGGGGTGAAATAATCACTTATTTGGTGAGGCTACAAAACAAGCAATTTACCAAAAAGTGGACTCCTTTTGCACGCATTGAGTTATAAGATTTATATTTTTTATAAAGAGATTTGTATTATGTGTATTTTGATAGCATGAATGTGCGGTATGTGTGTGGATATTTATATACTGTGTTACAGTGTAAGTGTGAGGATACATATTGTACATTCTTCTGTTCTTTGATGTTTGTATATTTCTCTTTTACTCCTGATTTTTATTTTATTTTATTAACTGTATGTCTTTTGTTTTGCTTTACTTTTCTTATTCTTTTGTTGTTGCTGTCTATGCATAATTGTGTTGTCTCTCTTGATGATAACAATAAAAACAATAAGTTGCAAAAAAAGAAAAAGCAAGGGGTGCCCCCATAATGACTGCAACAGAACAGCTGTTGCACACAGCCTAACAGCATTTGAGAATGCAAGTAAGCGTTGGAAAAAGGCAAGATGCGTTTGTATGGTAAATAAAACCGTTGAAAATCAGGGTTTCATGAGTCTGCTCAAAATAGTTCATCAGCAGTAGTCCTAAAGTTACAATACTCGCTCGCAAAAGGCGATCCACAGCAGCTGATAGAACAGCAGTATAGAAACAAATAAATGATAAATATTTGTTTTATTTTATCTAATCTATCTACATGTGTCTGTCTGTGAACATCATATGACTTATTATTATTCACCAACATGAAAAAGGAATCGTGATGAGATCATGGATAGTGATTCTAGCGGTGTATCAGAATCTTTCAGATTCCATTTCAATTTACTTCTATTTTCACTTTAAATCAGTCTCATGGTGCTTTGCGTTTTGGCATATTATTATTGAATAGAAGGTCATACAATATATTTTTTTCCCTCTGAAATTCCTTGGCATTTTGCCCAAACAGGTCCCTCCCGCAAACTTTGAAAGCCAATTGTACCCAATGGGGAAATAATCTGAAATATCTGACAGATACCTCGTGATCACGACCACAGAGATTATGTTTACTGATTTGCGTGACTATTCGAGAAAATATGTAGGAGTAGTAAAAAAAAAAAAAAAGTGTTTTGAAGAAAACACTAAAAGTCTTGTCAGACTGAAATGGATGTGGCCTATGCATGCAAAGTTGCCCTAATTTGGAGCAGAGGTTCTTCCTTACTGGGAGTGTGTGCGTGTCAAGTATCACACGGTCCCTGAGATTAGCTGCTGTCATATACACACAGTTCTTCAGCCATCCGGTCTGGTGGAGACTTTGATGTTGTTGACACAAAATTATTATGTTTTTTTTTACCAAAGATTGGACTGGGCAATAGAATATTAAAATAGAGTAAGATCATGTCTTTCATATTACTGTTATTCTCTGTTAATGAATAACTAGACCATACCCAGGGATGTGAGCACTCAAAGTATTTGCAGACTATGTGCTGTGTTCACAGTATATCAGGCATCAAAATGAACTTTTTTACTTGGTAGCACTGGTGCTCCCATTTAAAAAATGCTGGAGCAGCAGAGGAAAATTAGGAGCAGCCAAAACAATTATAAGGAGCAGCAATATGTAATTGTTTTTATTGATACAATTAATATAACATAATATCATATGGTGAAAGTAGCCTTAAAAACGCATGGTAGGCCACCGCTGGGGCTTATGGGTCAAATGTCAAGTCCTGACTGTCTGTCCCTCTTCCATCCATCACTGAGACTGAGACATCTCCAGAGGACATCTATACTGATCACACCTGCAGCTGTGTTTCTTGTTCACCCTCATAGCCTATAATATCAGTCGAATTTCTAAGTCATAAAATAATTCCAATGTAAATATAACATGGAATATGAGGGTATGTCATTCAATTGGCCATATTGCAGATATTAGCCTATCAATTCACTTCTAATGTGCGCATTGATCAGGTTTTTCTTCTGTTGTCATATACATTTCTCATTAGGGTACACATTGATTATTAATATTGACATTTTCAAATCGTATTTGCCAAATCATAACAGTTAGGTGTTCCTATATGACTGGATCTCGCGCGCGCGCACACACACACACACACACACACACACACACACACACACACACACACACACACACACACACACACACACACACACACACACACACACACACACACACTGTGAAGTATGTGTCCAATGGTCAAAGTCCATGTGCAACTTTAGTTCAGTCAGATCTAGCCATGGTTCACGTGACGCTCATCTGTCACAAGCGTAATGGCGCTACTTGTTCCTGTTTTTTGTAAATCTTACATTTACAATCAGTACATGTACATAAACGTTCAGATTTCAAATATAAAGTGCTTACCCCAAGGCCACGGATGTTACAAGTTAAAACGCCAGGGTCTAACTACCCGTATCGTCCGTATTGTTCAATTAAAGCATTTTAATCTGATCAGCGGCCATTTTCCATTTTAATAATAGTGGATCTGCGTGCAATACACCTCCCAACCGATAGGGGCGTAGTTGAAAGCATATGGAGAAAATTCGGAACAAATGGCCACCAATCGGATTAAAATGCTTTTTATTGAACAATACGGAAGATACGGGTACTTAGACCCAGGCACTTTAACTTGATACATCCGTGGCTTTGAGGTCATTACTTTATATTTTAAATCTGAACGTTTATGTAGATGTACGGGTTGTAGATGTACAATGCTCAAAAACCAGGAACAAGTGGTTCCATGACTGTCATGATATGACAGTCATGTTTCAGGGCTAGTTCAGATCAATTGTTCAACACATTGAGGGAGAAAAATCAGGATTAGACTGACTGCCAGACCCATGTTTCCTTGTTAGTATACATATGCTGTACTTACCAGGGTTTAAGTTGTCAGTATTTGTGTAAAACGTCGTGTTGAAAGGTTTAGTAGAGAGCGTGCTGCTGACACCAAACCCTGTCAGTGTTTACTTTCGTTTCACTAGGTTTCGGACGGTCACTGAGGAACTCCTCCTTGTGCTGTAGCTGTTAACCCTTTACTACCCTGGTGGAAGAACACTTAACCACTTGAACCCCAGCATCTACATTCTGGGGGGAACATTAGCCTACAATAGCCGATCTACAAGCTCACAATAGGCTGCACAGCAGCCATATTGGAAAGAAATTGGGCCTCTTCTTACTTCCTTCACAGGTGTGTTACCAATGCTTACGGGTCCATTTGGTTCCATTTGTACACTCTCAGAGTTAAGGGGGTCCTTGAAAATAAGACAACCACTATGCCACACTAAATGTAACAGAGCCTTAATTAGTATCATTGGTAACACCTGTGAAGGAACTAAGGAAGGGGCCCAATTCATTCCCAATATGGCTGCTGTGCATAGAGCCTGTTTGTTGTGAGTGAGCTTGTAGATCGGCAATTATTGGTGAAGAGGTTCAGTGTAGATGGAAAAAAGAGGTCAAAGTACAGATTCAACTCAGTTCCAGTTTACTGAGTGTAGAAGTAGGCCTAAAATGAGCAATAATACCTCAATTTGAAAAGACTGTAGGCCTACTACTGTTACAAGTAAAAGACCTGTATGTACAAAGTACAAAAGTATTGGCATCAAAATATACTTGTTCTACAAGCTCACACAACAACGCATCATGAATTGATGTTGCGAGCTTGTAGATGTTCAAATAGCCAAGTGTAAAATATGGCTTAAGTGGTTAATGCATGTTTTGTATTAATAATCTAAATCTGTAACGTGACTAAAGCTGTCAAATGATTGCAGTGGAGTAAAACGTTCGATTTGCCTTGTTTTTTTTTGTGCCTGTGATGTAGTGGAGTAGAAGTGTAGATATTCTGTCTCTTGACATGTTTAGTAGGCTAATGAATTTCCACCCACCTTTTACAACTGTAAACTGTGATGTGACAATAACGTTTATTATACAACAGGTAGTTCCGACCAAGCAATCTGATTGGTTGAAACAGCTTTCTAGCCGTGCTTCAAACCAGCATCATAGCACGGGCCTAATCACATTAATAAATCACTCCGCACTGCAGTCGTCCGCACCTGATTAGACCATATATGGCACAGCTGTGCTGTGAAGTCACGCTGTCCCACGGTAGGAAAACAAACAGACAGTAGCCTGACCCACCGCCGCCACCGGAGAACAAACAGATATGCAAAATGGACTATGTTAATTTTGACTTATTTGGTGGACTTACGGTTGATCAATGGTTAGAAGGTTATAAATATCCTCCTGTGTAAAGTGAAATTACTACCATTTCGTTAACAGTCCAGTGTATGTTATACTTTATCGTACGAAGGTATCGCATGGCGAAAATAGCCGATCTACAAGTTCACAACGCGTCGCCATCGCGACACGTTGTCAGCTTGTAGATCAGTTATTTTGGCCACGTGACACGGTCGTACGACGGAGCATATAGCCTACTGGAATTCATTCCACTGCGCAAGCATTGATAGCTCAGCTGTGTTGATGAGACGGTGCCTCAAACTCAAAGCACTGCTACAGCCTACAGGGACTATTTAATGTCTCTCAGTCAAAAAGTATTTTCTTTACAGGGAAACGGACAATAGCGAAACATTTTTATTATTAATTGCCCCACAATATGAATACATTTGGATGTGTTTTGTTGGTAACTGTTGTATAATCGCAATATTACACTCGAGGGTGTGCTTTACCTTACGTTATTGGCACTTCAGTGATGCTCGCGGAACTCGGCTTCGCCTCGTTCCTGACCGCATCACTGGCGTGCCAATAATGACGGTAAAGCACACCCTCTCGTGTAATATTGCTTAATTCTGAAATAAAGAAGGGGGCTAAGGATAGACCTCTGAGGACCCCTGGTGGTCAATGAAGGCCATCGTCTGTCGCAGTGTGAGGCAGATGGTTTAAAACCCAAAGAAATTCCAAGTACTAATACACTGGGACAGGGGTCAGCACCATGATGGCTTGTGATGGACATTTTAGTAAAAAAAAAAAAAAATCCATGGACATAATTACCTGATAATAATATTACCAGAAACACACAAAGAGCCAACCTATATGTATACTACAGTGGTTCTCATAGTGGGTCGAGGGACACTCAGGGTTGCACATTTGCTTCATGTGCAACAGTATGTGCACATTTAAGGAAGTTTAAGACCTTTTTTAATACCTCTAAAATGAAAATACATAATTAAGACCTTTACTGTGTCAAAAGTAATCAACAAATTATACAAATGCCCAAACATTGGCCAAATATTACCTAAGAAATAGGCAAAAAGTGTGAAAATAGCCCATCTATATGCTCACAACTCCTCGGGTTGTGAGCATGGCTATTTTCACAATATTTATCTGTGAAACCTTGTCGAATAAAATGGAATACCTGAATTCCTACAATTCCAAGTGCTGAATTAAATCAGTGTCATAGTTCATATGCTGAAGAAAACCTGGAGTCATTGGCCTGAAAAACATTGAAGCGTGTTTGGTGTCTCCTGAGGAGACACCAAACGTCTCTTGGGTCTCAAGCAAAAAAGTTTTTACTTCATGGAAACCTGCCATTAATACCAAATATTGGACAGGGGAAATTCAAAGAATATGAAAATGGAGGACCATCGTGTTATGCAATTTAATGTAACTTTTACTCTCTGTTGATGAATAATAAATAATGTTGCTGTGCTCACCTGTCTATACGTTCTCAGTATCTCAAATGTTGTATTAAATGATTGAATGTTTTGTAGAGCAGTGTTTCTCTCACATTCTCATGTCACGGATAGAAGGGTTGAGGTAAGGAACCAGAGGAACCAAATCCAACATAGTGGAATCAGAATCGCTTTCATCACATTTGGAACCGTTTCTGGAACCAGTTTCATCACACTGTCAGAGCTGGTATGTGGACTTCACGTCTGCTATACAATTACAATACCAGTGGTTCACAAACTTTTACATTTCAAGGGTACATTAATTTGGTTCCATTTGTACACTCTCAGTTACACATCTTAACCCATAGGGTCCCTGGACCTCAGTTTGAGAACCACTACAATAATGTATGCAATACAATACCGTATGTATGATTACATTTGTGTTTACTAAAAATGTTAATGAAGGCCAAAATTATTCTTTTTAATATAGGAATCTTTAAAGGGATCCATTTAGGAATCAGACCATTAAGAGGGAATCGTTAAAGAACCGGAATGGTTAAAACAAGGATCCCAACCCTAGTCACGGAACCCAAAATGTATATTAATGTCCTACTTTGTTGTACAATAGTGTAGCACAAAAGTAGCGAAAAAAGCCACTAAGCTCATAACACATGGCATCACAACGCATTGTGAGCTTGTAGATCAGCTTTTTTCTTTATTTGGGAAAACAAAATGTAAATTGAGAGTGCATAAGTGCATCTGTGTTTTACAAATATTGCACCAATGAAAAGAATTGAACAATAACTTGTGACTATATAATATCTACATTGGAACACAGGTTCTTTTTTCCCCATCTCCTGAAAAGTAACACTTTTGGACATACACGGTTTCTACCTGACAGTGACGATATGTATTTTAGGACCCCACTTATGTTGTGCTCACAAAAACTGCCTGTCCATCTGGTTTATGGGATCTATACTACTGACTAGCCAATCACAATGTTCATGTCCCTCCGGCTGATGGGATGCATGATGGCAGAGTTTACAAACAAAATGTACTATTTATTGATACAATATCAATATTGCCGTGCATTGTGAGGCATTGTGTGTTTGTAGATCTGCTATTTTCACTACTTTAGTGTGGACACCCTTGTGTGATGAAGTAGGGCATTCATTTATGAACAAACAAACAAACAAGAGATACAAGGTTTCTGCCCGACAGTGACGATATAATAAATAAATAATAACTAAAACATGTACTGCACATCCAAACAATAAAATACCAGGTGCTGGACAGAACAGGTGAAAGACAGAAACAATTGTCTGCACACTGAACATTTATTGTAAATCCACCAAATAACAATATTGTATGTGTCATTTGTTTCAAAGTCAAACATCAAACTCTTCCTCACTAGCAAATCCCAGAAATGCAAACAAATCCACATAAGATGAACACTACAATATATACATTCAACATACTGTACCCCAAAATCCCCAAATCACAAGTCTTAACAACTTATACCCTCTATACTTAAAATAGACCTGAGTTGGCACTGCACTTGGTGTGCTCTTGTTTCCCTCTACACCAAAGCTCTTCACAGAAAATAACTAATCTACCGTTGTGAGCTTGTAGATCTGCTATTTTTGGTGAATGTTCCCCAAGTGGTTAATGTCTGCTTTGAGAAAACAATTCAAGGAGTACAGAGTCATATGAACATCATGTACAATAGCTGATTTAGTTTGTTCTGATAACATCGTAAATAACTACTGTACACAAAATAGATAGATATATTGTAATACATGTGATAAGGACAACAATTCAATGGATTGATTTGCAATGACAGTTGACTGACCTGTATGAAATCCATACACATGCTTTAAATGAAAACTAACCTTTCCTTTGCTGAGGATTGGTTTAATCTAATCTGTGTGATTGACAGGAGAGATGATCAGAGGAGCAGAGTTTCCACCATTATCATTAGGATATGGACAGAAGAGTGGATAGAGTTTCTCAGTGAAGGTGCAGCCAGTGAAAGAGTAGAGATGAACTCTGGTCTCCACATCATAAAAGGAGACTAGACCCTCCTCATAATCCACAAACACTCCCACTTTCTGGACCTCCTCTCTGACAGGGAGGAGGACAGGAGGGCCAGCCAGAGCCTTGTACTCTTTTCCATTCTTCAACACTATAGACCAGTAACCATTGTTCGGGGTCGGTGTGATCTGTCCCTTCCTGATGATGGACTCTCTGGCCACTCCTAAACCCCAGTCAGTCTTCCCTTTAACCTGAACCTCATAGTAAACCCTTCCTGAGGAGAAGCTTTGTTTTCCTAAGACACAGGCACATGAAGAGAATCTCTCTTTGTTGTCTGGGAGATTCTTCTTTATGTTTCCATGACTCACTTGTGTTTCATCCTCTGACAGGATGAGCCAGGGATGTGCTGTATCAGGGTCCAGAGTTACATCCACTGCATATTGCTGGATCCTCCTCAGCTCAGCATCACGCAGGTTATTCTTCATCTCTTGACTGAGTGTCTTCTCCAGCTGAGCCACAGCTGTCCTCACAGTCCCCACATATGAAGACTGATGGACATTGACCTTTGTCCAGTCCTTGGTGAGTGGAGGGGTGTTGATGGATGTGAAGTTCTGGAGGAGGTGGAGGTGGTCTTCAGTGTGTGAGAGCTGCTTCAGCTCAGAGCTTCTCTTCTTTAACTCAGAGATTTCCTGTTGCAGCTCCTTGATGAAGCCTTCAGCCTGTTTCTCTGTTGTTTTCTGCTTCTCTTCAATCACATCAAGGAGCTCAGCCTGGCTTCTCTCAATGCAGCTGATCAGAGAAGTGAAGGCCTGCACACTGTCTGCTATCTCTCTGTCTGCAACTTTCTTACTGATCTCTACTGAGTGTTGGACCTCCTGAATCTTCTGGTGTCTCTCCTGGATCATCTGCTGAAGTTCAGCCTCTGTCTTTCCCAGCTCAGCCTTCTTTCCTTTATATGCCTCTTCCAGAGATACAATTTGGTGTAACTTGTGGTCTGACTCGGTGCAGAACTGACAAACACACATGCGGTCAGTCTTACAGAACAGCTCCAGAGGTCTGTCATGTTTCTTACACAAAATGTCTTCCAGGTTCTTTACAGGGTCGATTAGTTTGTGTCGTTTTAACCCTGTGAGTCTCTGATGAGGCTCCAGGTGAGTCTCACAGTAGGAGGTCAGACACACCAAGCAGGACTTCAGGGCTCGGAGTTTGGTCTCAGTACAGACGTCACAGGAGACTTCCTCTGGTTCAGCAGGTTCTTGGTTTGTGCTGGAAGTTTGTCTCAGCTGCTTTGACTTCCTGAACTGATCAACCATCTCAGAGAGGACTTTATTAACAGAGAATTCTGGTCTTGTATAGAAGGTTTTGTTACATAGTGGACACTGACACACATCCTTAGTGTCCCAGTAATGTGTGATGCAGGTGTTGCAGTAGTTGTGTCCACATGGAGTGGTGATTGGATCAGTGAACACATCCAGACAGATAGAACACAGGAACTGCTCATCAGACAGGAGACAGCTGGCAGACGCCATTTCTTCACACTGAGAATAAAAGTGAAACAAATTTGATTTTGAGTGCTACTTCTCACGCAGTTATCTCTACGAGTCGGAGAATATGTTTTTACCCCTGTCCATTTGTCTGTCTGTGTGTCTGTGTTTCTTTGAGCAGCTAATCTCTGGCACCGCTGGACCGATCAACGTACTGGTCCTTCCCATTTCCGCCTTATACATTGTTTTCTTTAAAACAAATATTTTGCAACTACTGTACCCCCACAGATTCTGTACAAAACCCATGCAAATTTGTACACATTATCTCTTGAGTCATGTGATCCAGGTAGTGGTGTGCGATAGGATGATTATAAACCATGAACAATTCCAATATCTCCACAATCTGCCTTTTCAGAGAGATCGTATAGATCGCAATACAGCGAGCGCACATTCTATGAGTTGCAGATCTATACCTTAATTTATACTTCTGTAGTACGGCGGTGTAATTCGCCAAAAATAACAGAGCTACAAGCTAACAACGCGGCGCGACTTGACGCGTTGTTAGCTTGTAGATCTGTTACTTTTGCTCACGCATGCTTCCGCCGGTCCCTCCCCCTTTTAGCAAGCTGCTCTTTGCAGCGCAGTAGCAAGCACTGGACAGACAGACAGACAGACAGACAGACAGACAGACAGACAGACAGACATACATAGGAGTTCCCTAAATAATTCGACATCGGTCTAAGGAACTGGTTTGGATATTCCAAAACGGACACGAGGCAAACTACAATTATTAGCAAAGTTTGCAACAACAACGTTGCGGTTTAACCTAACACGGGTGAAAAAGCAAGGGGTCCCCCCATAATGACTGCAACAGAACAGCTGTTGCACACAGCCTAAGAGCATTTGAGAATGCAAGTAAGCGTGGGAAAAAGGCAAGATGCGTTTGTATGGTAAATAAAACCGTTGAAAATCAGGGTTTCATGAGTCTGCTCAAAATAGTTCATCAGCAGTAGTCCTAAAGTTACAATACTCGCTCGCAAAAGGCCAACCACAGCAGCTGATAGAACAGCAGTAAAGAAACAAATAAATGATAAATCTTTGTTTTATTTTATCTAATATATCTACATGTGTCTGTCTGTGAACATCATAAATCTTATTATTATTCATACTATAATAATAATCCTAAAAACCAACATGAAAAAGGAATCGTGATGAGATCATGGATAGTGATTCTAGCGGTGTATCAGAATCTTTCAGATTCCATTTCAATTGACTTCTGTTTTGAGGGAGGAGCCCATTTAGCACAAAATGCCAAATGATGAACGCAGCGTCTGAATGTCGTGAAACTTTACACACACACTCCCAGTAAGCAAAGGAAGAACCAACACCCCATTTTCTTTTTAAATCAGTCTCATGGTGCTTCGCGTTTTGGCATATTATTCTTGAATAGAAGGTCATACAATATATTTTTTTCCCTCTGAAATTCCTTGGCATTTTGCCCAAACAGGTCCCTCCCGCAAACTTTGAAAGCCAATTGTACCCAATGGGGAAATAATCTGAAATATCTGACAGATACCTCGTGATCACGACCACAGAGATTATGTTTACTGATTTGCGTGACTATTCGAGAAAATATGTAGGAGTAGTAAAAAAAAAAAAAAAAAAGTGTTTTGAAGAAAACGCTAAAAGTCTTGTCAGACTGAAATGGATGTGGCCTATGCATGCAAAGTTGCCCTAATTTGGAGCAGAGGTTCTTCCTTACTGGGAGTGTGTGCGTGTCAAGTATCACACGGTCCCTGAGATTAGCTGCTGTCATATACACACAGTTCTTCAGCCATCCGGTCTGGTGGAGACTTTGATGTTGTTGACACAAAATTATTATGTTTTTTTTTTACCAAAGATTGGACTGGGCAATAGAATATTAAAATAGAGTAAGATCATGTCTTTCATATAACTGTTATTCTCTGTTAATGAATAACTAGACCATACCCAGGGATGTGAGCACTCAAAGTATTTGCAGACTATGTGCTGTGTTCACAGTATATCAGGCATCAAAATGAACTTTTTTACTTGGTAGCACTGGTGCTCCCATTTAAAAAATGCAGGAGCAGCAGAAGAAATTTAGGAGCAGCCAAAACAATTATAAGGAGCAGCAATATGTAATTGTTTTTATAGATACAATTAATATAACATAATATCATATGGTGAAAGTAGCCTTAAAAACGCATGGTAGGCCACCGCTGGGGCTTATGGGTCAAATGTCAAGTCCTGACTGTCTGTCCCTCTTCCATCCATCACTGAGACTGAGACATCTCCAGAGACATCTATACTGATCACACCTGCAGCTGTGTTTCTTGTTCACCCTCTTAGCCTATAATATCAGTCGAATTTCTAAGTCATAAAATAATTCCAATGTAAATATAACATGGAATATGAGGGTATGTCATTCAATTGGCCATATTGCAGATATTAGCCTATCAATTCACTTCTAATGGATCCCCCTGTATTTGTCAAAATACTTCCAAAATGTTAATCAAGTCCATGATCATAACACCAGAGGCAGCTCCACAAACCATGTTCAACCCAGATTTGGCACAACAAAGGGAATGAACTCTTTCTCATGCTATTCATCTAAAATGTGGAATGCCCTACCAAAAAGAGTAAAGGAGTGTAAAACCCTACTCACTTTCAAAAATGCCCTAAAGATACACCTTCAGGAGGCTGCAATTCAAAAATGCCCCCTGTCCAAGTCCTAACCTACCCCATGTCCTAACCTAACCTACCCCCCCTATCTTTCTTTTTTGTACATATTTTTCACCCTTCATACCAGTAACCTGTAAACTGATTGTATGACATTCTGTATAGTAGTGTGTATATCTGTCTGTCTCTTATATGTCAACATGATTTGTGTGCATGGGGATCTCATCTTAAACAAGCTTAGTGCTTAATGAGCTATCCAGTTTAGTAGACCTTGTATTGCGAATTTGTACTTCCATGTACTGTTATGTACTGTCATGTACTGTTCTCATGTCTTACTAAATAAAGTACATCAATCAATCAATCAATGTGCACATTGATCAGGTTTTTCTTCTGTTGTCATATACATTTCTCATTAGGGTACACATTGATTATTAATATTGACATTTTCAAATCGTATTTGCCAAATCATAACAGTTAGGTGTTCCTATACGACTGGATCTCTACCTCGCGCGCACGCGCACACACACACACACACACACACACACACACACACACACACACACACACACACACACACACACACACACACACACACACACACACAGTGCCAAATTGGCACATGAAGTATGTGTGTACTTTGACCATTGGCACTGCCAATGGTCAAAGTCCATGTGCAACTTTAGTTCAGATCTATCTAGCCATGGTTCACGTGACGCTCATCTGTCACAAGCGTAATGGCGCTACTTGTTCCTGTTTTTTGTAAATCTTACATTTACAATCAGTACATGTACATAAACGTTCAGATTTCAAATATAAAGTGCTTACCCCAAGGCCACGGATGTTACAAGTTAAAACGCCATGGTCTAAGTACCCGTATCGTCCGTATTGTTCAATAAAAAGCATTTTAATCTGATCAGCGGCCATTTTCTATTTTAATAATAGTGGATCTGAGTGCAATACACCTCCCAACTGATAGGGGCGCGTGGTTGAAAGCATATGGAGAAAATTCGGAAAGAATGGCCACCAATCGGATTAAAATGCTTTTTATTGAACAATACAGAAGATACGGGTACTTAGACCCAGGCGTTTTAACTTGATACATCCGTGGCTTTGAGATAAGCACTTTATATTTGAAATCTGAACGTTTATGTAGATGTACGGGTTGTAGATGTAAAATGTTCAAAAACCAGGAATAAGCAGCGCCATGACAGTCATGTTTCAGGGCTAGTTCAGATCAATTGTTCAACACATTGAGGGAGACAAATCAGGATTAGACTGACTACCAGACTGACGTTTCCTTGTTAGTATAAATCATATGCTGTACTTGCCAGTGTTTAAGTTGTCAGTGTGTAAAACGTCGTGTTGAAAGGTTTAGTAGAGAGCGTGTTGCTGACACCAAACCCTGGCTGTGTTTACTTTCGTTTCACTAGGTTTCGGACGGTCACTGAGGAACTCCTCCTTGTGCTTTGGCTGTTAACCCTTTACTACCCTGGTGGAAGAACACTTAACCACTTGAACCCCAGCAACTACATTCTGGGGGGAACATTATCCTACAATAGCCGATCTACAAAAGCTCACAATAGGCTCTATGCACAGCAGCCATATTGGAAAGACATTGGGCCTCTTCTTACTTCCTTCACAGGTGTTACCAATGATACTAATGAAGGCTCTGTCCCATTCTGGTCAGGGTGCTGATATTGTGCATGTTGGTTCACTAGAACCACTCCATTTTGGTTCCCAAATGGCCCCTTATGGTGGGTTTGTAACTCTGAGAGTAAGGGTCCATTTGGTTCCATTTGTACACTCTCAGTCTCAGAGTTAAGGGGGTCCTTGAAAATAAGACAACCACTATGCCACACTAAATGGAACAGAGCCTTAATTAGTATCATTGAACACACAGGTTTAGTGTAGATGGAAAAAAGAGGTCAAAGTACAGACTCAACTCAGTTCCAGTTTACTGAGTGTAGAAGTAGGCCTAAAATGAGCAATAATACCTCAATTTGAAAAGACTTACTGTAGGCCTACTACTGTTACAAGTAAAAGACCTGTATGTACAAAGTACAAAAGTATTGGCATCAAAATATACTTGTTCTACAAGCTCACACAACGCATCATGAATTGATGTTGCGAGCTTGTAGATGTTCAAATAGCCAAGTGTAAAATATGGCTTAAGTGGTTAATGCATGTTTTGTATTAATAATCTAAATCTGTAAAGTGACTAAAGCTGTCAAATGATTGCAGTGGAGTAAAAAGTTCAATTTGCCTTGTTTTTTTTTTGCCTGTGATGTATGTGAGTAGAAGTGTAGATATTCTGTCTCTTGACATGTTTAGTAATGAATTTCCACCCACTTTTTACAACTGTAAACTGTGATGTGACAATAACGTTTATTATGAAATAAAGGGGGCTAAGGATAGACCTCTGAGGACCCCTGGTGGTCAATGAAGGCCATCGTCTGTCGCAGTGTGAGGCAGATGGTTTAAAACCCAAGTGTTGCAAAGAAATTCCAAGTACTAATACACAGGGACAGTGGTCAGCACCATGCTGGCTTGTGATGGACATTTTAGTAAAAAAGATAATCTGTGGACATACTGACCTGATAATAATATTACCAGAAACACACAAAGAGCTAGCCTATAGACGCCTTAACAGACGACGTCACACTGATACGAAACAGTATGCGCACGCAGGTCGGCAGCAAAAGAACCCCACCGCTCATAAGATGCAATGTAAAAGTGGTCACAGTCTCACGTGTAAAAATGCATCCCATCACACTTTCAGATGCTGTTTTTCTCCCAGTGTGGAGGATGAATGTTTAGGATTTTTACTGTGATCTCTCGCTCTTGAAATATATAATCCTTGGTTTCTGTTGTGTGTAAACAATAATAACAATTCAAAGCAGTTGTCCTCAAAACTCCACCTCCAGTGGCTGTCATTGGAACGGAGGGAGCGCTCTATGATCATGGCATCAGAACCTGCTTGGCTCGCGCAGCTGCAGCCCGTCAAGACTAATTTATGCTCCGTCCCGCGAAGGTGTCGCGCGCAGAGAACGGCCGAGAATAGCAGATCTCAAAGCTCACAGCGGTCGCATCCGTGACGCGGTTGTGAGCTTGTATGTCAGCTGTTCGCGGTGCGCTATACCGTTGCGCGATGAAGTATATATATGTGTCGCCAGGGCGCACCCCACTAGCCTACACACAGAGGAGGTTGAATGAACTGAAACAAGCTCACCCCAAAACAGCAGGTTTGGGGATCTGTTGGGAATTGATTACATGAAGCAGTCACCTGTGCGTCCAGTCTCAATGTTTGTAAACAAATCATTGGTCTATATGTATACTACAGTGGTTCTCATAGTGGGTCGAGGGACCCTCAGGGTTGTATTTGCTTCATGTGCAACATCTGCACATTTAAGGACGTTTAAGACCTTTTTTAATACCTCTAAAATGAAAATACATGAATAAGACCTAAAGTTACTGCATCAAAAGTAATCAACACACTATACAAATGGTCAAACACTGGCCAAATATTACCTAAGAAAGAGGCAAAAAGTGTGAAAATAGCCCATCTATATGCTCACAGCTCCTCATACTGGGTTGTGAGCATGTAGATTGGCTATTTTCACAATATTTATCTGTGAAACCTTGTCAAATAAAATGGAATACCTGAACTCCTACAATTCCAAGTGCTGAATTAAATCAGTGTCATAGTTCATATGCTGAAGAAAACCTGGAGTCATTGGCCTGAAAAACATTGAAGCGTGTTTGGTGTTAAAAAGTCAGCTGTAAAACGTTTTTACTTCATGGAAACCTGCCATTAATACCAAATATTGGACAGGGGAAATTCAAAGAATATGAAAATGGAGGACCATCGTGTTATGCAATTTAATGTAACTTTTACTCGCTGTTGATGAATAATAAATAATGTTGCTGTGCTCATCTGTCTATACGTTCTCAGTACCTCAAATGTTGTATTAAATGATTGAATGTTTTGTAGAGCAGTGGTTCTCTCACATTCTCATGTCACGGATAGAAGGGTTGAGATAAGGAACCAGAGGAACCAAATCCAACATAGTGGAATCAGAATCGCTTTCATCACATTTGGAACCGTTTCTGGAACCAGTTTCATCACACTGTCAGAGCTGGTATGTGGACTTCACGTCTGCTATACAATTACAATACCAGTGGTTCACAAACTTTTACATTTCAAGGGTACATTAATTTGGTTCCATTTGTACACTCTCAGTTACACATCTTAACCCATAGGGTCCCTGGACCTCAGTTTGAGAACCACTACAATAATGTATGCAATACAATACCGTATGTATGATTAAATTTGTGTTTACTAAAAATGTTAATGAAGGCCAAATTATTCTTTTTAATATAGGAATCTTTAAAGGGATCCATTTAGGAATCAGACCATTAAGAGGGAATCGTTAAAGAACCGGAATGGTTAAAACAAGGATCCCAACCCTAGTCACGGAACCCAAAATGTATATTAATGTCCTACTTTGTTGTACAATAGTGTAGCACAAAAGTAGCGAAAAAAAGCCACTAAGCTCATAACACATGGCATCACAACGCATTGTGAGCTTGTAGATCAGCTTTTTTCTTTATTTGGGAAAACAAAATGTAAATTGAGAGTGCATAAGTGCGTCTGTGTTTTACAAATATTGCACCAATGAAAAGAATTGAACAATAACTTGTGACTATATAATATCTACATTGGAACACAGGTTCTTTTTTCCCCATCTCCTGAAAAGTAACACTTTTGGACATACACGGTTTCTACCTGACAGTGACGTTATGTATTTTAGGACCCCACTTATGTTGTGCTCACAAAAACTGCCTGTCCATCTGGTTTATGGGATCTATACTACTGACTAGCCAATCACAATGTTCATGTCCCTCCGGCTGATGGGATGCATGATGGCAGAGTTTACAAACAAAATGTACTATTTATTGATACAATATCAATATTGCCGTGCATTGTGAGGCATTGTGTGTTTGTAGATCTGCTATTTTCACTACTTTAGTGTGGACACCCTTGTGTGATGAAGTAGGGCATTCATTTATGAACAAACAAACAAACAAGAGATACAAGGTTTCTGCCCGACAGTGACGATATAATAAATAAATAATAACTAAAACATGTACTGCACATCCAAACAATAAAATACCAGGTGCTGGACAGAAGAACAGATGAAAGACAGAAACAATTGTCTGCACACTGAACATTTATTGTAAATCCACCAAATAACAATATTGTATGTGTCATTGTTTCAAAGTCAAACATCAAACTCTTCCTCACTAGCAAATCCCAGACATGCAAACAAATCCACATAAGATGAACACTACAATATATACATTCAACATACTGTACCCCAAAATCCTCAAATCACAAGTCTTAACAACTTATACCTTCTATACTTAAAATAGACCTGAGTTGGCACTGCACTTGGTGTGCTCTTTTTTCCCTCTACACCAAAGCTCTTCACAGAAAATAACTAATCTACCGTTGTGAGCTTGTAGATCTGCTATTTTTTGTGAATGTTCCCCAAGTGGTTAATGTCTGCTTTGAGAAAACAATTCAAGGAGTACAGAGTCATATGAACATCATGTACAATAGCTGATTTAGTTTGTTCTGATAACATCGTAAATAACTACTGTACACAAAAGAGACAATAGATATATTGTAATACATGTGACAAGGACAACAATTCAATGGATTGATTTGCAATGACAGTTGACTGACCTGTATGAAATCCATACACATGCTTTAAATGAAAACTAACCTTTCCTTTGCTGAGGATTAGTTTAATCTAATCTGTGTGATTGACAGGAGAGATGATCAGAGGAGCAGAGTTTCCACCATTATCATTAGGATATGGACAGAAGTATGGATAGAGTTTCTCAGTGAAGGTGCAGCCAGTGAAAGAGTAGAGATGAACTCTGGTCTCCACATCATAAAAGGAGACTAGACCCTCCTCATAATCCACAAACACTCCCACTTTCTGGACCTCCTCTCTGACAGGGAGGAGGACAGGAGGGCCAGCCAGAGCCTTGTACTCTTTTCCATTATTCAACACTATAGACCAGTAACCATTGTTCGGGGTCGGTGTGATCTGTCCCTTCCTGATGATGGACTCTCTGGCCACTCCTAAACCCCAGCCAGTCTTCCCTTTAACCTGAACCTCATAGTAAAACCTTCCTGAGGAGAAGCTTTGTTTTCCTAAGACACAGACACATGAAGAGAATCTCTCTTTGTTGTCTGGGAGTTTCTTTCTTATGTTTCCATGACTCACTTGTTTTCCATCCTCAGACAGGATGAGCTTGCAGTGCGCTGTATCAGGGTCCAGAGTTACATCCACTTCATATTGCTGAATCCTCCTCAGCTCAGCATCACACAGCTTCTCCATCTCTTGACTGAGTGTCTTCTCCAGCTGAGCCACAGCTGTCCTCACAGTACCCACATAGGAAGACTGAGGGACATTGACATTTTTCCAGTCCTTGATGGGTGGAGGGGTATTGATGGATGAGACGTTCTGGAGGAGGTGGAGGTGATCTTCAGTGCGTGAGAGCTGCTTCATCTCAGAGCTTCTCTTCTCTAAGTCAGTGATTTCCTTTTGCAGATCTTTAATGAAGCCTTCAGCCTGTTTCTCTGTCGTTTTCTGCTTCTCTTCAATCACATCAATGAGCTCAGCCTGGCTTCTCTCAATACAGCTGATCAGAGAAGTGAATACCTTCACACTGTCTGCTATCTCTCTGTCTGCATCTTTCTTACTGAGCTCTACTGATTGTTGGACCTCCTGAATTTTTTCATGTCTCTCCTGGATCATCTGCTGAAATTCAGCCTCTGTCCTTCCCAGCTCAGCGTTCTTTTCTTCATATGCCTCTTCCAGAGACACAATTTGGTGTAACTTGTGGTCTGACTCAGTGCAAAACTGACAAACACACATGAGGTCAGTTTTACAGAACAGCTCCAGAGGTCTGTCATGTTTCTTACACAGAATGTCTTCCAGGTTCTTCACAGGGTCGATTAGTTTGTGTCGTTTTAACCCTGTGCGTCTCTGATGAGGCTCCAGGTGAGTCTCACAGTAGGAGGTCAGACACACCAAGCAGGACTTCAGGGCTTTGAGTTTGGTCTCAGTACAGACGTCACAGGAGACTTCATCTGGTTCAGCAGGTTCTTGGTTTGTCTTGGTTTGTCTCAGCTGCTTTGACTTCCTGAACTGATCAACCATCTCAGAGAAGACTTTATTAACAGAGAATTCTGGTCTATTATAGAAGGTTTTGTTACATAGTGGACACTGACACACACCCTTAGTGTCCCAGTAATGTGTGATGCAGGTGTTGCAGTAGTTGTGTCCACATGGAGTACTGATTGGATCAGTGAACACATCCAGACAGATAGAACACAGGAACTGCTCTTCAGACAGGAGACTGCTGGCAGATGCCATTTCTTCACACTGAAAATAAAAGTGAAACAAATTTAGTTTTGGGTGCTACTTACTCACACCTATATAGTTATCTCTGCCAAAACCTAACCTATCTACATGTGTCTGTGAACATTAACATGTGTCTGTGAACACAATAAAATAATAATCCTATAAACCAACATGAAAAGGGAATCGTGATAAGATCATGGATAGTGATTTTGGCTGGAAAAAAACAATATGATATTTTTAAAATGGTGAAAGTAGCCTTAAAACGCATGGCAGGCCACCCTGGGGATTTAAAGGAGGAGTTCACCCAAGAAATGACTTATTTTCTATCAATTGCACACCCTGTGAAGCCTTGAATCCACGGATTCTTTTTTGTTTTTGTGGCATTCCTAAGCCAATAATTTGATTCCCGTCTCCTACCTGCTAATGTATCCGGTAGGAGACACAAAGTAGATTTTTTGTGTCTCCTACCAGAAATACACACGATCATCAAATTATTGTCTTAGGAATGCCACAAAAACAAAAATAAATCCATGAAATCAAGGCTTCATGGGGTGTGAAATTGATATAAAATAAGTCATTTTTTTGGGTGAACTCCTCCTTTAAAAGGTCAGGATTTAAAATGTAGTGTACTGACTGTCTGTCCCTCTTCCATTCATCTCTTCACTGAGACATCTCCACAGGACATACTGATTACAATTGTTCACCGTCATAGCCTATTTGGC
This sequence comes from Gymnoscopelus microlampas, assembly GCF_963454915.1. Classification (NCBI taxonomy): domain Eukaryota; kingdom Metazoa; phylum Chordata; class Actinopteri; order Myctophiformes; family Myctophidae; genus Gymnoscopelus; species Gymnoscopelus microlampas. Next base: position 41,084,495 of record NC_139958.1, read on the forward strand.
TGATATAAGTAGATTTTCTAAGTCATTAAATAATTCCAATGTAAATAAAACATGGCATATGAGGGTGTTTGTCATTCAATTGGCCATATTGCATATTAGCCTATCAATTAACTTCTAATGTGAGCATTGATCAGGTTTTTTCTTCTGTTGTCATGTACATTTATCATTAGACTGAATCATAAGCAGCTGTGTGTTCCTGACTGGATCTCTGCCACAGCCGCGCGCGCGCGCGCGCACACACACACACACACACACACACACAGTCTTGTGTTAATGGCCAAAGTCCATGTGCAACTTAAAATTCAGAATTCACATGACGCTCGTCTGTCACACACGTCATGGAACCACTTGTTCCTGGTTTTTGAATGGTCTCCATTTACAACCCTTAATACATCTACATAAACGTTCAGATTTCAAACATAAAGTGTTTGCCCTAAAGTCATGGATGTAACAAGTTAAAACGCCTGGGTCTAAGTACCTGTATCTTCCGTATTGTTCACTAAAAATGATTTTAATCCGATCGGTGGCCATTTTCTGAAACGTTCCTTCATATGCTTTCGACTACGCGACCCTATCGGTTGGGAGGTGTATTGCACTGTGGTATACTATAAAACTATGAGAAAATGGCCGTCGATCGGATTAAAATACTTTTTATTGATCAATACGGAAGTTACCGGTATTTGGACCCAGGCGCTTTAACGTGTTACATCCGTGGCCGTGGGTCAGCACTTTATATTAGAATTCTGAACGTTTATGTACATGTACGGGTTGTAAATGGAGACCATTCAAAAAAACAGGAACAAGTGGTTCCATGACTGTCATGATATGAGTCATGTTTCAGGGCTAGTTCAGATCAATTGTTCGACACATTGAGGGAGAAAAATCAGGATTAGACTGACTGCCAGACCGACGTTTCCTTGTTAGTATAAATCATATGCTGTACTTACCAGTGTTTAAGTTGTCAGTATTTGTGTAAAACGTCGTGTTGGAAGGTTTAGTAGAGAGCGTGCTGCTGACACCAAACTAGTTTCTCTGTTTACTTTCGTTTCACTAGATTTCCTTCACTGAGGAACTCCTCCTTGTGCTGTAGCTGTTAACTCTTTACTGCCACCTGGTGGAAGAACACTTGTGCACTTGAACCCCAGCATCTACATTCTTGGGGGAACATTATCCTAAAATAGCCGATCTACAAGCTCAGTGAACTTGTAGATCGGCAATTATTGGTGAAGAGATTTGGTGTAGATGGAAAAAAAGAGTTGAAAGTACAGACTGAACTCAGTTCCAGTTTACTGAGTGTAGATGGTTTAAGAGTAGGCCTAGGCCTAAAATTAGCAATAATACCACAATTTGAAACTACTCTGTTACAAGTAAAAGGCCTGTATGCACATTTTTACTTGAGTAAAAGTAAAAAGTATTAGCATCAAAATATACTTGTTCTACAAGCTCACAACGCATCATGAAGTGACATGTTGCGAGCTTGTAGATCGGCTATGTTCAAATAGCCAAGTGTAAAATATGGCTTAAGGTTAATGCATGTTTTGTATTAATAATCTAAATCTGTAGTGACTAAAGCTGTCAAATGATTGCAATGGAGTAAAAAGTACAATATTTGCCTGAGATGTAGTGGAGTAGAAGTGGAGATATGTAGATATTCTGTCTCTCGACATGTTTAATAATGAATTCCCACCCACTTTCTACAACTGTAAACTGTGATGTGACAATAACAATTATTCTGAAATAAAAAAGGGGGCTAAGGATAGACCTCTGAAGACCCCTGGTCGCCTGGTGGTCAATGAAGGCTATTGTCTGTCACAGTGTGAGGCAGATGGTTTAAGACCCAAGAGTTAAGGACATTGCTAGTACTAATACACTGGGACAGGGGTCAGAACCATGCTAGCTTGTGATGGACATTTTAGTCGAAATTCATGTTTTTTCCATGGACATACAAAATGAGTGGATAATATATGACCAGAAACACAGAAAGAGCAAACCTATACTGTATGTATACTACAGTGGTTCTCATAGTGGGTCGAGAGACACTCAGGGTTGCACATTTGCTTCATGTGCAACATTATTTTCTCACTCAACAGTCAACAAACCTACAGTAGCCTAAAAGTGTTTACACTTTACAGGGCATCTGCACATTTAAGGACGTTTAAGACCTTTTTAATACATCTAAAATGAAAATACATAAATAAGACCTTTACTGCGTCAAAAGTAATCCACAAACTATACCGGTCAAACATTGGCCAAATTTGTTGTTCAATAGAATTATTGAACAACAAACGAGATTCACTAATTCTACTTTAATAAATAAATAAAAAGTATGATGTTATAGTCTGGTTTACGTAGAAGTCAGTCAATTGTCTTTCACATATTTATATATCTTTAATAAAAATGGGTTTGTCGGGAGGGGGGGCTATTTCTTTAGTGGGGGTCCCTGCTTCATCTCTCTCTCAGCTAAGAAGTCATTGGCCTGAAAAACATTGAAGACACCTGGTCAAAAAAAACAAAACAAAAAGACACACATTATTGTTGCCTACAATCACAATGTGACTGTCCCTCCAGCCAATGGGATGTAGGCTACAGTACTTGAGTAGCTTACCTAAGTTTACATGCAATTCATTTTGTTTTCAGTATTTGATCATACTTTGGTTCATCCTGACAATAATTATAAAATATAACTAGTACAGGTTCAACTTTTAAGGTTTCATGGTTGTCATTCAAGGTTGTCATTTATAACTGAATAATCCGGTTAGCCAGCAAAGTGCCAATTTAGAACTGTTGGTTCATTGAAAATTCACCTGTACGATTATATTAGCATTTCACCATAACGTCAATAGGTGGCAGTATACACCAACTCATTTAGGATAAAAACTGTACTGCCCTCCCATATCAGTGTGTATGTTATTTCACTGCCCACATGCTCAGTGGTAGAAAGTACATTTACCCAAGTACTGTACTTAAGAGGTGCTTTGACTTTACTTGATTATGTGAATTGTCTACTCCACTACATTTCAGAGGTAAATATTGTACTTTTTAGTCCACTACAATAATTTGAAGGATTTAGTTATACGTTACTTTGTAGATTTAGATGATTATTACAAAACGTGCATTAACCAATTAAGCCATATTGTATCCTTTTGTCTATTCGAAAATAGCCGATATACAAGCATGGAAGTGAGTGTGGTGTGTGTATGCTCGTGCAAACATTTGTGCGTGTGCATGTGTGTGTACAGTAAGTGCGCGTGTGCATGCAAGAGTGCGTGTGCGAGCACGTTTGTGTGTGTGTGTGTGTGTCTGTGTCTGTGTCTGTGTGTGTGTGTGTGTGTGTGTGTGTGTGTGTGTGTGTGTGTGTGTGTGTGTGTGTGTGTGTGTGTGTGTGCGCACATTAGGCATTGCAATAAACTGTCCAGTCACAGTGAATAATAGGGGGTGTCTCTGTGTAACAAGGTCTCTGATTTGTCCTGAGGAATTGGTGATGTCACACCGTGACCTCTGTTAGCCCATACAGGTCAGAGGCCCTTCATTGAGGTCAGGGGTCAAATGAAAGGATTATAAAAGGCTCCTGCTGCCTTACAGGTGCAGTACGTCATTTTAGTTTTATTATTATATTTTAAAGTGTTAAATAGCTCTATATTGTGATAGTAATGACTGCTATAGAGCAGTGTTTCCTAAACAATGGGTGGGAAGCCAATGTTGGGTCGCGGTTACATTTTTATGGGTCGCGAATATCCTTTTAACTTAGGAAATTCCTACGTTAATAAGAAATTATATGAATAAAAAAAAAAGCTTTTAAAAAGTAGTGAAAATAACAGATTGGCTATTTTCACTAGTTTGGGTCCCAGCGAGACATCAAATATCTCTTTTGGGTCTCAAAGTGTTTGAGAACCACTGATATTGTGTGACTTTGTTCAGTAACAGGAGTCTCCCAGTCTCTCCAGCTCTTTATTAAACAGAAAAGAGCTGGAGAGACAGGGAGACCCCTGTTACTGAACAAACACTCTATAACAATGATTACTATCACAACATTGAGCTTTAACCTTTTACCAAACAAACAAGGGGGTTCCAGGGGATCCCCAGCTACATTTGTTGAGGACAGAAGAAGATTAAATGTACATGGTTTTGTCTACTACTGGTTAAGTTAATGAGGTCTGTCCCATACTCTCTCTTAGAAGTCCAAATAAATGTCTCTCCTGGCCTTTTATAGTCTTCCAAGGTTTCTGCTGCATCGGTGGACAAACATAAAGTATCACAGAGAAAGAAGAAATCAATGCGTATTTGACATTCACAACTGAGCCGAAATTAAATACATTCACTCTGGAATAGTTTCTGTCCAAGGCCCCAGAACTTCCTTCTCTGTCATAATAATGAATGAAAAACAGTTTAATAGTTCATGTCTGGCCCGGATCGCTGGCTTTGCGGTCTGGGCACCTAGGCTGCAATGCAAAGTTCGAATTCCGTCTCCGACGACCTTTGCTGCGTGTCACTCCCCATCTCTCTCTCTCCCCATTTCCTGTCAAACTAATATACTATCAATAGAGGCAGAAAAAGCCCCCAAAATATAAAAAAAAAACGAAACAAAAAAGGAAACCTTTATAAAATATAATAATAATAATTATCTCACTCTCTCATGGTTATACTGAGGTTTTTGTTGCTGGCCACCAGCTCAATGATATGATTGAGAAGAAGAAATTGCTGTAAATGGTCATGTATCTTTAATTCTAGTACAAAAGTTATTAAAAATAAAAATAACTGTCTTTGGCGTGTGGTCGTGCCCACAGACAGACCACACATTATTCCGCCATGTTAAAGTGATCAAATCCCATTCCAAGATTTTGTGAAAACCTGCCAGCCCTCATACTGTACAGCAGAGGTTCCTAAACAATGGGTCGGGAATTGTTGGAGTTTTGTAAGTTTTGATCCTGGGGAGACACCACGTGTCTCTTGGGTCTCAAGGCTAAACGCTTTAAACTTCATGGAAACCTCAACCTGTCATTATTACCAAAGATTGGACTGGGGAAAGGCATATGAAAACGGAGGACCATCTTGTTATGCAATTTAACGTAACTTTAATTCTCTGTTGATGAATAATACTTATCTGCTGTGCTGTGTCTATACGTTCTCAGTATATCTGCAAATGTTGTGCTAAATTGACAGTTTTGTAGAGCAATGGTTCTCTCACATTTTCATGTCACCGATAGGGTTGAGATAAGGAACCAGAGGAACCGGAAGACTCCAACACTGGTATGTGGACTCCACGTCTGCTATACTATTACAATACCAGTGGTTAACAAACATTTATTTAAGGACCACCATAACTCTTGAGTGTACAAATGGAACGGGTCCGTTTGGGTCCATTTGGACACTCAGTTACATACCTGTAAGGGTTCATTCTGAACCCCCTTAAGTAACCCAGAGGGTCCCTGGACCTCACTTTGAGAACCACTACAATAATATGTACTGTATGCAATACAGTATACTGTATGTATGATTGAACTATGTATTTATTAAAAATGTTAATGAAGGTCAAAATATAAATTTTAATATATGAATCGTTGAAGGGATCCGTTTAGGAAACAGACCGTTAAGAAGGAATCGTCAAAGAACCGGAATGGTTAAAATAAAGGATCCAAATGTGTTTGTAAAAGTGTCTAGTAACACATCTCACAAAGACTGAAATGCAGTTTCCCTAGGAGAATTTTGACAGCTCCTGAAAGTTGGGGTACCCACCATAACCTTATGTGGGGAAAAAAACAAAATTCAATTATTTTTATTATTTTATTATTCAATTATTAGTTTTTCAGCAGCTGTCAAAACTTCTCCTAGGGAAACTGCATTTCAGTCTTTGTGAGATGTGTTACTAGATACTTTTACAAACACATTGGTAAAGATTTTTTTTGGTAAGGAATTTATTCCAAGATTGGAAATCTTTCTGCTAATATCCCCTGACTATCATAACACATCGCATCACAACCTATTGTGAGCTTGTAGATCAGCTTAATTATTTATATGGGAAAAAAATATGTATGAGGTTTCTACCTGACAGTGACGATATGTATTAGGACATAGGATTTTGTGCTCACAAAAACTGCCTGTCCATCTGGCTTATGGGATCTATACTACTGACTACCCAATCACAATGCTCCTGTCCCTCCTGTTGATGAGATACACGATGGCAGAGTTTACAAAAAATGTACTGTACATCAAATTAATATAAATATTGTCGCGGTCGGGTGGAGATCTTGTATGTCAAAATAGTGAAAATAGCAGATCTACAACCTCACAACGCCTTGCACCACTAGGCACTGTGAGCTTGTAGATCAGCTATTTTCACAACTTTTGTGCGACACTCTTGTATTATGAAGGTCATTCATTTACGAAAAAACATTCACATTTTCTGCCCAACAGTGACAATATAATAAATAAATATAAAATAAAACTACTGCACAACCAAATAATAAAATACCAGGTGTTGGACAGAAGAACAGGTGAAAGACACAAATACAGTCTGCACACTGATAATCTCCCCATGCATTTATTGTAAATCCACCAACATCATTCTTTCAAATATCAAACTCTTCCTCAAATCCCAGACATGCAGAACATTCCGGCATAATTCCATTATGTGTTCCATATATGTGACAACATACTGTACCCCAGAACCCCTGAATCAAAAGTCTTAAAACAACGTATACCCTATACTTAAACAGACCTGAGTTGTACATCATGGTGCAGATCTACAAGCTCATGTGTCGCATTACGAAGCGATGTGAGCTTGTACATCTGCTATTTTCAGTGAATGTTCCCCCAGAATAGGGATGCTAGGGTTCAAGTGGTTAGTGTCTGCATTGAGAAAACAATTCAAGGAGTATACAGTCATATGAACAATATGTACAATAGCTATTTATTTTAAAGAACAAATCGTCCCTCTTCTATGATTGATAACATCATAGATAACTTCTGTACATGTAATAGACAATAACATAAAATAATCAATCTAATTAGTATCAGTAAGACTTAATCCTGAATGCCGTAAAATAAATAATTTAATGCAACTTAGACAATTCTACAGTATCATAAACAAGAATATATTTTAAGCTAAATACTTAAAGTGGCACTATGTAACTTTTTTTATGAATAAAGTGTAATTGTATGGTAGAGTGTGTTAATACAATATAACTTATACAATTGGAGTGGTTGTATTTTGTCTCCCTGCTCTTCTATTGAGACATTTAGATTGTGTCAAAGGTCATGTCTAACCTAAAAACAGGTTCTGACGCAAATTTTTACCTGATGGTCAAGATTCATCCCCTGAGCAAGTAGGCAGACTATTAACTCAATGATAAAAATATCAGCACTTGTAAATGACCGTTGACGGATATAAACATGTGCGAATCCCTCCATAGCCTACATACACATGTTAAATGAAAACTAACCTTTTCATTTAAAGCTGAGGATTAGTCTAACCTGTGTGATTGATAGGAGAGATGATCAGAGGAGCAGAGTTTTTACCTTTGTTATCATTACATGGACTGAAGTATGGATAGAGTTTCTCAGTGAAGGTGCAGCCAGTAAAAGAGTAGAGATTAACTCTGGCCTCCACATCATGAAAGGAGACCAGACCCTCCTCATAATCCACAAACACTCCCACTTTCTGGACCTCCTCTCTTACAGGGAGGAGGAGAGGAGGGTCAGCTGAAGCTGTGTACTCATTTCCATTCCTCAACGCTATAGACCAGTAACCATCGTTGGGGCTCAGTGTGATTTCTCCCTTCCTGTTGATGGACTCTCTGACCACTCCAACATCCCAGCCAGTCTTCCCTTTAACCTGAACCTCATAGTAAAACCTTCCTGAGGAGAAGCTTTGTTTTCCTAAGACACAGGCACATAGAGAGAATCTCTCTGGGTTGTCTGGGAGAATATTCTTTACGTTTCCATGACTCACTTGTTTTCCATCCTCAGACAGGATGAGTGCACAGTGTGCTGTATCAGGGTCCAGATTTACATCCACTGCATATCGCTGGATCCTCCTCAGCTCAGCATCACGCAGGTTATTCTCCATCTCTTGACTGAGTGTCTTCTCCAGCAGAGCCACAGCTGTCCTCACAGTCCCCACATATGAAGACTGATGGACATTGACCTTTGTCCACTCCTTGGTGGGTGGAGGGGTGTTGATGGATGTGAAGTTTTGAAGGAGGTGGAGGTGGTCTTCAGTGTGTGAGAGCTGCTTCAGCTCAGAGCTTCTCTTCTTTAATTCAGTGATTTCTTGTTGCATATCCTTGATGAAGCCTTCTGCCTGTTTATTTGCCGTTTTCTGCTTCTCTTCAATCACATCAATGAGCTCAGCCTGGCTTCTCTCAATACAGCTGATCAGAGAAGTGAAGATCTGCACACTGTCTGCTATCTCTCTGTCTGCATCTTTCTTACTGAGCTCTACTGAGTGTTGGACCTCCTGAATCTTCTGGTGTCTCTCCTGGACCATCTGCTGAACTTCAGCCTCTGTCTTTCCCAGCTCAGCCTTCATTTCTTCATATGCTTCTTCCAGAGATACAATTTGGTGTAACTTGTGGTCTGACTCGGTGCAGAACTGACAAACACACATGAGGTCAGTCTTACAGAACAGCTCCAGAGGTCTGTCATGTTTCTTACACAAAATGTCTTCCAGGTTCTTTACAGGGTCGATTAGTTTGTGTCGTTTTAACCCTGTGAGTCTCTGATGAGGCTCCAGGTGAGTCTCACAGTAGGAGGTCAGACACACCAAGCAGGACTTCAGGGCTCGGAGTTTGGTCTCAGTACAGACGTCACAGGAGACTTCATCTGGTTCAGCAGGTTCTTGATTTGTGCTGGAAGTTTGTCTCAGCTGCTTTGACTTCCTAAACTGATCAACCATCTCAGAGAGGACTTTATTAACAGAGAATTCTGGTCTCGTATAGAAGGTTTTGTTACATAGTGGACACTGACACACATCTTTAGTGTCCCAGTAATGTGTGATGCAGGTTTTGCAGTAGTTGTGTCCACATGTAGTGCTGATTGGATCAGTGAACACATCCAGACAGATAGAACACAGGAACTGCTCATCAGACAGGAGACAGCTGGCAGACGCCATTTCTTCACACTGAGAATAAAAGTGAAACCAATTTTATTTTGGGTGCTACTTCTCACACCTATATAGTTATCTCTGCCAGGTCGGAGATTACAGTATGTTTTTACCCCTGTGCATTTGTCTGTCTGTTTGTCTGTGTTTCTTTGAGCAGCTAATCTCTGGCACCGCTGGACCGATCAAGGTACTGGTCCTTCCCATTTCCGCCTTATACATTGTTTTCTTCAAAACAAATATTTTGCAAGTACCCCCACAGATTCTGTACAAAACCCATGCAAATTTGTACACGTTATCTCTTGAGTCATGTGATCCAGGTAGTGGTGTGCGATATGATTATAAACCATGAACAATTCCAATATCTCCACAATCTGCCTTTTCAGAGAGATCGTATAGATTGCAATACAGCGAGCGCACATTCTATGAGTTGCAGTTCTATACCTTAATTTATACTTCTGTAGTACGGCGGTGTAATTCGCCAAAAAGAACAGATCTACAAGCTAACAACGCGTCACGACTTGACGCGTTGTTAGCTTGTAGATCTGTTACTTTTGCTCATGCATGCTTCCGCCGGTCCCTCCCCCTTTTAGCAAGCTGCTCTTTGCAGCACAGTAGCAAGCACTGGACAGACAGACAGACAGACATAGGAGTTCCCTAAATAATTCGACATCAGTCTAGACTCTAAGGAACTGGTTTGGATATTCCAAAACGGACACGAGGCAAACTACAATTATTAGCAAAGTTTGCAACAACAATGTTGAAAGTTACTCGACGTTGCTGTTTAACCTAACACGGGTGAAAAAGCAAGGGGTGAAAGAATCACTTATTTGGTGAGGCTACAAAACGAGCAATTTACCAAAAAGTGGACGCCTTTTGCACGCATTGAGTTACGATAAGATTTATAATTTTTATAAAGAGATTTGTATTATGTGTATTTTGATAGCATGAATGTGCGGTATGTGTGTGGATATTTATATACTGTGTTACAGTGTAAGTGTGAGGATACATATTGTACATTCTTCTGTTCTTTGATGTTTGTATATTTCTCTTTTACTCCTGATTTCTATTTTATTTTATTAACTGTATGTCTTTTGTTTTGCTTTACTTTTCTTATTCTTTTGTTGTTGCTGTCTATGCATAATTGTGTTTCTCTCGATGATAACAATAAAAACAATAAGTTGCAAAAAAAAGAAAAAGCAAGGGGTCCCCCCATAATGACTGCAACAGAACAGCTGTTGCACACAGCCTAACAGCATTTGAGAATGCAAGTAAGCGTTGGAAAAAGGCAAGATGCGTTTGTATGGTAAATAAAACCGTTGAAAATCAGGGTTTCATGAGTCTGCTCAAAATAGTTCATCAGCAGTAGTCCTAAAGTTACAATACTCGCTCGCAAAAGGCCATCCACAGCAGCTGATAGAACAGCAGTATAGAAACAAATAAATGATAAATATTTGTTTTATTTTATCTAATCTATCTACATGTGTCTGTCTGTGAACATCATAAATCTTATTATTATTCATACTATAATAATAATCCTAAAAACCAACATGAAAAAGGAATCGTGATGAGATCATGGATAGTGATTCTAGCGGTGTATCAGAATCTTTCAGATTCCATTTCAATTGACTTCTGTTTTGAGGGAGGAGCCCATTTAGCACAAAATGCCAAATGATGAACGCAGCGTCTGAATGTCGTGAAACTTTACACACACACTCCCAGTAAGCAAAGGAAGAACCAACACCCCATTTTCTTTTTAAATCAGTCTCATGGTGCTTCGCGTTTTGGCATATTATTCTTGAATAGAAGGTCATACAATATATTTTTTCCCCTCTGAAATTCCTTGGCATTTTGCCCAAAACAGGTCCCTCCCGCAAACTTTGAAAGCCAATTGTACCCAATGGGGAAATAATCTGAAATATCCGACAGATACCTCGTGATCACGACCACAGAGATTATGTTTACTGATTTGCGTGACTATTCGAGAAAATATGTAGGAGTAGTAAAAAAAAAAAAGTGTTTTGAAGAAAACACTAAAAGTCTTGTCAGACTGAAATGGATGTGGCCTATGCATGCAAAGTTGCCCTAATTTGGAGCAGAGGTTCTTCCTTACTGGGAGTGTGTGTGTGTCAAGTATCACACGGTCCCTGAGATTATGCTGTCATATACACACAGTTCTTCAGCCATCCGGTCTGGTGGAGACTTTGATGTTGTTGACACAAAATGATTATGTTTTTTTTTACCAAAGATTGGACTGGGCAATAGAATATTAAAATAGAGTAAGATCATGTCTTTCATATAACTGTTATTCTCTGTTAATGAATAACTAGACCATACCCAGGGATGTTAGGAGCAGCCAAAACAATTATAAGGAGCAGCAATATGTAATTGTTTTTATAGATACAATTAATATAACATAATATCATATGGTGAAAGTAGCCTTAAAAACGCATGGTAGGCCACCGCTGGGGCTTATGGGTCAAATGTCAAGTCCTGACTGTCTGTCCCTCTTCCATCCATCACTGAGACTGAGACATCTCCAGAGGACATCTATACTGATCACACCTGCAGCTGTGTTTCTTGTTCACCCTCATAGCCTATAATATCAGTCGAATTTCTAAGTCATGAAATAATTCCAATGTAAATATAACATGGAATATGAGGGTATGTCATTCAATTGGCCATATTGCAGATATTAGCCTATCAATTCACTTCTAATGTGCGCATTGATCAGGTTTTTCTTCTGTTGTCATATACATTTCTCATTAGGGTACACATTGATTATTAATATTGACATTTTCAAATCGTATTTGCCAAATCATAACAGTTAGGTGTTCCTATATGACTGGATCGCTCGCGCGCGCACACACACACACACACACACACACACACACACACACACACACACACACACACACACACACACACACACACACACACACACACACACACACACACACACACACACACACACACACACACACACACACACACACACACACACACACACACACACACACACACACCATGTGAAGTATGTGTCCAATGGTCAAAGTCCATGTGCAACTTTAGTTCAGACAGATCTAGCCATGGTTCACGTGACGCTCATCTGTCACAAGCGTAATGGCGCTACTTGTTCCTGTTTTTTGTAAATCTTACATTTACAATCAGTACATGTACATAAACGTTCAGATTTCAAATATAAAGTGCTTACCCCAAGGCCACGGATGTTACAAGTTAAAACGCCAGGGTCTAACTACCCGTATCGTCCGTATTGTTCAATAAAAAGCATTTTAATCTGATCAGCGGCCATTTTCCATTTTAATAATAGTGGATCTGAGTGCAATACATCTCCCAACCGATAGGGGCGTAGTTGAAAGCATATGGAGAAAATTCGGAACAAATGGCCACCAATCGGATTAAATTGCTTTTTATTGAACAATACGGAAGATACGGGTACTTAGACCCAGGCACTTTAACTTGATACATCCGTGGCTTTAGGTCATTACTTTATATTTTAAATCTGAACGTTTATGTAGATGTACGGGTTGTAGATGTACAATGCTCAAAAACCAGGAACAAGTGGTTCCATGACTGTCATGATATGACAGTCATGTTTCAGGGCTAGTTCAGATCAATTGTTCAACACATTGAGGAAGAAAAATCAGGATTAGACTGACTGCCAGACCCATGTTTCCTTGTTAGTATACATATGTTGTACTTACCAGTGTTTAAGTTGTCAGTATTTGTGTAAAACGTCGTGTTGAAAGGTTTAGTAGAGAGCGTGCTGCTGACACCAAACCCTGTCAGTGTTTACTTTCGTTTCACTAGGTTTCGGTCGGTCACTGAGGAACTCCTCCTTGTGCTTTGGCCGTTAACCCTTTACTACCCTGGTGGAAGAACACTTAACAACTTGAACCCCAGCATCTACATTCTGGGGGGAACATTATCCTACAATAGCCGATCTACAAGCTCACAATAGGCTGCACAGCAGCCATATTGGAAAGAAATTGGGCCTCTTCTTACTTCCTTCACAGGTGTTACCAATGATACTAATGAAGGCTCTGTTCCATTCTGGTCAGGGTGCTGATATTGTGCATGTTGGTTCACTAGAAACACTCCATTTTGGTTCCCAAATGGCCCCTTATGGTGGGTGTGTAACTCTGAAAGTGTACAAATGGACCCGTAAGGGTCCATTTGGTTCCATTTGTACACTCTCAGAGTTAAGGGGGTCCTTGAAAATAAGACAACCACTATGCCACACTAAATGGAACAGAGCCTTAATTAGTATCATTGGTAACACCTGTGAAGGAACTAAGGAAGGGGCCCAATTCATTCCCAATATGTCTGCTGTGCATAGAGCCTGTTTGTTGTGAGTGAGCTTGTAGATCGGCGATTATTGGTGAAGAGGTTTAGTGTAGATGTAAAAAAGAGGTCAAAGTACAGACTCAACTCAGTTCTACTGAGTGTAGAAGTAGGCCTAAAATGAGCAATAATACCTCAATTTGAAAAGACTCTTACTGTAGGCCTACTACTGTTACAAGTAAAAGGCCTGTATGTACAAAGTACAAAAGTATTGGCATCAAAATATACTTGTTCTACAAGCTCACAACGCATCATGAATTGATTTTGCGAGCATGTAGATGTTCAAATAGCCAAGTGTAAAATATGGCTTAAGGTTAATGCATGTTTTGTATTAATAATCTAAATCTGTAAAGTGACTAAAGCTGTCAAATGATTCCAGTGGAGTAAAAAGTACAATTTGCCTTGTTTTCTTTTGCCTGTGATGTAGTGTAGAAGTGTAGATATTATGTCTCTTGACATGTTTAGTAAGGAATTTCCACCCACTTTTTACAACTGTAAACTGTGATGTGACAACGTCTATTCTGAAATAAAGAAGGGGGCTAAGGATAGACCTCTGAGGACCCCTGGTGGTCAATTAAGGCTATCGTCTGTCGCAGTGTGAGGCAGATGGTTTAAAACCCAAGTGTTACAAAGACATTCCAAGTACTAATACACAGGGACAGGGGTCAGCACCATGATGGCTTGTGATGGACATTTTAGTAAAAAAAAAAAAAATAATACGTGGACATACATAATGACCTGATAATAATATTACCAGAAACACACAAAGAGCTAACCTATATGTATACTACAGTGGTTCTCATAGTGGGTCGAGGGACATTTGCTTCATGTGCAACAGTATCTGCACATTTAAGGACGTTTAAGACCTTTTTTAATACCTCTAAAATGAAAATACATAATGAAGACCTTTACTTCGTCAAAAGTAATCAACAAACTATACAAATGGTCAAACATTGGCCAAATATTACCTATGAAATAGGCAAAAAGTGTGAAAATAGCCCATCTATAGGCCTATGCTCACAACTCCTCGGGTTGTGAGCATGTAGATTGGCTATTTTCACAATATTTATCTGTGAAACCTTGTCAAATAAAATGGAATACCTGAACTCCTACAATTTCAAGTGCTGAATTAAATCAGTGCCATAGTTCATATGCTGAAGAAAACCTGGAGACTGGCATTCAGTAATTGGGTTTTATGAACAAAATACAAATATTATAATGTTATGTAAAAACTAAATCTAAAATGTCCTGCCAGAGACATATTTGTCCGTGTAGGGACATATTGATGGTTTGACACTGGGATTATATAAATGACTAGGAATATACTAGGAACTAGAACTGAACACTTGTGACAATGATGACCAACTAGCAGCAGTGACGGCTCCAGAGAATTGTGACTGGGGGACTATGGGGGGGCTGGATTTTTTTCGAGCAGGGGCTAATTAATGTTGGCAACAAACAATAATGAATAATACTAATACAACAAACGAGATTCAATGATTCTAGTTTAATAAATAAATAAAAAGTATGATTTTATAGTAGAAGTCAGTCAATTGTCTTTCACATATTTATGTGTATTGTATTTATTTATTCCATAAATATCTTTATTAAAAATGGGTTTGTCGGGAGGGGGGGGCACATTTTTTAGTGAGGGTCCCTGCTTCATCTCTCTCTCAGCTAAGAAGTCATTGGCCTGAAAAACATTGAAGACACCTGGTCGGGAAAAAAAAGAAAGAAAAAACACATTATTGTTGCCTACAATCACAATGTGACTGTCCCTCCAGCCAATGGGATGTAGGCTACAGTACCTGAGTAGCTTACCTAAGTTTACATGCAATTCATTTTGTTTTCAGTATTTGATCATAGGCTACTTTGGTTCATCCTGACAATAATTATAAAATATAACTAGTAAAGGTTCAACTTTTAAGGTTTCATGGTTGTCATTCAAGGTTGTCATTTATAACTGAATAAGGTGAAGGCCAGCAAAGGAATACCAAAACGCTCGGCCCAAAACACAGTCCACCCGGGGCAAATCCGGTGGTATTCACCTGGTATTCCTAAACGTAACCTCAGTAAAACGGTGCCAAAACCTAACCTTATTCCTAACCTTATCCTCAGTAAAACAAATACAAGAATGCAAGAACGGCTGGCCACGAAAAAAAACTTGGGTGAGTCTTCCGGTTAGCCAGCAAAGTGCCAATTTAGAACTGTTGGTTCATTGAATATTCACCTGTATGATTATATTAGCATTTCACCATAACGTCAATAGGTGGCAGTATACACCAACTCATTTAGGATAAAAACTGTACTGCCCTCCCATATCACTGTGTATGTTATTTCACTGCCCACATGCTCAGTGGTGGAAAGTACATTTACCCAAGTACTGTACTTAAGAGGTGCTTTTACTTTACTTGATTATGAATTGTCTACTCCACTACATTTCAGAGGCAAACATTGTACTTTTTAGTCCACTATAATAATTTGAAGGATTTAGTAACACGTTACTTTGTAGATTTAGATGATTATTACAAAACGTGCATTACACGATTAAGCCAGATTTTATCCTTTTGTCTATTCGAAAATAGCCGATCTACAAGCACGCAAGTGAGTGTGGTGTGTGTGTATGCTTGTGCCAACATTTGTGCATGTGCACAAGTGTGTGAGTGCGTTTGTGCCTGCAAGAATGTGTGTGCGCGCACGTGTGTTTGTGTGTTTGTGTCTCTGTCTGTCTGTCTGTCTGTCTGTGTGCACGCATTAGGCATTGCAATAAACTGGCCAGTCACAGTAAATAATAGGGGGTGTCTCTGTGTAACAAGGTCTCTGATTGGTCCTGAGGAATTGGTGATGTCACAACGTGACCTCTGCTAGCCCACACAGGTCAGAGGCCATTCATTGAGGTCAGGGGTCAAATGAAAGGATTATTATAGAGCAGTGTTTCCCAAACAATGGGTGGGAAGCCATTGTTGGGTCACGGATACATTTTTATGGGTCGCGAATATCCTTTAACTTAGGACATTCCTACGTTAATAAGAAATTCTATGAATAAAAAAAGCGTTTAAAAAGTAGTGAAAATAGCAGATTGGCTATTTTCACTAGTTTGGGTCCCGGCGAGACATAAAATGTCTCTTTTGGGTCTCGAGCAAAAATGTTTGAGAACCACTGATATTGTGTGACTTTGTTGATAGAGTCTCCGTCTCTCCAGCTCTTTATTAAACAGAAAAGAGCTGGAGAGACAGGGAGACCCCTGTTACTGAACAAACTCTCTATAACAATGATTACTATCACAAAATTGAGCTTTAACCTTTTACCAAACAAACGAGGGGGTTCCAGGGGATCCCCAGCTACATTTGTTGAGGACAGAACAAGAGTAAATGTATATGGTTTTGTCTACTAAGTTAATGAGGTCTGTCCCATACTCTCCCCTAGAAGTCCAAATAAATGTCTCTCCTGGCCTTTTATAGTCTTCCAAGTCAAATGTAAAACACCTGGGTGAGGTTTCTGCTGCATTGGTGGACAAACATAAAGTATCACAGAGAAGAGAAGAAATCAACTTGTACATTCACAACTGAACTGAAATACGTTCACTCTCGAATAGTTTCTGTCCAAGGCCCCAGAACTTCCTTTACTGTCATAATAATGAATGCAAAACTATTTAATAGAAACGCGATCCCGACGCCCTTTGCTGCGTGTCACTCCCCATCCCTCTCTCCCAATTTCATGTCAAACTACTAAACTATCAATAAAGGCAGAAAAAACAAAAAAGGAAACCTTCATAAAATATAATAATAATAATAATAATAATCTCACTCTCTCACTGACTCTATACTGTCCACATGGTTATACTGAGGTTGCTGGCCACCAGCTCGATGATAGAACATTTTATGATTGAGAAGAAGAAATTGCTGTAAATGGTCATGTATCTTTAATTCTAGAACAAAAGTTAATATAAATAACTGTCTTTGGCGTGCGGTGGTGCCCACAGACAGACCATGTTAAAGTGATCAAATCCCATTCCAAGATTTTGTCAAAACTTGGCAGGCCTCATACTGTACAGCAGAGGTTCCCAAACTGATTTGTATGGGATGTGAGTGAAGTTTTGTAAGTTTGGATCCTGGGGAGACACCACATGTCTCTTGGGTCCCAAGGCTAAACGCTTTGAACTTCATGGAAACCTCAACCTGTCATTATTACCAAAGATTGGACTGGGGAAATTGAAGGCATATGAAAATGGAGGACCATCATGTTATGCAATTTAATGTAACTTTTATTCTCTGTTGATGAATAAGACTTGCAAATGTTGTATTAAATTGACAGTTTTGTAGAGCAGTGGTTCTCTCACATTTTCATGCCACAGATAGGGTTGAGATAAGGAACCAGAGGAACCGGAAGACTCAAACATCATGGAATCAGAATCGGTTCCATCACATTTGGAACCGTTTCTGGAACCAGTTTTATCATACTGTGGGAGCTGGTATTAGTCCAGTTCTATATGTCCAAAAAAGAAGGTTCGTTCAAATTTTCGGGGGATTAGGAAAACTATACATTTTTGGAATCTTCAGAGTATAACAAATCAGAAAATCCATGATTCAATTTGCGCAGAAGCCAATATGGTGGCCATCTTGGATTTTGAAAAATGGCAACCTTTGAATATTCGTTTTTCAATATCTCGACTTCTAGATTACATAGGATCTGGATTCTAGTGGCTAAGTCTACATTTTTAGGGTCAGGAAATCCAATGGTGATAATAAAAAACATTTACAAATGATCAATGGCACAGATTTGGGTCATAATCCTTGATTTCTGGGGGGAAAATGTAATATTCGTTTTTCCACTATTTTGACTTCTAGATTACATAGGATCAAGTGGTTAAATCTACATTTTTCAGGAAATCCAATGGTGCTAATTAAAATCAGTGATCAATAGCACATATTTACATAACAATCTAGAATTGTAATATATGATTATCTGAAGAGACAGAGACAGATGATTTCTCTCATTGACACAAGGTTGCGTCATTTATTTACACAAACACAAACTAGACCAGTCTATACATCATCCTCACTATCATCATCAGCTGGCCGTCCTTGTCCTTGTAGTAGCCATTGTTGAGTGGGTCAAGGAACTCCTGCTGACAATGTGTGCCTGACTCCACACTCTGGCCTGGATATGGACTCTTAGGACATACTGCTTGAGAGCACCAAGAGTGGGTGGAAGCTTGTCCCCTTCTGCCATGTGTTTGCAGAATAGATGACATCTCAGCTCAGGGATGTTTTCGATTTTTGATTTTGATCCCCTTTGGTAAGTATACAGTGCATACAAACTTAGCTACTGTAGTTAGTAGATCCTCTGACACATCACTGGTTTTTGAAAGCATCTTCAGAGCCTCGAGGACATCATCACCAGCTTTGAGGTAGCTGTTCCACCAGGTAGGTTTGCCTATCCTAGACAATCTCCCAGTGTTGTCTGCTCCTGTAAAGGCATGAAATGCAGGCAAAGCTTTTGCTCGATCTGCACCCAGAATTTTCCATATTGGTGCCACTTCCAAAATCCCAGAAGACTGTCAAGATACATTGGCTAATGACAGCAATGATGATAGTGAGTGATATTCTGCAAACACAAGGTAGAAGGGGACAAGCTTCCACCCACCCTTGGTGCTCTCAAGCAGCATGTCCTAAGAGTCCACATTGCTCAGCAGGAGTTCCTTGACCCACTCAACAATGGCTACTACAAGGACAAGGACGGCCAGCTGAAACCAGTTACAACTGAGTCCCTCCCAGCACCAGAGGCAATCATTGAGATGGTCAGATGTCACTGTAAAGCAGACTGTTCTTCACTTAGATGTTCGTGCAGATCAGTGGGGCTACCCTGTACGGAGCTATGTCAGTGTACTGCTGACTGCCAAAATGATGAAAACTGTCAAGATACATTGGCTAGTGACAGCAATGACGATAGTGAGGATGATGTATAGACTGGTCTAGTTTGTGTTTGTGTAAATAAATGACGCAACCTTGTGTCAATGATAGAAATCATCTGTCTCTGTCTCTTCAGATAATCATATATTATTCTAGATTGTTATGTAAATATGTGCTATTGATCACCGATTTTAATTAGCACAATTGGATTTCTTGAAAAATGTCGATTTAACCACTTGAATCATCATCCTATGTAATCTAGAAGTCGAGATATTGAAAAACGAATATTCAAAGGTCGCCATTTTTCAAAATGCTTCTGCGCAAATGGAATCATGGATTTTCTGATTTGTTATCCTCTGAAGATTCCAAAAATGTATAGTTTTCCTAATCCCCCGAAAATTTGAACGAAATTACATATAGAACTGGACTATATGTGGACTCCACGTCTGCTATACTATTACAATACCAGTGGTTAACAAACATGTATTTAAGGACCACCATAACTCTGAGTGTACAAATGGAACGGGTCCATTTGGACACTCTCAGTTAACCAGAGGGTCCCTGGACCTCACTTTGAGAACCACTCCAATAATATGTATGCAATACAGTATACTATATGTATGATTGAATTATGTGTTTATAAAAAATGTTAATGAAGAACAAAATATAACTTTTAATATATGAATCGTTAAAGGGATCCGTTTAGGAAACAGACCGTTTAGAGCAGCGGTGTCAAACTCGCGGCCCGCGGGCGTTTTGCGGCCCACGGAAAGGTCCCTGGCGGCCCAGGAAATACTTTTAAAAATAGTAAATTGATACTACATCTAACAGACAGAGTCGCATTTTGCACTCACTTGCCGTGCGGCCAAGCAGTTCTCCCCCACTAGCTGCTACTTGGCTGAGTACCTCTGATGGCCCTGCCATTGTCTCCCCAGCTGTGGAATGTTCTCTCTCTCTCTCTCTCTCTCTCTCTCTCTCTCTCTCTCTCTCTCTCTCTCTCTCTCTCTCTCTCTCTCTCTCTCTCTCTCTCTCTCTCTCTCTCTCTCTCTCTCTCTCTCTCTCTCTCTCTCTCTCTCTCTCTCTCTCTCTCTCTCTCTCTCTCTCTCTCTCTCTCTCTCTCTCTCTCTCTCTCTCTCTCTCTCTCTCTCTCTCTCTCTCTCTCTCTCTCTCTCTCTCTCTCTCTCTCTCTCTCTCTCTCTCTCTCTCTCTCTCTCTCTCTCTCTGCTATGAAAACTGAGTTTGTTCAAGCAAAGAGATGTCAGGTGTCTGGGAGCAGCAAGTGATTTAGATTAATTTTCATGCTGGCTACACCATTTAAATTTGATATTTTTGAAAATATAATAATGGTAATAGGTAGTTTAAATGTATCAAAGCTGCTTCTTTTATTTCTCAGGAGCTTGCCCAGTGAAATCCTCAGTATTAATTTAACTCGGAGCGTATTTAAATTCAATCTGGGAAAGCATCTGTGTCATTTTAAGATCTATTTGGCTATTCAAAAATAGCAGATATACAAGCTCATAGTGCGGCA
This sequence comes from Gymnoscopelus microlampas, assembly GCF_963454915.1. Classification (NCBI taxonomy): domain Eukaryota; kingdom Metazoa; phylum Chordata; class Actinopteri; order Myctophiformes; family Myctophidae; genus Gymnoscopelus; species Gymnoscopelus microlampas. The sequence goes on from NC_139958.1 coordinate 41,105,397, forward strand.
CTATGAGCTTGTAGATCTGCTATTTTTGTAAATGTAAATAATTAAAGTAGCTAATCTTCATAAAACATTTTTTAAAGTGATATACTGTAGATAGCAGTGACTGAGATGTAGTGGAGTAGAAAGTTCTGGAAATTGGAAATACTCTAGTAAAGTAAAACTACATCAAATCTGTACTTAGGTACAGTACTTGAGTAAATGTAATTAGTTACTTTACACCACTGTTCTATAAATGTAATTATTTAACCACCCACACACATTACCAGGTATTGTTTAACTTCAAATTTAATTATTCTACTTAAAATGGTTTATAATAATAATAATAATTATTATTATTATTACCCTTATTATTATTATTGTTACAAATTGCATTGTTTGTTTTCTGAGACAAGACAACAGATTGAAAAACAATGCTGTATAACTGAATGCGTGTGAGCGCGCATGTGCGTCCGCAACTGGTTCCTGCCCACCTCAAGTCACCATTTGACCAATCTTGCCCGGACACCAAAATGAGTTTGACACCCCTGGTTTAGAGGGAATCGTCAAAGAACCGGAATGGTTAAAATAAAGGATCCAAACCCTAGTCACGGAACCCACAATTTATATGAATGTTCTACTTTGTTGTACAAGAGTGTCGCACAAAAGTAGCAGAACAAGTCACTAAGCTCATAACGCATCATATCACAACGTATTGTGAGCTTGTAGATCAGCTTTTTTCTTTATTTGGGAGGGGAAAAAATACGTTGAGAGTGGTTAAGTGTGTCTGTTTTTTATAAATATTAACCGATGAAAAGTATTAACCACAGCTTGTGACTAAATAATAACTACATTGGAACACAGGCTTTTTTTCCATCTCCTGAAAAGTAACCCTTTTGGACGTATGAGGTTTCTACCCGACAGTGACGATATGTATTAGGACAGGGATTTTGTGCTCACAAAAACTGCCTGTCCATCTGGCTTATGGGATCTATACTACTGACTAGCCAATCACAATGCTCCTGTCCCTCCTGTTGACGAGATACACAATGGCAGAGTTTCCAAAAAAATCTACTGTACATCAAAATAATATAACATAAATATTGTCGAGGGCGGGTAGAGATCTTGTATGTCAAAATAGTGAAAATAGCAGATCTACAACCTCACAACGCCTTGCACCGCTAGGCACTGTGAGCTTGTAGATCAGCTATTTTCACAACTTGTGTGTGACACTCTTGTATTGTGAAGAAGGTCATTCATTTACGAAAAAACATTCACATTTTCTGCCCAACAGTGACAATAATAAATAAATATAAAATAAAACTACCCCTGAGCAAGCAGGCAGGCTCTATTAGCTCAATGGTAAAAAAAATAAAAAATACCAGCACTTCTAAATGACAGTTGACTGACATAAACATGTGTATATCCCTCAATAGCCTACATACACGTTAAATGAAAACTATCCTTTTCATTTAAAGCTGAGGATTAGTCTAACCTGTGTGATTGACAGGAGAGATGATCAGAGGAGCAGAGTTTTTACCTTTGTTATCATTACATGGACTGAAGTATGGATAGAGTTTCTCACTGAAGGTGCAGCCAGTGAAAGAGTAGAGATGAACTCTGGCCTCCACATCATTAAAGGAGACCAGACCCTCCTCATAATCCACAAACACTCCAACCTTCTGGATCTCCTCTCTTACAGGGAGGAGGACACTAGGGCCAGCAAGAGCCTTGTACTTATTTCCATTCCTCAGGCATATAGTCCAATAACCATTGATGGGTCTCAGTGTGATTTTTCCCTTCCTGTTGATGGACTCTCTGACCACTCCTACATCCCAGTCAGTCTTCCCTTTAACCTGAACCTCATAGTAAAACCTTCCTGAGGAGAAGCTTTGTTTTCCTAAGACACAGCCAGCAAGAGAGAATCTCTCTGGGTTGTCTGGGAGATTATTCTTTACGTTTCCATGACTCACTTGTTTTCCATCCTCAGACAGGATGAGAGTGCAGTGTGCTGTATCAGGGTCCAGAGTTACATCCACTGCATATCGCTGGATCCTCCTCAGCTCATCACACAGCTTCTTCATCTCTTGACTAAGTGTGTTCTCCAGCTGAGCCACAGCTGTCCTCACAGTCCCCATATATGACGACTGGGAGACATTGATCTTTGTCCAGTCCTTGATGGGTGGAGGGGTGTTGATGGATGTGTAGTTCTGAAGGAGGTGGAGGTGGTCTTCAGTGTGTGAGAGCTGCTTCAGCTCAGAGCTTCTCTTCTTTAACTCAGAGATTTCCTGTTGCAGCTCCTTGATGAAGCCTTCAGCCTGTTTCTCTGTTGTTTTCTGCTTCTCTTCAATCACATCAATGAGCTCAGCCTGGCTTCTCTCAATACAGCTGATCAGAGAAGTGAAGACCTGCACACTGTCTGCTATCTCTCTGTCTGCATCTTTCTTACTGATCTCTACTGAGTGTTGGACCTCCTGAATCTTCTGGTGTCTCTCCTGGACCATCTGCTGAACTTCAGCCTCTGTCTTTCCCAGCTCAGCCTTCTTTTCTTCATATGCCTCTTCCAGAGATACAATTTGGTGTAACTTGTGGTCCGACTCAGTGCAGAACTGACAAACACACATGAGGTCAGTCTTACAGAACAGCTCCAGAGGTCTGTCATGTTTCTTACACAAAATGTCTTCCAGGTTCTTTACAGGGTCGATTAGTTTGTGTCGTTTTAACCCTGTGAGTCTCTGATGAGGCTCCAGGTGAGTCTCACAGTAGGAGGTCAGACACACCAAGCAGGACTTCAGGGCTCGGAGTTTGGTCTCAGTACAGACGTCACAGGAGACTTCCTCTGGTTCAGAAGGTTCTTGGTTTGTGCTGGAAGTTTGTCTCAGCTGCTTTGACTTCCTGAACTGATCAACCATCTCAGAGAGGACTTTATTAACAGAGAATTCTGGTCTTGTATAGAAGGTTTTGTTACATAGTGGACACTGACACACATCCTTAGTGTCCCAGTAATGTGTGATGCAGGTGTTGCAGTAGTTGTGTCCACATGTAGTGCTGATTGGATCAGTGAACACATCCAGACAGATAGAACACAGGAACTGCTCATCAGACAGGAGACAGCTGGCAGACGCCATTTCTTCACACTGAGAATAAAAGTGAAACCAATTTTATTTTGGGTGCTACTTCTCACACCTATATAGTTATCTCTGCCAGGTCGGAGATTACAGTATGTTTTTACCCCTGTGCATTTGTCTGTCTGTTTGTCTGTGTTTCTTTGAGCAGCTAATCTCTGGCACCGCTGGACCGATCAACGTACTGGTCCTTCCCATTTCCGCCTTATACATTGTTTTCTTCAAAACAAATATTTTGCAAGTACCCCAACAGATTCTGTACAAAACCCATGCAAATTTGTACACATTATCTCTTGAGTCATGTGATCCAGGTAGTGGTGTGCGATATGATGATTATAAACCATGAACAATTCCAATATCTCCACAATCTGCCTTTTCAGAGAGATCGTATAGATTGCAATACAGCGAGCGCACATTCTATGAGTTGCAGTTCTATACCTTAATTTATACTTCTGTAGTACGGCGGTGTAATTCGCCAAAAAGAACAGATCTACAAGCTAACAACACGTCACGACTTGACGCGTTGTTAGCTTGTAGATCTGTTACTTTTGCTCATGCATGCTTCCGCCGGTCCCTCCCCCTTTTAGCAAGCTGCTCTTTGCAGCGCAGTAGCAAGCACTGGACAGACAGATAGACAGACAGACATAGGAGTTCCCTAAATAATTCGACATCAGTCTAAGGAACTGGTTTGGATATTCCAAAACGGACACGAGGCAAACTACAATTATTAGCAAAGTTTGCAACAACAATGTTGAAAGTTACTCGACGTTGCTGTTTAACCTAACACGGGTGAAAAAGCAAGGGGTGAAAGAATCACTTATTTGGTGAGGCTACAAAACGAGCAATTTACCAAAAGGTGGACGCCTTTTGCACGCATTGAGTTACGATAAGATTAATTTAATTTAATTTTTTTATTTTTTATAAAGAGATTTGTATTATGTGTATTTTGATAGCATGAATGTGCGGTATGTGTGTGGATATTTATATACTGTGTTACAGTGTAAGTGTGAGGATACATATTGTACATTCTTCTGTTCTTTGATGTTTGTATATTTCTCTTTTACTCCTGATTTTTATTTTATTTTATTAACTGTATGTCTTTTGTTTTGCTTTACTTTTCTTATTCTTTTGTTGTTGCTGTCTATGCATAATTGTGTTGTCTCTCTTGATGATAACAATAAAAACAATAAGTTGCAAAAAAAGAAAAACCAAGGGGTCCCCCCATAATGACTGCAACAGAACAGCTGTTGCACACAGCCTAACAGCATTTGAGAATGCAAGTAAGCGTTGGAAAAAGGCAAGATGCGTTTGTATGGTAAATAAAACCGTTGAAAATCAGGGTTTCATGAGTCTGCTCAAAATAGTTCATCAGCAGTAGTCCTAAAGTTACAATACTCGCTCGCAAAAGGCCATCCACAGCAGCTGATAGAACAGCAGTATAGAAAAAAATAAATGATAAATATTTGTTTTATTTTATCTAATCTATCTACATGTGTCTGTCTGTGAACATCATATATCTTATTATTATTCACCAACATGAAAAAGGAATCGTGATGAGATCATGGATAGTGATTCTAGCGGTGTATCAGAATCTTTCAGATTCCATTTCAATTTACTTCTATTTTCACTTTAAATCAGTCTCATGGTGCTTTGCGTTTTGGCATATTATTCTTGAATAGAAGGTCATACAATATATTTTTTTCCCTCTGAAATTCCTTGGCATTTTGCCCAAAACAGGTCCCTCCCGCAAACTTTGAAAGCCAATTGTACCCAATGGGGAAATAATCTGAAATATCTGACAGATACCTCGTGATCACGACCACAGAGATTATGTTTACTGATTTGCGTGACTATTCGAGAAAATATGTAGGAGTAGTAAAAAAAAAAAAAAAAAAGTGTTTTGAAGAAAACGCTAAAAGTCTTGTCAGACTGAAATGGATGTGGCCTATGCATGCAAAGTTGCCCTAATTTGGAGCAGAGGTTCTTCCTTACTGGGAGTGTGTGCGTGTCAAGTATCACACGGTCCCTGAGATTAGCTGCTGTCATATACACACAGTTCTTCAGCCATCCGGTCTGGTGGAGACTTTGATGTTGTTGACACAAAATTATTATGTTTTTTTTTTACCAAAGATTGGACTGGGCAATAGATTATTAAAATAGAGTAAGATCATGTCTTTCATATTACTGTTATTCTCTGTTAATGAATAACTAGACGATACCCAGGGATGTGAGCACTCAAAGTATTTGCAGACTATGTGCTGTGTTCACAGTATATCAGGCATCAAAATGAACCTTTTTACTTGGTAGCACTGGTGCTCCCATTTAAAAAATGCAGGAGCAGCAGAAGAAAATTAGGAGCAGCCAAAACAATTATAAGGAGCAGCAATATGTAATTGTTTTTATTGATACAATTAATCTAACATAATATCATATGGTGAAAGTAGCCTTAAAAACGCATGGTAGGCCACCGCTGGGGCTTATGGGTCAAATGTCAAGTCCTGACTGTCTGTCCCTCTTCCATCCATCACTGAGACTGAGACATCTCCAGAGGACATCTACTGATCACACCTGCAGCTGTTTCTTGTTCACCCTCATAGCCTATAATATCAGTCGAATTTCTAAGTCATGAAATAATTCCAATGTAAATATAACATGGAATATGAGGGTATGTCATTCAATTGGCCATATTGCAGATATTAGCCTATCAATTCACTTATAATGTGCGCATTGATCAGGTTTTTCTTCTGTTGTCATATACATTTCTCATTAGGGTACACATTGATTATTAATATTGACATTTTCAAATCGTATTTGCCAAATCATAACAGTTAGGTGTTCCTATATGACTGGATCTCTACCTCGCGCGCGCGCACACACACACACACACACACACACACACACACACACACACACACACACACACACACACACACACACACACACACACACACACACACACACACACACACAATGTGCCAAATTGGCACATGAAGTATGTGTGTACTTTGACCATTGGCACTGCCATGTGCAACTTTAGTTCAGATCTATCTAGCCATGGTTCACGTGACGCTCATCTGTCACAAGCGTAATGGCGCTACTTTTTCCTGTTTTTTGTAAATCTTACATTTACAATCAGTACATGTACATAAACGTTCAGATTTCAAATATAAAGTGCTTACCCCAAGGCCACGGATGTTACAAGTTAAAACGCCATGGTCTAAGTACCCGTCTCGTCCGTATTGTTCAATAAAAACCATTTTAATCTGATCAGCGGCCATTTTCTATTTTAATAATAGTGGATCTGAGTGCAATACACCTCCCAACCGATAGGGGCGCGTGGTTGAAAGCATATGGAGAACATTCGGAAAGAATGGCCACCAATCGGATTAAAATGCTTTGTATTGAACAATACAGAAGATACGGGTACTTAGACCCAGGCGTTTTAACTTGATACATCCGTGGCTTTGAGATAAGCACTTTATATTTGAAATCTGAACGTTTATGTAGATGTACGGGTTGTATATGTAAAATGTTCAAAAACCAGGAATAAGCAGCGCCATGACAGTCATGTTTCAGGGCTAGTTCAGATCAATTGTTCAACACATTGAGGGAGACAAATCAGGATTAGACTGACTACCAGACCGACGTTTCCTTGTTAGTATAAATCATATGCTGTACTTACCAGTGTTTAAGTTGTCAGTGTGTAAAACGTCGTGTTGAAAGGTTTAGTAGAGAGCGTGTTGCTGACACCAAACCCTGGCAGTGTTTACTTTCGTTTCACTAGGTTTCGGACCGTCACTGAGGAACTCCTCCTTGTGCTTTGGCTGTTAACCCTTTACTACCCTGGTGGAAGAACACTTAACCACTTGAACCCCAGCATCTACATTCTGGGGGGAACATTATCCTACAATAGCCGATCTACAAGCTCACAATAGGCTCTATGCACAGCAGCCATATTGGAAAGACATTGGGCCTCTTCTTACTTCCTTCACAGGTGTAACCAATGATACTAATGAAGGCTCTGTCCCATTCTGGTCAGGGTGCTGATATTGTGCATGTTGGTTCACTAGAAACATAGACTAGAACCACTCCATTTTGGTTCCCAAATGGCCCCTTATGGTGGGTTTGTAACTCTGAGAGTAAGGGTCCATTTGGTTCCATTTGTACACTCTCAGTCTCAGAGTTAAGGGGGTCCTTGAAAATAAGACAACCACTATGCCACACTAAATGGAACAGAGCCTTAATTAGTATCATTGAACACACAGGTTTAGTGTAGATGGAAAAAAGAGGTCAAAGTACAGACTCAACTCAGTTCCAGTTTACTGAGTGTAGAAGTAGGCCTAAAATGAGCAATAATACCTCAATTTGAAAAGACTTACTGTAGGCCTACTACTGTTACAAGTAAAAGACCTGTATGTACAAAGTACAAAAGTATTGGCATCAAAATATACTTGTTCTACAAGCTCACACAACGCATCATGAATTGATGTTGCAAGCTTGTAGATGTTCAAATAGCCAAGTGTAAAATATGGCTTAAGTGGTTAATGCATGTTTTGTATTAATAATCTAAATCTGTAAAGTGACTTAAGCTGTCAAATGATTGCAGTGGAGTAAAAAGTTCAATTTGCCTTGTTGTTTTTTTTGCCTGTGATGTATGTGAGTAGAAGTGTAGATATTCTGTCTCTTGACATGTTTAGTAATGAATTTCCATCCACTTTTTACAACTGTAAACTGTGATGTGACAATAACGTTTATTATGAAATAAATGGGGCTAAGGATAGACCTCTGAGGACCCCTGGTGGTCAATGAAGGCCATCGTCTGTCAAAGTGTGAGGCAGATGGTTTAAAACCCAAGTGTTAGAAAGAAATTCCAAGTACTAATACACAGGGACAGTGGTCAGCACCATGCTGGCTTGTGATGGACATTTTAGTAAAAAAAATAATCTGTGGACATACTGACCTGATAATAATATTACCAGAAACACACAAAGAGCTAGCCTATATGTATACTACAGTGGTTCTCATAGTGGGTCGAGGGACCCTCAGGGTTGTATTTGCTTCATGTGCAACATCTGCACATTTAAGGACGTTTAAGACCTTTTTTAATACCTCTAAAATGAAAATACATAAATAAGACCTAAAGTTACTGCATCAAAAGTAATCAACACACTATACAAATGGTCAAACACTGGCCAAATATTACCTAAGAAAGAGGCAAAAAGTGTGAAAATAGCCCATCTATATGCTCACAGCTCCTCATACTGGGTTGTGAGCATGTAGATTGGCTATTTTCACAATATTTATCTGTGAAACCTTGTCAAATAAAATGGAATACCTGAACTCCTACAATTCCAAGTGCTGAATTAAATCAGTGTCATAGTTCATATGCTGAAGAAAACCTGGACTAATTGGCCTGAAAAACATTGAAGCGTGTTTGGTGTTAAAAAGTCAGCTGTAAAACGTTTTTACTTCATGGAAACCTGCCATTAATACCAAATATTGGACAGGGGAAATTCAAAGAATATGAAAATGGAGGACCATCGTGTTATGCAATTTAATGTAACTTTTACTCTCTGTTTATGAATAATAAATAATGTTGCTGTGCTCACCTGTCTATACGTTCTCAGTATCTCAAATGTTGTATTAAATGATTGAATGTTTTGTAGAGCAGTGGTTCTCTCACATTCTCATGTCACGGATAGAAGGGTTGAGATAAGGAACCAGAGGAACCTAATCCAACATAGTGGAATCAGAATCGCTTTCATCACATTTGGAACCGTTTCTGGAACCAGTTTCATCACACTGTCAGAGCTGGTATGTGGACTTCACGTCTGCTATACAATTACAATACCAGTGGTTCACAAACTTTTACATTTCAAGGGTACATTAATTTGGTTCCATTTGTACACTCTCAGTTACACATCTTAACCCATAGGGTCCCTGGACCTCAGTTTGAGAACCACTACAATAATGTATGCAATACAATACCGTATGTATGATTAAATTTGTGTTTACTAAAAATGTTAATGAAGGCCAAAATTATTCTTTTTAATATAGGAATCTTTAAAGGGATCCATTTAGGAATCAGACCATTAAGAGGGAATCGTTAAAGAACCGGAATGGTTAAAACAAGGATCCCAACCCTAGTCACGGAACCCAAAATGTATATTAATGTCCTACTTTGTTGTACAATAGTGTAGCACAAAAGTAGCGAAAAAAGCCACTAAGCTCATAACACATGGCATCACAACGCATTGTGAGCTTGTAGATCAGCTTTTTTCTTTATTTGGGAAAACAAAATGTAAATTGAGAGTGCATAAGTGCGTCTGTGTTTTACAAATATTGCACCAATGAAAAGAATTGAACAATAACTTGTGACTATATAATATCTACATTGGAACACAGGTTCTTTTTCGCCCATCTCCTGAAAAGTAACACTTTTGGACATACACGGTTTCTACCTGACAGTGACGATATGTATTTTAGGACCCCACTTATGTTGTGCTCACAAAAACTGCCTGTCCATCTGGTTTATGGGATCTATACTACTGACTAGCCAATCACAATGTTCATGTCCCTCCGGCTGATGGGATGCATGATGGCAGAGTTTACAAACAAAATGTACTATTTATTGATACAATATCAATATTGCCGTGCATTGTGAGGCATTGTGTGTTTGTAGATCTGCTATTTTCACTACTTTAGTGTGGACACCCTTGTGTGATGAAGTAGGGCATTCATTTATGAACAAACAAACAAGAGATACAAGGTTTCTGCCCGACAGTGACGATATAATAAATAAATAATAACTAAAACATGTACTGCACATCCAAACAATAAAATACCAGGTGCTGGACAGAAGAACAGATGAAAGACAGAAACAATTGTCTGCACACTGAACATTTATTGTAAATCCACCAAATAACAATATTGTATGTGTCATTGTTTCAAAGTCAAACATCAAACTCTTCCTCACTAGCAAATCCCAGACATGCAAAAAAATCCACATAAGATGAACACTACAATATATACATTCAACATACTGTACCCCAAAATCCTCAAATCACAAGTCTTAACAACTTATACCTTCTATACTTAAAATAGACCTGAGTTGGCACTGCACTTGGTGTGCTCTTTTTTCCCTCTACACCAAATCTCTTCACAGAAAATAACTAATCTACCGTTGTGAGCTTGTAGATCTGCTATTTTTGGTGAATGTTCCCCAAGTGGTTAATGTCTGCTTTGAGAAAACAATTCAAGGAGTACAGAGTCATATGAACATCATGTACAATAGCTGATTTAGTTTGTTCTGATAACATCGTAAATAACTACTGTACACAAAAGAGACAATAGATATATTGTAATACATGTGACAAGGACAACAATTCAATGGATTGATTTGCAATGACAGTTGACTGACCTGTATGAAATCCATACACATGCTTTAAATGAAAACTAACCTTTCCTTTGCTGAGGATTAGTTTAATCTAATCTGTGTGATTGACAGGAGAGATGATCAGAGGAGCAGAGTTTCCACCATTATCATTAGGATATGGACAGAAGTATGGATAGAGTTTCTCAGTGAAGGTGCAGCCAGTGAAAGAGTAGAGATGAACTCTGGTCTCCACATCATAAAAGGAGACTAGACCCTCCTCATAATCCACAAACACTCCCACTTTCTGGACCTCCTCTCTGACAGGGAGGAGGACAGGAGGGCCAGCCAGAGCCTTGTACTCTTTTCCATTATTCAACACTATAGACCAGTAACCATTGTTCGGGGTCGGTGTGATCTGTCCCTTCCTGATGATGGACTCTCTGGCCACTCCTAAACCCCAGCCAGTCTTCCCTTTAACCTGAACCTCATAGTAAAACCTTCCTGAGGAGAAGCTTTGTTTTCCTAAGACACAGACACATGAAGAGAATCTCTCTTTGTTGTCTGGGAGTTTCTTTCTTATGTTTCCATGACTCACTTGTTTTCCATCCTCAGACAGGATGAGCTTGCAGTGCGCTGTATCAGGGTCCAGAGTTACATCCACTGCATATCGCTGGATCCTCCTCAGCTCATCATCACGCAGCCTCTCCATCACTTGACTGAGTGTCTTCTCCAGTTGAGCCACAGCTGTCCTCACAGTCCCCACATATGGAGACTGATGGACATTGACCTTTGTCCAGTCCTTGGTGGGTGGAGGGGTGTTGATGGATGTGAAGTTCTGAAGGAGGTGGAGGTGGTCTTCAGTGTGTGAGAGCTGCTTCAGCTCAGAGCTTCTCTTCTCCAAGTCACTGATTTCGTGTTGCAGATCTTTGATGAAGCCTTCACCCTGTTGCTCTATTGATTTCTGCTTCTCTTCAATCACATCAATGAGCTCAGCCTGGCTTCTCTCAATACAGCTGATCAGAGAAGTGAAGACCTGCACACTGTCTGCTATCTCTCTGTCTGCATCTTTCTTACTGAGCTCTACTGAGTGTTGGACCTCCTGAATCTTCTCATGTCTCTCCTGGATCATCTGCTGAACTTCAGCCTCTGTCTTTCCCAGCTCAGCCTTCTTTTCTTCATATGCCTCTTTCAGAGATACAGTTTGATGTAACTTGTGGTCTGACTCAGTGCAGAACTGACAAACACACATGCAGTCAGTCTTACAGAACAGCTCCAGAGGTCTGTCATGTTTCTTACACAAAATGTCTTCCAGGTTCTTTACAGGGTCGATTAGTTTGTGTCGTTTTAACCCTGTGAGTCTCTGATGAGGCTCCAGGTGAGTCTCACAGTAGGAGGTCAGACACACCAAGCAGGACTTCAGGGCTTTGAGTTTGGTCTCAGTACAGACGTCACAGGAGACTTCATCTGGTTCAGCAGGTTCTTGGTTTGTGCTGGAAGTTTGTCTCAGCTGCTTTGACTTCCTGAACTGATCAACCATCTCAGAGAGGACTTTATTAACAGAGAATTCTGGTCTCGTATAGAAGGTTTTGTTACATAGTGGACACTGACACACATCCTTAGTGTCCCAGTAATGTGTGATGCAGGTGTTGCAGTAGTTGTGTCCACATGGAGTGCTGATTGGATCAGTGAACACATCCAGACAGATAGAACACAGGAACTGCTCATCAGACAGGAGACAGCTGGCAGACGCCATTTCTTCACACTGAGAATAAAAGTGAAACCAATTTTATTTTGGGTGCTACTTCTCACACCTATATAGTTATCTCTGCCAGGTCGGAGATTACAGTATGTTTTTACCCCTGTGCATTTGTCTGTCTGTTTGTCTGTGTTTCTTTGAGCAGCTAATCTCTGGCACCGCTGGACCGATCAACGTACTGGTCCTTCCCATTTCCGCCTTATACATTGTTTTCTTCAAAACAAATATTTTGCAAGTACCCCCACAGATTCTGTACAAAACCCATGCAAATTTGTACACATTATCTCTTGAGTCATGTGATCCAGGTAGTGGTGTGCGATATGATGATTATAAACCATGAACAATTCCAATATCTCCACAATCTGCCTTTTCAGAGAGATCGTATAGATTGCAATACAGCGAGCGCACATTCTATGAGTTGCAGTTCTATACCTTAATTTATACTTCTGTAGTACGGCGGTGTAATTCGCCAAAAAGAACAGATCTACAAGCTATCAACGCGTCACGACTTGACGCGTTGTTAGCTTGTAGATCTGTTACTTTTGCTCATGCATGCTTCCGCCGGTCCCTCCCCCTTTTAGCAAGCTGCTCTTTGCAGCGCAGTAGCAAGCACTGGACAGATAGACAGACAGACATAGGAGTTCCCTAAATAATTCGACATCAGTCTAAGGAACTGGTTTGGATATTCCAAAACGGACACGAGGCAAACTACAATTATTAGCAAAGTTTGCAACAACAATGTTGAAAGTTACTCGACGTTGCTGTTTAACCTAACACGGGTGAAAAAGCAAGGGGTGAAAGAATCACTTATTTGGTGAGGCTACAAAACGAGCAATTTACCAAAAAGTGGACGCCTTTTGCACGCATTGAGTTACGATAAGATTAATTTTATTTTATTTTTTTAATTTTTATAAAGAGATTTGTATTATGTGTATTTTGATAGCATGAATGTGCGGTATGTGTGTGGATATTTATATACTGTGTTACAGTGTAAGTGTGAGGATACATATTGTACATTCTTCTGTTTTATTAACTGTATGTCTTTTGTTTTGCTTTACTTTTCTTATTCTTTTGTTGTTGCTGTCTATGCATAATTGTGTTGTCTCTCTTGATGATAACAATAAAAACAATAAGTTGCAAAAAAAGAAAAAGCAAGGGGTCCCCCCATAATGACTGCAACAGAACAGCTGTTGCACACAGCCTAACAGCATTTGAGAATGCAAGTAAGCGTTGGAAAAAGGCAAGATGCGTTTGTATGGTAAATAAAACCGTTGAAAATCAGGGTTTCATGAGTCTGCTCAAAATAGTTCATCAGCAGTAGTCCTAAAGTTACAATACTCGCTCGCAAAAGGCCATCCACAGCAGCTGATAGAACAGCAGTATAGAAACAAATAAATGATAAATATTTGTTTTATTTTATCTAATCTATCTACATGTGTCTGTCTGTGAACATCATATATCTTATTATTATTCACCAACATGAAAAAGGAATCGTGATGAGATCATGGATAGTGATTCTAGCGGTGTATCAGAATCTTTCAGATTCCATTTCAATTTACTTCTATTTTCACTTTAAATCAGTCTCATGGTGCTTTGCGTTTTGGCATATTATTCTTGAATAGAAGGTCATACAATATATTTTTTTCCCTCTGAAATTCCTTGGCATTTTGCCCAAAACAGGTCCCTCCCGCAAACTTTGAAAGCCAATTGTACCCAATGGGGAAATAATCTGAAATATCCGACAGATACCTCGTGATCACGACCACAGAGATTATGTTTACTGATTTGCGTGACTATTCGAGAAAATATGTAGGAGTAGTAAAAAAAAAGTGTTTTGAAGAAAACGCTAAAAGTCTTGTCAGACTGAAATGGATGTGGCCTATGCATGCAAAGTTGCCCTAATTTGGAGCAGAGGTTCTTCCTTACTGGGAGTGTGTGCGTGTCAAGTATCACACGGCCCCTGAGATTAGCTGCTGTCATATACACACAGTTCTTCAGCCATCCGGTCTGGTGGAGACTTTGATGTTGTTGACACAAAATGATTATGTTTTTTTTTACCAAAGATTGGACTGGGCAATAGAATATTAAAATAGAGTAAGATCATGTCTTTCATATAACTGTTATTCTCTGTTAATGAATAACTAGACCATATCCAGGGATGTGAGCACTCAAAGTATTTGCAGACTATGTGCTGTGTTCACAGTATATCAGGCATCAAAATGAACTTTTTTACTTGGTAGCACTGGTGCTCCCATTTAAAAAATGCAGGAGCAGCAGAAGAAATTTAGGAGCAGCCAAAACAATTATAAGGAGCAGCAATATGTAATTGTTTTTATAGATACAATTAATATAACATAATATCATATGGTGAAAGTAGCCTTAAAAACGCATGGTAGGCCACCGCTGGGGCTTATGGGTCAAATGTCAAGTCCTGACTGTCTGTCCCTCTTCCATCCATCACTGAGACATCTCCAGAGGACATCTAATACTGATCACACCTGCAGCTGTGTTTCTTGTTCACCCTCATAGCCTATAATATCAGTCGAATTTCTAAGTCATAAAATAATTCCAATGTAAATATAACATGGAATAGGAGGGTATGTCATTCAATTGGCCATATTGTAGCCTATCAATTCACTTCTAATGTGCGCATTGATCAGGTTTTTCTTCTGTTGTCATATACATTTCTCATTAGGGTACACATTGATTATCAATATTGACATTTTCAAATCGTATTTGCCAAATCATAACAGTTAGGTGTTCCTATATGACTGGATCTCTACCTCGCGCGTGCACACACACACACACACACACACACACACACTCTCGGCACATGAAGTGTGTGCGTACTTTTCCATGTGCAACTTTAGTTCAGATCTAGCCATGGTTCACGTGACGCTCATCTGTCACAAGCGTAACGGCGCTACTTGTTCCTGTTTTTTGTAAATCTTACATTTACAATCAGTACATGTACATAAACGTAGATTTCAAATTAGCTGTAGTTTACAACCCTCGTAGACGTATTTACGATTCTGACGTCTTCAATCTACGAGAGTTGTAGGGTGCACGTCCCATGCAGGGGAGCACTTTCTGCACTTTACCCCGCGACACTCCAAACATGTTCAAATTGAAAATAAAAGGTGCTTACCGCAAAGCCCCAAATGTTAACGACCTTCGCGGGGTAGTAGTGATCCCCGTCGAGGTATATCTTTCAATAAAGAAGTCTTTTAATCCAGCTTGTGTCGGAATCTTCACTGTTCTTCTTTTGTTTTAAATGAGTTTGAACTGCGCATTAGCGATTTGGCGGTCGGGAGGTGTATTGCGCATTGAAAACACAATGTATCAATACACCTCCCGACCGCCAAATCGCTAATGCGCAGTTCAAACTCATTTTAAACAAAAGAAGAAGCAGTTCGCAATACACCTCCCGACCGCCAAATCGCTCATGCGCAGTTCAAACTCATTTAAAACAAAAGAAGAACAGTGAAGATTCCGACACAAGCTGGATTAAAAGACTTCTTTATTGAAAGATATACCTCGACGGGGATCACTACTACCCCGCGAAGGTCGTTAACATTTGGGGCTTTGCGGTAAGCACCTTTTATTTTCAATTTGAACATGTTTGGAGTGTCGCGGGGTAAAGTGCAGAAAGTGCTCCCCTGCATGGGACGTGCACCCTACAACTCTCGTAGATTGAAGACGTCAGAATCGTAAATACGTCTACGAGGGTTGTAAACTACAGCTAATTTCAAATATAAAGTGCTTACCCCAAAGCCACGGATGTTACAAGTTAAAGCGCCTGGGTCTAAGTACCCGTATCGTCCGTATTGTTCAATAAAAAACATTTTAATCTGATAAGCGACCATTTTCTATTTTGATAACAATGAATCTGAGTGCAATACACCTCCCACCCGATAGGGGCGCGTGGTAGAAAGCATATGAAAAAAATCGGGAAAAATGGCCACCAATCGGATTAAAATGCTTTTTATTGATCAATACGATACATACGGGTACTTAGACCCAAGCGCTTTAACTTGATACATCCGTGGCTTTGAGGTAAGCACTTTATATTTGAAATATGAACGTTTATGTAGATGTACGGGTTGTAGATGTAAAATGTTCAAAAACCAGGAACAAGCAGCGCCATGACTGTCATGATATGACAGTCATGTTTCAGGGCTAGTTCAGATCAATTGTTCAACACATTGAGGGAGAAAAATTAGGATTAGACTGACTGACAGACCGACGTTTCCTTGTTAGTATAAATCATATGCTGTACTTACCAGTGTTTAAGTTGTCAGTATTTGTGTAAAACGTCGTATTGAAAGGTTTAGTAGACAGCGTGTTGCTGCAGTTGTCAGTGTTTCGTTTCACTAGGTTTCGGACGGTCACTGAGAAACGCCTCCTCCTTGTGCTGTAGCTGTTAACCCTTTACTGCCCTGGTGGAAGAACACTTGAACCCCAGCATCTACATTCTGGGGGGGAACATTATACTACATTAGCCGATCTACAAGCTCACAATAGGCTCTCCCTGCAAGCGAGCCCCTGTGGGGCCCATGCAGGCTATGTGTGGGCAGTGAGGGCTATGCCAAGCCCGCACCAAGCCTGCACAGGCCCATCGCGGGTTTGCCCAGGTGATGCCCACAGCTGTGGTCTCACCGTGGGCTTGCTGTGGGCAGCCCACACTTGGGGCTGAGCTGGGGCTAGCCCATAGTGGGCCAGTGTGGGTCTGTCCGTTCAGGGCCAAGAGCAGATTTGTACCTTTGGGCCCCATGCGTTTTTAGTGTGGGCAGCCCATATTACATTCCCACATCATTTGCCGCTCTTTTCTTGAACTTGGAACTATTTTTTGAGTGGTGCCGAAGGCAACCACTCCTATATCTGGCTTTGTCTGTGTGTCCGTATGTATGTATGTATGTATGTCTGTATGTCCGTGTGTCCACCAAGCTAACATTGGTCAAGCATCACGTGACACGTGACAATATGTTGAAAGGGTGTGCTTTGATTGGCTAGCGAGACGCATGACGAAATAGAGCCCTATAAATAGGTGTGTCACTTTGAAACATTGTTTACATGTTTCAAAGTGACATCAGTGCCATCAGCCAAGCTAACGTTGGACATGTTAGCTTGGCTGATTGAACATGTTAGCCAAGCTAAGCAAGGCACCACTCACTTCACACAGGGTGTGATTTTTTTCTAGAACACAGCATATCACTCCACTTTCTACAACATTGCACTGTGTAGACTAGAGCCTGGAGCCTCACATATCACTCCGCCTGTCTGTCTGAATCTACATGCAGCCACTCATCCTAGTCTTCTAACCCTGCTGAAAAAAACAGCACAAACCAGCTTATGATGGTTGCTGGTTTTAGCTGGTTTTAGCTGGTATTAGCTGGTCTTGGCTGGTCTTAAGCTGGTTTAGATGGTATACCAGGCTGGACAAGCTGGCCAGGCTGGTCAGGCTGGTGTGTCAGTGTAATTGGTTAGCTGGGCACTAAGCTGGATTCTGCTGGTCTTTGCTGGTCAGCCAGCTGGCTGGCTGGACTGACCAGCAAAGCCAAGCTGGTAGCTGGTCTTTGCTGGTCAAATGGGTGGACTGACCAGCAAAGACCAGCTTACCAGCTAGACTTAGCTGGTCAGATGGCTGGACACTGGACAGACCAGCAAAGACCAGCTTAGCAGCTGGACTTAGCTGGTCAGATGGCTGGACACTGGACAGACCAGCAAAGACCAGCTTAGCAGCTGGACTTAGCTGGTCAGATGGCTGGACACTGGACAGACCAGCAAAGACCAGCTTAGCAGCTGGACTTAGCTGGTCAGATGGCTGGACACTGGACAGACCAGCTTAGCAGCTGGTCAAGTTTGGTTAGATCAGTGATTCTCACCATGTGGGTCGAGACCCCCAGGGGGATCCCCACATGATTTGGGGTGGTCCCCAGATGATAGTGAAGTGACAATTTAAGGACCTTTAAGACCTTTTTAATACCTTAAAAAAAATTAACATTACTGCATCAAAAGTAATCAACAAACGTTATACTATAAAAAATGGTCAAACATTGGCCAAATTGTCAAATAATATCAGAAAGAGGCAAACATTTTGAAAATAGCAGATCTACAAGCTTGAAGATCTGCTATTTTCACAATAAAGTCTAAACTAAACGTAATGCATCAACTCCTACATTCCAAGTGCTTAGTTATCAGGGTGGGGGGTCCCCATTTCAAATATGATTATTTTGGGGGGTCGCAGCCTGAAAGGGTTGAGAACCACTGGGTTAGATCACTGTTTCCCAAACAGTGGGTGGGGACCCATTTGTGGGTCATGGACACATTTTTATGGGTCACGAGGAAAGATCCCTTTTTTCCGTTTCCTACAAAAATATATTATATTATTATTTCAAAAATCTAAAATCTTCATCAATAAAAATACTAAAATCAAAAATGTATCAAAATAATTTCATTAATACATTAAAAAATCGACGAAATTCCATCAATTAATTAAAAAAACGCCTTGAAAATAGCAGATCTACAAGCCCGGGACGCGTGGTGAGCTTTCAGATCTACTATTTTAACTAGTTTGGATCCCGGGGAGTCATCATACCTGCCAACATTAGACTGTGAAGATTTTCTTCCATTACAATTGCCCCCCCCCCAGTATATATACAGTATATATTATTATATCTTTTTAAATTTAATTTTACATTTCTTGTCCTTTTCTTGTGATGTGACATAAATAATATATTGAATAATAATAATAATACTTATTATTATTACACTTATTATTATTATTATTATTATTTTTATATTAATTATAATAATAATAATAATTATTATTATTGTTATTATGACAACATGCATCCAATAACTTATTTACTTCATATGGCAACTTCCTGAATGCCAAAACAGACCGGTGCTATGGTTACAAAAATGAACAGATCTACAGATCTACATCTGGTCGCCATTCAACGCGTTGTGAGCTTGTAGATCTGTTGTTGTTTTTTACACGCAATGCATTCTGGGTTGTGAACCGTGTTGCCATATCTGCTTATTATAAGCGACTTTGGGCTTGTTTTTCTGTGAAGTTGCTTGTAAATATTGGTAGTTAAGTGGGTTGCTTTTTGGGGGTTTGTTTCTAAAGTGTAGTTATTTGGGCTTGCTTCCATTTTTTATTTATTGTTTAAACCAGTTCTCAAACATCTGCATGTCAAGGATGCCCAAATTAATGCATTTTTCCGCAGACCCCCATCTGTTTCAAATAATATTACAAATATATTTAACTTTTTCTTTTTGATAATAGCAGACCTACAAGCTCACAACGTGTTGCAAATGCGACGCACTGTGAGCTTGTAGATCGGCTATTTTCAAATAGCCAATGTAGGGTTAAGGCTTATTTTCATAGACCTGGCTGCTTATTTCTCTCACAGAATCTGGCAACAGTGACTCAGAGCGGGGAGAATGAAACGCTCGAGCAGTCGCTCGAGCGCTCTAAATACAGTTAGACAAATTGCGTTACTTTGGTTTCATTCAAATAATTATTAACCGACTTCAGAGAAGATAAAAGAAAGAAGAAGAAGAAGCAGACATTTTAGGTGAGTGTTGACACACAGAAATACTATTTATGTAGACTTTAGCCTACTACTGTTACTGTAGGCTATTGATAACAACTGTTGTCTGGAGTCACCACCCAACTCTATGATCACGACACGTTGTTTAGCGATTTCATTTGTCTTGATAAAGGGATTTTATGACAATAATTTCAAGAAATGATAGCGGGATATACAATATAATTTATAATATAGGCTACTACTAGCCTACTGCTTGCCTATAAGGTGAGTTTTTAATTATTAATAATTATATTTGTTATAGTTTAAGTGTGATGTTGTGTTGGGGTTGTATTTGAGTACATTTAGCAAATTCAGATATCATTTCAGTAGAATAGTATAGGCTAATGTTTAGCTAATGTGTCTAACACACACACACACACACACACACACACACACACACACACACACACACACACACACACACACACACACACACACACACACACACTCTCTCTGTGTGTGTGAGAAAGAGCACAAATAAAATGAAAACTTAGACAGAGGTCTTCAACAGGGGGTCCGCGACCCCTAGAGGGTCCGCGGAGGTACTGCAGGGGTCCGCGACCCCTAGGGGGTCCACGGAGGTACTGCAGGGGTCCGCGACCCCAAGGGGGTCCACGGAGGTACTGCAGGGGTCCGCGAAATTGTTGCTTGATTACACAATTAGACCTTTTTTTTTTTCAAAAATGTCAATTTTTCTTTAAATATTTTTTAAATATTTTCCATATTTATGTTTAAAATAAATTATGATTCTATCTATTTTGAATAGCTTGTATACATGATTATTGTGCAATTGACAGATTGTTGATAGTATTCACATTGGGTACATAGCCACCCTACTCACTGTACCTTGTACATGTATGTTTGAATTAAAAGCATGAATATATTAATCTATCTATTATTTTAATTGCTTAGTATTGAATGCACAATAACATGGTATGTTTATACACATGAATCACAATTTTATAGGCCTACATAATTATACAATATTTGTATATAAAACATTTTAAAAACGTCGAAGACCCCTGCCTTAGCTTGTTGTTGATATATTGACAAAATGCACATGGTCTGAATGCATGGATATAATGCTTGACATTTGAGAGCCACTGTTGTAGATCCTTCAATGCTCAATAAATCCATCATTTGTGCACAGGGAGTCTTATTTGACCACCGCCTGTATGTGAGAGACTGCATTGTTGACCACCTTGAGTCGTCCGCCCGTCCGTCTGTCTGTCAGCAGGTAAGATTGGTATAGCTTCGGTCTAGGCACTTTAACCTCATATACATTGGCTATTTGAAAAGGGGCTTGTAGATCGGCTCTTTTAAAACAAACGCTTGAAAAAAAATAGAAGGATTTGGACCCTTTTTTTAAGTTAAACTACACAGCCCAGCCCCATACCCTCCATAACTCCATAGGCTTGCAGCCTAATTCATACATTGACATGATGGTGTATTGAAATTAGTTTGGGCAGATAGGCTATTTCTCAGCAGAATGTGTAAGAATTCCTAACTGAAAGAAATGCCATTTCTATAGAGCAGGGGTTCCCAAACTGTGGTGCGCGCACCCCAGGGGGTGCGTGACCTGCCATCTAGGCAAACCAACCTAATTGGTTTGCCTAGATGACGCCCCGGGGGGGTGCGTCATCTAGGTCAGGATGTAATAAGGGGTGCACAGCTAAATAAGTTTGGGAACCGCTGCTATAGAGCACCGAAGTCCTGACGTCACTGCCAGTAGAGGGCGCATGATTCCGCAGGTTCATGGCTTTACTTTTTGTATTGATATCTTCATTGGGGAATCTTAGATCGCTTCATATAAGAACTGTGTTCCAAAAATAAACACACCACCCTGGTGTTTTTACTCATATGGATATGAAGCATTGACTGAAGGTGTAAATGTACACATTTACCCAAAGAGTAACACAATATAAACACTAGAAACGAGTCAAACAACCCAACGACTACATTTCCCATGAACGCGGCTGCTGTGGGGACAGTGATTTCAGACCCGGAAGTAGTAGTTCTTAAGACTTTTAAGGCAGAATTAAAGGTACGGTAAGTGATATTTTTTGGTTAAAACAAAAAGTATTTTGTTAAAAGGTTAAATTACTATATTCTTATAGTAATCATTGCTATAGAGTGTTTGTTCAGTAACAGGAGTCTCCCCGTCTCTCCAGCTCTTTAATAAACAGAAAATACATTTTTAGGTAGGTGTCAAAATCTCAGCCAATCAGGAGAAAGTACCCATTTTTAAGCTTCATTTTTATAGTGTTCCAGTTCCATTTTTTTCTGCTCATTTCTTGTCATCACTTCAAATTTCACTTGTTTAATCTATATCCTGATTGAGTTCTCTATCCTGATTGGAAAACATTGGAAATGAAACTAAAACTGAGACGAAAATGTATTTTGTGTTTAATAAAGAGCTGAAGAGACAAGGAGATTCCTTTAACTGAACAAACACTCTATAGCAATGAGTACTATCAGAATATAGAGCTATTTAACACTTATTTCAACCAAAGAAAATCACTTACCCTACCTTTAATTCCATTTTCGGCAGAAACAGGCTGTATCAAATATGAATGAATATCATAAACGATGCAGAGCCACCCCCCTGACAAAAACGCCAGGGTGGTGTGTTTATGTTTGGAACACAGTTCTTATATGACGTGATCTAAGATTCCCAAATGGGGATTTCAACATAAAAAATAAAGCCACGAACCCTGGAACAGCGCCCTCTACTGGCCCTCTACTGGCAGTGACGTCAGACTTCGGTGCTCTATTAAACAAAATTGTAAAGACGTTTTCACACCTGGTTACGTTTGACTACACAGCCATTTGAAGAAAGATAATTTATTGGACTGTAAATATAATAGCAACACAGTGCATGCATACAGTACAGATGAGTGATTTACATTTGACAAACGGCTATTGATGTCGCACTGTAGTTAAATTAAATAGTTGTAATGTGATGCATTTGTATGTGATTTAATCATGATTCATGGTCCAAAGGTGCAGTATGACAGGAGATGCAGTCGACCCTAAAGTATTTTCATATTTTCTTATATGTCCCTCTTTGAAAAATATGTTTGGACACCCGCTGACATACACCATCATTTGCCCACAGGGAGTGTGAGCCACCTTCCACCTGCAAGCTGTCTTTCACCTGTGGCCGTACCCCCTGCTGTGAGACGCTCTCTATCAGCAGCAGGTATGTTTGATAACACCAATAGATACATAGGGAGATCATGGACAGGAATGCCCACACACGTCACATCTGGATTTAGCATGGTTTATGTATGTTTATGTCTGCAAACAAAGTGTTAGATTTTTTCAGGACTACCATAATGTTGAATGAATCACTTGGAGTAGCTTCCCACACAACACACTTTAACAGGTAACCTAAGAATGGCAGCTTCCATTGTAAAATCTGTCGTTAACAAGTAACCCAAATGGACTATTTGTGTCCATTGGATTATACTAGTTAAATTAACAGAGGGTTTACATGTTGTATGACGAAGTAGAGCTTTCATTTACAAAAACGGAACAAAAAAAGATTAAAGGATGTTGATACAAGGTTTCTGCCCGACAGCAACGAATAAGAAATTGCTTCCTACACAAATTATTGTTTCATATAAGCCTATTTGTTTTTATGTTTCAGAGGCTGTAAGAAAGTAACGCATTCATCCAAGTCCTCAGGATTCCGATGTTGAGAAGGAGATTAGGGTGTGGCTGCGTAATTCAAGTGACAGAGCGGGTGGACAAAAGGAGCCCTATCACAGTCTGCCAGCTAGCAGTGAGGCCCCAGTGGAAGAGTAAGCTTTGACAATGAATACTTAGGTAAAAGTATAAATATGTTAGAGTGTGTGTGTGTACACACGCACGCACGCACACACACACACACACACACACACACACACACACACACACACACACACACACACACACACACACACACACACACACACACACACACACACACACACACACACACACACACACACTCTGCTTGCACATACAGTGTACATACAATGTTACAGCCTTATTCAAAAATGTTACTCAACATTCTCCAGACTATACCTCATAATGACAAAATAAAATAGATGTTTAAGATGTTATGGCAAATGAATAAAACATAATCACATCCAGTGTGAAGTGAGCGGTGAAATGTATGAGTTATTCATTTCATCATGCATCTTGCTAGCCAATCACAGCACTTCACACTGGGTGTGAAGATTATCAGCCTATGGGCGCGTTTTCCACAGCATGGCGTCACAGCGAAAGACACATTTTCACGACTGAAAACAAATTTCACCACGGATGGGTCCTAAACCCTCTTATAGGAGCGGTTGCACCTCTAAAAAAAAAAGACAAAATCACATGAGCATAAGTATTCACACCCTTTGCTATGACACTCAAAGTTAAGCTGAGGTGCATCCTGTTTGCACTGATCATCCTTGAGATGTTTCTATAACTTGATTGGAGTCTGCCTATGGTAAATAAAATTGATCTGACACACGGAAGGCACACACATGTCTCTATCAGGTCCCACAGTTAACTGTGAATGTCGGAAAATAATCAAAAACATATGTTTTTATTTTGTCATTATGGGGTATAGTGTGGAGAATTTTGAGTAAAACAATTAATTTCATCATTTTTTGAATCTCAAGGCACTGTATGTATATATGTATGCACACACACACACACACACACACACACACACACACACACACACACACACACACACACACACACACACACACACACACACACACACACACACACACACACACACACACACACACACACACACACACACACACACACACATAAAATATTTATTTTTATATATTTCCAGATGAATTCAGCCATGAGAAAGGACTGGGCAGGTTGTGAGGAGTACAAGAAGAAACATTGTGGAATTCCTGTCAGTTTTTCAGAATTTACTCAAGAATCAAGTCTCAAGGCTGGCCGGTGGTATAGGGGACTCGCCGTTGACAGGTGACTGGAGGTTGGGGAGTGGGTGACAGACTTAAAATAAAAACATAGTTAGTGGTGAGTTATGTGCTGAAAAGGGGCAAGAATGATGCCCTGATCTCACCAGGAGTGATGGTAGTCTACCCAGAACTCCTTAGGTAGGGGGGAAAGGACTTGTGGATTGCACAGTATGTACAAACAAATGGTTACTCTCATACTTTGCTATTCTGAACCTGAACAGAGTTATTTGATTTTATCGTTGTGTATGTGTCATGCTGTCTGTGATATGGACCTTGAGTCTGAAATAAAGATTGAATTGAATTGAATTATTTGTATGTTACTTGAAATGAATAGCAGGTGAACAGAGAGGTGCAGCATGCCTATCCAGTATATGTTCAGTGACCACTGGTGTAATCTGTTTTATAGTTGATTCATAATATGCCCACTTTGCTAAGTCTACCAATGTAGCCTTACCTAAAAAAAAAAAGCCAAGTCTGCCTTGGGCCATGTTATCTGCTGAGATGTTGGTGAAGTATGCTACATTGTAACTGCACTGATGGAGTGGAATTGTGATACATTGCCATCCATAGTGGGGGTAGTGTTGTAAAATTGTAAAAAATGTCTCCTTTAAGAGGAGTCTGTGACAATAGAATTTGGTTGGGGTGAGAGAAGGATGCTGGGAGAGAGATGGGTTATTGTATGTTGTATGTATTGTGTATTATGTATGTATGTATGTTGTGTGCATTTGTCTATTGTATAGTAAGTTGAGGAAGTGAAGTGAACTTGAAACGTGTTTGATGTTGCTGGAGTTATAATAAACTAACAGTGCCTGAAGAAAAGAGACCGTTCATTCACCATTGTGCAAAAGGGAAATAGTAATAAAAGATACAAGTGGGTTCTACCCCAAAGTTAATAGGCGGAGACCGACGCAAGTATTAATTTCGGCTGTGGAATTGAACTTGATTCAGTTCCCCCTTAGTCTGGAGACTAAGACAGGAAAGGTTACACTGGTTTTATATTTGCCAATGTTTTATATTTGTTCTGTATTATATTTAATCATTGATTTGAATCCCTTTGACTATTTGGAGTTTGGATTTTGTGTGTGAGCTGACTTTGAATATGTATACATTTGTGATTTTTTTTTCTTTTTGTAAGTCCACACAAGTGTGTTTTCATTTGTTGTAAACAAAAGCCGAAAATAAACCATTCAATGAACAACTATTGTATTTTTTCTTTACAATACAGATCTTAGTTTAGTACATTTTAGATTAATAGAATATAGTTATTTTGAGGTTATAGTTTAATGGGGCTTCCGGAGGGCTAAGTGAGGGCTGCTTATTCATAGCCCCAAGTGGGCCAATGCGGGGCCACTGTAGGCATGTGAGGGCTAAGTGAGGGCTGCCCATGCAGGGCCAGCACTTAGGGGCCCACACTTTGCCAATGAGCAAGCCCCCTGGGGCCCTGTGTGGGCAGCCCACGGTGGGCCCTTAAGCCAACCCTAAGTGGCCCCTTAGGGGCCCCGTGCAGGCTCGCTTGCAGGGTCTATGCACAGCAGCCATATTGGAAAGAAATTGGGCCTCTTCTTACTTCCTTCACATGTGTTACCAATGATACTAATGGGCTCTGTTCCATTCTGGTCAGGGTGCTGATATCGTGCATGTTGGCTCACTAGAAACATTCCATTTTGGTTCCCAAATGGCCCCTTATGGTGGGTGTGTAACTCTGAGAGTGTACAAATGGAACCAAAATACCAAATGGACTCTTACGGGTCCATTTGGTTCCATTAGTACACTCTCAGAGTTAAGGGGGTCCTTGAAAATAAGACAACCACTATGCCACAATGGAACAGAGCCTTAATTAGGATCATTGGTAACACCTGTGAAGGAACTAAGGATTCCCAATATGGCTTCTGTGCATAGAGCCTATTTGTTGTGAGTGGTCAAAGTACATGAATTGATATTGCAAGCTTGTAGATGTTCAAATAGCCAAGTGTAAAATATGGCTTAAGTGGTTAATGCATGTTTTGTATTAACAATCTAAATCTGTAAAGTGACTAAAGCTGTCAAATGATTGCAGTGGAGTAAAAAGTACAATTTGCCTTGTGTTTTTTTTGCCTGTGATGTTGTGGAGTAGAAGTGTAGATATTCTGTCTGTTGACATATTTAGTAATGAATTTCCACCCACTTTTTACAACTGTAAACTGTGACGTGACAATAACGTTTATTCTGAAATAAAGAAGGGGGTTGAGGATAGACCTCTGAGGATCCCTGGTGGTCAATGAAGGCTCGTCTGTCGCAGTGTGAGGCAGATGGTTTAAAACCCAAGTGTTACAAAGAAATTCCAAGTACTAATACACAGGGACAGGGGTCAGCACCATGATGGCTTGTGATGGATATTTTAGTAAAAAAATAATAATACGTGGACATACATAACAACCTGATAAAAATATTACCAGAAACACACAAAGAGCTAACCTATATGTATACTACAGTGGTTCTCATAGTGGGTCGAGGGACATTTGCTTCATGTGCAACAGTCTCTAAATCTGCACATTTAAGGACGTTTAAGACCTTTTTTAATACCTCTAAAATGAAAATACATAATTAAGACCTTTACTGCGTCAAAAGTAATCAACAAACTATACAAATGGTCAAACATTGGCCAAATATTACCTATGAAATAGGCAAAAAGTGTGAAAATAGCCCATCTATAGGCCTATGCTCACAACTCCTCGGGTTGTGAGCATGTAGATTGGCTATTTTCACAATATTTATCTGTGAAACCTTGTCAAATCAAATGGAATACCTGAACTCCTACAATTTCAAGTGCTGAATTAAATCAGTGTCATAGTTCATATGCTGAAGAAAACCTGGAGACAGGCATTCAGTAATTGGGTTTTATGAACAAAATAAAAAATAATATTATAATGTTATGTAAAAACTAAATCTAAAATGTCCTGCCAGAGACATATTTGTCCGTGTAGGGACATATTGATGGTTTGGCACTGGGATTATATAAATGACTAGGAATATACTAGGAACTAGAACTGAACACTTGTGACAATGATGACCAACTAGCAGCAGTGACGGCTCCAGAGAATTGTGACTGGGGGACTATGGGGGGGGGCTGGATTTTTTTCGAGCAGGGGCTAATTAATGTTGG
Organism: Gymnoscopelus microlampas; assembly: GCF_963454915.1. Lineage (NCBI taxonomy): Eukaryota > Metazoa > Chordata > Actinopteri > Myctophiformes > Myctophidae > Gymnoscopelus > Gymnoscopelus microlampas. The sequence continues at coordinate 41,133,357 of NC_139958.1, forward strand.
CAACAAACAATAATGAATAATACTAATACAACAAACGAGATTCAATGATTCTAGTTTAATAAATAAATAAAAAGCATGATTTTATAGTCGAAGTCAGTCAATTGTCTTTCACATATTTATGTGTATTGTATTTATTTATTCCATAAATATCTTTATTAAAAATGGGTTTGTCGGGAGGGGGGCCACGTTTTTTAGTGGGGGTCCCTGCTTCATCTCTCTCTCAGCTAAGAAGTCATTGGCCTGAAAAACATTGAAGACACCTGGTCGGGGAAAAAAAACAACACATTATTGTTGCCTACAATCACAATGTGACTGTCCCTCCAGCCAATGGGATGTAGGCTACAGTACCCGAGTAGCTTAGCTAAGTTTACATGCAATTCATTTTGTTTTCAGTATTTGATCATAGGCTACTTTGGTTCATCCTGACAATAATTATAAAATATAACTAGTACAGTTTCAACTTTTAAGGTTTCATGGTTGTCATTCAAGGTTGTCATTTATAACTGAATAAGGTAAAGGCCAGCAAAAGAATACCAAAACGCTCGGCCCAAAACACAGTCCGCCCCGGGGCAAATCCGGTGGTATTCACCTGGTATTCCTAAACGTAACCTCAGTAAAACGGTGCCAAAACCTAACCTTATTCCTAACCTTATCCTCAGTAAAACAAATACAAGAACGGCTGGTCCACAAAAAATAACTTGGGTGAGTCTTCCGGTTAGCCAGCAAAGGGCCAATTTAGAACTCTTGGTACATTGAATACTCACCTGTATGATTATATTAGCATTTCACCATAACGTCAATAGGTGGCAGTATACACCAACTCATTTAGGATAAAAACTGTACTGCCCTCCCATATCACTGTGTATGTTATTTCACTGCCCACATGGTCAGTGGTGGAAAGTACATTTAGTACTGTACTTAAGAGGTGCTTTTACTTTACTTGATTATGAATTGTCTACTCCACTACATTTCAGAGGCAAACATTGTACTTTTTAGTCCACTACAATAATTTGAAGGATTTAGTTACACGTTACTTTGTAGATTTAGATGATTATTACAAAACGTGCATTAAACAATTAAGCCAGATTTTATCCTTTTGGCTATTCGAAAATAGCCGATATACAAGCACGCAAGTGAGTGTGGTGTGTGTATGCTCGTGCAAACATTTGTGCATGTGCATGTGCATGTGTGTGAGTGCGTGTGTGCATGCAAGACTGTGTGTGCATGCACGTGTGTTTGTGTGTGTATGTCTCTGTCTGTCTGTCTGTCTGTCTGTCTGTCTGTGCGGAGGCATTAGGCATTGCAATAAACTCCTGAAAGTTGGGGTACCCACTATAACCTTATGTGGGGAAAATCAAAATTTAATTCTGTTTTTCAGCAGCTGTCAAAAATTCTCCTAGGGAAACTGCATTTCAGTCTTTGTGAGATGTGTTACTAGACACTTTTACAAACACATTGGTAAAGATTTTTTTTTGTAAGGAATTTATTCCAAGATTGGAAATCTTTCTGCTAATATCCCCTGACTATCATAACACATCGCATCACAACATATTGTGAGCTTGTAGATCAGCTTAATTCTTTATTTGGGAAAAACAAATATGTATGAGGTTTCTACCTGACAGTGACGATATGTATTAGGACATAGGATTTTGTGCTCACAAAAACTGCCTGTCCATCTGGCTTATGGGATCTATACTACTGACTAGCCAATCACAATGCTCCTGTCCCTCCTGTTGATGAGATACACGATGGCAGAGTTTACAAAAAATCTACTGTACATCAAATTAATATAAATATTGTCGCGGTCGGGTGGAGATCTTGTATGTCAAAATAGTGAAAATAGCAGATCTACAACCTCACAACGCCTTGCACCGCTAGGCACTATGAGCTTGTAAATCAGCTATTTTCACAACTTTTGTGGACAGAAGTTGGACAGAAGAACAGGTGAAAGACTCAAATACAGTCTGCACACTGATAATCTCCCCATGCATTTATTGTAAATCCACCAACATCATTCTTTCAAACATCAAACTCTTCCTCAAATCCCAGACATGCAGAACATTCCGGCATAATTCCATTATGTGTTCCATATATGTGACAACATACTGTACCCCAGAACCCCTGAATCAAAAGTCTTATAACAACGTATACCCTCTATACTTAAACAGACCTGAGTTGTACATCATGGTGTGCTCTTTTTTCCCTCTACACAAAATCTCTTCACCAAAAATAGCAGATCTACAAGCTCATGTGTCGCATTACGAAGCGATGTGAGCTTGTACATCTGCTATTTTCAGTGAATGTTCCCTCAGAATAGGGATGCTAGGGTTCAAGTGGTTAGTGTCTGCATTGAGAAAACAATTCAAGGAGTATACAGTCATATGAACATTATGTACAATAGCTGATTTATTTTAAAGAATCAAATCGTCCCTTTTCTATGAATGCCGTAAAATAAATAATTGAATGCTAACTTAGAGAATTCTACAGTATCACAAACAAGAATATATTTTAAGCTAAATACTTAAAGTGGCACTATGTCACTTTTTTAATGAATAAAGTGTAATTGTATGCTAGAGTATGTTAATACAAAAATAACAATACAATTGGGGTGGTTGTATTTTGTCTCCCTGCTCTTCTATTGAGACATTTAGATCGTGTCAAAGGTCATGTCTCACCTAGAAACAGGTTCTGACACAAATTTTGACCTGATGGTCAAGATTCAATTTATCCCCTGAGCAAGCAGGCAGACTCTATTAACTCAATGATACAAATATCAGCACTTGTAAATGACCGTTGACTGACATAAACATGTGTGAATCCCTCCATAGCCTACATACACATGTCAAATGAAAACTAACCTTTTCATTTAAAGCTGAGGATTAGTCTAACCTGTGTGATTGACAGGAGAGATGATCAGAGGAGCAGAGTTTTTACCTTTGTTATTAAGACATGGACTGAAGCATGGATAGAGTTTCTCAGTGAAGGTGCAGCCTGTGAAAGAGTAGAGATGAACTCTGGTATCCACATCATAAAAGGAGACCAGACCCTCCTCATAGTCCACAAACACTCCCACTTTTTGGACCTCCTCTCTGACAGGGAGGAGGACACGAGGTTCAGCAAGAGCCGTGTACTCATTACCATTCCTCAACACTATAAACCAGTAACCGTTGGTGGGGTCCGCTGTGATCACTCCCTTCCTGTTGATGGACTCTCTGACCACTCCTAAATCCCAGTCAGACTTCCCTTTAACCTGAACCTCATAGTAAAACCTTCCTGGGGAGATGTTTTGTTTGCCTAAGACACTGGGACATTGAGAAAACCTCAAGTTGTTGTCTGGGATTTTCTTCATTATGTTTCCACAACTCACTTGTTTTCCATCCTCAGACAGGTTGAGTGCACAGTGTGCTGTATCAGGGTTCAGAGTTACATCCACTGCATATTGCTGGATCCTCCTCAGCTCAGCATCACGCAGGTTATTCTCCATCTCTTGACTGAGTGTCTTCTCCAGCTGAGCCACAGCTGTCCTCACAGTCCCCACATATGAAGACTGATGGACATTGACCTTTGTCCACTCCTTGGTGGGTGGAGGGGTGTTGATGGATGTGAAGTTTTGAAGGAGGTGGAGGTGGTCTTCAGTGTGTGAGAGCTGCTTCAGCTCAGAGTTTCTCTTCTTTAATTCAGTGATTTCTTGTTGCATATCCTTGATGAAGCCTTCAGCCTGTTTATTTGCCGTTTTCTGCTTCTCTTCAATCACATCAATGAGCTCAGCCTGGCTTCTCTCAATACAGCTGATCAGAGCAGTGAAGATCTGCACACTGTCTGCTATCTCTCTGTCTGCATCTTTCTTACTGAGTTCTACTGAGTGTTGGACCTCCTGAATCTTCTGTTGTCTCTCCTGGATCATCTGCTGAACTTCAGCTTCTGTCTTTCCCAGCTCAGCCTTCTTTTCTTCATATGCCTCTTCCAGAGATACAATTTGGTGTAACTTGTGGTCTGACTCAGTGCAGAACTGACAAACACACATGCGGTCCGTCTTACAGAACAGCTCCAGAGGTCTGTCATGTTTTTTACACAAAATGTCTTCCAGGTTCTTTACAGGGTCGATTAGTTTGTGTCGTTTTAACCCTGTGAGTCTCTGATGAGGCTCCAGGTGAGTCTCACAGTAGGAGGTCAGACACACCAAGCAGGACTTCAGGGCTTTGTGTTTGGTCTCAGTACAGACGTCACAGGAGACTTCATCTGGTTCAGCATCTTCTTGGTTTGTGTTGGAAGTTTGTCTCAGCTGCTTTGACTTCCTGAACTGATCAGCCATCTCAGAGAAGACTTTATTAACAGAGAATTCTGGTCTATTATAGAAGGTTTTGTTACATAGTGGACACTGACACACACCCTTAGTGTCCCAGTAATGTGTGATGCAGGTGTTGCAGTAGTTGTGTCCACATGGAGTGCTGATTGGATCAGTGAACACATCCAGACAGATAGAACACAGGAACTGCTCTTCAGACAGGAGACTGCTGGCAGATGCCATTTCTTCACACTGAAAATAAAAGTGAAACAAATTTAGTTTTGGGTGCTACTTCTCACACCTATATAGTTATCTCTGCCAGGTCGGAGATTACAGTATGTTTTTACCCCTGTCTATTTGTCTGTCTGTTTATCTGTGTTTCTTTGAGCAGCTAATCTCTGGCACCGCTGGACCGATCAACGTACTGGTCCTTCCCATTTCCGCCTTATACATTGTTTTCTTCAAAACAAATCTTTTGCAACTACCCCCACAGATTCTGTACAAAACCCATGCAAATTTGTACACATTATCTCTTGAGTCATGTGATCCAGGTAGTGGTGTGCGATATGATGATTATAAACCATGAACAATTCCAATATCTCCACAATCTGCCTTTTCAGAGAGATCGTATAGATTGCAATACAGCGAGTGCACATTCTATGAGTTGCAGTTCTATACCTTAATTTATACTTCTGTAGTACGGCGGTGTAATTCGCCAAAAATAACAGATCTACAAGCTAACAACACGTCGCGACTTGACGCGTTGTTAGCTTGTAGATCTGTTACTTTTGCTCACGCATGCTTCCGCCGGTCCCTCCCCCTTTTAGCAAGCTGCTCTTTGCAGTGCAGTAGCAAGCACTGGACAGACACACAGACAGACAGACATACATAGGAGTTCCCTAAATAATTCGACATCGGTCTAAGGAACTGGTTTGGATATTCCAAAACGGACAAGAGGCAATCTACAATTATTAGCAAAGTTTGCAACAACAATGTTGAAAGTTACTCGACGTTGCTGTTTAACCTAACACGGGTGAAAAAGCAAGGGGTCCCCCCATAATGACTGCAACAGAACAGCTGTTGCACACAGCCTAAGAGCATTTGAGAATGCAAGTAAGCGTTGGAAAAGGGCAAGATGCGTTTTTATGGTAAATAAAACCGTTGAAAATCAGGGTTTCATGAGTCTGCTCAAAATAGTTCATCAGCAGTAGTCCTAAAGTTACAATACTCGCTCGCAAAAGGCCATCCACAGCAGCTGATAGAACAGTAGTATAGAAACAAATAAATGATAAATCTTTGTTTTATTTTATCTAATCTATCTACATGTGTCTGTCTGTGAACATCATATCTTATTATTATTCATACTATAATAATAATCCTAAAAACCAACATGAAAAAGGAATCGTGATGAGATCATGGATAGTGATTCTAGCGGTGTATCAGAATCTTTCAGATTCAATTTCAATTGACTTCTGTTTTGCGGGAGGAGCCCATTTAGCACAAAATGCCAAATGATGAACGCAGCGTCTGAATGTCGTGAAACTTTACACACACACTCCCAGTAAGCAAAGGAAGAACCAACACCCCATTTCCTTTTTAAATCAGTCTCATGGTGCTTCACGTTTTGGCATATTATTCTTGAATAGAAGGTCACACAATATATTTTTTTCCCTCTGAAATTCCTTGGCATTTTGCCCAAAACAGGTCCCTCCCGCAAACTTTGAAAGCCAATTGTAGCCAATGGGGAAATAATCTGAAATATCTGACAGTGATCACGACCACAGAGATTATGTTTACTGATTTGCGTGACTATTCGAGAAAATATGTAGGAGTAGTAAAAAAACAAGAATGACCTAAGTCATAATAAAGCCGCATGGGGTAGGCTTTTTTGGCCCCAATCTTTTCATAGACCTGATTACTTGTTTTTTGGATTGCTTGTTTCTCTCGCGTCGCAGATCGCTCTAATGTTTTTTATATAAGTGGTGGCAACATTTTGTGACACCACACGGGTCTTCCCAATAGCTAAGATTGAAGTCAGTGTGAACATGGCCAAATAATAACTTAATAGCCCAACTAGGTCTAATGAAGCACGCTAGCATTTAGGCTAACCCTCCGCCTGTATCGTGTAACTCCGTGCGTTGGCTGCCTTGTTGTGATTTATGTTCGTCCATGCTGGCCCCTAATATGGTCTGCTTCCGGGTGGATCAACCTAACTAACAATGAGGATCGTTCTGATTGGTTCCCTTCCCAACTAGTCCCTCAAAAAGAGTAATTCTGATTGGATCTCTTCTCCATTCGTCCCGCCCTAACATTTTCGTCTCGTCTAATTCGTTGACAAACGTGTCCATTACATTTTCGTCTCCCCATTGGCTTAAAAGGGGGGCTTAAAAGGGGGGAAGTGTGATGGACAGCCAGGACAGCCAATGACACTTAGGTGTCACAAAATGTGACTCGGGTGTCGGACTAAGACTAGTGCTGTTTACAGAGCCGCGCTAGCGCATGCGGCTAAAAAAAGTGTGTTTTGAAGAAAACGCTAAAAGTCTTGTCAGACTGAAATGGATGTGGCCTACATGCAAAGTTGCCCTAATTTGGGGCAGAGGTTCTTCCTTACTGGGAGTGTGCATGTCAAGTATCACAGAGTGGTCACACGGTCCCTGAGATTACCTGCTCTCTCACGCACGCACGCACACACACACACACACACACACACACACACACACACACACACACACACACACACACACACACACACACACACACACACACACACACACACACACACACACACACACACACACACACACACACACACACACACACACACACACACACAGTTCTTCAGCCATCCGGTCTGGTGGAGACTTTAATGTTGTTGACACAAAATTATTATGAACCTCAAGGAACCTTGTTTTTTCACCAAAGATTGGACTGGGGAATAGAATATGAAGATAGAGTAAGATCATGTCTTTCATATAACTGTTATTCTCTGTTAATGAATAACTAGACCATACCCAGGGATGTGAGCACTCAAAGTATTTGCAGACGTGCTGTGTACACAGTATATCAGGCATCAAAATAAACTGTTTTACTTGGTAGCACTGGTGCTCCCATTTAAAAAATGCTGGAGCAGCAGAAGAAATGTAAGAGCAGCCAAAAAAATTATAAGGAGCAGCAATATGTAATTGTTTTTATTGATACAATTAATATAACATAATATCATATGGTGAAAGTAGCCTTAAAAACGCATGGTAGGCCACCACTGGGGCTTATGGGTCAAATGTCGTGTCCTGACTGTCTGTCCCTCTTCCATCCATCACTGAGACTTAAACATCTCCAGAGGACATCTATACTATACTGATCACACCTGCAGCTGTGTTTGTGTTTCTTGTTCACCCTCATAGCCTATTTGGATAATATAAGTCGATTTTCTAAGTCATAAAATAATTCCAATGTAAATATAACATGGAATATGAGGGTATGTCATTCAATTGGCCATATTGCAGATATTAGCCTATCAATTCACTTCTAATGTGTGCATTGATCAGGGTTTTCTTCTGTTGTCTATACATTTCTCATTAGGGTACAGATAATTAATATTGACAGTTTCAAATCGTATACCAAATCATAACAGTTATGTGTTCCTTTATGACTGGACACACACACACACACACACACACACACACACACACACACACACACACACACACACACACACACACACACACACACACACACACACACACACACACACACACACACACACACACACACACACACACACACACACACACCCCTCATGTGCCAATGTCAAAGTCCATGTGCAACTTTAGTTCAGATCTAGCCATGGTTCACGTGACGCTCGTCTGTCACAAGCGTAATGGCGCTACTTGTTCCTGGTTATTGTAAATCCTACATTTACAATCAGTACATGTACAAAAACGTTCAGATTTCAAATATAAAGTGCTTACCCCAAGGCCACGGATGTTACAAGTTAAAACGCCAGGGTCTAAGTACCCGTATCGTCCGTATTGTTCAATAAAAAGCATTTTAATCTGATCAGCGGCCATTTTCTATTTTAATAATAGTGGATCTGAGTGCAATACACCTTCCAACCGATAGGGGCATTGTTGAAAGCATATAGAGAAAATTCGGAACAAATGGCCACCAATCGGATTAAAATGCTTTTTATTGAACAATACGGAAGATACGGGTACTTAGACCCAGGCACTTTAACTTGATACATCCGTGGCTTTGAGGTCATTACTTTATATTTGAAATCTGAACGTTTATGTAGATGTACGGGTTGTAGATGTACAATGTTAAAAAACCAGGAACAAGTGGTTCCATGACTGTCATGATATGACAGTCATGTTTCAGGGATAGTTCAGATCAATTGTTCAACACATTGAGGGAGAAAAATCAGGATTAGACTGACTGCCAGACCGACGTTTCCTTGTTAGTATACATGTGCTGTACTTACCAGTGTTTAAGTTGTCAGTATTTGTGTACAACGTCGTGTTGAAAGGTTTAGTAGAGAGCGTGTTGCTGACACCAAACCCTGTCAGTGTTTACTTTCGTTTCACTAGGTTTCGGACGGTCACTGAGGAACTCCTCCTTGTGCTTTGGCTGTTAACCCTTTACTACCCCGGTGGGAGAACATGTAACCACTTGAACCCCAGCATCTCCATTCTGGGGGGAACATTATCCTACAATAGCCGATCTACAAGCTCACAGCAGCCATATTGGAAAGAAATTGGGCCTCTTCTTACTTCCTTCACAGGTGTTACCAATGATACTAATGAAGGCTCTGTTCCATTCTGGTCAGGGTGCTGATATCGTGCATGTTGGTTCACTAGAAAGTTTAGAAACACTCCATTTTGGTTCCCAGATAGCCCCTTATGGTGGGTGTGTAACTGTGGGTCCTTGAAAATAAGACAACCACTATGCCACAATAAATGGAACAGAGCCTTAATTAGTATCATGGTAACACCTGTGAAGGAACTAAGGAAGGGGCCCAATTCATTCCCAATATGGCTGCTGTGCATAGAGCCTATTTGTTGTGAGTGAGCTTGTAGATCGGCAATTATTGGTGAAGAGGTTTAGTGTAGATGGAAAAAAGAGGTCAAAGTACAGACTCAACTCAGTTCCAGTTTACTGAGTGTAGAAGTAGGCCTAAAATGAGCAATAATACCTCAATTTGAAAAAAGAGAATTTATGTGTATTGTATTTATTTATTCCATAAATATCTTTATTAAAAATGGGTTTGTCGGGAGGGGGGGGCACATTTTTTAGTGAGGGTCCCTGCTTCATCTCTCTCTCAGCTAAGAAGTCATTGGCCTGAAAAACATTGAAGACACCTGGTCGGGAAAAAAAAGAAAGAAAAAACACATTATTGTTGCCTACAATCACAATGTGACTGTCCCTCCAGCCAATGGGATGTAGGCTACAGTACCTGAGTAGCTTACCTAAGTTTACATGCAATTCATTTTGTTTTCAGTATTTGATCATAGGCTACTTTGGTTCATCCTGACAATAATTATAAAATATAACTAGTAAAGGTTCAACTTTTAAGGTTTCATGGTTGTCATTCAAGGTTGTCATTTATAACTGAATAAGGTGAAGGCCAGCAAAGGAATACCAAAACGCTCGGCCCAAAACACAGTCCACCCGGGGCAAATCCGGTGGTATTCACCTGGTATTCCTAAACGTAACCTCAGTAAAACAGTGCCAAAACCTAACCTTATTCCTAACCTTATCCTCAGTAAAACAAATACAAGAATGCAAGAACGGCTGGCCACGAAAAAAAACTTGGGTGAGTCTTCCGGTTAGCCAGCAAAGTGCCAATTTAGAACTGTTGGTTCATTGAATATTCACCTGTATGATTATATTAGCATTTCACCATAACGTCAATAGGTGGCAGTATACACCAACTCATTTAGGATAAAAACTGTACTGCCCTCCCATATCACTGTGTATGTTATTTCACTGCCCACATGCTCAGTGGTGGAAAGTACATTTACCCAAGTACTGTACTTAAGAGGTGCTTTTACTTTACTTGATTATGAATTGTCTACTCCACTACATTTCAGAGGCAAACATTGTACTTTTTAGTCCACTATAATAATTTGAAGGATTTAGTAACACGTTACTTTGTAGATTTAGATGATTATTACAAAACGTGCATTACACGATTAAGCCAGATTTTATCCTTTTGTCTATTCGAAAATAGCCGATCTACAAGCACGCAAGTGAGTGTGGTGTGTGTGTATGCTTGTGCCAACATTTGTGCATGTGCACAAGTGTGTGAGTGCGTTTGTGCCTGCAAGAATGTGTGTGCGCGCACGTGTGTTTGTGTGTTTGTGTCTCTGTCTGTCTGTCTGTCTGTCTGTCTGTCTGTGCGCACGCATTAGGCATTGCAATAAACTGGCCAGTCACAGTAAATAATAGGGGGTGTCTCTGTGTAACAAGGTCTCTGATTGGTCCTGAGGAATTGGTGATGTCACACGTGACCTCTGCTAGCCCACACAAGTCAGAGGCCATTCATTGAGGTCAGGGGTCAAATGAAAGGATTATTATAGAGCAGTGTTTCCCAAACAATGGGTGGGAAGCCATTGTTGGGTCACGGATACATTTTTATGGGTCGCGAATATCCTTTAACTTAGGACATTCCTACGTTAATAAGAAATTCTATGAATAAAAAAAGCGTTTAAAAAGTAGTGAAAATAGCAGATTGGCTATTTTCACTAGTTTGGGTCCCGGCGAGACATAAAATGTCTCTTTTGGGTCTCGAGCAAAAATGTTTGAGAACCACTGATATTGTGTGACTTTGTTGATAGAGTCTCCGTCTCTCCAGCTCTTTATTAAACAGAAAAGAGCTGGAGAGACAGGGAGACCCCTGTTACTGAACAAACTCTCTATAACAATGATTACTATCACAAAATTGAGCTTTAACCTTTTACCAAACAAACGAGGGGGTTCCAGGGGATCCCCAGCTACATTTGTTGAGGACAGAACAAGAGTAAATGTATATGGTTTTGTCTACTAAGTTAATGAGGTCTGTCCCATACTCTCCCCTAGAAGTCCAAATAAATGTCTCTCCTGGCCTTTTATAGTCTTCCAAGTCAAATGTAAAACACCTGGGTGAGGTTTCTGCTGCATTGGTGGACAAACATAAAGTATCACAGAGAAGAGAAGAAATCAACTTGTACATTCACAACTGAACTGAAATACGTTCACTCTCGAATAGTTTCTGTCCAAGGCCCCAGAACTTCCTTTACTGTCATAATAATGAATGCAAAACTATTTAATAGAAACGCGATCCCGACGCCCTTTGCTGCGTGTCACTCCCCATCCCTCTCTCCCAATGTCATGTCAAACTACTAAACTATCAATAAAGGCAGAAAAAACAAAAAAGGAAACCTTTATAAAATATAATAATAATAATCTCACTCTCTCACTGACTCCATACTGTCCACATGGTTATACTGAGGTTGCTGGCCACCAGCTCGATGATAGAACATTTTATGATTGAGAAGAAGAAATTGCTGTAAATGGTCATGTATCTTTAATTCTAGAACAAAAGTTAATATAAATAACTGTCTTTGGCGTGCGGTGGTGCCCACAGACAGACCATGTTAAAGTGATCAAATCCCATTCCAAGATTTTGTCAAAACTTGGCAGGCCTCATACTGTACAGCAGAGGTTCCCAAACTGATTTGTATGGGATGTGAGTGAAGTTTTGTAAGTTTGGATCCTGGGGAGACACCACATGTCTCTTGGGTCCCAAGGCTAAACGCTTTGAACTTCATGGAAACCTCAACCTGTCATTATTACCAAAGATTGGACTGGGGAAATTGAAGGCATATGAAAATGGAGGACCATCATGTTATGCAATTTAATGTAACTTTTATTCTCTGTTGATGAATAAGACTTATCTGCTGTGCTGTGTCTATCTGCAAACGTTGTATTAAATTGACAGTTTTGTAGAGCAGTGGTTCTCTCACATTTTCATGCCACAGATAGGGTTGAGATAAGGAACCAGAGGAACCGGAAGACTCAAACATCATGGAATCAGAATCGGTTCCATCACATTTGGAACCGTTTCTGGAACCAGTTTTATCATACTGTGAGAGCTGGTATGTGGACTCCACGTCTGCTATATTAAAATACCAGTGGTTAACAAACATGTATTTAAGGACCACCATAACTCTGAGTGTACAAATGGAACGGGTCCATTTGGACACTCTCAGTTACTACCTAACCCTAACCCAGAGGGTCCCTGGACCTCACTTTGAGAACCACTACAATAATATGTATGCAATACAGTATACTATATGTATGATTGAATTATGTGTTTATAAAAAATGTTATTGAAGAACAAAATATAACTTTTAATATATGAATCGTTAAAGGGATCCGTTTAGGAAACAGACCGTTAAGAGGGAATCGTCAAAGAACCGGAATGGTTAAAATGAAGGATCCAAACCCTGGTCACGGAACCCACAATTTACTATATGAATGTTCTACTTTGTTGTACAAGAGTGTCGCACAAAAGTAGCGGAACAAGTCACTAAGCTCATAACGCATCACATCACAACGTATTGTGAGCTTGTAGATCAGCTTTTTTCTTTATTTGGGAGGGAAAAAAATACGTTGAGAGTGGTTAAGTGTGTCTGTGTTTTATAAATATTTAACCGATGAAAAGTATTAACCACAGCTTGTGACTAAATAATAACTACATTGGAACACAGGCTTTTTTTCCATCTCCTGAAAAGTAACCCTTTTGGACGTATGAGGTTTCTACCCGACAGTGACGATATGTATTAGGACTGGGATTTTGTGCTCACAAAAACTGCCTGTCCATCTGGCTTATGGGATCTATACTACTGACTAGCCAATCACAATGCTCCTGTCCCTCCTGTTGACGAGATACACAATGGCAGAGTTTCCAAAAAAATCTACTGTACATCAAAATAATATAACATAAATATTGTCACGGTCGGGTAGAGATCTTGTATGTCAAAATAGTGACAATAGCAGATCTACAACCTCACAACGCCTTGCACCGCTAGGCACTGTGAGCTTGTAGATCAGCTATTTTCACAACTTTTGTGTGAAACTCTTGTATTATGAAGGTCATTAATTTACGAAAAAACATTCACATTTTCTGCCCAACAGTGACAATAATAAATACATATAAAATAAAACTACTGCACAACCAAATAATAAAATACCAGGTGCTGGACAGAAGAACAGGTGAAAGATAGAAATACAGTCTGCACACAGATAATCTCCCCATGAACATTTATTGTAAAAACAACCAAACAATATTGTATTGTCATTCTTTCAAACATCAAACTCTTCCTCACAAGCAAATCCCAAAATACAAAAGATGACAGCATAATTCCATGTGTGACAACATACTGTACCCCAGAACCCCTGAATCAAAAGTCTTATAACAATATATACCCTAAAACTTGGTGCACTCTTTTTTTTCCCTCTACACAAAATCCCTTCACCAAAAATAGCAGATCTACAACTCACAACGTGTCGCATTGTGATGCGTTGTGAGCTTGTAGATCTGCTATTTCCGGTTTCCCCAGAATAGGGATGCTAGGGTTCAAGTGGTTAAAGACTGCATTGAGAAAACAATTCAAGGAGTGTACAGTCATATGAACATTATGTACAATAGCTGATTTATTTTAAAGAATCAAATCAAATCTCTTCTATGATTGATAACATCATAGATACCTTCTGTACATAAGAGACAATAACATAACATAATCAATCTAATTAGTATCAGTAAGACTGACAATAAAATTATGTTTCATTCCATTCCAACAAAAATGTTGAGTTTGACTTGATCCTGAATGCCGTAAAATAAATCATTTAATCCAGCCCATAATGGGACATTATCACCTTTTATCAGACCATTGAATGGGCAAAGTAGGCGACATACTGACCTACCCACGATTTATTAGACCATTCATTGGGTGTTATCGAGACATACTGACCTACCGATGGAGATGACTTAAAAAGTTCAGTTTCGGTTTTGGTTTTGGTTTCGGACCATGACGGAGGCACGCAGTCTCAAGCGAACTGGAACCACGCGAGGGACCACCGAGCGAGCTAAATCGAGTGAGTTGCCGTCCCAAAGGTTGTGACGCTCGCTTGAGCCTACTCAGCGAGTTATGTACCGATATAGGCACAGAATCGTAAATCATGTTGTGGGGACTGCTCCACCTCTGAGTAGGTCAGTAGCTCGTGATTACGCCCAATGAATGGTCTGTAAAAAAATCGGGGGTAGGTCAGTATATCGCCTACACGCCCATTCAATGGTCTGATAAAACGTGATATTCTCACATTCAATGCTTTCATCAAGTCCTTGTTTCAAGAAACTTACACAATTCTACAGTATCACACACAAGAATATATTTTAAGCTAAATACTTAAAGTGGCACTATGTACCGGTAACTTTTTTTAATGAATAAAGTGTAATTCTATGGTAGAGTATGTTAATACAATATCATTTATACAATTGGGGCGGTTGTATTTTGTCTCCCTGCTCTTCTATTGACACATTTAGATTGTGTCAAAGGTCATGTCTCACTCACTCTGACACAAATTTTGACCTGGTGGTCAAGATTCAATTTATCCCCTGAGCAATGCAGGCAGGCTCTATTAGCTCAATGGTAAAAACAATACCAGCAATTGTAAATGACAGTTGACTGACATAAACATGTGTATATCCCTCCATAGCCTACATACACGTTAAATGAAAACTAATTCCTCAGCTTTAAATGAAAAGGTTAGTCTAACCTGTGTGATTGACAGGAGAGATGATCAGAGGAGCAGAGTTTTTACCATTGTTATTAAGATCTGGACTGAAGTATGGATAGAGTTTCTCAGTGAAGGTGCAGCCAGTGAAAGAGTAGAGATGAACTCTGGTCTCCACATCATAAAAGGAGACCAGACCCTCCTCATAATCCACAAACACTCCCACTTTCTGGACCTCCTCTCTTACAGGGAGGAGGACAGAAGGCCCAGCAAGAGCCTTGTACTCATTTCCATTCCTCAACCATATAGACCAGTAACCATCGTTGGGGCTCAGTGAGATTTTTCCCTTCCTGTTGATGGACTCTCTGACCACTCCTACATCCCAGTCAGTCTTCCCTTTAACCTGAACCTCATAGTAAAACCTTCCTGAGGAGAATCTTTGTTTTCCTAAGACACTGACAATATATGAGAATCTCTCTGGGTTGTCTGGGAGATTATTCTTTATGTTTCCACAACTCACTTGTTTTCCATCCTCTGACAGGATGAGCCAGAGATGTGCTGTATCAGGGTCCAGATTTACATCCACTGCATATCGCTGGATCCTCCTCAGCTCATCATCACGCAGCCTCTCCATCACTTGACTGAGTGTCTTCTCCAGTTGAGCCACAGCTGTCCTCACAGTCCCCACATATAAAGACTGATGGACATTGACCTTTGTCCAGTCCTTGATGGGTGGAGGGGTGTTGATGGATGTGTAGTTCTGAAGGAGGTGGAGGTGATCTTCAGTGTGTGAGAGCTGCTTCAGCTCAGAGCTTCTCTTCTTTAACTCAGAGATTTCCTGTTGCAGCTCCTTGATGAAGCCTTCACCCTGTTGCTCTATTGTTTTCTGCTTCTCTTCAATCACATCAATGAGCTCAACCTGGCTTCTCTCAATACAGCTGATTAGAGAAGTGAAGATCTGCACACTGTCTGCTATCTCTCTGTCTGCATCTTTCTTACTGAGCTCTACTGAGTGTTGGACCTCCTGGATCTTCTCATGTCTCTCCTGGATCATCTGCTGAACTTCAGCCTCTGTCTTTCCCAGCTCAGCCTTCTTTTCTTCATATGCCTCTTCCAGAGATACAATTTGGTGTAACTTGTGGTCTGACTCAGTGCAGAACTGACAAACACACATGAGGTCAGTCTTACAGAACAGCTCCAGAGGTCTGTCATGTTTCTTACACATCAAGTCTTCCAGGTTCTTCACAGGGTCGATTAGTTTGTGTCGTTTTAACCCTGTGCGTCTCTGATGAGGCTCCAGGTGAGTCTCACAGTAGGAGGTCAGACACACCAAGCAGGACTTCAGGGCTTTGAGTTTGGTCTCAGTGCAGACGTCACAGGAGACTTCATCTGGTTCAGCAGGTTCTTGGTTTGTGTTGGTTTGTCTCAGCTGCTTTGACTTCCTGAACTGATCAACCATCTCAGAGAGGACTTTATTAACAGAGAATTCTGGTCTCGTATAGAAGGTTTTGTTACATAGTGGACACTGACACACATCCTTAGTGTCCCAGTAATGTGTGATGCAGGTGTTGCAGTAGTTGTGTCCACATGTAGTGCTGATTGGATCAGTGAACACATCCAGACAGATAGAACACAGGAACTGCTCATCAGACAGGAGACAGCTGGCAGACGCCATTTCTTCACACTGAGAATAAAAGTGAAACCAATTTTATTTTGGGTGCTACTTCTCACACCTATATAGTTATCTCTGCCAGGTCGGAGATTACAGTATGTTTTTACCCCTGTGCATTTGTCTGTCTGTTTGTCTGTTTCTTTGAGCAGCTAATCTCTGGCACCGCTGGACCGATCAACGTACTGGTCCTTCCCATTTCCGCCTTATACATTGTTTTCTTCAAAACAAATATTTTGCAAGTACCCCCACAGATTCTGTACAAAACCCATGCAAATTTGTACACATTATCTCTTGAGTCATGTGATCCAGGTAGTGGTGTGCGATATGATGATTATAAACCATGAACAATTCCAATATCTCCACAATCTGCCTTTTCAGAGAGATCGTATAGATTGCAATACAGCGAGCGCACATTCTATGAGTTGCAGTTCTATACCTTAATTTATACTTCTGTAGTACGGCGGTGTAATTCGCCAAAAAGAACAGATCTACAAGCTAACAACGCGTCACGACTTGACGCGTTGTTAGCTTGTAGATCTGTTACTTTTGCTCATGCATGCTTCCGCCGGTCCCTCCCCCTTTTAGCAAGCTGCTCTTTGCAGCGCAGTAGCAAGCACTGGAGAGATAGACAGACAGACATAGGAGTTGCCTAAATAATTCGACATCAGTCTAAGGAACTGGTTTGGATATTCCAAAACGGACACGAGGCAAACTACAATTATTAGCAAAGTTTGCAACAACAATGTTGAAAGTTACTCGACGTTGCTGTTTAACCTAACACGGGTGAAAAAGCAAGGGGTGAAAGAATCACTTATTTGGTGAGGCTACAAAACGAGCAATTTACCAAAAAGTGGACGCCTTTTGCACGCATTGAGTTACGATAAGATTAATTTTATTTTATTTTTTTAATTTTTATAAAGAGATTTGTATTATGTGTATTTTGATAGCATGAATGTGCGGTATGTGTGTGGATATTTATATACTGTGTTACAGTGTAAGTGTGAGGATACATATTGTACATTCTTCTGTTCTTTGATGTTTGTATATTTCTCTTTTACTCCTGATTTTTATTTTATTTTATTAACTGTATGTCTTTTGTTTTGCTTCACTTTTCTTATTCTTTTGTTGTTGCTGTCTATGCATAATTGTGTTGTCTCTCTTGATGATAACAATAAAAACAATAAGTTGCAAAAAAAGAAAAAGCAAGGGGTCCCCCCATAATGACTGCAACAGAACAGCTGTTGCACACAGCCTAACAGCATTTGAGAATGCAAGTAAGCGTTGGAAAAAGGCAAGATGCGTTTGTATAGTAAATAAAACCGTTGAAAATCAGGGTTTCATGAGTCTGCTCAAAATAGTTCATCAGCAGTAGTCCTAAAGTTACAATACTCGCTTGCAAAAGGCCATCCACAGCAGCTGATAGAACAGCAGTATAGAAACAAATAAATGATAAATATTTGTTTTATTTTATCTAATCTATCTACATGTGTCTGTCTGTGAACATCATATATCTTATTATTATTCACCAACATGAAAAAGGAATCGTGATGAGATCATGGATAGTGATTCTAGCGGTGTATCAGAATCTTTCAGATTCCATTTCAATTTACTTCTATTTTCACTTTAAATCAGTCTCATGGTGCTTTGCGTTTTGGCATATTATTCTTGAATAGAAGGTCATACAATATATTTTTTCCCTCTGAAATTCCTTGGCATTTTGCCCAAACAGGTCCCTCCCGCAAACTTTGAAAGCCAAATATACCCAATGGGGAAATAATCTGAAATATCTGACAGATACCTCGTGATCACGACCACAGAGATTATGTTTACTGATTTGCGTGACTATTCGAGAAAATATGTAGGAGTAGTAAAAAAAAAAAAAAAAAAGTGTTTTGAAGAAAACGCTAAAAGTCTTGTCAGACTGAAATGGATGTGGCCTATGCAGTGGCGTCAGTTCAGCAAAAGCTAGGGTATGGCAACATGCACGCGACCTCATGCACGCGCGCGCAGCGCGCGTGCATGAGGTCATCCCCGCGCGCGCGCGCGCGAAATTTTTGTGCGGTTCTGGGCGGGTTGGGTTCGTTTTTTCCCAGTTTTTGGTTACTTTATTTCGGTTTTAGGGTTAGGATTCGGGTTAGGTTAGAGTTATGTTATTTAATTCTTATTCTTGCCTGATTTTCCCGATTTATTATCAAAAAAGTACTTCTTTTTTTTTTTCTCCCCTGGAGCCAGGGTATGGCAGCTGCAATAGCCTGCCATACCCAATTGACGCCCCTGGGCCTATGCATGCAAAGTTGCCCTAATTTGGAGCAGAGGTTCTTCCTTACTGGGAGTGTGTGCGTGTCAAGTATCACACGGTCCCTGAGATTAGCTGCTGTCATATACACACAGTTCTTCAGCCATCCGGTCTGGTGGAGACTTTGATGTTGTTGACACAAAATGATTATGTTTTTTTTTACCAAAGATTGGACTGGGCAATAGAATATTAAAATAGAGTAAGATCATGTCTTTCATATAACTGTTATTCTCTGTTAATGAATAACTAGACCATACCCAGGGATGTGAGCACTCAAAGTATTTGCAGACTATGTGCTGTGTTCACAGTATATCAGGCATCAAAATGAACTTTTTTACTTGGTAGCACTGGTGCTCCCATTTAAAAAATGCAGGAGCAGCAGAAGAAATTTAGGAGCAGCCAAAACAATTATAAGGAGCAGCAATATGTAATTGTTTTTATAGATACAATTAATATAACATAATATCATATGGTGAAAGTAGCCTTCAAAACGCATGGTAGACCACCGCTGGGGCTTATGGGTCAAATGTCAAGTCCTGACTGTCTGTCCCTCTTCCATCCATCACTGAGACTGAGACATCTCCAGAGGACATCTATACTGATCACACCTGCAGCTGTGTTTCTTGTTCACCCTCATAGCCTATAATATCAGTCGAATTTCTAAGTCATAAAATAATTCCAATGTAAATATAACATGGAATATGAGGGTATGTCATTCAATTGGCCATATTGCAGATATTAGCCTATCAATTCACTTCTAATGTGCACATTGATCAGGTTTTTCTTCTTTTGTCATATACATTTCTCATTAGGGTACACATTGATTATTAATATTGACATTTTCAAATCGTATTTGCCAAATCATAACAGTTAGGTGTTCCTATATGACTGAATCTCTACCGCCCGCGCGCGCGCACACACACACACACACACACACACACACACACACACACACACACACACACACACACACACACACACACACACACACACACACACACACACACACACACACACACACACACACACACACAATGTGCCAAATTGGCACATGAAGTATGTGTGTACTTTGACCATTGGCACTGCCAATGGTCAAAGTCCATGTGCAACTTTAGTTCAGATCTATCTAGCCATGGTTCACGTGACGCTCATCTGTCACAAGCGTAATGGCGCTACTTGTTCCTGTTTTTTGTAAATCTTACATTTACAATCAGTACATGTACATAAACGTTCAGATTTCAAATATAAAGTGCTTACCCCAAGGCCACGGATGTTACAAGTTAAAACGCCATGGTCTAAGTACCCGTATCGTCCGTATTGATCAATAAAAAGCATTTTAATCTGATCAGCGGCCATTTTCTATTTTAATAATAGTGGATCTGAGTGCAATACACCTCCCAACCGATAGGGGCGCGTGGTTGAAAGCATATGGAGAAAATTTGGAAAGAATGGCCACCAATCGGATTAAAATGCTTTTTATTGAACAATACAGAAGATACGGGTACTTAGACCCAGGCGTTTTAACTTGATACATCCGTGGCTTTGAGATAAGCACTTTATATTTGAAATCTGAACGTTTATGTAGATGTACGGGTTGTAGATGTAAAATGTTCAAAAACCAGGAATAAGCAGCGCCATGACAGTCATGTTTCAGGGCTAGTTCAGATCAATTGTTCAACACATTGAGGGAGACAAATCAGGATTAGACTGACTACCAGACCGACGTTTCCTTGTTAGTATAAATCATATGCTGTACTTACCAGTGTTTAAGTTGTCAGTGTGTAAAACGTCGTGTTGAAAGGTTTAGTAGAGAGCGTGTTGCTGACACCAAACCCTGGCAGTGTTTACTTTCGTTTCACTAGGTTTCGGACGGTCACTGCATGAGGAACTCCTCCTTGTGATTTGGCTGTTAACCCTTTACTACCCTGGTGGAAGAACACTTAACCACTTGAACCCCAGCATCTACATTCTGGGGGGAACATTATCCTACAATAGCCGATCTACAAGCTCACAATAGGCTCTATGCACAGCAGCCATATTGGAAAGACATTGGGCCTCTTCTTACTTCCTTCACAGGTGTTACCAATGATACTAATGAAGGCTCTGTCCCATTCTGGCCAGGGTGCTGATATTGTGCATGTTGGTTCACTAGAACCACTCCATTTTGGTTCCCAAATGGCCCCTTATGGTGGGTTTGTAACTCTGAGTGTAAGGGTCCATTTGGTTCCATTTGTACACTCTCAGTCTCAGAGTTAAGGGGGTCCTTGAAAATAAGACAACCACTATGCCACACTAAATGGAACAGAGCCTTAATTAGTATCATTGAACACACAGGTTTAGTGTAGATGGAAAAAAGAGGTCAAAGTACAGACTCAACTCAGTTCCAGTTTACTGAGTGTAGAAGTAGGCCTAAAATGAGCAATAATACCTCAATTTGAAAAGACTTACTGTAGGCCTACTACTGTTACAAGTAAAAGACCTGTATGTACAAAGTACAAAAGTATTGGCATCAAAATATACTTGTTCTACAAGCTCACACAACGCATCATGAATTGATGTTGCGAGCTTGTAGATGTTCAAATAGCCTAGTGTAAAATATGGCTTAAGTGGTTAATGCATGTTTTGTATTAATAATCTAAATCTGTAAAGTGACTAAAGCTGTCAAATGATTGCAGTGGAGTAAAAAGTTCAATTTGCCTTGTTTTTTTTTTGCCTGTGATGTATGTGAGTAGAAGTGTAGATATTCTGTCTCTTGACATGTTTAGTAATGAATTTCCACCCACTTTTTACAACTGTAAACTGTGATGTGACAATAACGTTTATTATGAAATAAAGGGGGCTAAGGATACACCTCTCAGGACCCCTGGTGGTCAATGAAGGCCATCGTCTGTCGCAGTGTGAGGCAGATGGTTTAAAACCCAAGTGTTACAAAGAAATTCCAAGTACTAATACACAGGGACAGTGGTCAGCACCATGCTGGCTTGTGATGGACATTTTAGTAAAAAAAAATAATCTGTGGACATACTGACCTGATAATAATATTACCAGAAACACACAAAGAGCTAGCCTATATGTATACTACAGTGGTTCTCATAGTGGGTCGAGGGACCCTCAGGGTTGTATTTGCTTCATGTGCAACATCTGCACATTTAAGGACGTTTAAGACCTTTTTTAATACCTCTAAAATGAAAATACATAAATAAGACCTAAAGTTACTGCATCAAAAGTAATCAACACACTATACAAATGGTCAAACACTGGCCAAATATTACCTAAGAAAGAGGCAAAAAGTGTGAAAATAGCCCATCTATATGCTCACAGCAGCTCCTCATACTGGGTTGTGAGCATGTAGATTGGCTATTTTCACAATATTTATCTGTGAAACCTTGTCAAATAAAATGGAATACCTGAACTCCTACAATTCCAAGTGCTGAATTAAATCAGTGTCATAGTTCATATGCTGAAGAAAACCTGGAGTAATTGGCCTGAAAAACATTGAAGCGTGTTTGGTGTTAAAAAGTCAGCTGTAAAACGTTTTTACTTCATGGAAACCTGCCATTAATACCAAATATTGGACAGGGGAAATTCAAAGAATATGAAAATGGAGGACCATCGTGTTATGCAATTTAATGTAACTTTTACTCTCTGTTGATGAATAATAAATAATGTTGCTGTGCTCATCTGTCTATACGTTCTCAGTATCTCAAATGTTGTATTAAATGATTGAATGTTTTGTAGAGCAGTGGTTCTCTCACATTCTCATGTCACGGATAGAAGGGTTGAGATAAGGAACCAGAGGAACCAAATCCAACATAGTGGAATCAGAATCGCTTTCATCACATTTGGAACCGTTTCTGGAACCAGTTTCATCACACTGTCAGAGCTGGTATGTGGACTTCACGTCTGCTATACAATTACAATACCAGTGGTTCACAAACTTTTACATTTCAAGGGTACATTAATTTGGTTCCATTTGTACACTCTCAGTTACACATCTTGACTTAACCCATAGGGTCCCTGGACCTCAGTTTGAGAACCACTACAATAATGTATGCAATACAATACCGTATGTATGATTACATTTGTGTTTACTAAAAATGTTAATGAAGGCCAAAATTATTCTTTTTAATATAGGAATCTTTAAAGGGATCCATTTAGGAATCAGACCATTAAGAGGGAATCGTTAAAGAACCGGAATGGTTAAAACAAGGATCCCAACCCTAGTCACGGAACCCAAAATGTATATTAATGTCCTACTTTGTTGTACAATAGTGTAGCACAAAAGTAGCGAAAAAAGCCACTAAGCTCATAACACATGGCATCACAACGCATTGTGAGCTTGTAGATCAGCTTTTTTCTTTATTTGGGAAAACAAAATGTAAATTGAGAGTGCATAAGTGCGTCTGTGTTTTACAAATATTGCACCAATGAAAAGAATTGAACAATAACTTGTGACTATATAATATCTACATTGGAACACAGGTTCTTTTTTCCCCATCTCCTGAAAAGTAACACTTTTGGACATACACGGTTTCTACCTGACAGTGACGATATGTATTTTAGGACCCCACTTATGTTGTGCTCACAAAAACTGCCTGTCCATCTGGTTTATGGGATCTATACTACTGACTAGCCAATCACAATGTTCATGTCCCTCCGGCTGATGGGATGCATGATGGCAGAGTTTACAAACAAAATGTACTATTTATTGATACAATATCAATATTGCCGTGCATTGTGAGGCATTGTGTGTTTGTAGATCTGCTATTTTCACTACTTTAGTGTGGACACCCTTGTGTGATGAAGTAGGGCATTCATTTATGAACAAACAAACAAACAAGAGATACAAGGTTTCTGCCCGACAGTGACGATATAATAAATAAATAATAACTA
Source organism: Gymnoscopelus microlampas (assembly GCF_963454915.1). NCBI lineage: Eukaryota > Metazoa > Chordata > Actinopteri > Myctophiformes > Myctophidae > Gymnoscopelus > Gymnoscopelus microlampas. Next base: position 41,157,279 of record NC_139958.1, read on the forward strand.
AAACATGTACTGCACATCCAAACAATAAAATACCAGGTGCTGGACAGAAGAACAGATGAAAGACAGAAACAATTGTCTGCACACTGAACATTTATTGTAAATCCACCAAATAACAATATTGTATGTGTCATTGTTTCAAAGTCAAACATCAAACTCTTCCTCACTAGCAAATCCCAGACATGTCCACATAAGATGAACACTACAATATATACATTCAACATACTGTACCCCAAAATCCCCAAATCACAAGTCTTAACAACTTATACCCTCTATACTTAAAATAGACCTGAGTTGGCACTGCACTTGGTGTGCTCTTGTTTCCCTCTACACCAAAGCTCTTCACAGAAAATAACTAATCTACCGTTGTGAGCTTGTAGATCTGCTATTTTTGGTGAATGTTCCCCAAGTGGTTAATGTCTGCTTTGAGAAAACAATTCAAGGAGTACAGAGTCATATGAACATCATGTACAATAGCTGATTTAGTTTGTTCTGATAACATCGTAAATAACTACTGTACACAAAATAGATAGATATATTGTAATACATGTGATAAGGACAACAATTCAATGGATTGATTTGCAATGACAGTTGACTGACCTGTATGAAATCCATACACATGCTTTAAATGAAAACTAACCTTTCCTTTGCTGAGGATTGGTTTAATCTAATCTGTGTGATTGACAGGAGAGATGATCAGAGGAGCAGAGTTTCCACCATTATCATTAGGATATGGACAGAAGAGTGGATAGAGTTTCTCAGTGAAGGTGCAGCCAGTGAAAGAGTAGAGATGAACTCTGGTCTCCACATCATAAAAGGAGACTAGACCCTCCTCATAATCCACAAACACTCCCACTTTCTGGACCTCCTCTCTGACAGGGAGGAGGACAGGAGGGCCAGCCAGAGCCTTGTACTCTTTTCCATTCTTCAACACTATAGACCAGTAACCATTGTTCGGGGTCGGTGTGATCTGTCCCTTCCTGATGATGGACTCTCTGGCCACTCCTAAACCCCAGTCAGTCTTCCCTTTAACCTGAACCTCATAGTAAACCCTTCCTGAGGAGAAGCTTTGTTTTCCTAAGACACAGGCACATGAAGAGAATCTCTCTTTGTTGTCTGGGAGATTCTTCTTTATGTTTCCATGACTCACTTGTGTTTCATCCTCTGACAGGATGAGCCAGGGATGTGCTGTATCAGGGTCCAGAGTTACATCCACTGCATATTGCTGGATCCTCCTCAGCTCAGCATCACGCAGGTTATTCTTCATCTCTTGACTGAGTGTCTTCTCCAGCTGAGCCACAGCTGTCCTCACAGTCCCCACATATGAAGACTGATGGACATTGACCTTTGTCCAGTCCTTGGTGAGTGGAGGGGTGTTGATGGATGTGAAGTTCTGGAGGAGGTGGAGGTGGTCTTCAGTGTGTGAGAGCTGCTTCAGCTCAGAGCTTCTCTTCTTTAACTCAGAGATTTCCTGTTGCAGCTCCTTGATGAAGCCTTCAGCCTGTTTCTCTGTTGTTTTCTGCTTCTCTTCAATCACATCAAGGAGCTCAGCCTGGCTTCTCTCAATGCAGCTGATCAGAGAAGTGAAGGCCTGCACACTGTCTGCTATCTCTCTGTCTGCAACTTTCTTACTGATCTCTACTGAGTGTTGGACCTCCTGAATCTTCTGGTGTCTCTCCTGGATCCTCTGCTGAACTTCAGCCTCTGTCTTTCCCAGCTCAGCCTTCTTTCCTTTATATGCCTCTTCCAGAGATACAATTTGGTGTAACTTGTGGTCTGACTCGGTGCAGAACTGACAAACACACATGCGGTCAGTCTTACAGAACAGCTCCAGAGGTCTGTCATGTTTCTTACACAAAATGTCTTCCAGGTTCTTTACAGGGTCGATTAGTTTGTGTCGTTTTAACCCTGTGAGTCTCTGATGAGGCTCCAGGTGAGTCTCACAGTAGGAGGTCAGACACACCAAGCAGGACTTCAGGGCTCGGAGTTTGGTCTCAGTACAGACGTCACAGGAGACTTCCTCTGGTTCAGCAGGTTCTTGGTTTGTGCTGGAAGTTTGTCTCAGCTGCTTTGACTTCCTGAACTGATCAACCATCTCAGAGAGGACTTTATTAACAGAGAATTCTGGTCTTGTATAGAAGGTTTTGTTACATAGTGGACACTGACACACATCCTTAGTGTCCCAGTAATGTGTGATGCAGGTGTTGCAGTAGTTGTGTCCACATGGAGTGGTGATTGGATCAGTGAACACATCCAGACAGATAGAACACAGGAACTGCTCATCAGACAGGAGACAGCTGGCAGACGCCATTTCTTCACACTGAGAATAAAAGTGAAACAAATTTGATTTTGAGTGCTACTTCTCACGCAGTTATCTCTACGAGTCGGAGAATATGTTTTTACCCCTGTCCATTTGTCTGTCTGTGTTTCTTTGAGCAGCTAATCTCTGGCACCGCTGGACCGATCAACGTACTGGTCCTTCCCATTTCCGCCTTATACATTGTTTTCTTCAAAACAAATATTTTGCAACTACTGTACCCCCACAGATTCTGTACAAAACCCATGCAAATTTGTACACATTATCTCTTGAGTCATGTGATCCAGGTAGTGGTGTGCGATAGGATGATTATAAACCATGAACAATTCCAATATCTCCACAATCTGCCTTTTCAGAGAGATTGTATAGATCGCAATACAGCGAGCGCACATTCTATGAGTTGCAGATCTATACCTTAATTTATACTTCTGTAGTACGGCGGTGTAATTCGCCAAAAATAACAGAGCTACAAGCTAACAACGCGGCGCGACTTCACGCGTTGTTAGCTTGTAGATCTGTTACTTTTGCTCACGCATGCTTCCGCCGGTCCTTCCCCCTTTTAGACAGACAGACAGACAGACAGACATACATACATAGGAGTTCCCTAAATAATTCGACATCGGTCTAAGGAACTGGTTTGGATATTCCAAAACGGACACAAGGCAAACTACAATTATTAGCAAAGTTTGCAACAACAATGTTGAAAGTCACTCGACGTTGCTGTTTAACCTAACACGGGTGAAAAAGCAAGGGGTCCCCCCATAATGACTGCAACAGAACAGCTGTTTCACACAGCCAAGAGCATTTGAGAATGCAAGTAAGCGTTGGAAAAGGGCAAGATGCGTTTGTACGGTAAATAAAACCGTTGAAAATCAGGGTTTCATCAGCAGAGTTCATCAGCAGTAGTCCTAAAGTTACAATACTCGCTCGCAAAAGGCCATCCACAGCAGCTGATAGAACAGCAGTATAGAAACAAATAAATGATAAATCTTTGTTTTATTTCATCTAATCTATCTACATGTGTCTGTCTGTGAACATCATATATCTTCTATATATATATCTTCTATCTTCTAGATATAATAATATATCTATTATTCATACTATAATACTAATCCTAAAAACCAACATGAAAAAGGAATCGTGATGAGCTCATGGATAGTGATTCTAGCGGTGTATCAGAATCTTTCAGATTCCATTTCAATTGACTTCTGTTTTGGGGGAGGAGCCCATTTGGCACAAAATGCCCAATGATGAACGCAGCGTCTGAATGTCGTGAAACTTTACACACACACTCCCAGTAAGCAAAGGAAGAACCAACACCCCATTTTCTTTTTAAATCAGTCTCATGGTGCTTTGCGTTTTGGCATATTGTTCTTGAATAGAAGGTCATACAATATTTTTTTTTCCCTCTGAAATTCCTTGGCATTTTGCCCAAAACAGGTCCCTCCCGCAAACTTTGAAAGCCAATTGTACCCAATGGGGAAATAATCTGAAATATCCGACAGATACCTCGTGATCACGACCACAGAGATTATGTTTACTGATTTGCGTGACTATTCGAGAAAATATGTAGGAGTAGTAAAAAAAAAAAGTGTTTTGAAGAAAACGCTTAAAGTCTTGTCAGACTGAAATGGATGTGGCCTATGCATGCAAAGTTGCCCTAATTTGGAGCAGAGGTTCTTCCTTACTGGGAGTGTGTGCGTGTCAAGTATCACACGGTCCCTGAGATTAGCTGCTGTCATATACACACAGTTCTTCAGCCATCCGGTCTGGTGGAGACTTTGATGTTGTTGACACAAAATTATTATGTTTTTTTTTTACCAAAGATTGGACTGGGCAATAGAATATTAAAATAGAGTAAGATCATGTCTTTCATATAACTGTTATTCTCTGTTAATGAATAACTAGACCATACCCAGGGATGTGAGCACTCAAAGTATTTGCAGACTATGTGCTGTGTTCACAGTATATCAGGCTCCCATTTAAAAAATGCAGGAGCAGCAGAGGAAAATTAGGAGCAGCCAAAACAATTATAAGGAGCAGCAATATGTAATTGTTTTTATTGATACAATTAATATAACATAATATCATATGGTGAAAGTAGCCTTAAAAACGCATGGTAGGCCACCGCTGGGGCTTATGGGTCAAATGTCAAGTCCTGACTGTCTGTCCCTCTTCCATCCATCACTGAGACTGAGACATCTCCAGAGGACATCTATACTGATCACACCTGCAGCTGTGTTTCTTGTTCACCCTCATAGCCTATAATATCAGTCGAATTTCTAAGTCATAAAATAATTCCAATGTAAATATAACATGGAATATAGCTGCAAGCAGCGATAATACGGGGCCAGTGAGAGAGAGACAGACAGACATGGAAACTGGAGAGAGAGAGAGAGAGAGAGAGAGAGAGAGAGAGAGAGAGAGATGGAAACTGGAGAGAGAGAGAGAGAGAGAGAGAGAGAGAGAGAGAGAGAGAGAGAGAGCCATGGAAACGGAATAGATTGAAGAGAGACATGGAAACGGAATAGATTGATGAGAGAGAGAGAGATGGAAACAGAATGGATAGATTGGACATCTCAACCTATTGCCATTAACAGGAATCGAACTCTCAACCTTCGGACTAGGATAAAGATAATTCCTTTTAACAGGTCGTTCATGAAAGTCCTTGTGGTCTTGTTTCCAAAGAGAACCTGTGAGCAATTAGGGGTTAAGAGTCTTGCTCAGGGACAAATTTCATTTCATCGACGCATATGCTGGGATGGCCTGGAATCGAACCTGGGGCAACCAGGGCCTCTGGTTCCCTAGGCGTGCTCACTAACCACCCAGCTATGGCCGCCCCATGATAGGCTAATAGGCTGCAACACTACCTATAGTGCTATAGCTTTGTCCAGGCTGATGTTGTCTGTTGAAGATCATAAACTCTTGCCTTCTGTCATGAACCAAGCCAACACTAAGATCACTCGTTCACAAACCATTTACCAATAGAGAAATTGTATGTCTCCTCGATACCGAAAACAGTGAAAGCAGCCGATCTACAAGCTCAGAAACACGTTGCTATCTGAAAAGTTTTGAGATTGTAGATCGGCTATTTTCAGAATGAAGTATGTCATACATTGAGAAATCGTACTCTCAAATAAGCATTTCAGGTTATCTTTACCATTTGCACATGTATTCATTGATACAGTCATGTTGTTTGCAATTCAACTTAAATTAAGTCTGCATCAAGTGAGGCTTGAACTGGCGACCTTGAGATTGTGAGGCACTCATTTAAGGGAGACGCCATTGGACCAACAGACAAGGAACTATGAAAAAGGAGATTACACAGATGATACAGTTTCACGCAAATAGCTGAAAAATCCTGGGTTTAAGTGTTTTTCAAACTGCTCAAAATTGCGGACAATCTACGGGCGGAGCTTACTGGTCAAAGCGATAGATGTGTTCCTCATGAGTCAAGGCACATGTGTAAGCAAGTTTCACGACTTTCGGCCAAACGAGGCATGACTTATGCCTGTTTAAAGTCTGCCTTTTCAAAAAATTGCTATAGCGCCCCCTTTTGGCCAATTGGAGTAAGATTGGTTTCAGTGATATTTGGAATGACCCTGTACATTTCTGCAAAGTTTCAAAGAAATGTGAGTCTGCATGTATGTTTTAGGCACAGATGAATAATTTTCATAAAACTGTAATAGTTAAAATCTATCTCCTCCTGGGATTTTTGAGCAATCTGCACGAAACGTTTAACACTTGAACTTTGGACCTCTGCCTACAAAAATTTCCAACGGATTTTCCATAAGTGAAAAAATGCAGAAGTTATGAGCCAATGGCTGTTTTTCATATAATTCAAAATGGTGGGCGATCTAAAGGTCAGAGGTCAAAAGTCAGACCACGAAAGTTGTCGGGCATGAAGAGACGCATGTGTGTATCGAAGTTTCATGGTTGTAGGTCAAACAGGGCATGAGTTGTACCTGTTCAAAGTTGGCACTTTCAATTGAGTGCTATAGCGCCACTCTTTGACGAATGAGTGTGAGAATTATTTCTTGGTAGTTTTCCATGAGCATCTACCATATGGCCGAGTTTCGTAAAAAGCGTATGCACGGTTAAGCCAGAACTGGCAAAAACAAGTATTTTTCAAACTGCTCAAAATTGCGGAAAATCTAAGGGCGGAGCTTAATGGTCAAATCGATACGTGTGTTCCTCATGAGTCAAGGCACATGTGTAAGCAAGTTTCACGACTTTCGGCCAAACGAGGCATGACTTATGCCTGTTTAAAGTCTGCCTTTTCAAAAAATTGCTATAGCGCCCCCTTTTGGCCAATTGGAGTAAGATTGGTTTCAGTGATATTTGGAATGACCCTGTACATTTCTGCAAAGTTTCAAAGAAATGTGAGTCTGCATGTATGTTTTAGGCACAGATGAATAATGTTCATAAAACTGTAATAGTTAAAATCTATCTCCTCCTGGGATTTTTGAGCAATCTGCACGAAACGTTTCACACTTGAACTTTGGACCTCTGCCTACAAAAATTTCCAACGGATTTTCCATAAGTGAAAAAATGCAGAAGTTAGGAGCCAATGACTGTTTTTCATATAATTCAAAATGGTGGGAGATCTAAAGGTCAGAGGTCAAAAGTCAGAGGGTGAAAGTTGTTCAGCATGAGGAGACGCATATGTGTATCCAAGTTTCATGGCTCTAGGTCAAACAGGGCATGAGTTGTACCTGTTCAAAGTTGGCATTTTCAATTGAGTGCTATAGCGCCACCTTTTGACGAAAGATTGTGAGAATTATTTTTTGATCGTTTTTCATGACCATCTACCATATGGCCGAGTTTCGTAAAAAGCGACTGCACGGTTCAGCCAGAACTGCGAAAAGTGGCAGAAGAAGAAGTGACAGAATACTGCCAATAACAATACGGTTCCAGAGCAGAGCTCTGGCCCCGTAAATATGAGGGTATGTCATTCAATTGGCCATATTGCAGATATTAGCCTATCAATTCACTTCTAATGTGCGCATTGATCAGGTTTTTCTTCTGTTGTCATATACATTTCTCATTAGGGTACACATTGATTATTAATATTGACATTTTCAACACAGTTAGGTGTTCCTATATGACTGGATCTCACACACACACACACACACACACACACACACACACACACACACACACACACACACACACACACACACACACACACACACACACACACACACACACACACACACACACACACACACACACACACACACACCATGTATGTGTCCAATGGTCAAAGTCCATGTGCAACTTTAGTTCAGTCAGATCTAGCCCATGGTTCACGTGACGCTCATCTGTCACAAGCGTAATGGCGCTACTTGTTCCTGTTTTTTGTAAATCTTACATTTACAATCAGTACATGTACATAAACGTTCAGATTTCAAATATAAAGTGCTTACCCCAAGGCCACGGATGTTACAAGTTAAAACGCCTGGGTCTAACTACTCGTATCGTCCGTATTGTTCAATAAAAAGCATTTTAATCAGATCAGCGGCCATTTTCCATTTTAATAATAGTGGATCTGAGTGCAATACACCTCCCAACCGATAGGGGCGTAGTTGAAAGCATATGGAGAAAATTCGGAACAAATGGCCACCAATCGGATTAAAATGCTTTTTATTGAACAATACGGAAGATACGGGTACTTAGACCCAGGCACTTTAACTTGATACATCCGTGGCTTTGAGGTCATTACTTTATATTTTAAATCTGAACGTTTATGTAGATGTACGGGTTGTAGATGTACAATGCTCAAAAACCAGGAACAAGTGGTTCCATGACTGTCATGATATGACAGTCATGTTTCGGTATCAAGAAGACTCACCTCAAAACCAACTCACCTCAGAGGTAGGAATACTCACCCCGGAAGACTCACCTCAGAGGTAGGAATACTCACCCCCAAGATTTTCGGGGGGTAGGAACACTCACCCCATGACCTGAGAAAACTCACCTCGGAAGACTCACCTCAGAGGTAGGAATACTCACCCCAATGTTTAAAAAAAGGTAGATCTACCGGCTTGTGAGCTTTCCATTTTCACAGAATGCTTTCATAATGTGAGCTTTCCATTTTCACAGAATGCTTTCATAATGATGTTTAATCCATATCTGGATTAATCCATATCTGGATTAAATTCTTTCTTTGAAGGTATAGAATTAATAAAGTGCTTTAAATAGTGCTTTAAATACAAGGTAGATTTCATCAGAAAAGGTAAAAAGGTAGATCTACCGGCTTGTGAGCTTTCCATTTTCACAGAATGCTTTCATAATGTGAGCTTTCCATTTTCACAGAATGAATGAAAGGTAGATTTCATCAGAAAAGTGAACAAGGAATGCAAATAGCAAATAGCATGGTCATTTGCTATGTGTCTCCAGCTCCACACCTTGCCCCATCCACCTATTAGATATCAAACAATGAATCATTAAGTGGAATGGGATATTAGTGTTAAGTGGTCAACCCCCCTCCTCCCCTTCACTCCTGTGCCCCCATCAAACAAACAAACAAACAAACAAACAAAGGTAGGAACCCAGAGAAATGAACATTCCAATGTCAATGTATGTTGTTAAATTACATTTAGCTAATTAAAGTGCTTTAAATACAAGGTAGATTTCATCAGAAAAGTGAACATTCCAATGTGTATAATGCAAACAAATACTTACTTAACAAAGAAAAATGAAGAAAAACTCCAGTGAAGGTAAAACACAGGTATAATGTTTTGTTTTCTGTGTGAACACATTTGTGAGAAAAGCTTTTGGTAAGCATTATTGAACTTTAGTTACTTTAGTTACTATTAGATATACATTTCACTATTGTAAGCATTATTGAACTTCAGTTACTATTAGATATACATTTCACTATAGTAAGCATTATTGAACTTTAGTTACTATTAGATATACATTTCACTATTGTAAAACATGCATTAAACACTTTTCCCTATTTTTACCTAGGATATTTAGTTACCTACTACTTTGCTGGTATAAATGATAACAGCATAGAACATTGCATTGCACACATGCATTGTTTGAGAACTTTAGTTTTTAGAAATATTACTTTTGGTACATTTTGATGCCTTACTCTTTGTGTGTGTGTGTGTGTGTGTGTGTGTGTGTGTGTGTGTGTGTGTGTGTGTGTGTGTGTGTGTGTGTGTGTGTATTTTAAACACAAATATATCATTGAACAACATAATTTGGTAATTCTATACCTTCAAAGACAGAATTTAATCCAGTATGGATTAAACGTGTCTCATTATGAAAGCATTCTGTGAAAAAGGAAAGCTCACAAGCCGGTAGATGTGCCTTTTTTCAACATACAGACTTGGTGTAGAGGGGAAAGGTTAAACCCACCCACAAAACAAAAACTCACTGTACATTACACCATTGAGTTTTTCTGGGTGAGTTTTCCTACCCCCGGGGTGAGTGTTCCTACCCCCGGGGTGAGTGTTCCGAGGTGAGTTTTCTCAGGTCCTGAGGTGAGTTTACCCACCCCCCGGGGTGACTGTTCCTACCCCCGAGGTGAGTATTCCTTTTTCAGTTGAGGTGAGTTTGTCTTGAGGTGAGTCTTCATTCATGTTTCAGGGCTAGTTCAGATCAATTGTTCAACACATTGAGGGAGAAAAATCAGGATTAGACTGACTGCCAGACCCATGTTTCCTTGTTAGTATACATATGCTGTACTTACCAGCGTTTAAGTTGTCAGTATTTGTGTAAAACGTCGTGTTGAAAGGTTTAGTAGAGAGCGTGCTGCTGACACCAAACCCTGTCAGTGTTTACTTTCGTTTCACTAGGTTTCGGACGGTCACTGAGGAACTCCTCCTTGTGCTGTAGCTGTTAACCCTATACTACCCTGCTGGAAGAACACTTAACCACTTGAACCCCAGCATCTACATAATGGGGGGAACATTAGCCTACAATAGCCGATCTACAAGCTCACAATAGGCTGCACAGCAGCCATATTGGAAAGAAATTGGGCCTCTTCTTACTTCCTTCACAGGTGTGTTACCAATGCTTACGGGTCCATTTGGTTCCATTTGTACACTCTCAGAGTTAAGGGTGTCCTTGAAAATAAGACAACCACTATGCCACACTAAATGTAACAGAGCCTTAATTAGTATCATTGGTAACACCTGTGAAGGAACTAAGGAAGGGGCCCAATTCATTCCCAATATGGCTGCTGTGCATAGAGCCTGTTTGTTGTGAGTGAGCTTGTAGATCGGCAATTATTGGTGAAGAGGTTCAGTGTAGATGGAAAAAAGAGGTCAAAGTACAGATTCAACTCAGTTCCAGTTTACTGAGTGTAGAAGTAGGCCTAAAATGAGCAATAATACCTCAATTTGAAAAGACTGTAGGCCTACTACTGTTACAAGTAAAAGACCTGTATGTACAAAGTACAAAAGTATTGGCATCAAAATATACTTGTTCTACAAGCTCACACAACAACGCATCATGAATTGATGTTGCGAGCTTGTAGATGTTCAAATAGCCAAGTGTAAAATATGGCTTAAGTGGTTAATGCATGTTTTGTATTAATAATCTAAATCTGTAACGTGACTAAAGCTGTCAAATGATTGCAGTGGAGTAAAACGTTCAATTTGCCTTGTTTTTTTTTGTGCCTGTGATGTAGTGGAGTAGAAGTGTAGATATTCTGTCTCTTGACATGTTTAGTAATGAATTTCCACCCACCTTTTACAACTGTAAACTGTGATGTGACAATAACGTTTATTCTGAAATAAAGAAGGGGGCTAAGGATAGACCTCTGAGGACCCCTGGTGGTCAATGAAGGCCATCGTCTGTCGCAGTGTGAGGCAGATGGTTTAAAACCCAAAGAAATTCCAAGTACTAATACACTGGGACAGGGGTCAGCACCATGATGGCTTGTGATGGACATTTTAGTAAAAAAAAATAAAAAAAATCCATGGACATAATTACCTGATAATAATATTACCAGAAACACACAAAGAGCCAACCTATATGTATACTACAGTGGTTCTCATAGTGGGTCGAGGGACACTCAGGGTTGCACATTTGCTTCATGTGCAACAGTATGTGCACATTTAAGGACGTTTAAGACCTTTTTTAATACCTCTAAAATGAAAATACATAATTAAGACCTATACTGCGTCAAAAGTAATCAACAAATTATACAAATGCCCAAACATTGGCCAAATATTACCTAAGAAACAGGCAAAAAGTGTGAAAATAGCCCATCTATATGCTCACAACTCCTCGGGTTGTGAGCATGGCTATTTTCACAATATTTATCTGTGAAACCTTGTCAAATAAAATGGAATACCTGAATTCCTACAATTCCAAGTGCTGAATTAAATCAGTGTCATAGTTCATATGCTGAAGAAAACCTGGAGTCATTGGCCTGAAAAACATTGAAGCGTGTTTGGTGTCTCCTGAGGAGACACCAAACGTCTCTTGGGTCTCAAGCAAAAAAAGTTTTTACTTCATGGAAACCTGCCATTAATACCAAATATTGGACAGGGGAAATTCAAAGAATATGAAAATGGAGGACCATCGTGTTATGCAATTTAATGTAACTTTTACTCTCTGTTGATGAATAATAAATAATGTTGCTGTGCTCACCTGTCTATACGTTCTCAGTATCTCAAATGTTGTATTAAATGATTGAATGTTTTGTAGAGCAGTGGTTCTCTCACATTCTCATGTCACGGATAGAAGGGTTGAGATAAGGAACCAGAGGAACCAAATCCAACATAGTGGAATCAGAATCGCTTTCATCACATTTGGAACCGTTTCTGGAACCAGTTTCATCACACTGTCAGAGCTGGTATGTGGACGTCACGTCTGCTATACAATTACAATACCAGTGGTTCACAAACTTTTACATTTCAAGGGTACATTAATTTGGTTCCATTTGTACACTCTCAGTTACACATCTTAACCCATAGGGTCCCTGGACCTCAGTTTGAGAACCACTACAATAATGTATGCAATACAATACCGTATGTATGATTCAATTTGTGTTTACTAAAAATGTTAATGAAGGCCAAAATTATTCTTTTTAATATAGGAATCTTTAAAGGGATCCATTTAGGAATCAGACCATTAAGAGGGAATCGTTAAAGAACCGGAATGGTTAAAACAAGGATCCCAACCCTAGTCACGGAACCCAAAATGTATATTAATGTCCTACTTTGTTGTACAATAGTGTAGCACAAAAGTAGCGAAAAAAGCCACTAAGCTCATAACACATGGCATCACAACGCATTGTGAGCTTGTAGATCAGCTTTTTTCTTTATTTGGGAAAACAAAATGTAAATTGAGAGTGCATAAGTGCGTCTGTGTTTTACAAATATTGCACCAATGAAAATAATTGAACAATAACTTGTGACTATATAATATCTACATTGGAACACAGGTTCTTTTTTCCACATCTCCTGAAAAGTAACACTTTTGGACATACACGGTTTCTACCTGACAGTGACGATATGTATTTTAGGACCCCACTTATGTTGTGCCAAAGATTTTTAATTTAAAGATACGCAATCTCCGGTTTACTTCCCGTTTCTGCGTGACGTAGGTGCACACCTCTTTAGGAGACAGGAAGCAAGTTGGAGTCTATTGATTCCAATGGAAGAGTCAACGTGAACTCAGCTTCTGAACCATTCCTTAGCTCCATGGTTACTGAACTAAATATTGGACCCAATCGTCACAAGACACACAATATGAACGATTTTCATACTAAAATGGCTTTTTTTTTGTGACACAAATTAGGAGAAAATCTACTTTGTTATCGACGTTTCTCTATCGCAGCAACCCACTCTCGCGAGATTTGGGAAAATATCTGAAGGGTGATCTCGGTCCAGCTGCAGTCTGACGGACGAGACATAGAGGGCTCTGTCTCTTATAATATAAGGGACAGAGCCCTTATATGTTATATTAGATTTGAACTCTATGCTCTGTCCCCATAAGATGCTCTAAATTGAGATTCTGAATATAGTATGTGAGATAATTATGGACGTATTAAAAAATAAATAAAAAGTGTGTTCCAAGGCTCAATAATATAATGTTCCATTATTAACTGTCTTGGTTGATGGGGTATGATTTGGGAATCATAACATTTTGCTAAACATAACATTCATGCTAATGTTCTAAACATATGGTCTATAGTGGTAAAATATATACCTTATAAATAAGGGCCTTTTATTTATAAGGTATATATATATATATATATATATATATATATATATATATATATATATATATATATATATATGTATAATTATAACATTGAGCAGAAACAGGAGCACATCTAGCATAAGACTGAATAATGTGTGTTTGTAGTGGGAATTTCATAGGTTTCTTAAAAGCATATTTGCCAATAACAGTTTGCTTTCAAACATGTAAAGCATTTATTTTCTTTAATGAAGAAAATACACAAACACACATCCATATGACGTTGTCAGCCAGGGAGAGGGGAGGGGGAGGGTGGTGGGGTGGTCGCGGGAGAACAACCATGCCTACTTAGGAGACCATTTGTAGGATTTGTGTACCACTTCGCCTCTAGTGGCTCCAATGGAGAATGCGTATCTTCTATATTAACAATCTTTGGTTGTGCTCACAAAAACTGCCTGTCCATCTGGTTTATGGGATCTATACTACTGACTAGCCAATCACAATGTTCATGTCCCTCCGGCTGATGGGATGCATGATGGCAGAGTTTACAAACAAAATGTACTATTTATTGATACAATATCAATATTGCCGTGCATTGTGAGGCATTGTGTGTTTGTAGATCTGCTATTTTCACTACTTTAGTGTGGACACCCTTGTGTGATGAAGTAGGGCATTCATTTATGAACAAACAAACAAACAAGAGATACAAGGTTTCTGCCCGACAGTGACAATATAATAAATAAATAATAACTAAAACATGTACTGCACATCCAAACAATAAAACACCAGGTGCTGGACAGAAGAACAGGTGAAAGACAGAAACAATTGTCTGCACACTGAACATTTATTGTAAATCCACCAAATAACAATATTGTATGCGTCATTGTTTCAAAGTCAAACATCAAACTCTTCCTCATTAGCAAATCCCAGACATGCAAAAAAATCCACATAAGATGAACACTACAATATATACATTCAACATACTGTACCCCAAAATCCTCAAATCACAAGTCTTAACAACTTATACCTTCTATACTTAAAATAGACCCGAGTTGGCACTGCACTTGGTGTGCTCTTTTTTCCCTCTACACCAAATCTCTTCACAGAAAATAACTAATCTACCGTTGTGAGCTTGTAGATCTGCTATTTTTGGTGAATGTTCCCCAAGTGGTTAATGTCTGCTTTGAGAAAACAATTCAAGGAGTACAGTCATATGAACATCATGTACAATAGCTGATTTAGTTTGTTCTGATAACATCATAAATAACTACTGTACACAAAAGAGACAATAGATATATTGTAATACATGTGATAAGGACAACAATTCAATGGATTGATTTGCAATGACAGTTGACTGACCTGTATGAAATCCATACACATGCTTTAAATGAAAACTAACCTTTCCTTTGCTGAGGATTAGTTTAATCTAATCTGTGTGATTGACAGGAGAGATGATCAGAGGAGCAGAGTTTCCACCATTATCATTAGGATATGGACAGAAGTATGGATAGAGTTTCTCAGTGAAGGTGCAGCCAGTGAAAGAGTAGAGATGAACTCTGGTCTCCACATCATAAAAGGAGACTAGACCCTCCTCATAATCCACAAACACTCCCACTTTCTGGACCTCCTCTCTGACAGGGAGGACAGGAGGGCCAGCCAGAGCCTTGTACTCTTTTCCATTATTCAACACTATAGACCAGTAACCATTGTTCGGGGTCGGTGTGATCTGTCCCTTCCTGATGATGGACTCTCTGGCCACTCCTAAACCCCAGCCAGTCTTCCCTTTAACCTGAACCTCATAGTAAAACCTTCCTGAGGAGAAGCTTTGTTTTCCTAAGACACAGACACATGAAGAGAATCTCTCTTTGTTGTCTGGGAGTTTCTTTCTTATGTTTCCATGACTCACTTGTTTTCCATCCTCAGACAGGATGAGCTTGCAGTGCGCTGCATCAGGGTCCAGAGTTACATCCACTTCATATTGCTGAATCCTCCTCAGCTCAGCATCACACAGCTTCTCCATCTCTTGACTGAGTGTCTTCTCCAGCTGAGCCACAGCTGTCCTCACAGTCCCCACATAGGAAGACTGAGGGACATTGACATTTTTCCAGTCCTTGATGGGTGGAGGGGTATTGATGGATGAGACGTTCTGGAGGAGGTGGAGGTGATCTTCAGTGCGTGAGAGCTGCTTCATCTCAGAGCTTCTCTTCTCTAAGTCAGTGATTTCCTTTTGCAGATCTTTAATGAAGCCTTCAGCCTGTTTCTCTGTCGTTTTCTGCTTCTCTTCAATCACATCAATGAGCTCAGCCTGGCTTCTCTCAATACAGCTGATCAGAGAAGTGAATACCTTCACACTGTCTGCTATCTCTCTGTCTGCATCTTTCTTACTGAGCTCTACTGATTGTTGGACCTCCTGAATTTTTTCATGTCTCTCCTGGATCATCTGCTGAAATTCAGCCTCTGTCCTTCCCAGCTCAGCGTTCTTTTCTTCATATGCCTCTTCCAGAGACACAATTTGGTGTAACTTGTGGTCTGACTCAGTGCAAAACTGACAAACACACATGAGGTCAGTCTTACAGAACAGCTCCAGAGGTCTGTCATGTTTCTTACACAGAATGTCTTCCAGGTTCTTCACAGGGTCGATTAGTTTGTGTCGTTTTAACCCTGTGCGTCTCTGATGAGGCTCCAGGTGAGTCTCACAGTAGGAGGTCAGACACACCAAGCAGGACTTCAGGGCTTTGAGTTTGGTCTCAGTACAGACATCACAGGAGACTTCATCTGGTTCAGCAGGTTCTTGGTTTGTCTTGGTTTGTCTCAGCTGCTTTGACTTCCTGAACTGATAAACCATCTCAGAGAAGACTTTATTAACAGAGAATTCTGGTCTATTATAGAAGGTTTTGTTACATAGTGGACACTGACACACACCCTTAGTGTCCCAGTAATGTGTGATGCAGGTGTTGCAGTAGTTGTGTCCACATGGAGTACTGATTGGATCAGTGAACACATCCAGACAGATAGAACACAGGAACTGCTCTTCAGACAGGAGACTGCTGGCAGATGCCATTTCTTCACACTGAAAATAAAAGTGAAACAAATTTAGTTTTGGGTGCTACTTACTCACACCTATATAGTTATCTCTGTCAAAATCTAACCTATCTACATGTGTCTGTGAACATTAACATGTGTCTGTGAACACAATAAAATAATAATCCTATAAACCAACATGAAAAGGGAATCGTGATAAGATCATGGATAGTGATTTTGGCTGGAAAAAAACAATATGATATTTTTTAAATGGTGAAAGTAGCCTTAAAACGCATGGCAGGCCACCCTGGGGATTTAAAGGAGGAGTTCACCCAAGAAATGACTTATTTTCTATCAATTGCACACCCTGTGAAGCCTTGAATCCACGGATTCTTTTTTGTTTTTGTGGCATTCCTAAGCCAATAATTTGATTCCCGTCTCCTACCTGCTAATGTATCCGGTAGGAGACACAAAGTAGATTATTTGTGTCTCCTACCAGAAATACACACGATCATCAAATTATTGTCTTAGGAATGCCACAAAAACAAAAATAAATCCATGAAATCAAGGCTTCATGGGGTGTGAAATTGATAGAAAATAAGTCATTTTTTTGGGTGAACTCCTCCTTTAAAAGGTCAGGATTTAAAGTGTAGTGTACTGACTGTCTGTCCCTCTTCCATTCATCTCTTCACTGAGACATCTTCACAGGACATACTGATTACAATTGTTCACCGTCATAGCCTATTTGGCTGATATAAGTAGATTTTCTAAGTCATTAAATAATTCCAATGTAAATAAAACATGGCATATGAGGGTGTTTGTAATTCAATTGGCCATATTGCATATTAGCCTATCAATTAACTTCTAATGTGAGCATTGATCAGGTTTTTTCTTCTGTTGTCATGTACATTTATCATTAGACTGAATCATAAGCAGCTGTGTGTTCCTGACTGGATCTCTGCCACAGCCGCGCGCGCGCGCACACACACACGCACGCACGCACGCACGCACACACACACACACACACACACACACACACACACACACACACACACACACACACACACACACACACACACACACACACACACACACACACACACACACACACACACACACACAGTCTTGTGTTAATGGCCAAAGTCCATGTGCAACTTAAAATTCAGAATTCACATGACGCTCGTCTGTCACACACGTCATGGAACCACTTGTTCCTGTTTTTTGAATGGTCTCCATTTACAACCCTTAATACATCTACATAAACGTTCAGATTTCAAACATAAAGTGTTTGCCCTAAAGTCATGGATGTAACAAGTTAAAACGCCTGGGTCTAAGTACCTGTATCTTCCGTATTGTTCACTAAAAATGATTTTAATCCGATCGGTGGCCATTTTCTGAAACGTTCCTATGCTTTCGACTACGCGACCCTATCGGTTGGGAGGTGTATTGCACTGTGGTATACTATAAAACTATGAGAAAATGGCCGTCGATCGGATTAAAATACTTTTTATTGATCAATACGGAAGTTAAGGGTATTTGGACCCAGGCGCTTTAACTTGTTACATCCGTGGCCGTGGGTCAGCACTTTATATTAGAATTCTGAACGTTTATGTACATGTACGGGTTGTAAATGGAGACCATTAAAAAAAACAGGAACAAGTGGTTCCATGACTGTCATGATATGAGTCATGTTTCAGGGCTAGTTCAGATCAATTGTTCGACACATTGAGGGAGAAAAATCAGGATTAGACTGACTGCCAGACCGACGTTTCCTTGTTAGTATAAATCATATGCTGTACTTACCAGTGTTTAAGTTGTCAGTATTTGTGTAAAACGTCGTGTTGAAAGGTTTAGTAGAGAGCGTGCTGCTGACACCAAACTAGTTTCTCTGTTTACTTTCGTTTCACTAGATTTCCTTCACTGAGGAACTCCTCCTTGTGCTGTAGCTGTTAACTCTTTACTGCCACCTGGTGGAAGAACACTTGTGCACTTGAACCCCAGCATCTACATTCTTGGGGGAACATTATCCTAAAATAGCCGATCTACAAGCTCAGTGAACTTGTAGATCGGCAATTATTGGTGAAGAGATTTGGTGTAGATGGAAAAAAGAGGTCAAAGTACAGACTGAACTCAGTTCCAGTTTACTGAATGTAGATGGTTTAAGAGTAGGCCTAAAATTAGCAATAATACCAACATTTGAAAATACTCTGTTACAAGTAAAAGGCCCCTATGCAAATTTTTACTTGAGTAAAAGTAAAAAGTATTAGCATCAAAATATGACTTGTTCTACAAGCTCACAACGCATCATGAAGTGACATGTTGCAAGCTTGTATCGGCTATGTTCAAATAGCCAAGTGTAAAATATGGCTTAAGGTTAATGCATGTTTTGTATTAATAATCTAAATCTGTAGTGACTAAAGCTGTCAAATGATTGCAGTGGAGTAAAAAGTACAATATTTGCCTGAGATGTAGTGGAGTAGAAGTGGAGATATGTACAAATTCTGTCTCTTGACATGTTTAATAATGAATTTCCACCCACTTTGTACAACTGTAAACTGTGATGTGACAATAACATTTATTCTGAAATAAAGAAGGGGGCTAAGGATAGACCTCTGAGGACCCCTGGTCGCCTGGTGGTCAATGAAGGCTATCGTCTGTCACAGTGTGAGGTAGATGGTTTAAGACCCAAGAGTTAAGGACATTGCTAGTACTATACACTGGGACAGGGGTCAGAACCATGCTGGCTTGTGATGGACATTTTAGTCAAAGGTCTATTTTTTTCCATGGACATACAAAATGAGTGGATAACAATATGACCAGAAACACAGAAATAGCTAACCTACAGTATATGTATGTATACAGTACTACTGTGGTTCTCATAGTGGGTCGAGGGACACTCATGTTTGCACATTTGCTTCATGTGCAACATTATTTTCTCACTCAACAGTCAACAAACCTACAGTAGCCTAAAAGTGTTTACAGGGTATCTGCACATTTAAGGACGTTTAAGACCTTTTTAATACCTCTAAAATGAAAATACATAAATAAGACTGCGTCAAAAGTAATCAACAAACTATACAGGTCAAACATTGGCCAAATATTACCTAAGAAAGAGACAAAGTGTGAATATAGACCATCAACTCCTCTTTGGCTATTTTCACATTGTTTTAGTGGGGGTCCCTGCTCCATCTCTCTCTCAGCTAAGAAGTCATTGGCCTGAAAAACATTGAAGACACCTGGTCGGAAAAAAAAAACCAAAATATTATTGTTGCCTACAATCACAATGTGACTGTCCCTCCAGCCAATGGGATGTAGGCTACAGTACCTGAGTAGCTTACCTAAGTTTACATACAATTCATTTCGTTTTCAGTATTTGATCATACTTTGGTTCATCCTGACAATAATTATAAAATATAACTAGTACAGGTTCAACTTTTAAGGTTTCATGGTTGTCATTCAAGGTTGTCATTTATAACTGAATAAGGTAAAGGCCAGCAAAGGAATACCAAAACGCTCGCCCCAAAACACAGTCGCCCCGGGACAAATCCGGTGGTATTCACCTGGTATTCCTAAACGTAACCTCAGTAAACTATGCCTAAACCTAACCTTAATTCCTAAACGTAACTTCAGTAAAACGGTGCCAAAACCTAACCTTATTCCTAACCTTATCCTCAGTAAAACTAATACAGGAATGCAAGAACTTGGGTGAGTCTTCCAGTTAGCCAGCAAAGGGCCAATTTAGAACTGTTGGTTCATTGAAAATTCACCTGTATGATTATATTAGCATTTCACCATAACGTCAATAGGTGGCAGTATACACCAACTCATTTAGGATAAAAACTGTACTGCCCTCCCATATCACTGTGTATGTTATTTCACTGCCCACATGGTCAGTGGTAGAAAGTACATTTATTTACCCAAGTACTGTACTTAAGAGGTGCTTTTACTTTACTTGATTATGTGAATTGTCTACTCCACTACATTTCAGAGGTAAATATTGTACTTTTTAGTCCACTACAATAATTTGAAGGATTTAGTTACACGTTACTTTGTAGATTTAGATGATTATTACAAAACGTGCATTAACCAATTAAGCCATATTGTATCCTTTTGTCTATTCGAAAATAGCCGATATACAAGCATGGAAGTGAGTGTGGTGTGTGTATGCTCGTGCAAACATTTGTGCGTGTGCATGTGTGTGTAAGTGTGTGTGTGCATGCAAGAGTGCGTGTGCGAGCACGTTTGGGTGTGTGTGTGTGTGTGTGTGTGTGTGTGTGTGTGTGTGTGTGTGTGTGTGTGTGTGTGTGTGCGCGCGCACACATTAGGCAATGCAATAAACTGGCCAGTCACAGTAAATAATAGGGGGTGTCTCTGTGTAACAAGGTCTCTGATTGGTCCTTAGGAATTGGTGATGTCACACCGTGACCTCTGTTAGCCCATACAGGTCAGAGGCCATTCATTGAGGTCAGGGGTCAAATGAAAGGATTATAAAAGGCTCCTGCTGCCTTACAGGTGCAGTACGTCATTTTAGTTTTATTATTATTATATTATTATTATAAGTGTTAAATAGCTCTATATTGTGAAGCCAATGTTGGGTCGCGGATACATTTTTATGGGTCGCGAATATCCTTTTAACTTAGGAAATTCCTACGTTAATAAGAAATTCTATGAATAAAAAAAAGCTTTTAAAAAGTAGTGAAAATAGCAGATTGGCTATTTTCACTAGTTTGGGTGCCGGCGAGACATCAAATATCTCTTTTGGGTCTCCAGCTCAGTGAACCACTGATATTGTGTGACTTTGTTCAGTAACAGGAGTCTCCCAGTCTCTCCAGCTCTTTATTAAACAGAAAAGAGCTGGAGAGACAGGGAGACCCCTGCTACTGAACAAACACTCTATAACAATGATTACTATCTCAACATTGAGCTTTAACCTTTTACCAAACAAACGAGGGGGTTCCAGGGGATCCCCAGCTTCATTTGTTGAGGACAGAAGAAGATTAAATGTACATGGTTTTGTCTACTACTGGTTAAGATAATGAGGTCTGTCCCATACTCTCTCTTAGAAGTCCAAATAAATGTCTCTCCTGGCCTTTTATAGTCTTCCAAGTCAAATGCAAAACACCTGGGTGAAGTTTCTGCTGCATCGGCGGACAAACATAAAGTATCACAGAGAAAGAAGAAATCAATGCGTATTTGATATTCACAACTGAACTGAAATTACATTCACTCTGGAATAGTTTCTGTCCAAGGCCCCAGAACTTCCTTCTCTGTCATAATAATGAATGAAAAACAGTTTAATAGTTCATGTCTGGCCCGGATCGCTGGCTTTGCGGTCTGGGCACCTAGGCTGCAATGCAAAGTTCGAATTCCGTCTCCAACGACCTTTGCTGCGTGTCACTCCCCATCTCTCTCTCTCCCCATTTCCTGTCAAACTACTATACTATCAATAAAGAAAAAACATTTCTAAAAACAAATAAACAAAAAGGAAATGTTTATACCACATGGTTATACTGAGGTTTTTGTTGCTGGCCACTATCTCAATGATAAAATTATTATGATTGAGAATAAGAAATTGCTGTAAATGGTCATGTATCTTTAATTCTAGTACAAAAGTTATTAAAAAATAACTGTCTTTGGCATGCGGTGGTGCCCACAGACAGACCACACATTATTCTGCCATGTTAAAGTGATCAAATCCCTTTCCAAGATTTTGTCAAAACCTGGCAGCCCTCATACTGTACAGCAGAGGTTCCCAAACAATGGGTCGGGACCCATTTTTGGGTCACTGACCAATTTTTATGGGTTGTGAGTGAAGTTTTGTAAGTTTGGATCCTGGGGAGACACCGCATGTCTCTTGGGTCTCAAGGCTAAACGCTTTGAACTACATGGAAACCTCAACCTATCATTACTACCAAAGATTGGACAGGGGAAAGGCATATGAAAATGGAGGACCATCAAGTTATGCAATTTAATGTAACTTTTATTCTCTGTTGATGAATAATAATTATCTACTGTGCTGTGTCTACAGGTTCTTAGTATATCTGCAAATGTTGAATTAAATGACGGTTTTGTAGAGCAGTGGTTCTCTCACATTTTCATGTCACGGATAGGGTTGAGATAAGGAACTGGATCAGGGGTGGGCAACTTTGATGATGGAGAGGGCCACTATATTTCAACACTCACTCCAGAGGGCCCCATTGCATATACTGTCGGGTAGACGCCTCTTATCTCTGTATTTTAACTTTTTTTCGTTAATTAATGCGCACTCCCAGACACTGGCATCGTACCAGCGTTGCCCAGTCTGTTTATTTACCGCAACTTTTGGGGGAAAAATTGTGTTTGGAGGTCGGCCTGGCTCATTTCTCTCACTATACTTGGCAACACTGACTGACACCCGCACAGCTGAGCTCTCACTCAGTCACACAGCGAAGAGACAGGACAGCACATAGATCGCCCTGTCATTCATAAAATACATGTCCAATGCAGAACAGGTGAAGAACAGGTGAAAGACAGAAATAATGTCTATACACTGGATAATGTCCCCATGAACATTTATTGTAAAACCACCAGATAACCATATTTTAACAATTGTTTCAAACATCAAACTCTTCCTCACTAGCAATTCCCAGATATGCAAAAAATGGCGTCACAATTCCACATAATATGAACACCAAAATATATATTCATCAATGTCAAAACACATTGTACCCCATAACCCCCAAATCAGAAGAACTTATACCTTCTCTATACCTACAACAGACCTGAGTTGGCACTGTACTTGCCCTCTTTTTTTGCTCTACACCAAATCTCTCCGAAAATAGCTACAGGTCACAACGTGTCACGTTGCGAGTTTCACTTAAACCTGAACCCCGTAAAATAAAACATAATCAAGTCCTTGTACCAAGAAAGAAATATAGACAATTCTACAGTCTCACAGACAGGAACATACTTTAAGCTAAATACTTACAAGTAAGACGCGCGAACGCTGGAAGCGAACGCAGCTCGAAAATAACAATAAGAAGAATAGAAAGGAATGAGCAATTACTTGCCATCCGGCCTGAAATATGCACAAATGACATGGAATTCTTAGATATCCCAATAGATGAACTTGTGTAGATGCTTGTAGATGTGTTATTTTTGACTGTCGCTGCTATATTTTTCTCAGAGGAGTGTAATTAGACACCCAGGGGCACAGGCGAATTTCAGCCACACTGTAGTGCATGCAGGCAATGAGAGCGTGAGTCACATGGGGGCAGCCAATGAGAGCGTGAGTGACGTGGGGGCGCGGCTGCACACATACTGCACACAGACAGAGACACAAGCCGTTTTGTTTTTTAAGAAAAGAAAAGTATTTGGCTGCAATTTAGACATAAAATTATGAGTTAGGAAAAACTGTTCAATGGATTCATTTGAAATGACAGTTGACTGACATACAGTATACTGTAAACCTGTACGAACCCTTCCATTCAATGTGAAAAGATGGTTGCTTGAAAACCAAAGTTGCAACCATTTGTGTTCATGTTTTAGGTTTATTTTTAGGCTATGTAATGTTATGTAAATGTATTCCACCGTTTGTCCGTTTTTTCTGATTTTATATTTTTCTGATTTTATGTTTTGTGTGAGGACTGCGGATGAAAATTAGCATCTTTGCTAAATCCGGTGTATTTACGTTCATGTGACGTTCATTAATATGCTCTGTCCTGTCTAAATAAACAAATAAAGTAAAGTAAAAACCAGTAACCAGTAAAACCAACCTTTTCATGTAAAGCAGAGTATTAGTTTAATCTAATCTGTGTGATTGACATGAGAGATGATCAGAGGAGTAGAGTTTTTACCTTCGTTATTAAGATCTGGACAGAAGAATGGATATAGTTTCTCAGTGAAGGTGCAGCCAGTGAAAGAGTAGAGATGAACTCTGGTCTCCACATCATAAAAGGAGACCAGACCCTCCTCATAATCCACAAACACTCCCACTTTCTGGACCTTCTCTCTTACAAGCAAGAGAACAATAGGGTCAGCATGAGCCATGTACTCATTTCCATTCCTCAACACTATAGTCCAGTAACCATTGCTGGGGGTCGCTGTGATCGCTCCCTTCCTGTTGATGGACTCTCTGGCCACTCCTAAATCCCACTCAGTTTTCCCTTTAACCCGAACCTCATAGTAAAACCTTCCTGAGGAGAAGCTTTGTTTTCCTAAGACATTGGCACAATATGAGAATCTCCCTGGGTGTTTTGGGAGATTGTTCTTTATGTTTCCACAACTCACTTGTTTTCCATCCGCAGACAGGATGAGCCATGGATTTGCTGTATCAGAGTCCAGAGTTACATCCACTGCATATCGTTGGATCTTCCTCAGCTCGACATCACACAGCTTCTTCATCTCTTGACTGAGTGTCTTCTCCAGCTGAGCCACAGCTGTCCTCACAGTCCCCACATATGAAGACTGAGGGACATTGACCTTTGTCCAGTCCTTGGTGGGTGGAGGGGTGTTGATGGATGTGAAGTTCTGGAGGAGGTGGAGGTGATCTTCAGAGTGTGAGAGCTGCTTCAGCTCAGAGCTTCTCTTCTCCAACTGAACAATTTCCTGTTGCAGATCTTTAATGTAGCCTTCAGCCTGTTTCTTTGTTGTTTTCTGCTTCTCTTCAATCACATCAATGAGCTCAGCCTGGCTTCTCTCAATACAGCTGATTAGAGCAGTGAAGATCTGCACACTTTCTGCTATCTCTCTGTCTGCATCTTTCTTACTGAGTTCTACCGAGTGTTGGACCTCCTGAATCTTCACGTGTCTCTCCTGGATCATCTGCTGAACTTCAGCCTCTGTCTTTCCCAGCTCAGCCTTCTTTCCTTCATATGCCTCTTCCAGAGATACAATTTGATGTAACTTGTGGTCTGACTCGGTGCAGAACTGACAAACACGCATATGGTCGGTCTTACAGAACAGCTCCAGAGGTCTGTCATGTTTCTTACACATAAACTCCTCCAAGTGCTTTACAGGGTTGATTAGTTTGTGTCGTTTTAACCCTGTGAGTCTCTGATGAGGCTCCAGGTGAGTCTCACAGTAGGAGGTCAGACACACCAAGCAGGACTTCAGGGCTTTGAGTTTGGTCTCAGTACAGACGTCACAGGAGACTTCATCTGGTTTAGCAGGATCTGGGTTTGTGTTGGAAGTTTGACTCAGCTGCTTTGACTTCCTGAACTGATCAGCCATCTCAGAGAGGACTTTATTAACAGAGAATTCTGGTCTCGTATAGAATGTTTTGTTACATAGTGGACACTGACACACATCCTTAGTGTCCCAGTAATGTGTGATGCAGGTGTTGCAGTAGTTGTGTCCACATGGAGTGGTGATTGGATCAGTGAACACATCCAGACAGATAGAACACAGGAACTGCTCTTCAGACAGGAGACTGCTTGCAGATGCCATTTCTACACGCTGAGAATAAAAGTGAAATGAATTTAGTTTTGGATGTTACTTACTAACACCTATACAGTAGTTATCTCCAAAGATCTCCCTGTCCGTCCGTGTGTCTGTGTTTCTGTGAGCAGCTAATAATCCCTGCCAAGGAAGAACCAACACCCATTTTTTTTCTTTCTTATTAGCCTCATGGTGCTTCACGTTTTGGCATATATACTCTTGAATCGTAGGTCATACAATAAATGTTTCCGTTGATTCCTTGGATAATGCCCATAGAGGCCCCAACCATTAGGTTCATACAGATGTGTACACATTATATCTGGAGTCATGTGATCAGTCAGAGTTTTCATATGCCATTCTGTTTGGCTAATACACTTCCAACATTTGTGGGTCCGGGATAGCCAACCTGGCCTGGCAGAGACATGTGTTCCGAGCAGGGCACTTTGCTAGTTGTGAATCTGATCTGGGTCATATTGATAGAGAAAAACTGGAAAATAGCGCATGTCTGAGCGCAGGACTCCGCCAGGCCGGGTTTCCTACCCAGGGCCCCAAACTTTGGGCAGTCATAGCCAATTGGAATGGAATATGACACATCTAATAATAATAACAATAATGATAATTATACATGCGATGTATACATCTGAGTGATACATCTTGATCACATGACTTCAGAGATAATGTTTACGGATCTGTGTGAGTTTTGGACAACATGCAGCAGAAATTGAAAAACCCCAAATGTTGGATAATCTACTCTGGCACATACGGCCACGGGGGTTATAGGGGGAGTTGCGCCATGATGGATGAAGGAATCCAGGGGAGGAAGAAAAAAAGATTTTGATTGCACGACCTAAGGTTCAAGAGTTAAAGGCCAAAACATGAAGTGGGCTGGTACAGCGCCACCATGAGGTCGATTTGGGAAAATTGAGTGAAAGTTCTTCCTTGGCCTACTGGGAGTGTGCGTGCAAAGTTTCACACCGATCGGTCCAACGGTGCCAGAGATTAGCTACTCGCAGACACACACGCACACGCACACGCACACGCACACGCACACGCACGCGAGAGCCAGTAGTCTCCGACCTTCGGCGGTCCGGTCTGGCAGGGACATCAATGTTTACACACATTATTCTGTTCTTCATGGAAACACGTTTTTTTTCACCAACGATTGGACTGAGGAATTGAATATGAAAATAGGGGAAGATCATGTCTAGATACGTTTTATGCAACTTTTATTCTCTGTTTATGAATAATAAATCATTGTACTGTACTTACCAGTGCTTAAGTTGTCAGTATTTGTGTAAAATGTTGTGTTGAAAGACAGTTTTGTAGAGTGTGTTGTTCGCTGCCACCAAACTAGTTTCACTGTGTTCTTTCATTTCACTATTGCGTCACTGAGGAACTCCTCCTTGTGCTGTACAGTAGCTGTTAACCCTTTACTGCCACCAGCAGTGGTGGAAGAACAACTCAGAATGTATACGTAACCAATTGAACCCCAGCATCTACAATCTACATTCATTATCCAAAAATAGCCGATCTACAAGCTCAAAACGACGTTGTGAGCTCGTAGATAGCAAAGAGATTTGGTGTAGATGGAAAAAAGTGGTCAAGTACAGACTCAACTCCAGGTCCAGTTTTTTAGAGTGTAAAAAGTGCTTCCTACGTCCATTGATGCTTGTCTTCTGAAAGATATTAAGGTCAGATGGGTGGAGATGACAACATTCCTCTCCTACAGGACAACTTAAAGGACGACTTCACCGATTTTCAACCTATCTTCATATAATTGGTCCTCACTAATACTCATGATAAAATAGTACCATTTTTTTCTGCTTGGTCTGTGTCTCATAGGAGGGCTGTGGACAGTCCAGAAACCCGTCTACCAGTGACATCATCGTTGGGCATGATTTTTTTTCCCAACAAGATTTCACATTCTTTATTTCGATTTGTATTAACATGAGAACAATGGCTTCTTTTATTGCATTGCAACTTTCCAGGAATAGAAAGCCTGCAGTTTCTATTTGCTTGGTTCCCCATTGATGATGTCACTGGTAGACGGGACTCTGAACCGTCCACAGCCCTCCTTTGAGACACAGACCGAGTAGAAAAAAATTGTACCATTTTATCATGAGTATTAGTGAGGACCAATTATACGAAGATAGGTTGAAAATCGGTGAAGTCGTCCTTTAAGTGATATTTTTTGGTGAAAACTAAAAGTTTTTTAAAGCACTATGTTGTGATAGTTTTCATTGCTATAGAGTGTTTGTTCGCTCACAGGGGTCTCCCTGTCTCCCTGTCCCAGCCAATCAGGAGAGAGTACCCATTTATCAGCTTGATTTTTTTAATAGTGTTCCAGTTCCAATGTTGTGTCTTTGTGTCATCACTTCCAATTTCACTTGTTTAATCTGTATCCTGTCTGAGTTCTCTGATTGGATAGAATGATATCCTGACCTGAAAATGCATTTTCTGTTTAATTAAGAGCTGGAGAGACATGGAGACTCCTGTTACTGAACAAACACTCTATAGCAATGGGTACTATCAGAATATAGAGCTACATAACACTTATTTTAACCAACGAAAATCACTTACCCTACCTTTAAAGATCACAGCTTAACTAGATACAAGAGGTAAACCATTCACCTATCCACCTGTTTCCACGGGAATTTACTGGGGCACAGGCCCTACGCACAGGGCCTGTATGTATATATATGTATAGCCTACAACCGCAACTGACGCCCACTCTCCGCTGGAAACTTGTGGATAGAATCACTGGTTCTCTAAGTGGAGTTTGGGCATCTCGTTCTAGGGATAAGATTTAACTACTTAGTTTATATTTTGGCTATTTGAAAACAACAGATCTACAAGCTCACAACGTGTCGCAATGCGACACGTTGTGAGCTTGTAGATCGGCTGTTTTCCAACAACGACAAAAAAAAAGTAAAATCCTGAAAAGTTTTGAAAAACATGGAATCTTGAAACTCTTTAACAACACAAATGTAACAGGGGTCCTCGGCACAAAATCTCTTCCGTGGCCCTATATAAATATCCACTTGGGTCCTTGACATGAAAATATTTGAGAACCACATGCTATAAATCAAATAAAAAGAATGCCGCTTATTTGTTTGCTTTCAATCTTTCCAAGCTACTTACAACAAGTTTTCCAGCTTTGATTGATTAATTGAATACTTTATTAGTAAAAAAAACAGCGCGTGGTACAGACATTAAGGCTAAAAGGATAACACAAAATGATTTCCATTGTGGTCCAAAGCTGAGCTTGTTGATTGATAGTAAATTAGCGTCTTTAGCGTTTACTTAACGACGTCGTAAAAAAATCAATAATGTTTAGAGTTAAAAGTACTGTTGAAGTGAAGATAATTTACGATTTGGGCACCTGGGTTGTTATCGCTTTATGAGGGGGAGTCGTAAAGAATGGTCTTAATAACACCATTTGACATGTAAATTTACTGCCGCAAACACTGACCTGACATGTAGGAATGCAGGTATGTGTGTGAGAATCTCACACCGTCAACTCTGTGAAGAGATGAAAGTGAAAACCGAGTTAACCCCCTTAGACCGTGAAAGAATGGGTGTAATCTTTAGATTTCTTTGGCTATTCAAAAATAGCAGATCTACAAGCTCGTAGCGCGGCACCGAGTGCCGCGCTACGAGCTTATAGATCTGCTATTTTTGAAAAATCTTGAACATTTGTGGAAATCTTTGAATTTATATATCTTTTTAAAGCAAACATTTGTTACTCAAATCTTTGCTTATGGGGATTCTACAAATGTCTTCTAAATCCTAAAACAGTTTTTTGAAAAAACTATAAATGCTATAATCAGTGGTTCTCAAACTTTTTCATGTCAAGGACCCCCAAAATGATATGTATTTGGCCGCAGACCCGAATCTCAAAATATTTTGTTCCAGGGACCCCCATGAAGCAAAGATTTGAGTTAAAAATGTTTGCTTTAAAAAATATATATAAGATTTGTAAAAAAAAAATCATGATTTAAAAAAATAGCAGATCTACAAGCTCATAGCGCGGCACTCGGTGCAGCACTATGAGCTTGTATATCTGATATTTTTGAATAGCCAAAGTATAAAATAGTGGTTAAAGTGGTTATAATCTAAAATGACTTTCCCGGTCTTAATGGGTTAACCACATGAACCCTAGCTGCCCTATGCTGCGGCGAACCTTTGGTGAGAATAGCCAAGCTTGTAGATTGTTTTGCTTTTTACAAAGATATATGGTGTAGAGGAAATACCATCAGACCAGGTATATAGCCTTGGGGGACCCAAAGGTTTAAGTGGTTGAGCAATTTGGATTTATGGATAGCCTAATTGTTTTCTTGAAATTATTACATGTACAAATCAAACATGCGAGTAGCACAGTACATATCTCAAATAAAGATTCAGAGATTATAAATATCCCAGACATATGTGCTGCATGTTGGTTAGAGGTGGGTTGATATCATTTGAAACGTGGCACAGCATCTCAATACAAATGTTTTGAATGGCACTGATGATTCATATCATATTGTATGCCTACCTAAAGTCTATTCACTTGGTACTCACTACTCAGTAACTGTTTTATAGAGAAAGTGTCTCTGAATAGTGGACAGAGAGAGACAGTGTTGTTGTCTCCGCCATGGCCGAGACTATGTTTTGCACCCCGTCCGTCTGTCCGTCCGTGCGTCCGTGCGTGCGTGCGTGCGTGCGTGTGTTTGTGTCTGTCTGTGAACACTTAATCTCCGACACCGTTGGCTTGATCGCAGCGAAAACGTGCACACACACACTCCCTGGATGCCAGAGCAGAACCGCAGCCCCAAATCTTTCACTTGGGCCTGTTATAGTGCCACTAGGAGGCAGATTTTTCCAAAACACTTTTTTTTTTGACAGTATCTCCTTCATATTTTGTCCAAACATCACGCAAATCGATAAACAGTATCTTTATAGTCATTAAATCAAACATGTCTTTCACATTTTTTCGTATTCCATCCTGATTGGCTAAGATTGTCTTTCAAAATTTGTAGGAGTGCTCCATTTTAAACGAAATCCCTCAAATCATGAACACAGCGTGACATTTTGCCTGCACATTCCCACTAGGCCGAGGAAGAAATGCCACTTGAAAATGTTCAAATCAGCCTATAACTGCACAGCTCTGTGTAAAACTTTGTATGTGCACTCTAGAGGCCAAGGAAAAACCTTTGCCCTGCATATTCCACATCTGCCACATCTAACTCTATAGTCTCTCTCTATATGTGATCTCTCTATATTCTCTATATTCAAGTCAAGTGATCAAGACGGATCCGTCCGATTTTTCATATTCCATCCTCATTGGCGGATGCTGACCTCCTGACTGATTTATAGCAACTTAAGTTTTTCAGAAAACTCTTAGGATTTAGGACAGTAGTTTAGAACAGTGGTTTTCAGAATCGGCATCAGGTCTTAATGGGTTAACCACTTAAACCCTCTATTCTTGGTAAAACGGATGCCAAAAATATAGCTACAAGCTCACAATATCTGCAAGCTCACAGTGTGTTGCTTTGCGACACGTTGTGAGCTTGTAGATCGGCTATTTTTGTAACTTGGGCCAGTAATCTGAGCCCAACTTTACATACTGTAGTGTTAGTATAAGAGCAGGGAACAGATCTCAGTGACTCAACAGTCAACATGCAGATTGTGTTTGTAGCTTTACCAGGAAAAGACACACACACACACGCACGCACGCACGCACGCACGCACGCACGCACGCACGCACGCACGCACACACACACACACACACACACACACACACACACACACACACACACACACACACACACACACACACACACACACACACACACACACACACACACACACACACACACACACACACACACACACACACACACACACACACACACACACACACACACACAGGGAAAGAGAGTCAGGCGTGACACAACAGTAAGGAGTCCATGAATCAGACACACTTTTAATGACATCATGTGTTCATAAGACTAAACCTTCCGGTCACCTTTGACCTGTGCTCATTATATCACTCAAAGACCAGAGCATGATGCCAGCTGTGTTCTTCAGACTAAACAACCTGGAAGTGTTTCTTGTCTGCCATTTGTATCCACAGTAGCCTAAGAAAGTGCTCCGGTTTTTAAGTAGCAATGCCACAATGTAGGCTAGACCTGCTTTGTTACAATTAAAAGGCCTGTGTTCACAATTTTACCCATAAGTAAACATTCTCATTACGAATGGCCCCTTTCACAATGTATTCCAAAGTTTCCCATGATTTGCACAGCACATCACCTCGCAATGCGTTGTGAGCTGGCCAAATCAGCTGGACAAATGAACCATTAAAACCGGGATCTGTG
Organism: Gymnoscopelus microlampas; assembly: GCF_963454915.1. Classification (NCBI taxonomy): domain Eukaryota; kingdom Metazoa; phylum Chordata; class Actinopteri; order Myctophiformes; family Myctophidae; genus Gymnoscopelus; species Gymnoscopelus microlampas. The sequence continues at coordinate 41,189,559 of NC_139958.1, forward strand.
TCATTTTAGATTGTTGTGTTGGCTCTTCAACAATAGCAGATCTACAAGCTCGGGCTTGTACATCTGCTATTTTTTAAAATGTTTATTTATTTATTTTTTAAAAATCTATAATAATTTTTTTTCACAAATCTTCTCTTCTGGGTGTCCCTGGCACAAAACATTTTCAGATGGGACATATAGATTTTCACGGGAGACCTGACCCCAGGTGAAAGGAGTTCAAGTATCTCGGGGTCTTGTTCAGTGTAGGGGACGATGGAGCAGGAGTTCAGCTGGAGAATGCATGGAGCGGCACCGTACTGCTGTTTTAACAAAAAGAGAACTGAGCCCCATGAAGGCAAAGCTCTCCAAATACCGGTCAGTATTAGTTCCTACCTAATGGTCATGAAGTGTGGGGTCATGACCAAAAGAACAAGACACTTAGGGATAGGAGGAGAAGCTCAGTCATCTGTGCGACACACCAACAGGTTGAGAGGAGCAGCGTTCCACGCTGGCCTTGCAAGCTACTTGGAAGTAACTAATGTGACCAGAGGAAGGTTAAGTCCGGAACTCTCTCCAGATGAGCAGATGAAGACGGACGGACGGAGGAACGGACGCACGGACGGACGGACGGACGGACGGACGGACGGACGGACGGACGGACGGACGGACGGATGATGCAAGAACAATGGCTTCTATATCAGCATTCTAACTTTCACGGAAGAGAACAACTGTATTTTTGACTAGGTTGGAATCGCCATCGCCAGTAGACAGAAACGCTGCCATCCAATGAGTATTAGAGAGGGCCAATTATATGAAGGTTGAACATGTTCCTTTAAAAGACTCTCTCCATTCCTGACCCATTCACAATGCATTTCTCTACTTAGTGGGTTGACCAATGAATCTGAAATCGCACATGCGGGCATTCAATTGGCCATAGCTACAGTAGCTTAAAATTTGGGGAGAGTGGAAAATCGACTTCCTTGCTCCCGGCATAATGCCACTGGTCAATGTCCATGTGCAAGATCAGATCCATTGGTCAACCCTCTGAGGAGACGACGTGGACAGAATGATAGATGTTCTTAATTTTAACCCATTAAGACCTGAGGCTGATTCTAAAAATGTCTTCTAAATCCAAACGGTTTTCTGAAAAAAACGACTGTTGCTATATCAGTGGCTCTCAAACGTTTTCATGTCAAGGACCCCAAAATGTATTTGAACTCCCATCTGAAAATTTAGATCCAGGGACCCCCAGAAGCAAAGATTTCAGTTAGAAATGCTTGCTTTAAAAATGTATGAATTCAAAGATTTGCACAAATTTTCATGATTTAAAAAACAAATAGAAGATCTACAAGCTCATAGCCAAAGTATGGTGTAAAGTGACTAAGCACATGCACTCAAGTACTGTACATAAGTACACTTTTGAGGAATATTTTACTTTACTGGAGTATTTCTCAATTTCAGTACTTTTACTTCTACTCCACTACATCTAAAAGGTACATATTGTACTTTTACTCCACTACAATTATTTGAAAACTTAGTTACTAGTCACTTTTCAGATATAAATTATGATATTATGAAACATACAGTAACGACTTTAGCCATTTTTTTTTACAGAGGCTATTCGAAAATAGCCGATCTACAAGCTCACAACGTGTCGGGTTCATCACGACGCGTTGTGAGCTTGTACATCTGCTATTTTCAAACATTTTAGTACTTTTACTTTTGGTACTTTAAGTACATTTTGATGCCAATACTTTTGTACTTTTACTCAAGTCAATTCTGAATTTTGTTACTTGTAAACAAATTATTTATATATTGCAGCATTGGTACTTTTACTTTGCTGAAAATGACACAGATGCTTTTCCGGGTTGTAATGGGTTAAAGTAGATTAGTTAGGATTAACAAGCTCAAGGGGGGTTAGTGATGGTATCACCGTGGCCAGGAGAATTCCACAGCAGTGCGTAATTCCACTGACCAGACACTGTGAGTCCATTTCCCACACATGTATACCGTGTTTGACAGACTGTGGCTACACACAGCTCCGCTGACATTGACTGTAAAGTGCATCTAATGAAAATAACGCAGCAATCGTTCAGATGGAGCTGTTACTGGCCTAACAGGAGAGGAATGTGGATGACAATGATGTCACAGCTGTGCTTAAAGCAGCACTATGTCACTTTCCTCTTCTACCCCCGGATTTGAACCTGCGGTTTCCTGCTTAAGCGCTGACATTTCTACCATTGGGCTAATAGAGCCTGCCTGCTTGCTCAGGGGATAAACTGAATCTTGACCTGATGGTCAAGATTCAATTCGTCACAATTCGTGTCAGATCAGTGTCTAGGTGAGACTCTCTCTAAATGTCTCGATAGAAGAGCAGGGAGACAAAATACAACCACTCCAACTGTATAAGTTATATTGTATTAACATACTCTACCACACAGATTGGATAAAATTACATTTTATTCATTAAAAACGTTACACAGTGAGGTTTGAAGTAAAAGTAGCAATTCCACATTGTAGAAATACTCTGTTAAAAATAAGAGGAGCTGTTTTCCAAATTTTTACGTGAGTAAAAGTGCAAAAGTATTGGCGCCAAAATATACTTAAAGGAATACTTCATAGTTTTCTTATCCTGTGATGTCTCCTGTGATGAATGGAGAATGAAGAATCCAAGTATAAAAACAGAAAAACAATATCAAAAATCTGTTTATAACGTGTGTGTGGATGACAATGTACATTATGTCTAGGAAAGGACAAGGACATGTTTATCCACGGTTACTTTATCCTGGTGATTTGTGCGATGAGCAACATCATTTAAAAATATATATTTATATTTAATTTGAGCACCAGCTGATTGATTGATCTATCCCTCTTATTGGGTTTAGATTAAATGACACTGTGCAAAACAAGTAGCATATTCTATTTTATGAATTATGTCTCTGTTTATAAAGGACATTCCTCATTTTGACATATATTTACTTGAGCCATCATCGCGCTTAACCACTTGCAACACAAGCATCCAAATTCTGGAGGGAACATTTGCCAAAAACAGCCAATCTCCAGATCGGCTATTTTTGACGAAGAGGTTTGTTGTAGAGGGGGAAAAAACACCAGGCCACACAAAGCTCCGTCAACCTTGATCAAGTAAATATTAGCTAACTTATTAAGTATAGAGGATTTGGTTAGTTAAAGGGATAGTTCACCACACAAATGACTTCGTGTCTATCGATTAGTCAACCCATTGAGACTTGAATTCATGGATATTGTTTTGTTTTTGTTGCATTCTTAAGCCAATAATTTGATGACCAGCAGCCGGTAGGCAGTCTCCTAAATTAATTAAAGTCTCCACGGGGTGGCTAATCGATAGAAAAAAAGTCATTTTGGGGGTGAACTATCCCTTTAAGTCTGACTGTACATATTCAGCTTTTTATCAGTGAAATGTAGGTACTTTAATTACATACTCCTAGGTCAGTATTGCTGTCGAGCAGAAATGTTGTATCTCCGATTTTCAACTTTATGAGTTTTGTTTTCGTAAATCAATCCCCTACTTCGTTTCACAAGAGTGTCGCAGAAAAGTATTGAACATAGCCGATCTACAAGCTCACAACGTGTCACATTGCAAAGTAGATTGGCTATTTTTATCAAACCTTTTAATATCAAGGAGCACCATAACTCTGAGAGTGTGCAAATGAACCAAATGGACCCGTAAGGGTCCATTTGGTTCCATTTGCACACTTTCAGAGTTAGAGACCTGTAAGGGTCCATTTGGAACCCCCTCGAGCAACCTAGCAGGTCCCTGGACCTCACTTACCACTGCATAACATCAAAACGTTAACGAAGGCCACAATTATATAGATTTCTTTTTTCTTTTTTCTTTTTCGTTAAAGGGAACCTTTAATTGAACCGTTAAGAGGGAATCATTAAAGAAGCAGACTTGTTAAATTCCTAAAGGATACCAAGGATTACTTAATCCGATCTCTGGGCCAAATTTGTGTGGATTGAAAAACTAGAATCTTCTCACCATTTGCAAAATATTCCCAGGAAACGTCAAATAGTGCTGTAAATTCCCATGGATCACATCAAACGCACTCAGATTACTGTGCGCCGTTGCCAATTATCCAGCGCTGGAAAAAGTAGGCCTACTCACATTCTTTACTTAAGTAAAAGTATCAATACTGCAATGTAGAAATACTCTGTTAGGGTACGCTTTCACCGAAAGTTGGCTGGCCACTGTTAAACGCAGGTTGTGCGCGGCCACAGTTTTTTGCAGCCAGCGGATTCTAAAAAAAACGCTGTGACGCACCTGTCACTCACATTCAAGACCGTCGCCGTAGCCCGCACCGCCACTAGACACTAGCCACTAGACAAAAAATGCCTTTGCACTTTCACACTTGGGGTTCGTACATCTACATACACATTCAGATTTAAAATATAAAGTACTTACCCCATGGCCACGGATGTTACAATCATGTACGGGCCCTCATAAGTATCCGTATTTTCCGTATTGTTCAATAAAAGGCATTTTAATCCAATCAGTGGTCATTTTCTCAGTATGCTTTCAACTGCGCGACCCTAGCGGTTGAGAGGTGTATTTCACTGTTGGTACATTATAACTCTATGGGAAATTGGCCACCAATCGGATTAAAATGCTTTTTTATTGAACAATACGGAAGATACGGGTACTTCTGAGGGCCCGTACATGATTGTAAAATCCGTGGCCACAGGGTAAGCACTTTATATTTTAAATCTGAATGTGTATGTACGAACCCCAAGTGCAAAAGTGAAGACTATTTTTAACTGACAAGGCTATTAAATATATAGTTAGAGTAATATTATTACACTAAATATATTATTACACTAACCTAAAGCCTTTGCGACCGCACTGACTTGTAACCAGGCCAGTTCTTTAATGTCAGTCATATGGAACTCTTTCATGGTCAAATCATAAAGTACTGGGTGAGATGCAACAGCTACAACCAGTTGGTCCACTGAGAGCACCATGTTGCTTCCTGAGTATTGCGACGGTCCGCCTTCGACTCACCCGATTGGACAGAGGGGAGAAATCAGCTCCTGCCTCCAGCAGTTTTATGCTTCTTCGTGTAGAGCCAGGGCCGTGTTTATGCACAGGCAATGTAGGCACATGCCTATGTCTTGTCGGGGGGGGGGGGGGGCCGAAAAATGCAACCCAAAAAAAAAAAAAAAAAAATTAGTTTTTTTTTTTTTTTTATTAAATAACATAAGCCTAACCTAACCCTAACCCTAACACAGAAATAAAGTAACAAAGAAACGCCCAAAAACGGCCACAATCCGCGAAATAACCGCAAAATTTCGCGCTCGCGCATGGGTCGCGCACATGCGCACGCAGTGCGCGGGGGGGGGGGCCCGAAAACTGTCCGTTGCCTAGGTCGCATTTTGACATTAACACGGCCCTGTGTAGAGCGGATAAACGCAAGGTCTGCGCGACAAGTGGAACAATCTGCTCTTGCGTGAATCCACGCATTTGCATTGACAATGCATTGGCAGATTCTGCCCCAGAGGTAAAATAAAAGTGCGGTGGGAGCGTACCCTTACAAGTAAAGGTCCAGAATTCTAAATTGACTTGAGTAAAAGTACAAAAGTATTAGTATCAAAATGTACTTAAAGTAGAAAGTACTCATTATGCAGAATGTCCAATTTCACAAGTTTTCAAATGTATAAAATGTAAAAGGCGGCAGGCCATTTGAAAATAGCAGATCTACAAGCTCACAATGTGACGTATTAAAAGTAGTTTAGTAGTTTAGGACATTCAAGGTTTCAATTATTATGGAAAAGCAGCAACAATAGTTTATAATTCCAAGATAGCTCAGTGGTCGTATTCTATTTCCCCTCCATTGAATTAAAAGTGTAGTTCTTCCAGAATTCTTTTGCCTGAAGTGCTTTTTACTCAAGTACTGTACTTCAGTGCAATTGAGTTACTTTTACTTTGCTCAAGTCTTTCCATTATTTTTATATGCTTCTTTTACTGCACTATATCTCAGATTATGCAGATATATTAACCATTTAAGTGTTAAATAGCCGACCTACATGCTAGCTTGTGAACTTCTACATTGGCTATTTTCAAAGAATTTTCACAAACTTCAAAAAAAAACTGTCTTAAACTTAAGTATATTGTTTTATGCCAATACATTTACTCAAGTAATATTTTGAATATAGGCCTTGTACTTTGCAACACATTGTGGAATTGCTTACTTAAGTGAAAATAATCTTAGTAGCCTACTTCTGGCCTGAACAATCGTTGCTATTTTTCTTCACTAGAAACTGCAGCCAAACACACTGTTGTGATTTGATTCCGTTTCAGATTCAGGACAAGGACAAAGCTCAACACAAACGCCAGCTTTCCAGACAAACAAACTAAGGATCCGTATTGTTCTCATCAAAGCAACACAGTGTTGAGTGTAAACAGGGTCGGATGTGAAAGTTATCGTGAACGTTATCGACCTCTGTGGTCTACCGTAGGCTCTATGCACAGCAGCCATATTATCACTTCCTTCACAGGTGTTACCAATGATACTAATGCAGGCTCTGTTCCATTTAGTGTAGCACAGTGGTTCTCAGATTTTTCAATTTCCACGACCCCCATAACTCTGAGTGTACAAATGGAACCAAATGGACTTACGGGTCCATTTGGTTCCATTTGTACACTCTCAGAGTTGCACACCCCATTTGGAAACCCCTTAAGGAACCATGAGGGTCCCTGGACCCACATTTTAGACCCACTGGTGTAGCAGAGTGTTTCCAGTGAGCCAACATGCACAATATCAGCACCCTGACTCTGTTTGACCAGAATGGAACAGAGCCTTCATTAGTATCAATGGTAACACCTGTGAATGTCTTCACAATATGTCTGCTGTGTAGTGATGTGCGGGTCGGGTTTTTTCATGACCCGCCCCGCCCCGCCACGGAACCCAACCCGCCTCAACCCGCCCCGCGAACCCATATATAAATCTATGGCTCAACCCGCCCCGTGATGCGACGCGTTGTGAGCTTGTATATTGGTATATTTTGTATATCTGTATAATTTGGAAATACTCCACTAAAGTGAAAATGCCTCAAAATTGTACTTGGCTGAGAAGACCAATGCGTGAGAGGCAGACTCGGTCTGTGGATGTCATGTTCTATGCTACATGTGTATATACTGTATATGTAGATATTTGAGATTTTTGCCTCTCCTTCACATGTTTTCTTCTTTTCTTTTTTCTGCTCTCCCTGGGTTAGTGTTGAAGTGTCCTTGAGCAAGAGCAAGAGAACAGAGCCTTCATTAGTATCATTGGTAACACCTGTGAAGGAAGTGATAAGAACGTTGCGAAGTACATAAAGCACACGGCTGAAGTGGTAAATGTACATATGCCTTGCATGGTTTCCTCTGCCGTCGGTGTGTGTAATTGGGTGAATGTAAACGCACATTGTAAATGCACTGCATTTACAATGTGCGTTTACATCACCCCTCAGCCCCCCCCCCCCACACACACACACACACACACACACACACACACACACACACACACACACACACACACACACACACACACACACACACACACACACACACACACACACACACACACACACACACACACACACACACACACAGAGAGAGTGGTTGACTAATGGCTCGGTGAACCGCTGTGAATGAAGGTCATTTCCTGTATAATCTCATCAATACTTAATTAAGCAGTCAGGGACACACTGGCTCTCACTGATGCATCCACAGAGTTCATTTGTCCATTTGGAACTCTTACAGCTTCCTTTTGCACTGTCATCAGTGTTGTGTAAATAAATAAAAAAAATAGGGGTTTGTTTTTCTTTACACATTGTGTTTTCTATGTATATGTTGGATTCATGTTAATGTCAGTGGTGGAAAGTAACTAAGTAGGCTACATTTACTCAAGTACAGTACTTAAGTACAATTTTGAGGTATTTGTACTTTACTTGAGTATTTCCAAATTCCAATATTCCTACTCCACTACATCTCAGAGGCAAATATTGTACTTTTACTCCATTACTATTAGTTGACCACTTTAGTTACTGGTTACTTTGCAGATATAAATTATTATATTATAAAACATAGCCTACATTAACCACTTTAGCCCTATTTTATACATAGGCTATTTGAAAATAGCCGATCTACAAGCTCACAACGCGTCACAACGCGACGCATTCAAAACATTTCTATTAACATGTTGGCTTCATGTTAATGTCTCATTTCAGACATTTAACCGCTTAAACCCTCAGTACTTTGTAAACTTGACCTTTGACTCTGTACTTAGCCTGCAAAGCATTGTGAGCTTGTAGATCTGCTATTTTTCTGGCAAATGCATACCCTCCAGAATAGGGATACAAGTGGTTAATGTTAAAAAAAATCACACCCTGTGTGAAGGAAGCGGTGCCTTTGGGGCGGGGCTTAACTCATTTCAGTTCGTCCCTATTGGTGGTCTGAGTCCACTTACCAAATTTGTACTTGGTAGCATGCTGCAAACTGGAATGATGGCTGTTTAAAGCCCAGCCAATGGGCAGACAGAGGGGGCGGGGCTTAGGTAATTACAGTTCGTCCCTATTGGTGGTTTTAGTGCATGTACAAAATTTGTACTCCGTAGCATGCTGCGAACTTGAGTTATGGCTGTTTAAAGGCCAGCCAATGGGAAGACAGAGGGGGCGGGGCTGCAGTAATTCATGCTTGTCCCTATTGGTGGTCTAAGTCCACATACCAAATTTGGACTTGGTGGCATGCTGCAAACTGGAGTTATAGCTGTTTAAAGTCCCGTGCCCTAAACGGGCGGACGGACATAACAGACGCTGGGGGTCCCTGGACCCCGCTTTGATAACTTCAGCAATTCATGCTCGTCCCTATTGGTGGTCTAAGTGCACATACCAAATTTGGACTTGGTGGCATGCTGCAAACTGGAGTTATAGCTGTTTCAAATCCCGTGCCCTAAACGGGCGGACGGACATAACAGACGCTGGGGGTCCCTGGACCCCGCTTTGATAACTTCAGCAATTCATGCTCGTCCCTATTGGTGGTCTAAGTGCACGTACCAAATGTGGACTTGGTGGCATGCTGCAAACTGGAGTTATAGCTGTTTCAAATCCCGTGCCCTAAACGGGCGGACGGACATAACAGACGCTGGGGGTCCCTGGACCCCGCTTTGCTAACTTCAGCAATTCATGCTCGTCCCTATTGGTGGTCTAAGTGCACATACCAAATGTGGACTTGGTGGCATGCTGCAAACTAGAGTTATAGCTGTTTCAAATCCCGTGCTCATCATCCCGTGCTGATACGGACGGACGGACGGACATACGGACAAAGTCAAGCTTAGAGCGGTTGGCACCGCTAAAAAAAAAAAAGATCCAATCATACAAAGATTAGGCGGCCCCCCTGTAGCAACTCTGAGGACCCCCCTAGGGGTCATCGGACCCCCTGTTGAAGACCCATGGCCCAGACTAATTAACCAACTGTGATTTAGCCCTGTCTGTACGCGCTGACCTGGTTCAGCTCATGTAATTAGTCCTATCGCTATTGATTAGACCGCCTCCATTTGAACACACTGCCTGCATGCAAGCATCTCTCTGTCTGTCTCTATATAGCCATGTAAACTACATGGTTTCTATACTGTTATACATGTTAGATGAATGCTTAAAATCATTGAATATAAATGTCGGTGCCCTTTCTTTAGTGGATGATACGGCGTAGATTAAAATAACGGCTACCCCGCGTTCTGGACTGACAATGGAACGCGTACAGTATGGAGCGGATGGAGTTTAAACCGTTTTTGGGGGTTCGTGTGGCGAGTTAACCGACTTGATGCTCTCTCTGACCAGTGGACATAGGCATGGCGGTGGATCTGATCTGGATGGACTTCTGCTAATGCGGATCACAGCTTCTAATGTGGTACAGTAAGTGTTAATTCTTGCGTCAACATTCCGCAGAACTGTACTTAAGTATAGTCTTGACTTTACTGGAGTATTTCCGATTGTCTATACTTTTGCTTCTAGCCTACTCCACTACATCTCAGAGGCAAATATTGCACTTTTACTCCACTATAAATATTTGAAAAGTTTAGTTGCTAGTTACTTTGCAGATTATTATTACATTATAAAACATACATTAACCACTTTAGCCCTATTTTATACCTAGGCTATTTGAAAATAGCCGATCTACAAGCTCACAACGCGTTGTGAGCTTGTAGATCTGCTATTTTCAAAAAATGTTGTACTTTTACTTTTGGTGCTTTAAGTACATTTTGATACCAATACTTGTGTACTTTTACTGAAGTAAATTTAGAATTCTGGACTTTCTACTTTTTACTTCTACATTGCAGTATTGATACTTTTACTTAAGTAAAACATTTTGAGTACCTTTTCCACCACTGACATTCTGAAAAGATTGGCGCATTTCATTATGTAAGAATTATAGTGTCAAATTCAAAAAACGATATGGGTGGAAACCTTATACTGTGTGTGCAAAACTGTTACTTTTCAGGAAATATAAAAAATAACCTGTGTTCCAATGGAGCCAATGTCATTATTATTTAGTCTCTAGTTTAGGCTCTACTATGAATACTTTTCATGGGTTCAATATTTGTAAAAGCCACGGACACACTTAACCACTTTCACTTGAAAAATTATAAATATCTATAAATTATCTCTGCTGTCCGTCAACTCCAACATGTTCATTTTTCAGGAAATGACAAAAAGTGGAGTTAGGAGGTTTTGTCCATCATAGGCTCTATGCATAGCAGCCATATTATCACTTCCTTCACAGGTGTTACCAATGATACTAAAGGCTCTGTTCCATTTAGTGTAGCTAAGGTTCTCAGATTTTTCAATTTCCACGACCCCCATAACTCTGAGAGTGTACAAATGGAACCAAATGGACCCGTGGTTCCATTTGTACACTCTCAGAGTTACACACCCGCAAGGGGCCATTTGGAAACCCCTTAAGGAGGGTCCCTGGACCCACATTTTAGTCCCACTGGTGTAACAGAGTGTTTCCAGTGAGCCAACATGCACAATATCAGCACCCTGACTCTGTTTGACCAGAATGGAACAGAGCCTTCATTTGTATCATTGGTAACACCTGTGAATGTCTTCACAATATGGCTGCTGTGAATAGAGCTTATTGATAAGAACAGCTGAATGGACCTCCAAGCTCACATAGAGGTTGGAGGTCAAAAAGGGGGTGGAGCCTGGAGTCAGAAAAAACAGCTAACTCCACCGGAGTTAGCTGGTTTAGCAGAAAGTTTGAGGATCCAATGAGTGAGCTGGTTTTGTCAGAAGCGCTTTTTAATGCTTTTCATTGTTTCAATATTTTTTTTTACCAACACACAGACGTAAAGGGTGTTCAATGGCCGTGATTTATGGAAAAAAATGCAAAAGCGTCAAAATGGAGTTAGCTGGTTTCTGCCGGACAGCAACGAAACCGATCTACAAACTCACAACGCGTCGCATTGCCATGCATTGTGAGCTTGTGTGTGCGTGCATACGTGTTCTTGTTGTTCCTCAACAGCTGTACACAATAACTGGTAACGTAGTGAAAATAGCCGATTTACAACAAGCTCACAACTTGAACTTAACAAGTTCTCAGTTATGCAAGACTGCCTAGCAGGCATACATAACTGGATGTCACAGAACTTTCCTTCAGCTAAATCCAGACCAAACTGCCATCCTTGTCATACTGCAGGTCTTGAAATAATTCAGCAGTCCGTTGGTCCACTAGCAGCAGTGATGGAAGAAGTACTCACAGTATCTTTTTACTTAACCCATTAAGACCTGAAGCCGATTCTACAAATGCCTTTTAAACCAATACTGTAGCTCTCAAAATGTTTCGTGCCAAGGACCCCCAAATTGATGTATATGGCCGCGGACCCCCCATCTGAAAATGTTTTGTGCCAGGGACCCCCCAGAAGCAAATATTTGAGTTACAAATGTTTGCTTTAAAAAATATATATATATATTCAAAGATATGCACACATTTTCAAGATTTTTCAAAAATAGCAGATCTACAAGCTCATTGCACGGCACTCGGTGCCGCGCTATGAGCTTGTATATCTGCTATTTTTTTTAAATGTATGCTTTCCCGGTTTTGATGGGTTAGGTGAAAGTATCAACATCGCAGTGTAGAAAAGTAAAAGTACTCATTATTCAGAATGTCCCATTTCACAAGTTTTCAAAATGCATATACAAATCTATGGAAATAGCCAATCTACAAGCTCACAACACGTAGCATCGCGGCACATTGTGAGCTTGTAGCTCTGCTTTTTTTCCCCAATAGCCGAAGTATGCGGCTGAAGTGGGTAATGTATGTGTTGTACTAATAATCTACAGTAAGTAACCAGTAACTAAAGTTTTCAAATCATTTTAGTCGAGTATAAAGTACAATAATTGCCTCTGAGATGTGATGGAGTGGTATAAAACATTGGAAATACTCCAGTAAAGTCAAAATATCTCCGAAGTATTCTCAAGTACAGTATTTGAGTAAATGTACTTAATTCGTTTCCACCACTGACTAGCAGCAAATGTAAAACAGGCCTAAGGAAAAACCCCTAGGTGTCTTTTTTTGACCAGCACATGAACTCAAAGTTCATATAGGAGGTCAATCAGTCCTGTTTCTGTACAATACGTAACATCACAACAATCTAATCCATTGTCACCGCTCCAGATCTGGAAAAAACATTCATGCTTTTGTATCCTGTTTTGATTTATTATGAATGTAATTTTCACCACCCTGTATCACTCCCCACTCCAATTAGTCCAACATGCAGCTGCCAGACTCCTTGCTAATGCTAGTCATAGGCAGAGATGGAAAGTCATTTAGAAAGAATCTGTGTCATTTTTTATTTGAGCTATATATATAAATTATTCTGCTTTTTACTCCATTACAATTTTACAGCTTTAGTTAACTAGTTTTATCTTGTTTGCTTGAGTAGGTTTAAGGTTTTATTCAATCTGGGAATAGCCTCTTGGGGCGCCACCTACTTTTTTGTGTAGAGGAACTTGGTTTGGCTCCTCCCATTTCTTAGTCCACTTCCTCCCGGGTGTTTAAGTGTTCATTCCTCCTAACAACAACACTACATGTTCAAGGCAGTGGTGCTGACACGTTCCGCTGTTAGCAGAATCTGTGTTGAGAGATTAAGTTGCATTAACTATTAACTTTTATTACTCATTAAAACGTCTCTCATCATGTTGCTCTTTTTTGTTTTAATTAGTGGTCCATTGCACAGCACCTTGTAGGTACATTCATTATTGGTACTTCATAAATCAAGTGTACTTACTTACCACAGTGTTGCAGGGTACGTGGCTCAGAGCCAAAGACATAATCATTGTCGTCGGGCAGAGACCTCGTATCTCCTTTTTATCTTGTTTTCGTAAATGTATGTCCTAACAAGAGCGTGACACAAAAGTCGTGAGAAAAATAGTAGATCTGCAAGCTCACAACGCATCGCTATTTTCGCTATTTAAATGTAGGGTATGTGATTTTATTTTGGTTAAAAATAAGTGTTAAATAGCTCTATATTCTGATAGTACTCATTGCTCTAGAGTGTTTGTTCAGTAAAAGGAGTCTCCCATGTCTCTCCAGCTCTTTATTAAACAGAAAATGCATTTTCAGTGCTCTCTCCTGTACTGAAAATGTATATTCTGTTTACTAATGAGCTGGAGAGACCGCTGTGACCGAACAAACACTCTGTAGCAATGATTACTATCAGAATATAGTACTAGTACTATAATAGTAAAACATATATATGTATATATGTCACGGTGCGAGGCAGATAGTTGTAGGACCCAAGCGCAGACAGTGACGCCGAGACAGAGCGATTCAGATGCAGGGTGTTTATTAACTAAACCGGGAATACAAGGCAACACTAGGTAACAGACAGAACACTGCAACAACATTAATGAACCAACACAACCTAGAAAAAGAGGGGCATATAAATAGACAGGGACTAACTAGGCACAGGTGAGAACAAAGGACAATTAACACATGATTGGTTGGAACAGAACAAGACACAGGTGAACTACAATTGCAAAGACATACTGGTGCGACAAGACAGGAAGCAACAACTAGGGCAGACAGGAAACACCATGACAACACTACAAAATAAGGTACACAGAGAACAGGGAACAAAACAACAGAAAGAGTGGCCAAAAGGGTCCAAAACCATAAAGGTTAGACAAGGGCTAAATAATAAAGTCACAGTCCACGGTCCGAGGAGCGGACAGTGACAATATCACTTACCCTACCTTTAATATATATATTTTTTTCAATATTAATAATAAAATATTGGTTTTGGACATACAAGGTTTCCGCCCAACTGCAACAATATCATCTCCCATGGCCAAGGGGGTATTCCCCCGCTAGGCTGTATAAATTATTAATTGAACATTTTTGGACAATTTCACCAGAGTATAGGGGAAAGCCATGGAAACAAAATGTGAGGTCTGGGTAAGAACTGTATTGTCAACTTTGAGAGGGGTTTCTCTGGAAGGTTGCCTGAACAGCAGCTGGACGGTCTGTCAGCACATCTGGTTTGAGCCTGTTCTGTTTCTGTTTGTTTTCCTCACCATGGTTTTAACCCTTTACGACGGGGAACGCGTCTGTGTGCATTTTAGATTTGAGATATTACATTGGTTGGCTATTAAAAAAATAGTGGATCTACAAGCTCATAGCGCGTCACTTCCTGCCGCGCTATGAGCTTGTAGATCTGTTTTTTTTTTTTTTTATCGTGAAAATTCATGCAAATCTTTCAATATATATATGTTTACTGTAAAGGGATTTTTTTTAACTCAAATCTTTGCTTCTCGGGGTCCCTGGAACAAAATACCTTGAGATGAGGGTCCCAGGGACCCCCCAGAAGCAAAGATTTGAGTAATATATATATATATATATATATATTCAAAGATTTGCACAGATTTCCACGTTTTTTTTCCCTACAAAATAGCAGATCTACAAGCACCGAGTGCTGCGCTATGAGCTTCTATATCTGCTATTTTCGAATAGCCCAAAGACATCTTAAAATGACACAGATGCGTTCCCGGTCTTGATGGGTTAAAAAAACACCACCACGTGGTGATAAAAACACCATTCACATGTTCCGTGACATGAGGAGTAGTTATACTCTACAGGCAAACACTAAACACTGCTGCCAACTAAACACTGGAAAGCGTGTTTGTGTAAAGGAGTGAGCTCTCAATGTGGGGTCCTTCTTGGACCCCCAGGGTTCCTTGAGGGGGTTCCAGGGGGTCCTCAGCTAAATTAGTTAAAGCTGCACTATGTAGTTTTTTCCTCCTCTACACCGGATTAGACCCTGTTTTTCTACTGACATTTTCTGCTGACATTTTTACCATTGAGCTAATAGAGGCTGCCTGCTTACTCAGGGGATCTTGTCAGATCCTGTGTCTAGGTGAGACATGACCTTAGACCTTTGACACGATCTAAATGTCTCAATAGAAGAGCAGGGAGACAAAATACAACCACCCCAATGTATAAATTATATTGTATTAACATACTCTACCATACAGATTGGACAAAATTACATTTTATTTATTTAAAAAAAAGTTACGTAGTGCCGCTTTAAATATAGCTATATACATTGGCAATTTGAAAATAGCCAATCTACAAGCTCACAACGTGTCGCATTGCAACGCGTTGTGGGCTTGTGTATCTGCTATTTCCCCCAAAAAATAATGATATAATTTTTTTCTTTCCATTTTGAACATTAAAAAAAAACATTTTAACAACACAGATATTGTGTGGGGGTCCCTGAAAAAAATGTAATCCCGTCCATGGTTAAATACATATCATTTTGGGGAACCTTGACGTGAAAAAGTTTGAGAACCATTGTTGAAAAGAACCAAACATCCAATGTTACCATTACATTGTTGTCTATCCCTTTACTTTGTGCTTATCAAAAGCAAAAAACAGTTTATGGATACTCTACATTAAGCAAGTCGCCCCCGATATTTTTAACCACATGAACCTTGGCGCCCTTGTTCTAGGCAGGTCATTATGTCATAATTAGCCTCGATCTCCGGGCTTTTATTGTTTAGTTTTGCTAAAAAATAAAAGCCTGGGGGAGCGCGTCGTTGTACCCGGTATGGGAAGTGTTTTATTTCCCCAACCAACCAGAGTGCAGTGGGCGTCGCTCGTAATGTTGTGTTATCGGGGCGGGGGTTGGCGGACAGATCTGTGAACCAATGGGATCAGGCGCAATCTCTCCGCGCCTCTATACACCCGCCCCTCTATACACGAAAACAGGAGCGCTGGTGCAGCCTATGTCATAATACGCTCACGACCTGCACAAATAGCAGATCTACAAACTCACAACGCAAAGGTCGTAGATCAACTTTTTTTTTGTGACAGAGATGTGGTGTAGACCAGTGGTTCTCACACTGTTTCAGGTCAAGGACCCCCAAATTGACACTTATTAGCCCGCGGACCCCCATTTGAAAAGATATGCCAAGGACCCACATAAGAGAAGGTTTTTACGGCTCTAGCAGTGATTTTCAACCATTTTAATTTCAAGGACCCCCAGTTTGACATGCATTAGGCTACGGACCCCCATTTAATGGCATTTCTATCTCTGGGACCCCGATTTATATTGCAAAATCAATGTTAATTTAACTCTGAGAGTGTACAAATGGAACCAAATGGACCCGTTAGGGTCCATTTGGTTCCATTTGTACACTCTCAGAGTTACTGACCCATAAGGGTCAATTTGGTTCCTAACTATCTATCGTTTAACTGGGGACCCCCTGGAACTCCCTCAAGGACCCCTGGGGGTCCCCGGACCCCACTTTGAGAACCAATGGTGTAGACCAGAGCCTTATATTAGAGAGTTCCGCCATGAGGGGGCAGAAAACAGTAACTAAGTAATTCTACTTAGTTACATTACACCTCTGAATAGTCATCGTAGTAGTAGTGGAGTAGTCACTCTGTCATTCAGATTAAATGATTTTCATCTCATGGAAAGCAGCGTTTTGTGGCAGCCGACCAGCCACGGCCATGGAGCATGGAGATCGAGTAGAATTATCACCCACAGAAATGTTCCCGCTCTCCCACCAGGCATTCCACATCTGAGGACGTTGTCATAGCGACGGCACATTGTTTACATCAGTGTTTTATGCCTTGTATTTTAATGATTGGCCTCTCTGCTCTGTGATCTTCTGAAAGGATTCTGTGAGAACCCGGACAGGATGCCACAAAGTGACTTGGTTTACATGCAAAGTGGTTCAGGATATTAAAACCTGTCACACTCAATGGTATACTATGACTATAATCAAAGCTATTATGGCAACTCATTAACTCATAAAATGAACTTTTTTTCTTTTATTTTCTTCTCTTTGCATGAACCCTAGCATCCCTATTCTGGTTGGGGAACATTTGCCCAAAATAATATTTTTGCCATAGATTTCACCAAATTCATTCAGTCACGATTTCACCAAATCACGAGTGAGCGGGTGGATCGGCTATTTTCAAAAGATTTTGAGTACTTTTACTTTTGGAACTTTAAGCATACATTGATGCCAACACTGTACTGACATGTACTTTTACTCAAGTAACGTTTTTGCAGGACTTTGGCTTCTAACAGAGTATTTCTACATTTTGGTATTGCTATTTTTACTTAACGAAGCACCCATTTTATAACACATCTTCATATAATTTGCCCTCACTAATACTCATTAATAATCATTTGTCAAGCTTGCTCTCTCCGAAACACGGGCAGAGATCACCGCAATTGTTGGCATTCATCAATCTGACTGACTTTGACTTGAGCGTGCGGCCCACTCAAATCTTACGTCTGGTCTGCGGGCGTGTAGGACCAGTTTGCTCCATCGTAGACATGCGGTGCAGCATTCTCTGACCATCTGACAGGCATCTAAACATATAATGTATTCACTCCAAAAATGTATAGCCATAAAACGAATAAATAATACATGTGAAAAAAATACATTTTGGAAAGGCATACAGTACATCGGTGATTTGTCATGACATTTCCAAGTGTACAAGCAATTAAAATCGAGCAATTAAAAACAATAATAACATGTGCAATGTTACAAGTTAGATGCTTAGTCATTCAGCCATTTAAGCAGTGCTTTTTTCTCATTGGTCTGTGTCAGGTATCGTTCTGTGCCCTGGGTATGCAAATAACGTGTGCCATTCCACAAATATGAAAGGCGTGTGTGCTGGGTAGCTTTGTGTGGATCCACGGAGATGATTGGTGGGGTAACTTCACATGTCGGAGAAGTTCCTCTTCTCGGCTCAAATTTAAGCTGGTTTCTACGTTCCATTGATAAATGAGGGCCTCTGTGTCTCAGAGGAGGTCTGGGTACCGTTCAGAAAACTGCCTACTAGTGACATCATCGATGGGGAATCCGAGCGATTTCAAGCTTATAGAAAGTACTGCCTTTTTAAAGGGATAGTTCACCCCAAAATGATTTTTTTAAGTACTCCAGTAAAGTGAAAATACGTCAAAATTGTACTTAAGTACAGTACTTGAGTAAATGTACTTAGTTACTTTACACCACTGCCGGTGGAGGCTCCACACTAGCAAGTGGGCCAGTAGGGTACAACAGCAGTGGCAAGCAAGCAAGGCACAGAAATGTGTGAGTAGAGAGGAATTCATTGGCAACTGAATTGAGGGAGAAAAGGGGTAAAACAAAAGTACTGCCATTCTCTTCCTGGAAAGTTGGCATGCTGAAATAGAAGCCAATGTTATTGCATTAATGAAAATAAAAACTCATCCCCCCCCCTTTTTATTTTAAAGAATCTTGTTTGAAATGACCAAACCTGCCTACCGACGATGTCACTGGTAGGCAGGTTTCTGAACTGTTCACAGCCCCTCCTCTGAGGCACATGGTACCGCATTATGCATGTTAGTGATAACCAATAGGCTCTATTCACAGCAGCCATATTATGAAGACATTCACAGGTGTTACCAATGATACTAATGAAGGCTCTGTTCCATTCTGGTCAAACAGAGTCAGGGTGCTGATATTGTGCATGTTGGCTCACTGGAAACTCTGTTACACCAGTGGGTCTACAGTTGTGGTCCAGGGACCCTCATGGGCTTCCAAATGTCCCCTTACAGGTGTGTAACTCTCATTTGGTTCCATTTGTACACTCTCAGAGGTATGGGGGTCGTGGAAACCACTGTGCTACGCTAAATGGAACAGAGCCTTCATTAGTATCATTGGTAACACCTGTGAACGAAGTGATAATATGGCTGCTGTGCATAGAGCCTATTATATAACATACGGTTTAAAATGGGCGAAGTAAGAATACAAACAATACTTCATCCACCTTTCTAGACATAGTAATGTTGCGTCTCTGACCAAACAATGAACTGGCACTGAGCTCCACTTCTCCTCCCACCACTTAACAGCTGACCAGCTGTTTGGAACATCCACACTTGTGTGTGAGAGCCAACAAGTGTGGATTTGATCAAAGTCTCTGTGCTATGTTGTGGGCTGTCTAACATTTCCTTTCCTTTGAAATTAGCAATGCAAATTGTTCATGATTGTCCCCTAATCCTACTTTTTTTTTGTGATATAGTGATATATGAGCTCTGTCTGATTTGTGAAATGCATTCCTGGTCAATCTCCAGTGTAGAAACCTCTTATCTCCAGTATTTCAACTTTTTTTCTTCTTTTTCTTTTTTCATGAATTAATTTCCTACCTTGTCATACAAGAGTGTCGCACAAAAGTTTTGAAAATAGCAGATCTACAAGCTCACAACGTGTTGCGATGTGGTGCGTTGTGAGCTATTTTTTTTATAACTATTTTATTAAAAGAAAAGTATTAAAAAGAAAGATAAAACAACAAAATAAAGACTTTGTAGTTTTAGTTTCTTAGTACAACACATACATCAACCACTTAAGCCCAATGTTATACTTATAGTATATAAAAATAGCCAATCTACAAGTGTGGATTTGATCAAAGTCACTGTTTTAGGCTGACCAACATTCCCTTTCCTTTGGAATTAGAACAGAAAAAAGGTGCTGTAGATATATTTTTTGTTTGTTGGTAAAAAAAAACAGGTATGTGTTAAAAGGTTAAAGCTCTATATTGTGATAGTAGTAACTACTTAGTCACAGGGGTCTCTCCAGCTCTTAACACATCTGTGGATCATCAATTTAATCCAATCAGGAGCGAGAACCCCTTCATCAGCTTCATGTTTTTTATGGTGTTCCAGTTCCAATTTTGGCTGCTCAGTTTAATCACTTCCAATTTCACATCTTGTATCCTGTGTGGGTTCGAGCTCCTGATAGGATGAAATTATGGTATCCCGACTTGAAAATGCATCTAATGTTTATTAAAGAGCTGGAGAGATCCCTGTTACTGAACACACACTCTAACAATGATTACTATCACAATATCACAAAAGAAAATCAGTTAAGACATCTCCTGTATCTACAATATCCTTCTACAGCCATGTTTTGGCTACCCAATTACATAATGACTGAGAAGGTACAGTTTTTCTTGATACATTTCAAAGCCGGACTGTCCTAATAAAGCAATGAATCAATTAACCATATTCTTGATTGATTTGTTGATTGATTGACAGTGGTGAAAAGAGTACTCAAATGTTTTACTTAGGTAAACATATCAATACTGCAATGTAGAAGTACTCTGTTACAAGTAAAAGTCCAGAATAAAAAATGTACTTGAGTAAAAGTACAAAAGTATTGGTATCAAAATGAACTTAAAGTACCAAAAGTAGAAGTACTAAAATGTTTGAAAATAGCAGATCTACAAGCTCACAACGCGTCGCGATGCGACACGTTGTAAGCTTGTAGATCGGTTATTTTCAAATAGCCTATGTATAAAATAGGGCTAAAGTGGTTAATGTATGTTTTATAATATAATAATTTATATCTACAAAGTAACTAGTAACTAAAGTTTTCAAATAATTGTAGTGGAGTAAAAGTACAACATTTGCCTCTGAGATGTAGTGGACTAAAAGTTAAAGTAGACAATTAGAAATACTCCAGTAAAGTAAAAGTACCTCAAAATTGTACTTAAACACAGTACTTGAGTAAATGTACTTAGTTACTTTACACCACGATTGATTGATTGATTGATTGATTGACCGACCTAGACAGCTTTATACTGTGTAGGTCCGCCTTCGTCGAAAATAGCCGATCTGCAAGCCCTGCGCTGTGAGCTTGTAGATCGGGTTAATGGGACCCTAGGGTTCGTGTGGTTAAGTCATTTTCTGCGCATGACAGATGTTATTCCTTATCATTACGATTATTATTCTGAATCTTTATGATCGACCCTGGAACAGGAGTATTCATATTCTGTGCACGTAGTAACTCACCGGTTCATATAAACGCACTGCAGGGATGTTTATGCAATTATCTAACCTTAATTTACATTTTCAGTAGCCTGTTCAGCATGACATCACTTCCCGTCTTTCCTGCATGCTGTAGAAAATCATTTAGAGAGTAGCTATGAAGGCATGAATCTGGGACTCCGGGGTAGTGGTGTAAAGTAACTGAGTACATTTACTTAAGTAACATTTTTAGGTATTTGTACTTTACTTGAGTATTTCCAATTTCCAGTACTTTTACTTCTACTCTACATCTCGGATCCAAATATTGTACTTTTACTCCACTACAATTATTTGAAAACTTTAGTTACTTTTCAGATTTAAATTATGATATTATGAAACATATATTAAACACTTCAGCCCTATTCTATACCTAGGCTATTTGAAAATATCCGATCTACAAGCTCACAACGCGTCGCATCGTGACGCGTTGTGAGCTTGTAGATCTGCTATTTTCAAACATTTTAGTATTTTTACTTTTGGTACTTTAAGTACATTTTAATGCCAATACTTGTGTACTTTTGCTCAAGTAAATGTTGAATTCCGGATTTTTACTTGTAACAGAGTACTTCTATATTGCAGTATTGATACTTTCACTTAAGTAAAGAATTTGAGTACTTTTCCCCACTGCTCTGGGGGGATTTCTGTGCTTGGGACAACTTGAAACTGAAAGTCTTGTCCTCTTACGTAAGAGACTGTTAATAATGACAATCTCTGGCCGCAGTGGTGGACAAAGTACCCAACCCCAGTACTTGAGTCAAAGTAGAAATACTCCAACACCCTGTCAAAGTTGTACTTGAGTTAAAGCACTGGAGAATACTTGCTTCTATTTATAATGCAATGCATTGCTGTATTGACATTTAGACATTTTACCTCAATATTCAAAGATTTTCCAGAAGTGTCAAAATATCAACAACACCGAAAATAGCAGATCTACAAGATCACAAAGTGTCACATCCCAATGTGTTGTGAGCTTGTAGATCTTTCTTTTTTCACAATATCTGAAATGGGGCTTAAGTTGTAACTATAATGTACTTTTGAAATGTAGAGGAGTGAAAGTCCTAAGTAAGTATCCAAACAAATACAAATACTCAACTAAAGCACAGATACTCAAAACAATTACTTAAGTACAGTACTATCAAGTAAATGCACTTTGTTACTGCCCATACTCTGGCTATAGTATCCAGGCCCCTGATTGGTGTTTGGTAGCTACTGTAGCTTCCTAACAGTGATGGAGAGATATGGAATTTTAGGGTTATGTCTAATAGGCTCTATGCACAGGAGCCATAATATCACTTCCTTCACAGGTGTTACCAATGATACTAATGAAGGCTCTGTTCCGTTTAGTGTAGCACAGTGGTTCTCATATTTTTCAATTTCCACAACCCCATAACTCTGGGAGTGTACAAATGGAACCAAATGGACCCTTACGGGTCCATTTGGTTCCATTTGTACACTCTCAGAGTTACACACCCGTGAGGGGCCATTTGGAAACCCCTTAAGGAACCATGAGGGTCCCTGGACCCACATTTTAGACCCACTGGTGTAGCAGAGTGTTTCCAGTGAGCCAACATGCACAATATCAGCACCCTGACTCTGTTTGACCAGAATGGAACAGAGCCTTCATTAGTATCATTGGTAACACCTGTGAATGTCTTCACAATATGGCTGCTGTGCATAGAGCCTATTTATGCTCTGTCATAGAGCGATGTATGATACACCGTGCAGGAAATATCAGATCCACAAGCTCACAGCTCATTGTGGTCGAAGTATAAATCAGACATCATTAATCCAACCTCCAGTGGAAAGATCCCCTGGATGGCTTTGGAAAGCCTACGGTACACTGAATGAGACAAAGCACTAAACCAGTACTTGAGTCAAAGTATAGATACTCCTGGTCAAATACTCAACTACAAGTGAGAGTTGCTCTGTCAAATTACTTGAGTTAAAGTACTGGAGCACTTGGTTATAAAATACTTTAGGTATATTCTAAAGTACAAATTACAATCAATGCATTGCTGTATTGAAATTGTGTCACAGTGGTAAGATTGCCTGTGCAACACCGCGGAGGTCGTCGGTTAAAATCCTGTCTGTTACAAAACAGAAATGCGTGTTGAAGAACAATCAATTAGCATAATCACTAAATTGGGGAGTAAAAGGGGTACAAATAAATTGACATTTTCCTCCAAACTGCAAAGATTTTCCAGAAATATTGAACAAATATCAACAGCCGATCATCAAATATCAATAGCAGATCTAAAATGTGTCGCATTGTGACGCATTGTGAGCTTGTAGATTGGCTATTTTCACTATATTTGAAATAGGGCTTGAGTGGTTAATTCATAACGTTCTTTCCCCACTTTCTAGAAATGGAGTGGAATCAAAAAGCATAATATCTGTTGTTTAAATGTAGTGGGGTGAAAGTCAAGTATCCAAAAATACAAATGCCGATACTCGAAAACTGTTACATAAATACAGTACTTGCAAGTAAATGTACTTTAGTTACTGTCGACCACGGATTAGTCCAGCTTCCAGTGGAAAGCTCCCCTGGAAGGCTTTGGAAAGCCTCTACACTGAGTGAGATCATTTCCTATGAAAGATACGCAGTACAGAAGAGCATCAACAAAGTGGCTATTTGATGTAAACCAGTGGTTCTCAAACCCTTTTTACGTCAAGGACCCCCAAAATGATTATGTATTTGCCCGCCGACCCCCATCTGAAAAATATTTTGTGCCAGGGACCCCCAGAAGCAATGATTTTGAGTAAATAATGATATATATATATATATATATATATACTGTATATTCAAAGATTTGCACAAATTTGCATGATTTGTCCAAAATAGAATCAGGTCTAGGTCTGTAGATAGATCTACAAGCTCATAGCGTGGCACAAAGTGACGCGCTATGAGCTTGTGTATCTACTATTTTTGAATAGTGTAAAATATGGTTAAAGTGGTTAAAATGATTTTTAACCAGTGGTACCCCACTTTGTGAAACCATGCAGTGTTAGTATTTGTTGTACTGATAGGTGTTGGGATATCGTCTGAACCCATGTACAGTATCTCTATATTTCAACTTTTTATGTTTTGTTTTGTAAATTAACTTTGTTGCACCAGTGTCGTGCTAAAGTAGCGATTGTGTTTTTGTTTGTTAGGACTTGCGTGTGTGTGTGACCCAGGCGCACAGCAAGTTAAGAGGCAAATGTAAACCCCGGGCTCTGCAGAGGAGAGGAGAAACTGGTTCAGTGAAATTGGTCACAGAGAAAAACAACAGAAGACTGGCACTGCAACTGCGTAAAGTTGAACGGGCTGACAAAGTAGCTGTGTAAAGAGGAACTGGTAAGTAGTTCTACAGCTGGGGTAAACCACACTAGGCTGGCCTGTACGTTACCGTACATGTTGACTGGTTAAGCTCTGGCCCCAAATGCCATGCAGGCCAGTCTCTTGTAGAGCTGGGAGCTGATTGGAGATGAAGGGCAGGTGAGGAGATTGGAGACGAGAGGCAGGTGTGCTGAGATGTGCTGTGAAGCCCTCTTGGGGCGCTAATGAGTGCAGAGAGCCCACGTGAAGGCGAAGACAGGCGACACGTAACATTGTTGCTATACTTGAGTGGTTAAGTGGGGGTTTTATAAATATTGAACCAATGAAAAGTATTGACAAGAGCTTGTGACTAAATATTAACCTTTCCCCCCCATTTCCTGAAAAGTAACTGCTTTGAACGTACAAGGTTTCTAATTTACCGGACAACCACAATATCAAAGGAGCGTATGTAGCCTATCTATCTTACATGACCAGTGATGAGACATTTGTATTATCCTCATTCCCGTTTCCCACAACAATACGTCACAAAATGACATAACCCCCCCATTAGGTAGCTAAATATTTGCTTCAATGTTGCGTGTTTCCAGCTAAACAAGTCGATATGCAAATAGAATCATGACACAAGAATGTCTTGTCATCTGTGTACAAAATGACGTTTATCAACAGATGGCCATCAGTGACAATCAACAATGCCTGAAAGTTCTGCTCAGAAAAAAGGAGAGAGCAAATGTAACCACATTAATAATAATCATTTTTTTGGGGGGGAAGGAGGGAAGATAATGAAAAGAAATAGGAAAGAAAAAAATCTAATATTTTATTTTATTGTATTTATTTATTTATTTACTTTTTTAAATTGCAAATGTTGTAGGCTACAGCTGTTTGCATTTATCTGTTTGTATTTGCATTTATTTTGCAAGAGTCGTTACCAAGAGTTAACTTGCATTCCCATACCATACAGTATATGTCAGTATGTTTCTCTGAGACCTTGAATTTCAGGTGTATAGTGTCGCCTTCTTTGCATAGAGCTATATATTATCTGGAGCAGGGGTCTTCAATGTTTTTCAGGCCAAGGACACATTAGCTGAGAGAGAGAGATGAAGCACGGACCCCCCACTACATGTTGTATAACATTATGTTATACTTTTTCTTACAGTAGATTGCATAGATAGCTTCATAGACGTGATAGACTTGTTTGAGTAAATTAATGTTTTTGTTTTTTCCTATTAAAGATAGGCCGTGATTTTGTTTCACCCTAAAATATGATCATCAGGTAATATGATTATATAAGGAGGAAGTGTACAATAAGTGTTAAAATTATGTTTTTATGTGAACAGACCCTCAACCCCCTTCATTGATGTTGCTCACCCAGCGCATACATCCCTAGGGACACCCTACTTCTGGGTATTTTTCGAATCTTGAGGTCATAACCGCCTTTATGTGTCTACGTCACAAATACCTCAATGAGCGATACATCCAGCCCATTGGTCAAGCCCATGAACTAGTTGAGGTCAAATTGCAGTACCAGATCTGTCCACTTGGAAATATTTGCTTAAAAAAGCCCCCCCGGGCTTGCCTTCTTTGTTATAGACCCCTTAACAGACGACGTCACACTGATAAGAACCAGTATGCGTGCAACCAGTATGCGCTAAATGAAACCCATTCTATCAGGTCTCGCTAGGACGCGCCTCACTAGCCAACACACAAGAGGGGGTTGGGATGTGCTGAAACTAGCGCACCCCGAAACAACAGGTTGGAAATTGATTGCGTGAAACAATCACCTGCGCATCCAGTCTCAATGTTAGTAAACAATTAATTGGTCTATAGTGAGATAGTAATGATGTCAATCCTGGAGCTGCTTCATAGAAGGTGAATAACTCATAGAACTCTATGACACAACACAACCCATGGTGGTTTTATTGGGATATTGGGTATTGTTTTTTCAAGTTCAGAGCTAAAGGCCCCTTCTCTGTGTGTGTGTGTGTGTGTGTGTGTGTGTGTGTGTGTGTGTGTGTGTGTGTGTGTGTGTGTGTGTGTGTGTGTGAATGGAAAACATTTACTCTCCTCTGGTAAGTGCTGGAAGGAGGAGGTCATAATTGATAAGTAAACACAGACACACAGAGTGATGCAGCACACAGAGGGGGCCAGAATCCCCCTGAAGGGATTTATTTCTCAATAGTGACCCCCCCCCCCCCCCCTGTTCAATATCCTGCTTATTACATAGCTGCAGTAGCGTCCCCAGGAATTATATGTAGGGCATGCGAGATTTTTTTTTGCCCACCCCCCTCGAAAATCGGCCATCGGAAACCGGCGAAAGTGCCCGTTTTCAAGACGTTTTGGCCATTATCTCTGGAACAGAAGGTCCAATCTGCTCAGTTCAATGCTTGTTGGATGCGTGACTTTGAGAACAGTAAGCACATAATGACACCTCTTCGGGTTATTTGGGTTTCCTAGGGGAGGCGAGATCTTAGTTGGGCAGGCGACCGCCTGTCCTGCCTCTAGAGTGGGTACGCCACTGCATAGCTGCTGAAGAAATCAATGATTTGATAACAAAATATAACAACACAAGTGATTTGATTGATTTTAAAAGGGCTTCAAGTGCTTCCGGGAAAGACAGCACTCAATATGTTCGATTAGGCAGATGAGGTGAGTCCAGTGCAACAAGGCCGCCACACAAAACTTCGTTCAGACTATCAAACTAGGCTGTGCTGATCAAATATAAATCAAGATTCTTGGCTGGGCGATATGACTTCAAAACAATTTCAAGACTATTTCAAACTTTTGCCTCGGTTACGATATTAATGAACGATTATTTAAAAAAAAAATATATATATATGGTGTAAATAACAGATCTCCAAGCTTGAGTTTGTAGATCTTTTCGATTTATTTCAACTATGTATAATACAGGTTTAAAGTGGTTAATCAGACTAATCTATTTTGTCGATAACAAAAGTCTATTAATTAATGCCTATAGTTGATCATACAACAGCGTCACAGAAATAGCATCAAAAGTAGCAGATCCATAAACTCGAAGCTTTTGAGCTTCTGAGCTTGCAGATCTGCTACTAATTGTCCAGGCCAAATTTTTCTTTTTCTTTTAACGGTGTGTAACAACCTTAACTGTTTAGCTGTCAAATGACCTCATGTGTTTGTTACGTGGTCACCATATTTGTTGCAACACAAGACCAAGCAAACACTGTGGACTGATGCGATCCAGGTGCTCTGTGTATACTGTACAGTGGTGTAAAGTAACTAAGTACATTTACTTAAGTACTGTACCTAAGTAAAATTTTGAGGTATTTTTACTTTAGTGGAGCATTTCCAATTTTCAATACTTTTACTTCTACTCCAATACATCTCAGTGGAAAATATTCCACTTTTACTCCACTACAATCATTTGAAAACTTTAGTTACTAGTTACTTTTTAGAATTAGAAAACTAGCAGTTCTACAAGCTCACAACGTGTCGCGATGCGTTATGAGCTTTCAGATCTTGTAGATAGATTATGCAACCAACCTGCTCATCGGGAGCAATTAGGGGTTCAGCGTCTTGCTCATGGACACTTCCGACACTAGCTCTGAATATGTCAGCTGTGTGGTATGAGCCAGTCCTACTGTATGAGAAGCTGGCCTGCTAACACCACTCCCGGGATCAAACTGGGAACCTCGCGGTTGCCATCCGGCCGATCCACCGGCCACTCTACCCCTGAGCCACTGCCGCACCTAGAATACCTACCTGGCTATCTACCTAGCTATCTAGCTACCTACCTACCTACCTACCTATCTATTTATCTATATGTTACATGAGTTAATATCTCAAATAGAACCTATTTTTGGGGCCTATTTCTCAGACCTCACATTGAAAGTCGTAAGACAAAAAAAAAAGTCAAAGCCAGTGAGAAAGACCCAATTTCTTTGCTCCCACACATTTTCCATAATGACCATCAGGCGGCCCAAATGCAGACCACAGAGTTTCTGCAGCTGTGCAGAACGGAGCCGAGCCGAGCTAGCGGTTGCTAACCAGGTCCAGCCAGAGTAGCCAGACTGTGTGAAGACAGGCCAATCATGTCCCGCAGTGCAGCGGCGCGCGCGCGTGCATGCGTGCGTGCGTGCGTGCGTGTGTGTGTGTGTGGTAGAATTTGAGAAACAGACATTTGTGAGAACCGATTTCCCTGGTCCTCCACCAGAGAAATGGTTGTTAAAAAAAACAAAAAAACTCTTAGATTCAGGCAGTGGTGGAAAGAGTACTCACATTTCTTACTTAAGTAAAAGTATCAATACTGCAATGTAGAAATACTCTGTTACAAGTAAACGTCTGGGTAATCAAAATTGACTTCAGTAAAAGTAATTGGTAGGAATTGGTATCAAAATATACATAAAGTACCAAAAGTAGAAAGTACTCATTATGCAGAATGTCCAGTTTCACAATTTTTTAAAATGTATTAAAATCCTTTGAAAATAGCAGATCTACAAGCATGTAGATCTGCTATTTTCAAATGGCCGAAATGTATATATAGGGCTGAAGTGGTTAATGTATGTTTTGTAATAATAATACAAATCTACAAAGCAACTCAATAATTGTAGTGGAGTAAAAGTATAATATTTGCCTCTGAGGTGTAGTGGAGTAGAAGTAAAAGTACTGAAAATTGGAAATACTCCAGTAAAGTAAAAAATACCTCGTACTTAGCTACTGTCCACCACTGTGTGTGTGTGTGTGTGTGTGTGTGTGTGTGTGTGTGTGTGTGTGTGTGTGTGTGTGTGTGTGTGTGTGTGTGTGTGTGTGTGCGAGTGCGTGTGCGTGTGCGTGTGCGTGTGCGTGTGCGCGTACGTGTGCGTGTCAGCTGTGTGGTATGAAGCAGTCCTACTGTATGAGAAGTTGGAACGCACCACGTCTGGCCTGCTAACACCATTCACTGGAGAAACTCACCCACTGCTAGTAAAGCTTTCAAGCTACGTAGCCAGTGGTGGAAAAAGTACTCAAATGTTTTACTTAAGTAAAAGTATCAATACTGCAGCGTAGAAATACTCAGTTACAAGTAAATGTCTGGTAATCAAACTTCACCTGAGTAAAAGCATTGGCATCAAAATACACTTAAAGTACCAACAGTAAAAGTACTCATTGTGCAGAATGTCCCATTTCACAAGTTCAAAATGTATACAAATCTTTAGAAAATAGCAGATCTACAAGCTCACGATGCTACTAAATTAATAGTGCAGATTCAAGTACACAGTTGCTCCTTAGATTAACTTTTTGTTTTCAAATATGCTTTGTATGGTTCTGTCTTTTGAAGATGCACCATTATCAGTCCTCATGAGGGGATTATTAAGGCTAGAGTAGAAGTAGCATTGAAACTGGGAAATACTCCAGTAAAGTAAAAAATCCGTATTAAGTACAGTACTTGAGTACAGTACGTGAGTAAATGTACTTAGTTACTCCCTTTAAAATCTATTTTCACTATTATTTAGTAGTATGTTGTAATTTGAAAAATGAATGGAATTCTTTTGAATTTCTGAAAATTTGAGTTTTTTTTTTTTACTTTTTAAAAACAATATTTTTTAAAACATCTAGGAAATAGGAAAAAAAGGCTTCTTTACTTAAGTTGTGACCCATTATAAATGGGTCCCGACTCATTATTTGGGAAGCACTGGTCTACAAACTTCACATTTCTGTGTAGGAAATAGTTTGATTGTGTTTAGTCAAGTGTTTATACTTCTGTCTTTGGTGGATTACTGGCTGGCAGACATCAAATGTGTTCATGCTCTGAAATGTAGCTGAGGCTGTAAAAGTTAAAGAAACAAGCTATAAATAACCAAATTCTAACGGTAAATTACTGACGTGATTAAACCATATAAATAAAAGCCAGTATGTTTTTGCTGCAACTAATTAGGAAAATATTATGTAATTGCAGGATGATTAAAAGACACAACAAATTAATTACTCAAGTAATGATTACAACCCAGTGTTCAGCTTCAACTTAATTCAGAGACCACGAGTATAAACCAATTAAAACTAAACTTGTGTTTTGCCTTGTAATAAAATGTTGCCTCTAATAACAATCTGTGTGATAGCGTATATTAATACAATACAACTTCTACAATTGGGGTGGTTGTAATCGGTTTCCCTGCTCTTCTATTGAGACATTTAGATCATGTGTCTAGGTTGGACACAACCTTTGACCCGATCCTGTTTCTGGTTCGACACCAATGTTTGACCTGAAGGTCAACATTATATATCCCCCCCACCCCCAGATATTGAATAGTAGAGACAATGGTGCAAGGAAGCTTTTTTTGCTGCTACTTCCAAACTATTTCCAAACTATTGTCAATCAAGATACTACAGAAAAAATATTTTCATCTTAACATTTATACTGTTATGGCCCTCAAAAGACACTTTCACAGCTGCACAATGTAAAACAATGGCAGCGAAGATTCAGAGTTACTAAATCAACTGTCTGTCCGTCTGTCTGTCTGTCTGTCTGTCTGTCTGTCTGTCTGTCTATTGTTCTGTCTCTCTCTTTCTCTTTCTCTTTCTCACTCTCTCTGTCTGTCTGTCTTTCTCACTCTCTTTGTCGCTGTCTTTCTCGCTTTCTCTCTGTGTCTCTGTGTCTCTGTGTCTCTCTCTCTCTCTCTCTCGCTCTCTCTCTGCGTGTGTGTGTGTGTGTGTGTGTGTGTGTGTGTGTGTGTGTGTGTGTGTGTGTGTGTGTGTGTGTGTGTGTGTGTGTGCGTGCGTGCGTGCCTGCGTGCGTGCCTGCGTGCGTGTGTGTGCCAGTACTACTTGCAGTAGCATTCCTCACCCATCTCGAACAAAAAGTACTCGGCTAATATGCAACTGCAAAAAGGCCCAAATATTGTAGGCCCGTAAGATCTCCTTCAACCAGTGCGTGTGTGTGTGTGCGTGCGTGCCTGCCTGCGCCCGTGCATGTGTGTGTGTGTGTGTGTGTGTGTGTGTGTGTGTGTGTGTGTGTGTGTGTGTGTGTGTGTGTGTTCGTACGTACGTGTGTCTACAGTATGTGCGTGTGTCTATGTGCGTGTGTCTATATGTGTGTGTTTGCGTGCGCGTGCGTGCCCTGGAATTCCGGGCCCCATAAAAAGATATGAGGGCTAGAGTTTCACCCCCATGAATGAGGGGCCCGTGAATCATTATCATTTTTCAGCTCTTTATGATGCTCTGTTTATTCCACTGCAAGAAAATATGATGATTTACAGACGTTGCAGAACTGCTGCGCACCTGTTGTTTTCACCAGTGCTGGAAGATTGAAGTAATGCAGTGCAGTATACATGTGGATGTGGAATACGCTATTGTTCTCATGCCGAAACCTTGTACCTCCATATAATTCAACGTTTTATGTTGTTGTTGTTGCGTTTTCGTACATTAATAACCTTCTTCGCTTGCGCAAAAAAAAACACTGATCTACAAGCTCTCAACGCGTCGCAACACACCACGCTCTGAGCTTGTAGATCAGCTATTTTAGCTATTTTTGGAAACATTTCGAAAGTGAAAGTGGTTAAGTGTGGAAACCTCGTATGTCCAAAACTGTTACTTTTCATGATTCAAATTCAAAATTCTTTTCGAGTGACGCTGTATAGCGTGATCAAGTGTGGCGTTAATTTACGGAAAAACTCAAAAAGTTAGCATATAGAGATAAGAGGTTTTTGCCCGACAGCAACGATATATTGAACTAATGTATTAACAAGAGGCTTGTGACTAAATAGGCTAATAACTACATTGGATCCATTGGAACACAGGTTCTTTTCTTTTTTTCCTGAAAAGCATTGCTTTCGGACATGCACAAGGTTTCCACAGGACGTCGATGATGACGTGCTGGTAAGGCTCAGCAGACAGCTGTGTTGTCTTCAGCTCCATATTAGTTCATGTTTATATATGAGCCGTGACAAACCGCTCGGCACTGTGTCTGCACAATACAACCTCTGCAGTAGTTCTCAAACCTTTTTCATATTATCAAGGACCCCCAAATTGATTTTGGCCGTGGTCACCCCAGCCACCCCCCCTCCCCCATTTGAAAAGGTTTTGTGTAGAAGAGAAGATAAAAAAAATGAAAATTGAAAATAATTCAAAATCTTCCTCATTTTTTTTTATTTTTCAAATATTTTTGAATAGCGAACGTATGGATAAAGTGGTTAAAATGATTGTGACGCTATGTTACTTTTCCTTGGGGCGACCCCCTTTAATTGATTGATTGAACATTTTATTAGGCAGAAATGTAAAAACAGCACAAGTACAGTTGAAACACTTTGTCTAGAAGGTCCGTGGACCTCCGTGGAAGGTCAATGGAAACAAGGCCTTGGTATTCAATTCATAAACATATAAAAGTAGCGCCAAACAGTTCAAATATCACCAAAAAATACAGAAAAAACACTATATGTACAGCAGTGTTAACAGCAAATTTAGATTTAGTCTCAGTCTTAGTCTTTTGAATAACACACCATTTAGTTTTAGTCCTATTTTAGTCTTCTGAAAATGGTTTAGTCTTCTAGTCTAGTCGACTAAATATCAAAACCTTAAGTGTTTTAGTCTTTTTAGTCTTAGTCTTAGTCGACAAAATTAACACTGA
The DNA here is from genome assembly GCF_963454915.1 of Gymnoscopelus microlampas. Classification (NCBI taxonomy): domain Eukaryota; kingdom Metazoa; phylum Chordata; class Actinopteri; order Myctophiformes; family Myctophidae; genus Gymnoscopelus; species Gymnoscopelus microlampas. The sequence goes on from NC_139958.1 coordinate 41,222,794, forward strand.
TAGAGTCGTTAAAAGAATGGGGGGGGGGGGTGGCGTCTGTCTAAGGGAGAAGTGGTACTACTCCCCATTTGGCCTCCTGAAAGGTGAACTTTCAGGGCTGTTTTAAAGTAAGCCAGCGATCTGCATTAAAACCACTATGAATTAACCACTTAAGCCCAATCTACAAGCTCACAAGGGTTCGTATACCAATACGTTGTGAGCTTGTAGATCGGCTCAAAATGTATGGATTCTTTTTTTGCCCATCTCAATGCATCTCAATGCGACGCATTGTGAGCTTGTGCATCTGCTAGGATAGGCTCTATGCACAGCAGCCATATTGGACAGAAATTGGGCCCCTTCCTTGCTTCCTTCACAGGTGTTACCAATGACACTAATGAAGGCTCTGTTCCATTTAGTGTAGCACAGTGGTTCTCAAACATTTTGATTTCAAGGACCCCCATAACTCAGAGAGTGTACAAATGGAACCAAATGGACCCGGGAGGGTCCATTTGGTTCCATTTGTACACTCTCAGAGTTACACCCTCTCAAGGAACCATGAGGGTCCCTGGACCACACTTTGAGACCCACTAGTATTTCTAGTGAGCCAACATGCACAATATCAGCACCCTGACTCAGTTTGACCAGAATGGAACAGAGCCTTCATTAGTATCATTGGTAACACCTGTGAAGGAAGTCAGAATTAAGAGGCCCAATTTTTCTCCAAAATGGCTGCTGTGCATAGAGCCTATTCCCCCCCCCACCCCCAGAGTATATGAATGCTGAGGTTGGGGTGGTTAACGAAGAGAGACCATATTTTGTGTGTTGACTTGATGGTTCTGCATTTCCAGTGTTCCGCTTTGGAGTTTATAATCAGTTCTGCTTTAATTACATTCATGTGGTGTGGCCTGTGTGGGTTATGATGTCATATAGGAAACAAGGCAAGATTATTTGTGTACACAAACAACAATGCAATTCAAAGGGCTTTGCACAAAACGTTAAGCACTCAGACATATTAAGACATTCATAGAGTTTGATGACGAAAGAAACCCAATATCAAAAGGACATTTGAATTAAAAAGAAGGGAGCGTACCTATAAAAATAAAATAAAAAGATGTCTTTTTGATTGATTGATTGAATTCTTTATTAGAATACACATGTAGGCCTACAATTGAAGGCAGATGCGCACAGCAGTCAAAAGGATAGAGACAGAAAAATATTTCCATTGTGGTCATTTGATTTTGACAGGAGAAAGACAGGGGGGGGGGGTTGTGGAAAACTGCTTCAATAACTGCTCCAAGATGGAAACATGTCTCTATAAACAAACATTTGTATTTTTAAATCGATTCTTTGACACACTGGGAGCCAATGTAATGGGTAACATGTTGTGTCGCTCCGATAGGCCCCGTTATAACTAACCCTATCCCTAACCAGTGTTGGAAAAAGTACTACATTTCTTTTACTTAAGTAAAAGTATCAATACTGCAATGTAGAAATATTCTGTTACAAGTAAAAGTCAAAATGTAGTTGACTAAAAGTACTAAAGTATTGGTATCAAAATGTACTTAAAGTACCAAAAGTAGAAAGTACTCATGCCCTATGTCCCACGTTTTCATATGTATAAAATGTGTCACATCACGACACATTGTGAGCTTGTAGATCGGCTATTTTGAAATGGCCGAAATGTATATACAGTAGGGCTGAACAGGTTTTGTAATAATAATAAAAATCTACAAACTAGTAAATTAAAGTTTTCAAATAATTGTAGTGGAGTAAAAGTACAATATCTGCTTCTGAGATGTAGTGGAGTAAAAGTACTGGGAAAAAAAACTGGAAATACTTAGTTACTTTACACCACTGACCCTAACCCTATTCCACACACTTAAGCTAACGGTCTGAATAATGGCATGTCAGAAATATGAGCGGACCCCATTGTGAAGATCTAGGAAATGGAGATATGATCCTTTCTTGGTTTTAGTAGCAGCAGCGTTCTGGATCAACTGCAGCTGTCTAATTGATTTTGTAGGGAGACTTATAACTGAATATACATGGACAAGTCTTTCCTATGGTCTCTGAAGCCAGACAACTTTTATAGAAGAAGCTGTCATCTGTCATTTTTTATTTGTGAAAATATATTTAGAAATATATTAATAAACATGATATACTTTTGAATTCCCATTTTCTATTAAGCACTATTCTATTAAACTTATATAGGTTTTTGGTTACTCAAGTCAAATTTTAATTCCGGACATTTGCTTGTAACAGAGTATTTCTACGTTGCGGTATTACTTAAGTAAAAACATGTGAGTACTTTTCCCACCACTGTACCAGTGACACACTCATCCGGTGTATAGTTGTGCCATGCAGGTCTCCAGCAGGTCCACACAGTGATTACAACTGTGTGTAAAGGTCAGGCCACACACCAGTCCTGTTCTTATGCTAATGTCAGTCTGGCCAGATTATAGACCGGCTGCACTTCTGCTGACTGTCAAGTATGTTAGAACAGTGACTCTACAACCTTTTTCACTTTCAAGGATCCTGCAGTTTGATATGCATTAGACCAGTGGATCTGAACCTTTTCAGGCCATGACCTCCACAAAATAATCATAATTTGAACTGGAGCTCTATATTCTGATAGTAGGCTACTCATTGCTATAGAGTGTTTGTTGGAGTCTCCATGTCTCCAAGTTAAGAAACAACGTGTTAGTTCTCAGTGTTGGATTGGATTTGCCTTTTGGGTCACTCATAATGTACTAGAAAGAATGCTGCTGTCTAAACTATCAAAAGAAAAACTAAATGTTTATACTCGTGTAAGCTCCCAAAGCAGACTCATTTATTTCTTACTGGAAAAAATAAAAACAAAATAGTTGCTGTTAAATTTAGCAGAATTCAAAGAATGCAAAGCAATGTGTAACACAAATGCATCACAGCGCGACGCCTTGTGGTTTTAACAACAAATACATTGACATTCAGTGGTCAATGTGCGACCCCATTGTAACCTTCCCGCGAAACCACTTGGCATCCCTACTCCCGAGTCCCGACCTATACTGTAGTTTGAGAACCTCTGTTACTCGAAATGTGGAAAATTGCCGATCTACAAGATCACAAACGTGCCACAACGCCGGGTGTCCAGCAGTAAAGCTCCTGTGTTGTTTTAATAGACAATGGTTTAACGATGATTTGGGGTTTGGACTTACTCTTACACCCATCTGTTTGGCACATTTACCCACAGATCTGTTTTGGTATTACACAGTATTCCCCGCAGTACGGAGTTCTGTGTTACGGTGTGTGTGTGTGTGTGTGTGTGTGTGTGTGTGCGGGCACACGTGTGTTTGTTTGTGCATGCGTGCGTGCGTGCATGTCAAGGACCACCAAATTGTATTTGGCAGCCCCCATCTGAAAAGATCTTGTGCCAAGGACCTCCATACAAGATATGTGTTCAAACGTTACAAAAATATTAACATTTTCTCTCTCCAAAAAAAAAAATCAGATCATCTATGAAAGCCGATGTATGCTAGGGTTTAATTGGTTAAACTGAAAAAAAAAAAATCTAAATTATTCAACATTTTCCAAACATTTTCGATATGTGACGCGCTGTGAGATTGTACAGTAGATTTTATTTTGTTTTGATTTTATTTTTGAATTTTGACTTCCAGGCTTTCACTTGTAACAGAGTATATTTCTACATTGCATTACTGATACTTTCACTACAAAATGTGAGTACTTTTTCCCACCACTGCTTGTAGGAGCTTGTTAGATCTGCTCTATTTTGCTGTGAATACAGGTGTTGCCTTCAGATTGCAGACCCGCCCACCGGTGTGCCTCAAACGCAGAGGAGTTGGAAAACTAACTGCTCTGCAGTGTTTGAACCACATGTGAACGGCCTCAGTAAAACGCGGGTCCTCCTGTCACCTTTGACCTTTGACTCACCCCCCCCAACAAATTTTCGTGTCCTCACAGACGAGGAGGCTGAAGGGTTCCTCTTTGATCCTCTGGGACAAAGAATGTGTTTAAACGCACACATGTTTAACTTGAAACACTGTCTGCTGATCAAACCCTCTTGTACGACTTGATTTATTTTTCCTCCACAAATATGAATACAAGTTATGTGCTATATTAATGGGTTTTTTTCCACTAAAAGAACTATATGGACCATGTCGTGAAACTCATTTCACAGGTTGTGGATTTTCCACACACTATGGCTGGGGTTTCACATACAGTAAGGTTCTCACTCAGAACCTAATTTGGGTTCCTGTTCAGGAGATGGTACTAAACCTGAGTTCTGGGGGAACCCACAACTCAGAACGTATACGTTTCAAATTCTTTCTAAAATAGCAAATATACAGTAGCTGATCTACAAGCTCACAATGCAATGTGCCTCTGATGGCCAAAGTGCCCTCTAAAAGTGCCCTCTAAAAAAAGTTATTTATTTAAGTTATTTATTTTTAATCTTTTTTGTAATGGCCAAAGCTGCCCAACACTTCCTTATCATGAATAATAATAATAATTTCTATTTTTTAAAATTATGTTTCACTTGTCTCCTAATGCAGTGATATCACGTCCCCTCCCAACTCGTTCGTTTTGCAGCTGCTTTGCAAACGTAAGACAGGCACTCAGCAAGCACTTGTCTAAGTTGCTCTGGAAAAGAGCGCCTGTTACATGCTTTAATAGTGTAGCTCTTCTGACAGGCAAATGCAAATGAATACTTTTGTGTTCTGAAAGCCAGATTTCAGAGTGCACCGTTGCTCACGCTGTTTATTTGAAATTTCGCCAGAAGATAAGCCCCTTGAGATGCAGTATCTCGTTTTCAAGGGGGGTCCGAACTTGGTCGTCAGATGGTTAAATTAATACCTAGATATCGTAACGTGCTGTGGGGGAATTTGTGACTGAGGTACAGAGGTTTTGCCCTTTTGGGCGATATGTTGTGTTTATGAATGGTCACTAGAGAGAGATTTCGGAGGTGTTTGTACCTCCTGGCTCGTGTCTCTTCCAAACTACCGCTGCTTTTCACTCGCTGACAGAATGAAGCTGGGCTGAATGCGGGAACAAAACGTAATATCTCACGCCCACCTTGAACGTCTGACCAACTTCTGACCAATGGCAGTTAGCGCTAGTCAAAACATCCTTGGAGGCGCAGAACAACCGAAAGTTCTGAGACCCCCCCCCCCCCCCCCCGAAGCCCTGAATGATGTCATATTGTCTGTAGCCAACCAAGCCGAACAAACTTTGGTGTAGTATGCATTGGGCTTTAGGGCCACTGTTAAAGGGCTGCCAATGTTGCACCCAAACCCTATTTTAATGAAGTTTAGGACCTAATAAACATAATGTTGGAGTGCAGTTTTGTGTGTTTTGATATTTTGAACATGATTTTGGCGACTGTGACATCATCGTACAGAATGTCAGTTCTTCCTTGACTACAATGGGCCCATGTTTCCTGTAGTGCCAGAAAGACCTTCTCCTCCAGCTGATGTCAATCACCTTGTTAAGACTGTCAAACACCTATTCACCTGGTCAGGGAGGAGAGAGGTGTGTGACTGGAGTTTCTTTTTCTTTTTCTTTGACTTTTGTTTTGAACATCTTTAGTTCTTTATGCATTTGTTTAACCTGTTTTGGGTAAATAGTCATTTGTGTTGTCTGCAAATATTAATGTTGTTAGATGGTGTTTACATATGTTCTAAAGTTATTGCAGGAGTGTCCTGGAGGCATCAGTCCAAAGCCTATAGCCGCTTCTGTGGAACTGCCTCTCGTCTACTACCAACGGAGGGGCATTGTCACATGCTAATACAGCTCAAAACCCTATTGTTTGCAAAAATCGGCAAAGTTGCCCTTTAAGTTAAAGACAGCATGCAAGCAAGCAAATACACAATATTCAAGAGTGCATACAAATAATATATACAATATTCAGGGGTGGAAAAAGTACTCACATTCTTTACTCAAGTAAAAGTAGTAATTATGCAGAATGTCCCCTTTTAAGTTTTCAAATGTATAAACATCTTTTGAAAATAGCCGATCTACAAGCTCACAATGCGTAGAAGCTTGTAGATTGGCTATTTGGCCAAAGTTTAATTAGGTTTAATGCATGTTTTGTGATAACAATGAAAATCTAACTAGTAACTAAAGTTTTCAAATAATTGTAGTGGATTAAAAGTACAATATTTGTATCCGAGATGTAGTGGAGTAGAAGTAAAAGTATTGGTGAATAAGTAAAGTACAAATACCTCAAAACTGTACTTAAGTACTTGAGTAAATGTACTTAATTACTTTACACCACTGGCAAGATTGTCATACACGGTAACTTCGCAGATGATATTGCTACAGTATGACAAAACCCAATGGCATTCCTCTTTGTGTGGGTGCAAGGGGAAGTTTACCATAAGTCAGTGTGAGAAGTGACGCCTTGCACGCAATAATCAGAGTGACATTATAGCTGGATCTGACCTCATGTTCACTGCTGTGTTTATACTGTATGACGCTACAGTAACTGTTTACTGCACAGCTACTTGTCTTGAGCTGCGAAGTGTAAATGTCTCTCAGCACATTTTGGTCTGGTATGATAACACATTTGGTAAGGTATGAGGGTTGGAGACCGGGGATAGTGGATGCCAAAGCAGTGGTGGAAAGTAACTGAGTGCATTTACTTAAGTACTGCACTTAAGTCCAATGTTGAGATATTTGCTACTTTACTTGAGTATTTATAATTTCAAACACTTTTACAAGTTCTACTCCACTACATCTCAGATCCAAATATTGTACTTTTACTCCACTACATTTATTTGAAAACTTTAGTTACTAGTTAGTAGATTTTGATTATTATTACGAAACATACATTAACCACTTCAGCCCTATATACATTTCGGCCATTTGAAAATAGCAGCTCTACAAGCTCACAATGCGACACATTGTGAGCTTGTAGATCTGCTATTTTCAAAAGATTTGTATACATTTGAAAGCTTGAAATGGTACATTCTGCATAATGAATACTTTTCGTACTTTAAGTACCTTTTGATGCCAATACTTTTTGTACTTTTACTCAAGTACTTTTTGAATTCCGTACTTCTACTTGTAACAGAGTATGTTCCATATTGCAGTATCGACACTTAAGTCAAACATTTGAGTACTTTTTCCACCAATGATGCCAAGCCTCCTAGCTTCTGTGCACAGATGCCAAACAGCTCCAGGCAGCCTACAGTATAGTGGTTGTTAACAGAGCAGCATGGGAGTAAATGGACCGCTAAATGGACCGCATTTGTATAGCGTCTTAATGACCACTCAGATGCACTTCGCAATGTATATCACATTAACCCATTACCAGTGGTGGAAAATGTACTCAATTTGTTTACTAGAGTGAAAGAATACTGCAATGTTGAAATGTTAAGTAAGTCCGGAATTCAAAATGTACTTAAAAGTACAAAGGTATTGGCATCAACATGTACTTAAAGTATCAAAAGTAAAAGTACTCATTATACAGAATGTCCCAATTCAAGTTTTCAAATGTGTACTAATCTTTTGATAATGGCAGATCTACAAGCTCACAACGCGTCGATAGTGCTGTGAAACAAGTCTATGAAGCTGCCTATGAAATCTATGAAAAAACAAATATTTTATAGAATATATAATGGGGGTCCCTGCTTATCTCGCTCTCAGCCAAGGGGTCCTTGCCTGAAAACGTTGAAGACCCCTGATATAGTGTATGCAAAGCGCTTTGGATAAAAGCGCTATATAAATGCACCATTTACCATGTAGTTCCAGGGACCCCCAGAAGCAAATATTTGAGTTAAAAAAATAACAGATCTACAAGCTCGTAACGCGGCACTCGGTGCCGCGCTACGAGCTTGTAGATCTGCTATTTTTCTTAAAAGAAAATAAATCTTAAAATGACAGAGATGCGTTCACGGAATGAATGGTTTAAGAGCCAACGAACAAATGGTTTCGGTACCGCAGCTTCACACCGACGGCAGAGAAAACCACGCAAGGCCACCAACCTGCTCATCAGGAGCAGTTAAAGTGTCTTGCTCAAGGGTACTTTGAGGAGTCGGGGGATTGAACCAGAAACCTCCCGGCTGTCTTACAGACCACGTATACCTCCTGCAGTGTGTGCAGTTACATCTGTCAAATCTGTATTTGATTCTAATTAGATCATTTTTACAGTGTATGTGTGCAAATATGTACAGGTGGTAATTATCCTTGCTATCAAACTTGTTGATAGTTCACCCCCAAAATGACTTGTTTTCTATCGATTAGTCACCCCATGGAGACTTGATTTTTTAGTTTTTGTTGCATTCCTAAGCCAATCATTTGAACTGTCCCTTTAAGACATTTTTTGGTACTTGACACACAAAATAGCAGACATACTGACAGCAATACAACTACATGTACTGTATATTTTATTGGCACAATGAAAAACAGTACAAGGTATCAATTTAAAAAGACACAGAAATAAGTGCAGGTGAGAAAGGAAACCCACATAGGACTTATAAAGTTTACGGCCTAAATTAATAATTAAAGAAAGATGAACATAATAATCAGACATAAGACAAGACAAACAACAAGACAAACAATGTAATCAATTTAACAATCAGTCAATTCAATTCAATACAAAAGGGCTTTATTGGCACGGAGAACATACAGTATGCGTGCAGTGTGAAATAAACGACCGACGACCTTTGCTGCGTCTCACCCCTCCCATCTCTCTCCTCATTTCCTGTCTGTTCTCCCCGTGTCCCCTAGGGTAGGTGCCCTCACGAAAAACATGCAGTAACACTGGTCTCTATACTGCCTCCCCCTGGTCAGCCGGGGCGCCTGATGGAGGGGAAGGAACTGGTTGGAATAACGTGTTCCTTCCACTCGCTACGTCCTACCGGGGAAACTCCCCCCCTGTCAGGTGACGAGAAGCGGCTTGTTAGCTCCTCATGCGTTGAAGGAAGCATATGAGCTCAGTTCGGGGCTATCCCCAGGCTGGCAGAGGGAGAGTAGCGCCCAGGATTACAAGCTTAGGCATTGGCACTGGGTGAAAAATAGGATTACAAAATTGTGGGATCAAAAATACAAGTATAAAAAAAAGGCAGAAAAAGCCCCAAAAAATATCTTTTAAAAAAAAACTGTCAGAGGAGAAATGTATATTTAAAAGGAATGAATAATGTGTAAACAGAGCCGTGCCACATTGCAACTTAGAAAGAAATACCTCACGGAACCAGGGAAGTTGTGCATTTTGCGGTTAGAAATATAGTATAGTATAATTTATACATGTACGCAAGGATAGCTTGGTATAAAACTATTAAGCAGTCTCCCACTCATGTTGAGGTTTTCCCCATCGTGTGTGTTGTGTGTTTGTGTGTGAACTGTCAACCGGACAGACGTACAAATGATTTGTGGTTTCCAACAACAGAGGAACAACAGCACACATAACAGTATCCCCCATTCAACATCAACACGCATTAATTTCAGCCCTGACTGTTATAAATAGTGCCGTTTCCTGTTCCTATCCCAGCTGTTAGACGTATGGGGATGTATCTGTGTCAGAGCACATAGCAACACAACTATTCCTTCAGAGTTGAAAGTGGTTCACGAATTGGGACGCGTCGGGTCGCATAATTACAGATAAACCAATGTCATAAAAAAAAAGTCTAATCGTGGCCGATGTGTCTCTCTGGCTCTTATTGTGACACACAGCTGTGGAATAATTTCCTCTCATTACATTATTAACCCATCAAAACCGGGAACCGCATCTGTGTTATTTCAGATTTCTTTGGCTATTCAAAAATAGCAGATATACAAGCTGCGAGCTTGTAGATCTGCTATTTTTGAAAAACTTGAATTCTTTTTGCAAATCTTGGAATATATATATTTTTTCAAGCGAGCATCTTTAACTCAAATCTTTGATTTTGGGGATTTTACACATTTCTTCTAAATCCTAACAGTTATTATTATTATTTTTTATGTTGCTATAATATCTGTGCTTCTCAAACTTTTTTCATGTCAAGGACCACCCAACATGTATTTATCCGCGGACCCCAAAACATCTGAAAACATGTTATTCCAGGGACCCCCAGAAGCAAAGATTTGAATTAAAAATGTATACATATATATTCAAAGACTTGCACACATTTTCTTTGTTTTTCTTTTTTTTTAAATAGCAGATCTACAGTACAAGCTCAAGTGCTGCGCCATGAGCTTGTATATCTGCTATTTTTGAATAGCCGAAGAAATCTAAAAATGACACAGACGCGTTCCCGGTCTTAACGAGTTAACCAAAGAATAGGGCCTTATTCTGTCCATTGTATATCTGTGAGGAGATTAGATAGAGCACAATGGACTTCAAATAGGCTGGAATTGCCAGCTATAAACGGTCTGGCACAGTAGTTCACTATTGCTATAATTATGATAGAATATTAGAACGATAACATTGGACAATGGGTCTGACTATCGTATGCATTCTATGTGTCGTTTGGCATTCATTTCCCTGTGACAGCATGGGTTTCCAAACGGCTAGCTGTCATAGTCTGCAGTGCAGGGGTTCTCAAACCTTTTTGGCTTAGGGCACCCCTGAATAGGCTCTATTCACAGCAGCCATATTATGAAGACATTTACAGGTGTTACCAATGATACTAATGAAGGCTCTGTTCCATTCTGGTCAAACAGAGTCAGGGTGCTGATATTGTGCATGTTGGCCCACTGGAAACGCTCTGTTACACCAGTGGGTCTACAGTTGGGGTCCAGGGACCCTCATGGGCTTCCAAATGGCCCCTTACAGGTGTTACGGGTCCATTTGGTTCCATTTGTACACTCTCAGAATTATAGGGGTCGTGGAAACCACTGTGCTACACTAAATGGAACAGAGCCTTCATTAGTATCATTGGTAACACCTGTGAAGGAAGTGATAATATGGCTGCTGTGCATAGGGCCTATTGCATTGTTGTCATATTATGGTACGCAAATATGTAAATCTGTCCCCCTAAGATGCAGTATGTCATGAGGAAATCTAGAGAGAATATCCATTTCCATTAGGACAGATTGAAAGCAACTTTATACGTGACGTTTAACCACTTGAACCCCAGCATCCCTATTCTTGGGTGAGCATTTGCCAAAAGATTGCCGATCTACAAGCTCACAACGCATCTACTTGAGCTTGTAGATCGGCAATTTTTGGCGACGAGCGTTGGTGTAGAGGGAAACAAGAACGCAAGTATCCTGCGGCACCCCTGGACTTAATTGCGTCATCATGTCACCCTAGGGTGTCACGGGCACGGCACCCACTTTGAGAAACCACAGGTGTGGCGTGCCTCGTAGCTAAAGCCCCCAGGAGAAATGACGAGCACCCATCACAAACTCATCACAAAAAAATAAAAAACCTCCGACATCTACACTTCATGGAGTACATTTTTTGTACCAAATTAACCGAATGAACCGTATTAAAGTAACACAAAAAACCCCAAAAAGCAACAAACCCAGAAAAAAAAATGCGTGTGCGCTGCGCCCCCAGTAGCGCGCACATAAATCGGCGCCCCTGCTCTGGTCCCTATATCTTGCGTGCCTTTCCCCTTACTGCCTAAACAAGGGGTCTTCAACAGGCGGTCCGGGACCCCTAGGGGGTCCTCAGAGTTACTACAGGGGCTCCGCCAAATCTTTGTGTGATAGGATTTTTTATTTTACCATAACCACTTGAACCCTTGCATCCCTTTTCTGAGGTGAACTTTAGCCAAAAATAGCAGATCTACAAGTTCACAACGCCTCGCGCTGCGAGGCGCTGTGAGCTTGTAGATCGGCTATTTTTGGCAAAGAGGCATAGGTGTAGAGGGGAAAAGAGCAGACCACGTGAACAAAAAAGGTTTAATCTGAAACACAATGTTAATATACGATATAGAGGGGGTCCCCGCTTCATCTCTCTCTCAGCTAGGGGGTCCTTGGCCTGAAAACGTTGAAGACCCCTGGCCTAAACCTTTTAGGCAGCCGATCTACATCGACACGGTGTGAGCTTGTAGATCAGCTATTTGAAGTATTTCAAAATGTTTTTCAAAATAGTAAAACACGCCTAAAAAGTATAGACATAAAGGCTAAGGCAAGATAGGGGAGTCAAATGAACACTGTATTTGGGGGGGTTCCAGAGATAGAAAACTGTAGTTGGGGGTCCTTGGAGTAATGCGTCATAAACTGGGGGGTCCTTGAAATGAAAAAAAGGTTGTAGAACCATTGTCATGGATGACTGCTCACATAACGTCTGACATCCACATTGGAGCCATGCTGTTTCTATGCTGTGGTAAACCCACATCCTCATAAATGCCAAGTTTTCTTTCATTCAGTCATTCCAAAAAAAAAAGTGTGTCATTTCTGTTGAAAGCCAGTAGTCCAGCTCAGAGAGAGAGAGAGAGAGAGAGAGAGAGAGAGAGAGAGAGAGAGAGAGAGGCAGCTATTTAAGGGTTGGAGAGTTTAAGGCAGAGGCTGCAACTCAAAGGCTCCTCACGCAGTTCAGTTCAAAGCCATTTTCTCCTCCTCTCTGCCTTTCACTCACTCTCTCATTCCCTCTCCCTCCCTCTCTCCCCCCCTCTCTCTCTCTCTCCCCCCCCCCCCCCCCCCCTCTCTCTCTCTCCCTCTCTCTCTCTCTCTCGGCCCCCGTGCAGTCAGTCAGTGGGACAGCAGACAGAAGCCAGTGTGGAGCTCAGTAGAACAGACAGAAGAACCAAGAACTGAGAGGGGAGAGGAGGATCTGCCAACCTCGTCGGAATCTCTGCAAACACACAGAGGACGCCGTTCTCCCCTTGAGCAAGGCACCGAGGACTTGGTTCCTCTGAGGACATCATCGCTCCCCTGACTACAACCGAGAGTGTGTGAGGGCTCACACACACACTTATTCTCACTGGAAGGGGCTCTTCTATGAGACAAGGTAAGTACAATATTTGAACATGTTTTGGGGGCTCTGTGAAACTTGTAGGGGAGTATGATTGATGATTTTCTACTCTTTGAAATTCAGGAACTTGTATTGTAGATTGATTGACTTTTGCTTGTGTCAGTGTGTCTTTTGGTGGTTCTTTTTCTCAGTGGCTTTTGGTCTTTTAATTGGCTTTGGTTTCTAATGAGCGTGGCTTCTGCGGTGCTTATACATTCAGCATTGGGCTAACTGTTCTTTATTTTTTAATCCTATATATTATCCTTCACACACCCTTTATGGGCTGTAACTCTGAGAGTGTATACAAATGGAACCAAATGGACCCTTACTGGTCCATTTGGTTCCATTTGTATACACTCTCAGAGTTACATTAACACCGGCTGATTGGTGTAGATTAGGGTCCCAGAGATTAACCCATTTAAGTCGGGAACCCCTGTTTGTAACTATACCTTTCAGGACAGGAACCCCTTTTGGGGTTGTTGTTGCTATGTGCAGTACATAGCAACATACATTTTGTGCAATTCTTTAATAAACATTTGACGTTTTTCAGAAAACCTAGGTCAGGATTTAGAAGGCGTTTTTAGGATCGGCCTCAGGTCTAAATAGGTTAAGATAGAAAGAAAGAAAGAAAGAAAGAACATATCAAATGGGGGGTCTGTGGTTTCATGCATATCAAACTGGCTGTCCTTGAAATTAAACATGTTTAGAGTCACTGCACTGACATATTTGATGCATATAGTAACTTCTTGGCGCACATATATCTATTTACCTGTAGTAAACGCTACCCAGACACTTTCCTCTCATGAAACTGGGAAACTAAAGCAATAGGGGAATGGGGATAACTATATGAGTCCTCACCGTTGAGTATGTGGAGAAGTTTGTGCATCATGTGTTGATGTGTGTGTTGCGTGCAAATGCATGTGGAAGTCCTTCTGCCTCGTTTCTGCTGCGTCGCATGACGTTGCAGTATGTGTGTGTAACGGCCCTCCAGTAGTGGACATGTAACTACAGTATAAGTATTTGTTTACTCGAGTACTGTACTGATGATGTCACCAAATAAAATCAATCAATCAATCAATCAATCAATCTTCAGTACTTCAGTACTTTTTTTTTAGTATCTCTACTTGAGTATTTGTATTTTTGGATTGTCAGATACACTTCTAGGCAGGGAAAAAGTGCATTATGAATGAACTACTTAAGGCCAATTTCAAACACTGTATTGTAAAATTGCATATCTACAAGCACACAACGCATCACAATGTGACGCGTTGTGAGCTTGTAGATCTGCTATTTTCCACTATCGCTGATATCTGTTGAACATTTCTGGAAAACCTCAGATTTTTTTTAGGGGAAATGTCTAATTGTCAGCAATGCATTGATATTAAAAAGAAAATGTACTTAGCAATTTGTGCTTTTGAATACCCTACTTAAGTATCTTAAAAGCATGTACTTTTGAATAATTGAATACTTTTAAATGCAAGCACTCCTGTTCACTTGTACTTGAGTAATGTTTGACCAGGAGTATCTGTACTTTGACTCAAGTACTTGGGTACTTTGTCCACCGCGGGTGACGGTACAGTATGCATGAATCGGTCTTCCCTGCTCTGAATGTGGAGGTTTTCATCATCTGGTGAGTCATGGTTCCACCATGGCCAATGCAATAAACTTCTCATTTTACATCAGTTTTTCTATTACAGACAGTATGTGAACCAAAAAAAGAGGATGTTGACACCTCATTTTTCCACTGTGAGCAAGGAGATGCAATAAACCCATGTCCTATATTCATTAGCTTTGCTTAACCACTGTCTTAAGCCCTCTAGACTTTGTTCTGTATTTGGACTGCTTTTTTCCCCTTCTACCAAAGGGACCACATCGCTTTCCCCAAAATAACAGATCTACAAGCTTACAATGTGTCACGCGGCAACGTGTCGTGAGCTTGTACACCTTCTCATTTTGGCCAATGTTCCCCTCATAATATGGATGTTGGGGTTCAAGTGGTTAAGTGAAATATGAAGGGTTTGTAGCCAATCTGTAAACTTTTACTGTATGTTCAATATAATCAATCAATCAAGCTTTATTTATCTAGCACAATTCAGACAACAAATACCAATGTGCTTCAATACCTATGTGCTTCACAGGGGGGGAAAAAAGTTCAAGGCAAAAAAGTATAAAGAAAATAGTAGAGATGCATAAAAACACATAGAAATGCATTTAAAAATATAACAATAATAAGAATAATTTAAAAGAACAGGTAAAACAGGAAGAGAAAAATGCAGCAATCTAAGTAAAAGCAATGCTAAAAAGATGTGATTTATTTGAAAAAATGTCCACACATCCAGAGACCCGCAGATTTTTGGGTCAGGGTTCTGGGTTTGAAAGATGATCAGAAAGCACTATTGCAGTTGAAGAAAAGTTAAATCATCCGCCAAATGACCATGCTTGGTTAATTAATTGATTAGCGACATTGCTTATAATGTATTTGCACCAGTCACTGTTCAGAAACCATTTCTCTCACCTCCCAACTGATCGTTTTTTAATGTTCTTGGTTTCTTCGGGGTTGTGAAGTGTTTTTTTTTTTACGACAGCTCTGCTATGTGGCTGCAGACAGTAAAAAAAAAAATCCTAAGTGTGCATTTAACTCAGAAGAGTCTACAACTCAGTCTCAGAAGAGCGTACAAGTGGAACCAAATGGACCCTTGCGGGTCCATTTGGTTCCACTTGTACGCTCTTCTGAGTTAAAATGACCAACCGAGGATTTTACGGTGTGCGCGTGTGTTTTTTTTTTTATGGATGGGCTGTTGAACAGGGTGTGAGAGAGAGAGAGAGAGCGAGGAATTGGAAGGTGATGCTGACGGACAGAACTCTGTCAGAGAAACAGCTGTTTTAGTGCAACCTCCAGGCCTCCAGGCATCGTCCCGCGTTAGAGGGGAGGTCAAACCGCGACCCTTTCTTTCCAGACCAGCTTGCGCTTCCCAAGCCCCCCCCTCTCCTCGCGGTGTTCAAAGCAGAAGTCATTTTGACCTTTATCCTGGCGTACATATACGGCTGTGCTGTATATTATGTCATGTGGTACAGTATTGCGCTCGATGTACGTATTTTTTTAGGGGTATAGAGGTCAACCTGGAGCTGCCCCAGGCCTTGGTGGTCATTCAGAAGGGGGGGGGGGGGGGGGGGGGGGGGATTAGTAACAAGCCGGTGCGGCCCTGAGGGGGTTTGTCCTACTTTTATGGTATTTGGGGGGGGGGGGGGTTTGGGAGGTATTTCCCTCTGCTTGACATCCACAGAGAGAAACAGAGGACCAGGAGTTGTAAAGTGGTTCAAATGATTGACCTTTAAAGGGATAGTTCACCCTCAAAATTACTTTTTCCTATCGTTTAGTCACCCCATGGAGACTTGAATCCATGGATATCTTTTTGTTTTTGTCACATTCCTAAGCCAATAATTTGATGACCAGCAGCGGTTCCGGTAGGAGACACAAAGAGTCTCCTTTGTGTCTCCTACCGGAACCGCTGCTTACCGGTCATCAAATTATTGGCTTAGGAAAAATATCCAAGTCTCCATGGGGTGACTATCGATAGGAAAACATTTTTTGGGGGTGAACTATCCCTTTAAGGGACGATGACACTTTGGTAGATGTTGTGATTGGTACCTTTGTCATCAAATCAAACGTTGTTTCTTATCTCGCTATAACTTTGTCTTGCCAATTGGACTAGTTACATCATGACAAGGTATAACTACACTACCCAGAAATACTCTGTTACAAGTAAAAGTCCGGAATTCAAAATGCACTCGAGTAAGGGTACATAAGTATTGGTATCAAAATGTACTTAAAGTACCAAAAGTAAAAGCACTCGTTATGCAGAATGTCCCATTATACAAGTTTTCTAATGTATAAAATGTATAAACATCTTTTGAAAATAGCCGATCTACAAGCTCACAATGCGTCGCATCGCGATACGTTGTGAGCTTGTAGATTTGCTAACTCTTTAGAGTTGCATCCCTCGATTTTGCAACCCATGTTTTCACCCAGTGCCAATTGACTATGTAATCCTGGGCGCTACTCTCCCTCTGCCAGCCTAGGGAGAGCCTAGAACTGGGCTCATGCCTCCTTCAATGCATGAGGAGTGAGCAGACCGCTTCTTATCACCTGACAGGGGGGAGCTTCTCCGGTTGGACGTAGCGAGTGGAAGGAACACGTTATTCCAACCAGTTCCTTCCCCTCCATCAGGCGCCCTACAGATGTGCCACTTCAAAACTTCACACGTTACTGTTCTTTCCCTGAAAGTGCCCTGAAAATGCATTTTTTCCTCCCTGTTCTGCCCTTAAAAAGGCACTGTTTTGCCCCTGAAAAGAAGTTGTCACTACACACCCCCGTTTTTCCCTTCAACAGACATCCATATACATGAGAACAAAAGAATGTGTGTTGAAGAAGGTGTCAGACTCATTATGAGGCGAAAGGTGATTTGAAGAGGTCCTTGACCAGTTGCTCAAATTAATTAGCATCATAAAAGCAGTGATCATCAAAATAATTCAGCATTTTAAATGCCCTTCTTTGTCCCTCTTATTGCCCTGGGAATCCCCTGAAAATTTACTGTCTTGGCGATGGCAGGACATTTGAAGTTTTGAAATGGCAGATCTGTATCTATCTATCTATCTATCTATCTATCTACAGTTTATACAGTATACATACAGTATATACTGTAGCTCTCCTGGTATCCTGTAGAGCGTCATTAGTGTTCATTCATTAATGATTGATTTGTGATTAATTTATGATGCTTTTAGTCGTTGGCTGTAATTCATAAAAGGCAGCTGAGGAGGTTGCAGACTGGGTAGCAGTCCACAACATAAGCTACTGTAGGCCTGACATCATTCACAACATAAGCTACAGTAGGCCAGTGTTGGAAAAAGTACTCACATGTTTTACTTAAGTAAAAGTACCAATTCTGCAATGTAGGAACACTCTGTTACAAGTAAGAGTCCGGAATTCAAAATGTACTTGGTCACACAATGGACAATTGATATGCATCTATAGGCTCATTCCTATGTTAATCCTATGTTAATTCATGCTGGTGTGACAACCGGCGGTCGACAGCCGTTGTTAACTTTGTTGAGGTGTGAATTTTAAAGTTGTTTTAGAATCTATGCGTGTGCGTGCGCGTGCTCCTGTTCAAAAAGGTTGTTGCGTGGCGTGTCAGGCCGTCCCGTGAGCAATGCGACCCTGCAACTGGATATCCGTCACACACAGATACAGAGTAGATCTGGCAGCATTGTTAGCCAGGTGTTTTTGTTTTTCCCTGAATGGTCAGAACTTCATTCAACCCTGTGCTCTGTGGAGCTTCATGCTTTCCAGCTGCTCCACATGTTAAGAGCATCAAAGCGTGGAGTTTCCAGCGGTGTACAGTAACTAGATACATTTACCCAAGTACTGTGCTTAAGTACAATTTTGAGATACTTTTACTTTACTGGAGAATTTCCAATTTTCAGTACTTTTACTTCTACATCCACTACTTCTTGGATGCAAATATTGTACTTTTACTCCACTACCATAATTTGAAAACTTTAGTTGCTAGTTACTTTGTAGATATACATTATAAAACATACATTAACTTCTTCAGCCCTATTTTATACCTAGGGTATTTGAAAATAGCCAATCTACAAGTTCACGTTGTGAGCTTGTAGATCTGCTATTCTCAAACATTTTAGCACTTTTTACTTTTGGTACTTCAAGTACATTTTGATACCAACACTTTTGTACTTTTACTCAAGTCAATTTCGAATTCCGGACTTGTACTTGTAACGGAGTACTTCTACATTGCAGTATTGATACTTAAGTAAAACATTTGGGTACTTTTTCCATCACTGTTAAGAGCATCAAAGCGTGGAGTTCCCCAAAACGTGGAAAACTAAAGCAGCTAAAAGCAGATCAGAAATGGACAAAATAAGCACTTTTTTTTTTGCTGTTGGACGGATTTGTGTTTGTAGATCTGCATCCACCCACACCAATGTTCTCCATGACAACTTGAGTCTGGGTCTCAACATCCGGTCCGGGGACCGGCAGCGGTCCCAAATGGACCCTGTTTTGGGGTATGCAACTATGTGAGTGTATATAAATGGAACCAAATGGCCCCTTACGAGTCTGTAACTCTGAGAATGTGCAAATGAAACCAAATGGACCCGTATAAGCCCTTACGGGTCCATTTGGTTTTATTTTTACACTCTCACAAAGGTGGAAGAAGTAGAGAGGTTTTACTTAAGTAAAAGTATCAATACTGCAATGTAGAAATACTCGTTACAAGTAAAAGTTGGAATTCAAAATTGACTTGAGTAAAAGTACAAAAGTGTTGGTACCAAAATATACTTAAAGTACCAAAAGTACTAAAATGTTTGAAAATAGCAGATCTACAAGCTCACAACGCG
Organism: Gymnoscopelus microlampas; assembly: GCF_963454915.1. Taxonomy (NCBI): domain Eukaryota; kingdom Metazoa; phylum Chordata; class Actinopteri; order Myctophiformes; family Myctophidae; genus Gymnoscopelus; species Gymnoscopelus microlampas. The sequence goes on from NC_139958.1 coordinate 41,242,067, forward strand.
CCGCGATGCGACGTGTTGTGAGCTTGTAGATCGGCTATTTTCAAATAAAATTGGGCTAAAGTGGTTAATGGATGCTTTATAATATAATAATTGATAATTGTAAAAAAAAATGAAAACTAAAAGTAACCAGTAGAAGTAAAAGTATTGCAAATTGGAAATACTCTAGTAAGGTAAAAAGTTACTCAAACTCGTACAGTACTTGAGTAAATGTACTTAGTTACTTTACACCATTCTCAGAGTTAAAGGAGCACTTCAGGAACGTTTGGGCGGCGCCGGTTTAAACATTTATTCGAGTGCATGTTTTCTTCATTTCTCCCTGGACTTCCTTTCATTAACACTGCTGTCAAACGAGGCATGGCTTGTGAATCGTGCGTGTTGTTTTTATTGGGATGAAGATGGTAGCTTGGCCTCCGTAGCTGTGCAGTACAAATCTGTGTGTGTTGAAGGGGGTTTGTACAGGTGGGTGGTGGAAGCACGTCTGGGAAAGGCTACTAACGACTCATTTATTCTTATAGTCTTTTGAATAACATTCCATTTATTTTTTTTAGTCATATTTTTGTCATCTGAAATGTTTAACTTTTAGTCTGGTTTTAGTTGACTAAATATTATAAGATTTTAGTCACCTAAATCTACAGTTGATTTAATTTACACACTTTTATTTTGGCAGGCCTTGATGGTGTCATAATGCCTTACTACCTAGCTACTTAGCTGTGTGCCAAAAACTAATGAAAAGAAATAGCCGATCTACAAGCTTGCGACGCGTTGTGAGCTTGTAGATCGGCTATTTTGAGAGCGCGACACTCACACTGTCACGCTCCGCTCCTCAGCCCTAAGACCTTGAGTGCCCTTATATGGTTGTGGACACTTTAGGCCTGTTTAGGCCTTTGTTGTTGCAAACGCGCAAGTGGAGCCTACTATGAAACTCTGCTCGGCTTGTGTCTCTGTCTGTCTGTGTGTGTGCAGTATGTGCACTGCCTGCACTGCCTGTGTGCAACCCACAGAGTGCGCTAGAGTGCAGCTACAGTCAAAACACACACACACACACACACACACACACACACACACAGTCCGTAAATACACGATATTTTCGAGCTGCGCTCGCTTCCAGCGTTTGCGCGTCTTACTTGTGTTCTTCTGTATTTAGTCTCGTTATTTGTTTCTCTGTTGTTGCCTAGCTTTTGTGCACCTTTATTTTGTAGTAATGTTATGTGCTTTCCTGTCAGCCCTAGTTACTAGTGATGCGCGGGTCGGGTTTTTCCATGACCCGCCCCGCCCCGCCACGGAACCCAACCCGCCTCAACCCACCCCGCGAACCCATATATAAATCTATGGCTCTCGCGGGGCGGGTTGAGCCTATAATTCTGTAAAATCAAGGTTAGAAAATAATCTTAAAGTATACACCCCAAGTGTATTCAAACTGTTTTATTCTTATTATTCTTATTAGGAATAAAGACAAAACAAGAGCATTTGATTTTTCTTCTTTTTTGCGTGTGAGAGCGGCTGACCGCTCACCCGCAGCCCGCATAATTGCCTCTGAAATCCTGACTCGACCACCCGCGCCGCGGGTTGACCCGCGGGTTACGGGTCGCATCACTTAAGCAATATTACACGAGAGGGTGTGCTTTACCGTCACTATTGGCACGCCAGTGATGTGGTCAGGAACGAGGCGGAGCCGAGTTCCGCAAGCAGCACTGAAGTGCCAATAATGTAGGTAAAGCACACCCTCGAGTTACCAACAAAACACATCCAAATGTATTCATATTGTGGGGCAATTCATAATAAAAAAATGTTTCGCTATTATCCGTTTCCCTGTAAAGAGAAGAGTTTATTTGACTGAGACATTAAATAGTCCCTGTAGCAGCGCTCTGAGGCACCGTCTCATCAACACAGCTGATTCCAGTAGGCTATATGCTCCGTCGTACGACCGTGTCACGTGGCCAAAATAACTGATCTACAAGCTGACAACGCGTCGCGATGGCGACACGTTGTGAACTTGTAGATCGGCTATTTTCGCCGTGCGATGGGAGCAGAGCTGAAACAAACGCAGAGCTGTTTCAGCTCTGCGTTTTCTGGCGGTGGGTCAGGCTACTGTCTGTTTATTTGTTTTCTATACCGTGGGACAGCATGACGTCACAGCACAGCTGTGCCATATATGGTCTAATCAGGTGCGGACTGCGGTGCGGAGTGATTTATTAATGTGATTAGGCCCGTGCTATCATGCTGGTTTGAAGCACGGCTAGATAGCTATTTCAACCAATCAGATTGCTTGGTCGGAACTACCTGTTGTATAATACTAGTTACTGTTCACATGCCTTGACTCACCTCCCGGTGATTATTAGTTATCTCCTCCTGTGTCCTGTTAGTCCCTCTGCCAATCGTCTCTTGATTTGTCTGTTGAGTTCACCTGTGTGCACTCATCCCCTATTCTATTGAAGCCCTGTGTTTACAATGTATTCTTTCTTGTTGGTCCGTGGACCCAGGGCCGGCGCGGCCATTAGGCAGAGTAGGCAGTTGCCTAGGGCGCCATTAGGCGCTCAAGTCACTCAAGTGAGTTTATGTTTTTGTGCTTGATGCCTACACCCCACCTGCTATCGTATCTGCTTTTGGAAACCTCAGTTGTTTAAATAAACCTTTTGATTTGAACATTCCGGCTTGTCTGCTTTTGGGTCCTGCCCATCACTTATTCCTGACACACACGCACACGCACACACGCACGCACGCACGCACGCACGCACGCACGCACGCACACACACACACACACACACACACACACACACACACACACACACACACACACACACACACACACACACACACACACACACACACACACACACACAGCCAAGCATAAAATGACTTAGTTCTACTGGATCTCTTCTCCATTAGTCCCTACCTAACATTTTAGTCTAGTTTTTATGTCTACGGAATTGTCAATTTTCAATTTTTCATAGTTTTAGTCATCATACATAGTGTTTATTTAGTTTTCGTTTTGGTGTAATTTTTTGTCCAAGTTTTAGACCATTGGTTCTCTACGAGCCACTTAGATGTGCTGTTCAGGAATACGTGACACTGTCACCTTCAACAGGTGTTGTTTAGCCACTTATTATATACAAATACATAAAGACTTGTCAAGTCCCACTGTGTACCTGAGGCGGATTCTACAAATGCCTACAATGCTCAATATTTTTTTCGTGCCAGGAGAGAAGGTTTGTGTTAAATAAAATTCAAAATTATACAAAACCATTCAACATTTTTCAAAAGTAGCAGATGTACAAGCTGTATAGCTGAATATCTGCTATTTTTGAGAACCACTGTTCAGAAAACTCCTAGGGGTTTTCAGAAAAACTCTGTAATAATGCTATATAGCTCAAATCTAAAATTACACAGATGCTTTCCCGGTTTTACATAGCAATGGTGGAGCTGCAGTAATACATACTGTACGGGCTAGACAATACAATTGCCAGTAAAATCAGGAGCGTAACACTGAGAGTGTGCGAACGTTCATTTTGTACACTCTCAGAGTTAAATGACTGCTGAGGATTTTACTGTGAGTGTCGGGCCTTACAACTGCGCTATTCTAGACCCGGTTTTAACGGTTTAAACCGGTTCCATTTGCACCCTCTCAGAGTTAAATGAACGCAGAGGATTTTAGCTGAGTGTCTGGTCGTGCAGCTGTGCACGACATGCACCTTTTTAAAGTCTTTCTTGTTGAACCAGACGAAACAGATGTGTAAAAAGAAGAAAAAAAAAACGGAGCCAACATTCCCAGCTTCTCTCTTTTCCACGTGGGGAAAGTTTCCTCCGCGCTGCCAGCACGGGGGAAGACAGAGTAATAAAGAAGATGCAGCAAATGCTGCTTTATAGCTTAAAAGAAAACACAATATTTATTTCAATTTTCTGTCCAAGCGGCCTCAGCCCCATCGTGTCCCACAGTGAAATAGAAATGTCCTCTCTCAACCCCAGTCTGACACTGAAAGATGCAGGATATTTTTCACCACTTCTTAAAGGCAGCGTAGGTAACTTTGCCCTGTGTTTACATGACAAAATAATAAAATAAAATTACCCATCATTTCCCCTTATACCATAGTTTTCACTGTTTGGGGGGCGTGAGGCCTTGGAGGCAGTCCAACATTGTAAACACACTAATCATGACTTATTTTCCTTCACTGAATGCCTGTATGTTCTCAGTCCAACTTGTCACACAGAAAAGATTCATCAGAAAAGTTTAAAATATAGTGAAAATAGGCGATCTACAAACTCACCATTCATAGTATATATAAGGCTTCGTAGTTAACCTCATGAGAAACACTGATTTAGTAGATGCTCTTATCCAGAGCAATAGGCTCTAAGCACAGCAGCCATTATTATCACTTCCTTCCCAGGTGTTACCAATGATACTAATGAAGGCTCTGTTCCATTTAGTGTAGCACAGTCGTTTCCACGACCCCCATAATTCTGAGAGTGTACAAATGGAACCAAATGGACCTGTACGGGTCCATTTGGTTCCATTTGTACACTCTCAGAGTTACACACCTGTAAGGGGCCATTTGGAAGCCCATGAGGGTCCCTGGACCCCAACTGTAGACCCACTGGTGTAACAGAGTGTTTCCAGTGGGCCAACATGCACAATATCAGCACCCTGACTCTGTTTGACCAATAATGGAACAGAGCCTTCATTAGTATCATTGGTAACACCTGTGAATGTCTTCATAATATGGCTGCTGTGAATAGAGCCTATTGGCATGAAAGAAGGGATACAAGGAGCGACAAGTGCTAGGGGGTGGAGTCTGAAGAGGTGAGCGCTAGGGGGTGGAGTCTGAAGAGATGAGTGCTAGGGGGTGAGGTGGAGTCTAAAGAGATGAGTGCTAGGGGTTGAGGTGGAAACCGAAGAGGTGAGAGCTTTGGAGCCAGGAGGGAGAAGAGTCTAGCTCTCTTGCAGCGATGGCCAGGATGATGTAGGGAAGTGAGGGACAGAAGGACAGTTTATTCTCAACCTTAAAAGTCCTCAGTGTTCATTTATCTCTGAGAGTGTACAGCTAAATCAGAAATCTTTGGTTCCACTATAGGCTTATTATCAGGCTCATTCATTAGTTCAGTGTTTCCCAAACACTGGGTCGGGACCCGCGTTGTGAGCTTGAAGATCGGCTGTTTTATCCAGTCTGGGTCCCGGGGAAACATCACATTTCTCCATTTGAGTCTCGAGCTAAAAGGTTCATGGTAATGCCTCGAGATACTGATGAGTTAGTGATATGAATCAGTATCTTCTTGCCACTGATGACAATGTGCAGACCATTTACACTGTCTGACCACATACTGTAACACACAAAGGGAATATAAAAATGCGGGGAATGGAAAAAAAGAAAAGAAAAGAGGGATGGAATAGTCATCACAGTCTCAGACCATTGCAGCAGTTGCTCTGTCATACTTTTAACTTTAATTATTTCCAGTGAAACCAGAGAGCAGCGGCCACATTCCTGAGAGCTCTCTGAGAAAATGAGAAAGTCATTTTTTTTTTAACAATTAAAAGAGCAGGGCATTTCAATGGAGCATTTCAGTGAAGTCAACTAACTTCCAATTTAGCAACTAACTTCCAATATAGGAGCCATTCTCATCGCACCACATCGCATCACCAGTAGAGGGAGCCCCTGAGGCCTCTTTCTTTAACCACTTAAACCCTTACTTGAACGGTGTCCCCCAGGGGTCTGTAATTAGTCCCCTGCTTGTTTTCCCCCTCTACGCCAAATCTCTTCTCTCGCAGTAAATAGCAGATCTGCAAGCTCACAAAGTGTCACGTTGCAATGCATTGCTGTAGCTTGTAGATCTTCTGTTATCGCGGTGGTTCTCAAACGTTTTAATAGGACCCCCAAATTAAAGGAGAGTTCCAGTCATTTTAGGTATTTGCTTTGATGTGTCGCTAATCACTCACCAACATACAAACAGTTGACTTTTTTCATAGAAGCCCCTGTTGTCCATTGTGGAGACCCCTTCCACTGGCATAATGGAGAAATGTGGATAAAATAAAATCGCCTATTTTAGCACCTCCAAAGTTTTTTTTTCCACTAATCCTCATTATGCAGTGTCCTGACACTCAAACATGCACTGAATGTCCCTTATGAGCTGCCGTTCATGCAGAACGACATGGAGCTGGTTGCTTGTTTCTCTCACAGAATCTGGCAACACGAGGACTAGCTTCACGTTGTTCAAGCTCACAGCACCTCGCAATGCGAGCCGTCGTGAGCTTGTAGATCTGCTATTTTCACAATATTTATCCGTGGAACGGAGTCAAAGTAAATGTACAGTAACGCCTCAACTATACATTCCAAGTGCTTGTCATGGTGGGGGGTCCCCCATGATTCTTTTTTGGGGGGGTCCCCAGTTCAAATTGGATTTTTTTGGGGGGGGTTGCGTCCTGAACAGATCGGGAACCCTTGCAACACACAGTTCTCAAAATGAGCTCATCCTCTGATGTGAGTGAGTCAGACAGTATGCTTTCTAACCTACACGTCTCTAGACTGACCCAAACACATGCTTTCAGAGCAGCCAAAAACATGCAAGTATTTGCCATATCATATACAGCAGTGGTTCTCAACCTGTTGGTCTGGATCCCCAGGGGGGGGGGGGCACAGTATTTGCCATATCATATATACAGCAGTTCTCAACCTGTTGGTCTGGATCCCCAGGGGGGGTCCCCATGTGATTTTGGGGGGGTCCCAGATGACAGTGAAGTGACAATTTAAGGACTTTTAAGACCTTTTTAATACTTAGAAATAAAAGAAGAAAACAAAAGGACTACAGACAACAGACTATATATACTATAAGAAATGGTCAAACATTGGCCAAATTGTCAAATAATATAACAGAGAGGCAAACATTGTGAAAATAGCTGATCTACAAGCGTTTTGATATGTTCACAATTTTTATCTGTGGAACCGAGTCAACTCCAGTTCAAATATAATTATTTTGGGGGGTCCCCAGTTCAAATATGATTACTTTCGGGGGTCACAGCCTGAAAAGTTTGAGAACTACTGATATACAGTATGTTAGGTTAGGTACACAAGTTGAGAATTCCTTGCCATATACTTCCGGGTCTGTTTTGTTACATTACACTCCCAGAGGAGAGGTGTCTTTCATTTATTTATAAAAAATGTTCTGAGCCAATAATCCAATATGTGACTAATTGAAGTTAAAATTAGACAAATCTTAACAAGAGCACAACCATATTTACAGTAAAACATTTCCGTTGAACCTTGATCATCAGTATAGGCTCGTCATCAGTGATTACACTGTGAGAGTTGTTTTATTGGCATCTATATAATTTGTAATATAGTTTTGCCTTGGTCTCCTACTGCTGCGGTGTCATGAAATGTTGGATTATTGGGATAGGAAAATGATATTCCTTTAAGCCCAATTTCAAAACATTTGAAAAGTAGCTGACTGAAAGTGCTTAATGGATATATATGGATACAATGTCTAGTGTCAATGTCAAATCAAATGAATCTGCAAAAAACACATTCAGAGGTGGATGGAATATGAATAAAACACCTGAATGTTGAGGCTAAATGGGAAAGCAGAGGGGCGATTGCCATCCCCCCAGATCCCTGAATGCCGCCCCTGTCCCAGACTTATAGATTAACACTCGGGATTTTATTGCATTGGTTCTGGTTTGTGTTTCACAAATTCCTGTCTTCTAGGATCCAGGTCGTGAAGTCATGTGGGAGTGTGGGCTCCAGTGGGAGTATTGTATGTTGGAACTACTTGGTATTCACACATTTCTTTGGCCCTATAATATCGTCTCTGTCACTGTGGAAACCTTGTATGTCCAAAACTGTTGGAGAAAGTGGAAAGAGAGAGAGAAAAAAAAAAAAACGTGTTCAGTGTTGCCAGGTCTTTTTATTATAAGCCACGTTGGGCTTGTTTTTCTGTATTGCTTGGCAGATGCGGGTTGCGGTTGTGAGTTGTCGGCTATTTTCAAATAGCCGACGTACAGTATATAAATATGCACATTGTTTTATAGCCGACATATATATAGGTTTGAAGTGCTCATGGTGCCTATAGTCGCTTCTTTTGGGCTTGTTTTCATAGACCTGGTTGCTTATTCCTCTCTCACAATCTGGCAACACTGCCTGCGTTCCGGTGCAGTCGTTCTCAAACGTTTTCATGTGAAGGACCTCCACATTTTTTACATATTTGGCCCGCGGACCCCCATCTCAAAATATGTTGTGCCAGGGACCCTATATATTGATAGATAGGCCTATATATTTGATAGATTTGCAAAAGTTTTCATGATTTTTCAAAAATAGATCTACAAGCTCACAACGCGCCACGACGCGTTGTGAGCTTGTAGATCTGCTATTTTCAGTACAACATTTTTGTACTTTTACTTTTGGTACTTAAAGTATATCTCGATGCCAATACCGTTACCCAAGTAACATTTTGAACACATGGCCTTTTACTTGTAACAGAGTATTTTTATATTATGGTATTGCTATTTTTACTTAAAAGTAAAACATCTGAGTAGTTCTTCCCCCTACTGGCTCAAAGTGACAATAAAGTGAATTGGAATCCGAATCAGGAGATACAAGTTTTTTTTTCTCCGTCCGAACATCATCCGATATAATCTCTGGGAGTATGGGGCAAATCCCCCACCAGACAGTTGAGTGCTACAGCAGCTGACAACTATGTGCTGCGTTGGCCTGTGAATGTTGGTGACAGAGCCTGACGTGCCAGCCCAAGTGTTTTCCTACTGTACACACCGCTTTAACCCTTTAAGACTGGGAACGCATCTGTGTGTCATTTTTGAGTGGTGCCAGCCACTCCTACACTTGACCGTGTGTGTGGGTCCGACCGCCCGTCCGTTTGAGCACGGCCTCAACAGCTGCAGCTGATTGCAACACAAGGATGCAAGCAGTTACACTAATTCAAAGGCACCACTCTCTTCACACTGGGTGTGATTTTTAGATTTCTTTGGGCTATTCAAAAATAGCAGATACACAAGCTCATAGCGCGGCACCGAGTGCCGCGCTATGAGCTTGTAGATCTGCTATTTTAGAAAAATCGTGACATTTTCTGCAAATCTTTGAATATACATTTTTTTTAAGCGAACATTTGTAACTCAAATCTTTGCTTCTGAGGGGGGGTCCCTGGAACAACATATTTTGAGATGGGGGTCCGCGGCCAAATACATATCATTTCGGGGGTCCTTGACATGAAAAAGTTTGAGAACCACTGATGGTAGCCTATAGCAACATAAGTAAACAAAAAAAAAATCAAGACATTTGTAAGAATCAGCCTCAGGTCTTAATGGTTTAAAGAAAACTGGCTTGTACGGAATTATGGAATTGTCTATAAATTGCCGCTGCCATCCCATGGATGCATTACATGTACATTCTGTAAGTTTTTATCCTATTTGTATCAGGAATATATTTATATGCCTGTTTTCCTTGTTCTTTCTCCCTATCTCTATTAGTCGTAAAAAAAAATGTTTCACCCACTTCTTTACACTTGTAAAGCTGTGATGCGACAATGACGTTGAAGTTGTACATTTTTACATTATTATGTAAACAAACAGAGCTGAGCACTGTTTGTTTACATCGCAGACATCTGCCTGGTTCGAGCAGTGAAGACCACGTGTCAAACGGGGCATCCATGTTGTAGTTAGAACGGTTTATGTTAAACAGTGATGACCGAGGAGAAAAAACTACAAGGAGAAAATGGAGTTTTAGTGTGCGCTTTAGAATGGAGGCCGACGGGATCGGCAAAACTGGATCGCAAATAGTTCCGTTTCCGGTGGTGTTACACTGAAATGGTCCGTGTCGAAAATTGAAAAAAGTTTTTTTTTTTGGAAAAAAAGGAAAAAGCACCCGGACCGTAGGGCTACGCTCTCGGCGCTTAACAGTTGGATTTAATGGACCGTAGGACTACGCTCTTGGCGGTTAATGTGTTAAGCAAAATGGATGAAATTAGAAAAAAAATGCATTTTGTGAAATTGAGTGTTTTTATCTTTTTTTCCCCCTTTTTCTCAGGACCTTCATCAGGATTGGCCTTCAGTGGAAGATTGATAACGGACCTAATAATTGACCTCACCAAGTCAACGTGACGTAGCTCTAGCACCATGGGTCCTAAAGGCCTGTTGGTATGTCTGCTCCTGACCGCGTTGATCAGCCCCACGGTAAGGCCTGTCCCAATTATTAACACTAGACCATACCCGGTCGACGCATCCGTGGGGGGATATGCGCACATGATCTGGCAACCCGGGAGGCAGTTCGTCCCATAGCTGGGCAGCCCCGTAACCATGGCGACAGTGTGTTACACATAAACGCTAATAAGAAGCTGAGATTTGATGAAATTGAAAAACGGGCTTCACAGTTAAGTTCAGATGGTAATGGTCAATGGCTGTGTGCCAAATCAGAGCAATTGGTCCAGCCACTGAGGAGAACCGGGTAGCTTCACCTACTCACTCACTCACTCACTCACCACTACAGACGGACAGAGGTTACTAGAATTATAGTAGGATAATCACCATAACATAATCACCTATCATCATACTTGTTTACATGTAAAACATGTTTTTCGAAAATGTAATAGTCTGAAATGTCCGGGAACACATCTCCAATATTCCAATATTCAATGCCAAAATAAATAAGAAAAACACAATCAATTTGTTAATTGTCTCCGCCAGGAGACTATGTTTTCATTCTCGTCCTTCCGTGTGTCCACCAAGCTAACATTGGTCAAGCTTCACGTGACACGTGACAATATGTTGAAAGGGTGTGCTTTGATTGGCTAGCGAGACGCATGATGAAATAGAGACCTATAAATAGGTATGTCACTTCAAAAGATTATATATTTTGAAGTGAGGTAAGACAGGATTAATCAGGAACAGTACTGGCTCCGAGGAGCACATTTTCTAGTTGCTAATGTTTTCTAAGACAATTAATCATCAACTACACTGTCCTGAAGGTCACAACAGCCCAGTGTTGAAAGTAACTGTTGCATTTACTCAAGTAGGCCTACTGTACTTAAGTACAATTTTTAGGTTTTTGAACTTACTTGAGTATTTCCAATTTCCAAAACTTCTACTTCTACTCCACTCAGAGGAAAATATTGCACTTTTATATATTAATTAATATTAATATTGCACTACAGTTATTTACTCCACCACATTGTGAGCTTGTAGATCGACTATTTTCAAAAGATTTTTACATTTGAAAACAGTAATGGGACATTCTGCATAATGAGTACTTTTACTTTTGGTACTTTAAGTCCATTTTGATGCCTATACTTTTACCCAAGTGCATTTTGAATTCCGGACTTTTACTTGTAACACGGTATTTCTACAGTGCAGTATTGATACTTTATTACTTAAGTAAAAAACGTGAGTACTTCTTCCACCACTGCAACAGCCCTACCTGATCGACGCGGGCCTGGTGAAGAAGATCCTGCGCCATCGCAGACAAACGCTGACACAACATGGAGAGAGCAACATCACCTTGCCGTCTGTAGACCAACCTGTGGTCTTCAACCATGTGTATAACATCAACGTTCCTGCCAGCGCTGTGTGCACTGTGGACCTGGACGCACCAGGTATTATTAGGACTGGGCAATGAAAGGGGTATTTTAAAGGGGTATCTATCTTTGAAACACTTTTGGGGTCATGTTAAAGGGATATTTCACCCCCAAATTACTTTATTTTCCTATCGATTAGTCACCCCACTGGAGACCTGAATTCATGGATTTTTTTGGGTTATTCTTTTATTATCTGTGCCAATGATTTGATGATCGCATCGCGACGCGTTGTGAGCTTGTAGATCTGCTATTTTTAAACATTTTAGTACTTTTACTTTTGGTACTTTAAGTACATTTTGATACCAATACTTTTGTACTTTTACTCAAGTACATTTTTAATTCCGGACTTGTATACTTGTAACAGAGTACTTCTACATTGCAGTATTGATACTTTTACTTAAGTAAAACAAAGAGTACTGTTTCCAACACTGCTTTTGCTCAAGTAAAGAATTGTACTACAAACACGGTGTTAATTCTTCCACCGCCTCCAGGCACGTCGCTGCACATCGCGGCACATGATCCCAGCGAAGACGCGTCGGGTTCGCCTGTGTCGTCGGGCCTTCAGGCGACGGAGCACACCCTGGACCGGGAGAACCAGATCGTGTTCACCCACCGCATCAACATACCGCGGCAGGCGTGCGGCTGTGCCGAGAACATGCCGGATCTCAAAGCCCTCCTGAGCCGCCTGGAGATGCTGGAGGGAGAGGTTTCGACGCTGAGGGACCAGTGTGGCGGAGGGGGAGACGCGGCCTGCTGCGGCTCTCAGCTCACAGGTATATACACACCATGGAGATGGAGATGATGACACAGTGGAGATGATTCTCTGTATATGTAATATATATCTGCTGTCCGGCAGAAACCAGCTAACTCCAAAATGTAAATTTTTCAGGAAATGACAAAAACGAAACAAAAAGGGCTTTGTTCATCATTGATAAGTATGGCTAAATGGACCTCCAAGCTCACAATGAGGTTAGAGGTCAAAAGGGGATGGAGCCTGGAGTCAGCAAAACCAGCTAACTAGCTGGTTTAGCAGAACGTTTGAGGATCCAATTGAGGATCCAATGGAGTTAGCTGGTTTTGTCAGAAGCACTTTTTAATACTTTTCATTCGTTCAATATTGTTTTAATCAACACACAGACGTAAGGGGTGTTCAATAGCACTGATGTATGGGGGAAAAAATGAGTTAGTTGGTGTCTGCCGGACAGCAACGATATTATGTAATATAGCTATGTGTAATATATGTGACCAAATTTGACTCTCTCTCTCTCTCTCTCTCTCTCTCTCTCTCTCTCTCTCTCTCTCTCTCTCTCTCTCTCTCTCTCTCTCTCTCTCTCTCTCTCTCATATATACATAGGGGAAGTGGGAACTAAGCCGTACTGCAACGGCCATGGAAACTACAGCATGGAGAGCTGTGGTTGTATCTGTGAGCCTGGCTGGTCGGGGCCCAACTGCACCGAGGCGGAATGCCCCGGGAAGTGCCAGGACCGGGGGGCGTGTGTGCACGGAAAATGTGAGTGCTTCCCGGGCTTCTCCGGAGAGGACTGTTCGCTGGTGCTCTGCCCCGTGGACTGTGGGGAGAACGGCCGCTGTGTGGACGGGTCCTGCGTCTGCTCTGAGGTAGGCAGTTTGTGGGAAGTACGTAGTACATTTTTACTCAAGTAGGCCTACTGTACTTAAAGGGATCGCCCCCAAAATGACTTTTTTTCTATGGATTAGTCACTAGCCTGACACTCAGCCTGAATTTTCATTTCGTTTCACTTCATTATTCAGTCTGAAAGCCCTCTCATTGCAGCCGATTTCTGAGATGGGGGCGTGGCCAAAGTGGGACTCTTTGGCAATTGGTTCATACTGGATTAGCCCGATCCCGATTCGTCGTACAGATTTTCAACCGAGAAACACCCGCCTTCGACAGCGTCACCAGACCCTGAATGCGAGGCAAACGATTCAGGGGGTGGAGCCAGGCTAGATTAGTCACCCCATGGAGACTTGAATTCATGGATTTTTTAAAAGTTTTTGTCGCATTCCTAAGCACCGGCAGCGGTTCCGGTAGGAGACACAAAGAGTCTCCTTTGTGTCCGCTGCCTACCGGTCCACTGGTCATCAAATTATTGGCTTAGGAATGCAACAAAAACAAAAAAATATCCATGAATTCAAGTCTCCATGGGGTGAAATCAATAGAAAGAAAGTGATTTTTTTGGGTGAACTATCGCTTTAACACATTGTTTCACGAAGCAGTCAGCCGCAGGCCGTTTTTTTGAGATTTTGAAGTCAATGAACTTCACAATAGCTATCAGAAGGCTCCCCTTGCCTGTGTATTTTTTTAAATTCCAAAATGTTTTTATGCGAACGGTCAAATCGACCTGTCTCCCCCAGACCAGCATGGTTTGTGAGTGACATCCTCCATGTGTCTTATCCCCCCCCCACCACCTCCTTTTATTAACCCTTTAAGACCGGGAACGCATCTGTGTCATTTTAAGATTTCTTTGGCTCTATAAAAATAGCAGATATACAAGCTCCGAGCTTGTACAGTAGATCTGCTATTTATTTATTTTTATCGTGAAAATGTGTGCAAATCTTTTTTTTAGTTTGAATATATATATAAAGTTTTTAACTCAAATCTTTGCTCCTGGGGATTTTACAAATGTCTTATTACGTACTTTTTTCCGAAAGTTAGATTTTTTTTCTTTTTTTTCTTTTTTACTTATGTTGCTATATTATCAATGGTTTTCAAACTTGTCAAGGACCCCCAAAATAATATGTATTTGACCGCGGACCCCCTCCCATCTAAAAATATTTTGTTCCAGGGACCCCCAGAAGCAAATATTTGAGTTAAAAATGTATAAAGATTTGCAATTTTTTGTTTCTAAAAATAGCAGATCTACAAGCTCATAGCGCGGCACTCGGTGCCACGCTATGAGCTTGTATATCTGCTATTTTTGAATAGCCAAAGAAATCTTAAAATGACACACATGCGTTCCCTTCCCGGCCTTAAAGGGTTAATCATGACTTGATTTAAACAATATATTTTGATTTCATATTGTTGTTTTGTCGTGTTTGAGTGTTGAAATGCCTCTTAATGCATCACAATGGAAACAAGCCTCTGGCTTTTTAGTGTCATCCATTTGCCGTGTTTTACTTCCTGTACCTAGAAAAAAAATCTATAATATTTAATCAATCAATCAAAATGCTCCCATGCAGGGCTTCTCTGCAGAGGACTGTTCAGTCGTGCTCTGCCCTGTGGACTGTGGAGAGAACGGACAGTGTGTGGACGGGTCCTGTGTCTGCTCTGAGGTAGGGTTGGGACCATTTGCCGAAATTGTGATTGACAATATTTATTGCAATATTGCAACATAATGCTTAAAATTCTTAAAATAACACTAAGAATAGTCCTGGAATCACTTGACCAGAGATTTTGTTAAGAAACACATATTTGAATTGCCTCATTGGACATATTTGTGAATCGGGATAGGATGATATAAAATATCATTGTTTATTGCAATAAAAAAACGCTGACGCACGCACGCACGCACGCACGCACGCACGCACGCACGCACGCACGCACGCACGCACGCACGCACGCACGCACGCACGCACGCACGCACGCACGCACGCACGCACACACACACACACACACACACACACACACACACACACACACACACACACACACACACACACACACTCACACACACACACACACTGACAGACCTTTTACATATCCGCTGTGTATCTCTATAACTTGGCATAAGTGAATTGATTCTAGTGTATGACAGAGGTTTTAGACAATTTTGCCAGACAATTGGAATCTTCTGAAATAAAAATGTTGGCCATGGACCCCATCTGAAGCCATTCCCCTGGCACAAAATAAGGGCATACAAGATTTCTGTTGAAAGATATTTGAAATTATGGTAAGACTCTTATAAGCGTGTCAAGATTTTGTGAAAATAGCAGATCTAAAAGTTCACTACGTGTCGCGATTCAATGCATTGTTTATTTGTTTATTTAAACGGATCCCCATTAGCTGACACCTTAACGTCGCAGCTAGTCTTCCTGGCGTCCAAGACATACAAATCAAAAACATATAAAATATCACAGTGTATTACAAAGAAATACTAAAAACAGCACAAAAAAAAGAAAGAAATATGTTGTGAGATTGTAGATTTATTTTCAAATAGCCTATGTACAGGCTAAGTGGTTATAGGCCTACAGATTTTAATGCAACACATTTTCCTGGGCACCCCCTGGAACACCCTCAAGGAAACCCTGGGGATCTCTGAACGACTGGGGAAACCCAGAGAAATACTCTGCTCATTATGCAGAATGTCCAGTTCTAAAGTTTTAAAATGTATAAATATCATTTGAAAATAGAAGATCTACAAGCTCACAACGTGTCGCTAAGCGCTTGCAGATCGGCTATTTTCAAATAGCCAAAGTATTCAGGGCTGAAGTAGTTAATGTATGTTTTTTAAATAATAATCTAAATCTACAAAGTAACGAGTAACTAACGTTTTGAAATAGTTGTAGTGAAGTAGTGAAAAGTATATTATATTATATTAATATTTGCCTCTGAGATGTAGTGCAGTAGAAGTGAAAGTACCGAAAATTGGGAAATACTCCAGTAAAGTAAAAATGCCTCAAAATTGTACTTAAGTACAGTACTTGAGTAAACGCACTTAGTTACTCTACACCACTGGTAATTGTCCCATAATTACTCTTAAGGGTTACGCGGGTGAAGACTGCTCGCAGTTGGCCTGCCTCAACGCCTGCCTGGGCCGCGGCCGGTGCGACGACGGAGACTGCGTGTGCGACGAGCCCTGGACCGGAGCCGACTGCTCCGAACTCATCTGCCCCAAAGACTGCTACGACCGCGGCCGCTGCGACAACGGAACCTGCTACTGCGACGAGGGTTTCACCGGGGAAGACTGTGGGGAGCGCACCTGTCCCGGAGACTGTCGGGTATAAACGCAAAAAAAAAACCTATTGCGATTCTTTTCTTAGTGATTATTCTACTTTTTTTTTTAGATTAATCGAATAATTGAGAAGTGTAATTTTTTGGTAGGGGATATTGAAAAAAAAAAGTTGAATTTGAAATTATGGAGATCTCCGTCTATGGCAGGGAATGTGTTAACTGCCTGAATTATTTCTGGCCGCGTTTGCCCACTGCCAAGATTTTTAATTGAAAAAAAAAAGTACTCAGGAGCCGAGATACAGCATTTTTAAGTTTTAAGTTAACAAGGAAGTGGATGGGAGTCTAGATCTTCAAAAAATCATATCTCCTTGGTCTTTGGGTATTTTTATTTTTTTTAAAGTCGTTTTAGTTGTTCTAGGCAGGCAGGGCTTATGGGACAAAAGTCGTTTTAGTCGTTCTAGGCAGTGAATGAGTTAATAGGGGGCCATCTTGAATGTAAGTCGATTAGTCTGAATAGCCACTTTAGCCTACTATTTTATACTTGAAAACTGTTAATAAACTGTTGTACAACAGCAACAATTAAGGAAATAGAAGATCAACAGTACAAGCTCACCAAGCGTTGTGATGCGACGCTTGGCGAGCTTGTAGATCTACTGTTTTCCCTGTTATTTTAAATAGATTATTTTATTAATATGCATTATTTTTTTATGATTGTTAAATAATCACTTTAAATGAAGCGTTCCACTCCTCCCACCAGGGTAATGGTTTCTGTGTGGACGGCCGGTGTGTCTGCAGCGCGGGCTACAGTGGAGAGGACTGCTCTACGCTCACCTGTCTGAACAACTGTAATGACAGAGGTGCTTATTTGTGTTTTTATTTATTTTTATTGATAGATTGATTAGATACTTTATTAACAATTAAAAAAAAACAATAACAACTGCTCCGTCTAATCGTGATGTAATCTAATGCAATCTAATCTAATCTATACTGGTCTAATCGAATGAAATGTAGTCTAATTTATACTAGTCTAATATAATCTATACTAGTCTAATCGAATCTAATGTAATCAAATCTATACTAGTCTAATCTAATGCAATCTAGTCAAATCTAATGTAATCTACTGTAATCTAGTCTAATATAATGTCATCTAATGTAATATAACCTAATGTAATCTAATCCAATGTAATCTAGTCTAATGTAATATTATATAATGTAACCTAATGTGAAATAATGCAATCTAATGCCATACTAATGTAATTTAATTTAATTTAGCCTAACCTAACCTAACCTAACCTAATCTAATCTAATCTAATGCCATATAATCTAATCTAATCTAATGCCATATAATGTAATGTAATCTAATTTAATCAAATATAATGTAATATAACCTATGTAATCTAATCTAGTCTAATCTAATGCCATCTAATGTCATCTAACCTAATCTAATCTAGTCTAATGTCATGTAATCTATCTAGGTACATGTTCCAATGGGATGTGTATCTGCCATGCCGGGTACCAAGGTGAGGACTGCAGCCAGCTAGCGTGTTTAAACAACTGTAACACTAGGGGGCAGTGCATCAACGGACAATGTGCGTGTGACATCGGATTCCAAGGAGAGGACTGCTCCGAACTCTCCTGTCCCAACAACTGTCTGGACAGGTTAGTATTGTTTGGCATTTTAGCATAAGTTTGACATTTAATATTACTTTGTTTTCACTGTGTATTTTCTATTTCAGCTTATAGTTTTAATGGGTTTTGTTAGTTTAGTTATTATATATATATATTTTTTAAGGCTTAGTTTTAGTTTAGTTTCCTTTTTTTTAATCGTAATGTGGGGTAGTCAGGGGGCGACGTTCAAGAGAGTTCCGAAAAATAGTGAAAATAGCTCACAACACGTCACGATTGTTGAGAGTGATTGAGCTTGTAGATCTGCTGTTTTAGCAATTGTTTAAGATACATATTGGAAGATAAGATTCCATATCCACCAGAACACTATAGGCTTATGAAATATTGACAAAGAGACTAACACTAAAGACAACTTCTAAGGATTTAGCTTAGTTTCAGTTAGTTTTGTAAACACATACAAGACACTTTCAGTCATCTTTCTTTTTTAATTTTCATTCGTAAAATCTTGTTTTTATTTGTATTTCAGTTCACTAAATGCTTTGATCATTTCTAGTTTTTCATTATTTGTGAGTTTTAGTTGAAGGCATAGTATGTGACTTGTGTTTGCCCTGTGTTTACATTACAAAACAATAAATATACTGTATATATATTTTTTTACCCATCATATCCATTTACCATGCCAGCAGTCACCAGACACTGGAGTAGTGTGGTGATGTTTACCTGCAGCAACACATCACCCTCTCGGTGTAGTTTTCTGAAACACTTTGTTACTATAATATCAGTGGTTCTCAAACTTTTTCATGTCAAGGACCCCCAAAATGATATGTATTTGGCCACGGACCCCCCCCCCCCCCCCTCCCATCTCAAACAATTTAGTGCCAGGGACCCCCAGAAGCAAAGATTTGAGTTACAAATGTTCGCTTTAAAATAATATATATTCAAAGATTTGCACTTAAAGGAGGAGTTCACCCAAAAAATGACTTATTTTCTATCAATTACACACCCCATGAAGCCTTGATTTCATGGATTTTTTTTGTTTTTGTGGCATTCCTAAGACAATAATTTGATGACCGTGTGTATTTCCGGTAGGAGACACAAATAATCTACTTTGTGTCTCCTAGCGGATACATTAGCCGGTAGGAGACGGGAATCAAATTATTAGCTTAAGAATGCGACAAAAACAAAAAAGAATCCATGGATTCAAGGCTTCATATGGTGTGCAATTGATAGAAATTAAGTCATTTTTTGGGTGAACTCCTCCTTTAATGTTCATTATTTTTCAAAAAATAGCAGATCTAAAAGCTCATAGCGCGGCACTCGGTGCCGCGCTATGAGCTTGTATATCTGCTATTTTTGAATAGCCAAAAACATAATGTTTGTAGTGGTTAAAATCTAAAATGTCTTAATGTGTTAATTATCAACACCTATGCTGTCTGGTACACAGAGGTCGCTGTGTGAACGGTCAGTGCGTGTGCGAGGAAGGCTTCGCCGGAGAGGACTGCAGCGTCCGAACGTGCCCGTCAGACTGCTTCCTGCGCGGGGACTGCGTGGACGGGACGTGCGTCTGCTTCATCGGGTTCACCGGAGAGGACTGCGGCGAGCTGAGCTGCCCCAACAACTGCCTGAACCGCGGCAGATGCGTGGACGGACAGTGTGTGTGTGACGAAGGTGACAAAATGAAATTATTCTTTCTGATGTATATATATCATTGTTGTCGAGCGGAAGTCTTGCATCGCCATCAGAGCATGTGAGCGGAGCGGAGCGCGAGCGGAGCGACGCAATTTTGACGTGAGCGCGGAGCTGGTTTATAAAAAGGTTGGAGCGCTACTCAGATCGAGGACCGCCTCCCGCTCCAAGCCGCCCTCGCGGTTTGAGCGGAGCATGGAGCGAGATTTGCGCAAATCAACGTGAGCGAGGAGCGACGGGGAGCGGAGCGTGGGGGGAGTCGACGTGAGCGAATAGCGAGCGTGAAACAAGCCCCCTGGAGCGCCGAGCGGCATTTCCACCCGCTCCGCTCCGCTCACGTGCTCTGATCGCCATATTTCAACTTTTGAAAGTTAAAGGGATAGTTCACCCAGTTTTTTTCCCATTGATTAGTCACCCCATGGAGACTTGAATTCATGGATATATATATATATATATATTTTTTTTTTTTTTGCATTCCTAAGCCAATAATTTGATTGCGAGCGGACCGGTAGGCAGCGGTTCCGGTAGGAGACACAAAGGAGACTGCCGGTCATCAAATTATTTCGCTTAAGAATACGACAAAAATTCAAGTCTCCATGGGGTGACTAATCGTAAAAAAATGTCATTTTGGGGGTGAACTATATACCGTTAATGCCCTACTTTGTCACACTACAGCAGGGGTGGGCAATTTTGATGATGGAGAGGGCCACTATTTCCACACTCACTCCTGAGGGCATATATTGTCGGGCCATTCTATGTCACACAAAAGTAGCAAAAATAGCCGATCTACAAGCTTAAAACGTGTCGCAGCACGACACGTTTTGAGCTTGTAGATCGGCTATTTTTGATCGGCTATTTTTTTCTTTTGCTGTTTTTTTTATTGGAATCCTGAAAAGTACAATTTTTATTTAATTTTAAATGCATTTAGTTATACTTATGTTAACTTTATGAACTTAAATAATATAAGACTACATTATTAAGTCTATATTAGTTAATTATATTATTAACTAATATAGACTGAAATAATTGAAGCGGGTCATGTTTGCAATTGTAACAGCTGAAATGAATCAGTTAACCTGTGGGCCGCATTAAGTGGAGGTGGGGGCCGTATGTGGCCCCCGGGCCGCCAGTTGCCCATGTATGCCCTACAGTGTCACACAAAAAGTAGCAAAAATATCCAATATACAAGCTCACAACGCTTCACATACAGTAGGTGCGTTGTGAGCTTGTAGATCTGCAATTGTTTTTGATTTTAATGTGAAAGTGCATGTGGTTAAGTCTGTCTATGGGTTTTATACATATTGAAACGATTGAAAAGTATTAACAAGAGCTTGTGACTAAATAATAACATTGGTCGACCTGATATTGGGAGGATGGGGTTCGATTCCCCGGCCCGGTCATACCAAAGACTATAAAAATGGGACCCACTGCTTCCCTTCTTTTTTCCCCCATTTCCTGAAAGTAAACAGTTTCGGACATACAAGGTTTCCATCCGACAGCGATGATACGTGTGTGACTTCTGCTTCTTTGCAAATTTGACACCGCTACTAAAGATAGAAATATACAGGATATGTTATGCCCCTGCTTTTTGCACATTTTTGACACTGTTGCTAAAAGACACAAGATGTTTATGTGTCTGTTGTTGATGGTTGAAGGTTTCACGGGGGAGGACTGCGGTCAGAAATCGTGTCCCAACGACTGCATGGCGCGGGGCGTCTGCGTGGACGGACGCTGCGCGTGCGAGGAGGGGTACGCAGGGGACGACTGCTCCGTCCTCACATGTCCCGACAACTGCAACAACAGGTCTAGTGAACTGCACCTTATGAACACTGTACCTACTATATGATCACTGCACCTTATGAACACTGTACCATTATGACCACTGCACCTTATGAACACTGTACCATTATGACCACTGCACCTTATGAACACTGTACCTACCATATGACCACTACACCTTATGAACACTGTACCATTATGACCACTGCACCTTATGAACACTGTACCTACCATATGACCACTACACCTTATGAACACTGTACCATTATGACCACTGCACCTTATGAACACTGTACCTACCATATGACCACTACACCTTATGAACACTGTACCATTATGAACACTGCACCTTACAAACACTGTACCATTATGACCACTGCACCTTATGAACACTGTACCATTATGACCACTACACCTTATGTCAGTCTTTATTTTGACAGCAAATTTTAATTTTTTAAATTAATCTTTTGAATAAAATTTCATTTTGTTATAGTCAGATTTTAGCCGACTAAATTTACAGTCGATTTAGTTGACAAAAATGTATCTTGGCAGTCCGTAATGGCTGATTTTACATTCGGTTGCATGCTGAAAATAGCCAATCTACAAGCTTACAACACGTCGCTCTGCGATGTTTTTATTTCGTTTTTATTTTGTTTTCGTCAGTGAAAAAAGGTAGTTTACGTACATTTTTCGCCATAGTTTTAGTCGACGACATAAACACTGCCTTATGTAGACTGTACTGGTGGGCCGGCCGGTGAGGATATTGCAAGTGATTGCAATAACTTGATATAATTGTCAAAACACTAACATTTTAATGATCGTGTAACATTACAATTTAAACATTTTATGCAACAAAAACCTTTGAAACCTTGACTATTTGTATTCATCGTGATACCGATAAACAGGAACTTAAAGTATACTATCTTTATCCAAAGCAGAACACGATCGATTGATTGATCAGTAAAATAAACATGCACGTGGCCCACCCATCCAAATGGGAAATGGCTGCCGTGCTAAGTGTTCAGATGGGTGGGCCGCGAACGCATTTGAGGCTTTCAAGTGGGCCCTGATCTAGAAAATGTTGAGAACCACTGCTCTAAACATCATGTACATACCTGTTATGCTCCCATAGGCTCTATGCACAGCAGCCATATTCTCACTGCCTTCACAGGTGTTACCAATGATACTAATGACGGCTCTGTTCCATTTAGTGTAGCACAGTGGTCCTCAGATCTTTTTATTTCAAGGACTTCCATAACTCTGAGAGAGTACAAATGGAACCAGAGTTACACACCCACAAGGGTCCAGTGTTTCCAGTGAGCCAACCTGTACCAATATCAGCACCCTGACCCTGTTTGACCAGAATGGAACAGAGCCTTCATTAGTATCATTGGCCTCACCTGTGAAGGAAGTGAGGAAGAGGCCCAATTTCTTCACAATGTGACTGCTGTCCATAAACCCTATGAAGTCGATTGTGATTGTGACCAACAGGGGGCGGTGCGTCAGAGGCGAGTGTGTGTGTGAGCACGGGTACGAGGGGCTCAGCTGTGGGGAGTTGAGCTGCCTCAATAACTGTCAGGACAACGGCCGCTGTGTGGATGGACAGTGTGTCTGCGACGAGGGCTACATCGGAGATGACTGCTCACAGGGTAAGACGACACAACGGCCCCCGCCCTTTTACTCGACCGTAAAAAAAAGTGCCCTCTCTCCAGACCATGCATTCAAGCGCGGTGCGTTTCGAGCTTGTCGATCTGCTAGTTGTCTCCGCCAGGCCGAAAGGCATGGCGAGAGTATGTTTTGCACCCTGTCCGTCCGTCCGTGTGTACATATTATCTCTTAAGTCAAGTGATCAAGACGGATCCGTCCGATCCATCTGATTTTTCACATTCCAGCCTGATTGGCGAATTCCCAACATTGCTGGCCCACAATAACCTACCTGACCTGGCGGAGACCTGTGCTCCAAGGAGCACTTTCTCTAGTTTTGATATGTTTTTCATTTGAATCCTGAAACGTATTAGTTTTGGTCCCCGACAGGGACAATTTACTGTGGTGAAAGAAATGCAAATGTCCCCTTTCCATGGCTGTACCCGAAGGCAGCATTGAAGAGAATTGCCTTTTCTAAATTCTCCTGAACTTGAATGCAGCGTTTTATGTTGACCCACATTTCCAGGTGGGTCACACATTTCAGTGAATCAGGACAGAGCATCCATTCATCAGCGTCAATTCTATAGTGTTCCTGTTCCAGTTTTGTCTGCTCATTTCTTTGTGTCATCACGTCCAATTTCACTTGTTTATCCTGTATCCTGTATGAGTTCTCTCCCCTGAAAAATAGTACTTTTTACACCACTGATTATAGACGCGACCTTTACGTGAAGTGTTACTGATACGATCAATGAATTGATTATTTTGACCAGCTTGCAAAGCAGGCTGGTGTCTGAAGAGACTGACCACTAGTCAAATGTGTTCGACATGTTTTCAATCATTGGCTGTCCTTTAAGCCAATGGGGAGCCTGCTAGCAGCGTTGCCAGATTCTGCGAGAGAAATAAGGAACCAGGTCTATGAAAACAAGCCGCGCATACACGGCACACACGGCACACACACAGAGAAAAAAGAAAGCAAGCTGGTATACATGACTGTGTCTTGTTTTTCTCTCTTTCCTTTGTCTTCAGTATCTCCTCCCAAGGACCTGACGGTCACCGACGTCACCAACGAGACGGTGGGCCTGTCGTGGGACAACGAGATGCTGGTGACGGAGTACCTGGTGACGTACGTGCCCACGGCGCCGGGGGGCCTGTACCAGGAGTTCACCGTGCCCGGCGACACCACGGCCGCCAACGTCCGGGAGCTGGAGCCCGGCATCGAGTACCTCATCAACGTCTACGCCGTCCTCAGCAACAAGAGGAGCGTGCCGGTCAGCGCCAGAGTGGCCACGCGTAGGTCAACGTACATAGTCAGTAATCTGTAATCTGACTGGATACTCTGGTGCAACGTTTGGGGTCGGGACCCATATGTGGGTCGCCGGAAAATTGTCATCATGCTTAATATGCACTAGACCATACCCGGTCGACGCATCCTTGGGGGGATATGCGCACATGATCTGGCAAACCGGGAGGCAGTTCGTCCCATAGCTGGGCAGCCCCGTAACCATGGCGACAGTGTTTTACACATAAACGCTAATAAGAAGCTGAGATTTGATGAAATTGAGAAACGGGCTTCACAGTTAAGTTCAGATGGTAATGGTCAATGGCTGTGTGCAAAATCAGAGCAATTGGTCCAGCCACTGAGGAGAACCGGGTAGCTTCACCTACTCACTCACTCACCACTACAGACAGAGGTTACTAGAATTATAGTAGGATAGACCATACCCGGTCGACGCATCCGTGGGGGGATATGCGCACATGATCTGGCAACCCGGGAGGCAGTTCGTCCCATAGCTGGGCAGCCCCGTAACCATGGCGACAGTGTTTTACACATAAACGCTAATAAGAAGCTGAGATTTGATGAAATTGAGAAACGGGCTTCACAGTTAAGTTCAGATGGTAATGGTCAATGGCTGTGTGCAAAATCAGAGCAATTGGTCCAGCCACTGAGGAGAACCGGGTAGCTTCACCTACTCACTCACTCACCACAATAGACAGAGGTTACTAGAATTATAGTAGGATGACAATATATTTTCAAAAGTAAAAAAAATATGAAAAAAAAAGTTTTTTTCAGGGATTAACACATTGCCTGCCGAGATCGCATATATGCGTTCTTTTCAACAAAAAAAACATTCCACAAGGGGCGCCCTAACACAGCTTTGGAATGATCCCTCGTCACTCAGAGAAGCAGTAGGCAGATGTGACGTCATTCCAAAAAAACAGACATCCATCCAGCCCAACTATAGGATTTTTAGAAAAAACTTCTAACTCTGTTTCTTTTTTTTGTGATGAAAACCACCCGTTTTCAACGGCTGATCGCGGTTGGAATGTTATTGTCCCAGTGGATACACGGATCCACTGTTATTTTTGTACACAACGTGGCTTCGACTGCGTTTCAAAGATCGTTGATTTAAGGTAATTACGCTGGCAAGGGGATACAAAACGATGTTTAATATCTTGGCGGGTAATGTGCTAAAAACTATTCTAAACTATTTCAGATAATTGCATGAATAAAAAAAGTATTATTCAAATATTTATGGAAAACGTAAAAAGATTACACATGGAGATACAAGGTTTCTGCCATCTATTCTATTG
Source organism: Gymnoscopelus microlampas (assembly GCF_963454915.1). Taxonomy (NCBI): domain Eukaryota; kingdom Metazoa; phylum Chordata; class Actinopteri; order Myctophiformes; family Myctophidae; genus Gymnoscopelus; species Gymnoscopelus microlampas. Next base: position 41,267,868 of record NC_139958.1, read on the forward strand.
TATGTATTCTATTATCTTTTATTTATTCTGCATCCAGTGATATGTCATGACACCCTACGCTGTTTCCAGATCTGCCCCAGCCAGAGGGCTTGAGGTTCTACTCGGTCAGGGAGACCTCGGTGGAGGTCCAGTGGGACCATCTGGACATCACCTTCGACGGCTGGGAGCTCTACATCCGCAACACGGTCAGTCTGCTCTCCACATCAGTTCTACAAGCTCACAACGCGCTGTGAGCTTGTAGATCGGCTATTTTTTTAAATCTTTGAAAAATCCTGGAGAAAAAAAAGTGGAAAATGATTGAAAAGAAATTAACACAAATGTTCTCTTATGGGGGTCCCTGGCTCAAAATTCTTTGACATGAAAATGTGTGAGAACCACTTTCTAAATGACTTAACTTTTTTGTGTTTTGTTGTAAATTATTATTATTGCCAGATTATTGTTATAAATGTGTGTATTTGTGTCCATATGCAGAAGGAGGAGAACGGACAGGTTGTCAACAATCTGCCTCCGTCTCAGACCACATTTGATCAGTCAGGACTCGGCCCCGGTCAGGAGTACGAGGTCTCTCTGAACGTTGTGAAGAACAACACCAGAGGACCCCAGACCTCCAAGACCTTCTCTACACGTGAGTTCATCCACTTCAAGGGATAGTTCACCCAAAAAATGACATGTCACCCCATGGAGACATGAATTCATGGATATTTCTTTGTTTATTTATTATTCCTATAAGCCAATAATTTGATGACCAGCTAATTTGATGTGTCTCCTACCGGAACCGCTGCCGGTCATCAAATTATTGGCGACAAAAACAAAGAAATATCCATGAACTCAAGTCTCCATGGGGTGAAAAAAAAATCATTTTGGGGTTGAGATCTCTTTAAGGCCTATTCACCCATTTAGACAATATACAGCATGACAATATACATGTTTTTTTGTTTTTTTTCTGCTTTTCAGAAAACGTAGGTCAGGATTTAGAAAGTGTTTTTAGAATGGCCTCGGGTCTTCCTTACTTCCTTCTCAGGTGTTACCAATAATACTAATGAAGGCCCAGTTCCCTTCCGGTCAGGGTGCTGATATTGTGCATGTTGGCTCACTGGAAAGACTCAAACTCTCAAATTGGGGTCCAGGGATCCTCATGGTTCCTTGAGGAGGTTCCAAATGGTCCCTTACGGGTGTGTAACTCAGAGAGTGTACAAATGGAACCAAATGGACCCGTAAGGGGTCCATTTGATTCCATTTGTAAACTCTCAGAGTTGTGGGGGTCCGTGAAATTAAAACGTTTGAGAACCACGGTGCTACACTAAATGGAACAGAGCCTCCTTTGGTATAATTGGTTAAGACCTGTGAAGGAAGTCAGGAAGAGGGCCAATTTCTTTCCAATATGGCTGCTGTGCATAGAACCCATTGTTTTGCCTATGGTAGCACACGCCGCAAAGTAGGGAAGCCAGGTTGGAAGTGGTTCTACAGAGAGCTGCTCACATATGGAGCTGTGCACTAGTGCACCGTCACGGATACACACTTTGTTTAGATCCATCACAGATGTGTGAGACTGTAGAAAATAAGAAACTTCATCGCTTATGGATGTAAACAAAATAAAAAAAGTGGGTGAAATTATTTTTCATACAAGCGACTAAATCAAAATGATTTAGAACTTAGGCTAATCTGTGTCAACTGAGAAAACACCATATCTCACAAATCACCATAACATATAGTGCACACTGCAAAGTCATATTTAGTCTCCAGAGGAAAGCAGTTCCTGGAGAAACTGTGTGGGCTCGCTGCAATGAAGAAAACACAGTATGCTCCGTAGAAATAGCATTTGAGAGGAATTCATCTTCAAATGTATGGGGGGTATTGGGGGTGGGGGGTGGATTGGCATGTGGGAGTTTGTGGGGGGGAGTTAGTCCACAACTAAGCCAAACATTTTAAAGTTTGAATGGAGTTGCTAGGTGAAGGAAGGAGTAGATATAGCTGCCAAAGTTTGTGGTGTGTGTGTGTGCGTGTGTGTGTGTGTGTGTGTGTGTGTGTGTGTGTGTGTGTGTGTGTGTGTGTGTGTGTGTGTGTGTGTGTGTGTGTGTGTGTGTGTGTGCGTGCGTGCGTGCGTGCGTGCGTGCGTGCGTGCGTGCGTGCGTGCGGGGTTATTCTACAATTAGCCGAACATTTTTTAGGCAAAAGTATGAAGGAGCAGTTAGGTGCCAACGTTTCTGGAAGATATAGCGTACACAATAACGCATACATACGGAAGAGTGAGGAGACCATGCGTGTGCTTGCTGCAGCGAAACCCACAACTACTCTCGCCACGGAATTGAATTATAATGCACACTGTAGCGCCATCAAGCCAAATGATTTCAACAGCGTTTTACTACGTATGGAGTAATAAGTGAATGTTTTCAGGGAGCCACTAACCATAGTCACATGGCAGCCATCTTGCTGTGACATCACCGCTCAGGGTGGAAAACCCGTCTGGGGGGGATTTCCCAACAATCCCCGAGTATGATGTAAGAGCATGGAAGCTGCCATGTGAATATCGCCACTGTCGGGCGGAAACCGTGTATGTCCAAAGCTGTTGCTTTTCAGGAAATGGAAAAAGAGAACCTGTGTTCCAATGGTTCCACATGTAGTTATTATTTAGTCACAAGCTCTTGTAAACACTTTTCATTCGTTCAATGTTTATAAAACCCACAGACACACTTTAAATCTTTAACTTTTTTTCCAAAAGTAGTGAAAATAGATGACCTAAAACGCATTGCAATGCGTCACTGTGCGCTTGTAGATCGCCCTTTTCCGATACTTTTGCTCGACACTTCTGTACGATGTAGCAGGGCATTTATTTACGATAAAAAAAGACTTGAATAGTTGACGTATACGGAGATACAAGGTTTACCCCCCGACAGTGAGGATATGGTCCATCACACGTTGTCTTGGGCTTGCTTAAGGTTTTATTACCCGCTGTTACTCCATAATTACACGCTTAAAAGCCACTTGTTTTGTTTATGCGATAGAACTATGCCAGGCTGAACGTCCATATGCATGGAAAAGTCATTTAGTTTACAAGTCCTTGTTGATGGACTCTGTGCGCGGAGTATCTGTGCCATTGCGCATGTGAGGTAATGTATTTGTTCAGGTTGAAATTCATCACAGCTTACAGCGAGGAATGAGGCAGAGGGGAGGATTGGACTCTTTTATCCCCCCAGGGCCTGTTAGCTTTCCTCCAGGCTAGCTGCACTTTTTTTTTCCCTCCCCTGTAAAATACACATAGGAAGCTCTGTTAGCTAGTAGACGCATAATTGAGTGCCTGCGTGAAAGGGAATCTCATTATATTTCATAATACCCTTCACTGCGAGGGCTCAAAACACAATCCCGCTGTCGCGAGTGCCAGATTCAGTCTTATACATATAAAGAATCTATTATTACTCATTTTTATGCGTGTCGTGATTATGCCAAAATATTTAGTGCACCTCTCAAAGCGAAAGAACACTCATGTTTTTTATGATGTTTGGATTAACTTTCTCTTTGCCACAAATGTACAGAAAGTTATTTAGATGGATGTAGTTTGGACAGATGCTAGGTTCATTGTTTACCTGCTATTGTTGTTCTCTCTGCACTCTATTTAATCGACCGTTTACCTTGTTGTTTATTGACTACAGTGCACTTTACTCTTGCGCTGCTTGCGCTGCTTGCGCTGATCTCACACTTGACTGAGAGCTTCTGCTAAATGCCTCCATGTAAACGACATATTGCTGCTGTCAAACTGAAACCTCGTATCTCCATTTAAATGTAGTTTGTCCCCCCTATAAACTAATTCCCCATTTTGTTATACAGTGCCGTGCAAAAGTAGTGAAAATTGCCGATCTATAAGCTCACAACGTGTCGCATTGTTGTAGATCTTCTATTAAGTCAAAGTGCTTAAAGCTGCACTGTGTAACTTTCCTCTTCTACCCCGAATTTGAACATGGTTTTCTGTGCAAGTGCTGAATTAGTTTTACCATTGAGTTAATAGAGCATGCCTGCTTGCTCAGGGGATAAATTGAATCTTGACCATCAGGTACAAATTCGTACCAGATCCTGTGTCTGGGTGAAACATGACCTTTGACACGATCTACAATAAATGTCTCAATAGAAGAGCAGGGAGACTAAATACAACCACCCCAATTGTATAAGTTATGTTGTATTAACATACTCTACCATACATATTGGACAAAATTACATTTTATTCATACACAAAAGTTACATAGTGCCACTTTAAGTCTGTATGTGGGTTTTATAAACATTAGACCAATGAAAAGTATTAACAAGAGTCTGTGACTAAATAATAATTGCATTGGATCCATATACCAATTATTTGTTTACCAACATTGAGACTGGACGCACAGGTGATGGTTTCATGCAATCAATTCCCAACATATTGTTTCGGGGTGAGCTGGTTTCAGTACATTCAACCTCCTCTTGTGTGTTGGCTAGTGAGGCGCGTCCTAGCGAGACGTGACAGAATGGGTTTCTTTTGGTGCCGGCCTGCGCGCGCATATTGGTTCTTATCAGTCTGACGTTGTCTATTAAGGGGTCTATAGGAACACAGGTTATTTCTTACATTTCCTGAAAAGTTACTGTTTTGGAAATACGGGGTTTCCAGCGACAATAGTACCATTAAACATAATAATAATAATACTACTAATAATAATAATAATAATACACAAAACTGAAAGTATACATCAATGTGACATTTTCCCTGCTCTTTGTGTTCTGCTTGTTATGTGTGTGGCGTTGTCCAGGTATCGACGGTCCTCGTCACGTGCAGGTGAAAGACGTGACAGACTCGTCAGCTCTCGTCGCCTGGTCCCAGCCGGTGGCAGAGGTGGACGGAATCACTGTGTCGTATGGACCCAGCTCAGAGCCTGCAGACCAAGGTTATAATAGTTTTGGATTTTTCATAATAGTTTAGTTTAAGTTGGTTTTGACAAGTCCATTTCTAATTCAGTTTTTAGAGCGGGTTTGCTAGCTTTTATTAGTTTTTATCTATGTGACAACGCTTTGTTTTAGTTTGAGTTTTTTTCATACTTTGGGTTATTTGTCAGGTGCAGGATTCAAAAAGGTCAGAGTAAGTATTGTGTAATAAAAACTCAACAAAAGATACCATTTAAAAATATATATATTCAGTTACTGTTCAACAATCAACGAGAACGTTGACTGTTGATCAACGAGAAAAACGAAAACGAAGGGCATTTTGTCTATAATTTCAGTTGGTTTTAGTTTTCGTTATTTGGTTAACTATATTAACCTTGCTGCAGACACAAACACAACCGTGGTGGACCTGTCCTCCTCGGACTCCCAGTACAGCCTGGATGGGTTGGACCCAGACACCCAGTACCAGGTAACCCTGACCTCCAGGAGGGGAAACAGCACCAGCGAACCCGTCACCCAGACCTTCACTACAGGTGAGCAAGCCTTGCCGAGCCGTGTGGCCCCACAGAGTTGGAATGAGGTGGCTTAAAGGGATAGTTCACCCCCTCAAAAAAAAAAAAATCTCTATCGATTAGCACGCTGGGCAAGACCTGGGCTGTTGGTTGTCTAGGAAGTAGCCTGGCTTTTATTGTTTAGTTTTGCTAAAAAAAATAAAAGCCTGGAGGAACGCGTCGGTGTACCCGGTATGGGAAGTGTTTCATTTCCCCAACCAACCAGAGCGCAGTGGGCGTCGCTCGTAATGTTGTGTTAGCGGGGCGGGGGTTGACGGACAGATCGGTGAACCAATGGGATCAGGCGCAATCTCTCCGCGCCTCTATACACCCGCCCCTCTATACACGAAAACAGTAGCGCTGGTGCAGCCTATCTAGGAAGTGACAACCGGAAACGGTTGAATTTGACGGAAGTGCCGCCCAAGGAAATGACGTTGATGCTTTACAAATCTCCGTGAATGAAACGAGTGTTGTGATTGGTCAAAAAATATCGTTTCCGGGGGAAACGCGCGCGACGGAAATCCTACCCACTCAGGACTTCCTAGACACTCGCTGCTTCAGGTCGTGACCTGGCTCTTGTTTTCGCAGATGAGTGAGGCTGGGACCGAGGCTAATCGACTAGTCACCCCACGGAGACTTGAATTGAATAGCAGATCTACAAGCTCATAGCGCGGCACTCGGTGCCGCGCTATGAGCTTGTATATCTGGTATTTTTCCCGGTCTTAATGGGTGTTAATGTGTTGCTTTGTTGTGTTGCCACAGACCTGGACCCCCCCAGGGACCTGCAGGTGGTCTCCCAGACGGACGACGGCGTCACCCTGCAGTGGAGCAACAGCGTGGCGGAGGTTGACACCTACCGGGTGAAGTACAACCACATCTCTGGTGGGGGGTCCCACGGGGAGGAGATGGTGCCCGCTGGACCGGGAGACGGCACCCAGGTCACTGTCACTGGTGAGAGGCAATAGGCACGCACACAACGCATGCACACGCACACAGTCGTGTAAAGTAACTAATTGCATTTACTCAAGTACTGTACTTAAAAGGACGACTTCACCGATTTTCAACCCATCTTCATATAATTGGTCCTCACTAATACTCATGATAAAATGGTAAAAAAAAAATCTACTTGGTCTGTGTCTCAGAGGAGGGCTGTGGACAGTTCAGAGTCCCGTCTACCAGTGACATCATCAATGGGGAATCCAAGCTAATAGAAACTGCAGGCTTTCTATTCCTGGAAAGTTGCAATGCAATACAAGAAGCCATTGTTCTTGTGTTAATAAAAGTCTAAATAAAAAACGTGAAATCTTGTTGGAAAAAAAAATCATGCCTAACGATGATGTCACTGGTAGACAGGTTTCTGGACTGTCCACAGTCCTCCTATGAGACACAGACCAAGTAGAAACAAATTGTACAAATTTATCATGAGTGATAACGTCTAGCGTGACGCGTCGTTCACTTTGCAGTGCCACTATTACTATTTATCACTATGGAAGCCGTCGAACTGGTGCGATCTGACGGCATCCTAGAATTTATAGGTAGGATGTGATGTCATATTTATAGGTTTGTCTTTGCACAGGACAAAAAGAAAACGACATTCAATCTGTATACGAATCCAGAACAGCTGCTCCAAATGTTACTTGACCACTGAAATAGTCAGTGGTGGAAAAAGTAAAACATTTTTTTTACTTAAAAAAAGGTGATACTGGAATGTAGAAATACTCTGTTACAAGTAAAAGTCAGGAATTCTAAATTTACTTGAGTAAAAGTACAAAAGTATGGGCATCAAAATGTACTTGAAGTACCAAAAGTAGAAAGTACTCATTATTATGCAGAATATCCCGTCATAAGTTACCATCTATCTATATATACAATTTGAATCCTGCGCCATGTCGGTTGTCCGTATGCGACGCCAGTGTGACGGTGTGACGTAATCTGACATCACGATGACAACGCCAGTGTGACGTAATCTCACGACAGCATGACATCACATGACATCACATCCTACCTATAATAGCCTGGCGTGGATTTAGGGGAGCACAAAACTCTCTCTCACACTGTGAGGTGCCGGTAATGTGGCACTGCCAAGTGGACGACGCGTCACGCTAGACGTTCGGGCCGCGTAGCGGCCCGAACTTCTAGTATATATACAATTTGAATCCTGCACCATGTCGGTTGTCTGTAACGTTGTATGTAGCCAGTGTGACGTAATCTGACATCACGCCAGTGTGACGTAATCTGACATCACGACGATCACCGTCTCATCGTGATGTCAGATTACGTCACACTGGCGTGATGTCAGATTACGTCATAGTGACAACCGACATGGCGCAGGATTCAAATTGTATATTTCGGGACGACCGTCTCATCGTGATGTCAGATTACGTCACACTGGCGTGATGTCAGATTACGTCACACTGGCTACATACAACGTTACAGACAACCGACATGGCGCAGGATTCAAATTGTATATATACTAGAAGTTCGGGCCGCTACGGCCCGAACGTCTAGCGTGACGCGTCGTTCACTTTGCAGTGCCACCTTACAGGCACCTCACAGTGTGAGAGAGAGTTTTGTGCTCTCCTAAATCCACGGCAGGCTTTGAAAGTACCCACTTCAGAAAGAGGTGACGTGCATCACCTCTCCAATGACCAAAACCCACTATGGAAGCCGTCGAACTGGTGCGATCTGACGGCATCCTAGAATTTATAGGTAGGATGTGATGTCATGCGTGATGTCATGCTGTCGTGAGATTACGTCACACTGGCGTTGTCATCACGTCTAGCGTGACGCGTCGTTCACTTTGCAGTGCCACCTTACAGGCACCTCACAGTGTGAGAGAGAGTTTTGTGCTCTCCTAAATCCACGGCAGGCTTTGAAAGTACCCACTTCAGAAAGAGGTGACGTGCATCACCTCTCCAATGACCAAAACCCACTATGGAAGCCGTCGAACTGGTGCGATCTGACGGCATCCTAGAATTTATAGGTAGGATGTGATGTCATGTGATGTCATGCTGTCGTGAGATTACGTCACACTGGCGTTGTCATCGTGATGTCAGATTACGTCACACCGTCACACTGGCGTCGCATACGGACAACCGACATGGCGCAGGATTCAAATTGTATATATAGATAGATGGTAACTTATGACGGGATATTCTGCATAATAATGAGTACTTTCTACTTTTGGTACTTCAAGTACATTTTGATGCCCATACTTTTGTACTTTTACTCAAGTAAATTTAGAATTCCTGACTTTTACTTGTAACAGAGTATTTCTACATTCCAGTATCACCTTTTTTTAAGTAAAAAAAATGTTTTACTTTTTCCACCACTGACTATTTCAGTGGTCAAGTAACATTTGGAGCAGCTGTTCTGGATTCGTATACAGATTGAATGTCGTTTTCTTTTTGTCCTGTGCAAAGACAAACCTAGAAAGCTGCAAATGCACACAGAGTGCTGGATGTGTTTCAACAGTCGTTTCTCCTATGTGCTGCAGGGCTAAAACCAGGCACGGAATACGGGATCGGAGTGACAGCCGTGAAGAACGAGAGAGAGAGTCTTCCTGCCACCACCAACACAGAAACGGGTGAGAGAGACAATAACCCCAACAGCTGTCCAAATAAAACATCCTTCACACCTATGGATAAATACACCCGTGACCCACCTGTAGCTGTTGATACAAATATCGAGGACCGGCATGAGGTTAATGGGGGGAAAAAAGTGATTTGTTATTTATATGTGTCAAGCCTGTCTCCGAAGTGCAGAGAGAGTTAAGACCCATTAAGACCGGGAAATAATCGGTGTCATTTTTAGATTTCTTTGGCTATTCGAAAATAGCAGATCTACAAGCTCTTGAAGCTCATAGCGCGGCACCGAGTGCGGCACTTTATCTTGAACATGTTTTCAAATGTTTTTTTTACTCAAATCTCTGCTTCAGGGGATTCTACAAATGTCTTTTAAATTCTAAATAAATAAAACATAAAAACGTATGTTGCTGTAATATCAGTCGTTCTCTTACAAATGTTAGCTTTTTCATGTCCAGGGACCACCCAAAATGATACGTATTTGACCCCCGCCTCCCCCTCCCCATCTCAATATATGTTGTTCCAGGGACCCCCAGAAGCAAATATTTGAGTTACAAATGTTCGCTTTAAAAAACATTTTCGGGATTTATTTTTCAAAAATAGCAGATCTACAAGCTCATAGCGCGGCACTCGGTGACTGCTTCATACCAGTGGTTCCCAACCCCACCCACCCGCCACATTTACACCTGGCAAAGCTAAAACCCGCCACGCGGTGAGGCAAGCACGCACGCACGCACACGCACGCTAGCGCGACCTTGCAGGATCGGCTATTTTCACTGTTTTCGAAACGTTTCTTCAAACATTTCCTAACAATGTTATCAGTGGCGTCAGTGGCTCGGGAGGAAGAGCGGCCACTTGGGAAAACGGAAGGTTCATAGTTCGATCCCGCGGGTTAGTGTCGAAGTGTCCTTGAGCAAGACGCTGAACCCCCTAATTACTCCCGATGAAGTTGGTGCCTCGCACGCTGTCAGTGTGTGAATGGGTGAATGTAACTGATTGGCCCGATCATTTTCTGATTTCTCATACTCGCTCCCTATGGGCCGAAGTCCAGACTGATACACGGGGAGGAACGTGAGAGTGAATCCACGTTATCAGACTAGCCAATGCCAGGCTAGTGTGCCAGTGCTGGACACCAACAATAGCAGATTCACAAGCTCACAACACCTCACAGTGCTGTGTTGTGACATGTTGCGAGCTTATAAATCAGCGACCGCAAGTACAAATCATGCATACACAACAAAACAGGCCAATACTTTGCATCATCCATCTTCTATGTGCCGTAACACATGGTTTAAACTAGCTAGCGTGAGCCAATGTCGTTACGTCTGTCAGTCCACATTCTTCAAGAGCAAAGCAAGAGCTTATAATGAATGATGTGCTTTTTTTTCTCCTTTTCTTTTTAAACTATGGCCAATGTTTTGCATTCATTATAACCACGTGAACCCGTAGCATCCCTATTCTGGGCATGTTATAATAGGCAAACTTCCACCGCTTATCCGGAGTTGGGTCGCGGAGGTTCCAGCTGAGAATCCCAGACTTCCCTTTCCAAGGCCCCATAAGCTAAATCTAACTGGGGGATCCCCAGGCGTTCCAAGGCCAGCGTGGAGAGATACAATCCTCGCCCACCTGGTCCTTGGTCTTCCCTGTGGCCTCCTTCCAGTGGGACGTGCCCAGAGGACCTCCCTAGGGAGCAGGGGTGGAAAGTAACTAAGTACATTTACTTAGTTACTAAGTAACTTTGTAGATTTTGATTATTATTACAGAACATACATTAACCACTTCAGCCCGCTATGCATTTTGGCAATTTGAAAATAGCCGATCTACAAGCTCACAATGCGTCGCGATGCGACGCATTGTGAGCTTGTAGATCGGCTATTTTCAAATGTTTTTTATATACATTGAAAAAATGTAAATGAGACATTCTTTATAATGAGTACTTTTACTTTTGGTACTTCATGTACATTTTGATGCCAATACTTTTGTACTTTTACTCAAGTACGTTTTGAATTCCCGACTTGATACTTTTACTTAAGCAAAACCAGTACTTTTTCCACCACTGCTAGGGAGACGCTCTGGAAGCATCTGTAGTCTATAGATGCCCGAACCAACGTAACTGGCTCTTTTCCATGTAAAAAGGAGCACGCAAACATACAGTAATCTATAAATAGACACATATTCTGGGGAAATTGCCAATCTACAAGCAATGCATTGTGAGCTTGTTGATCGGCTATTTTTGGCGAACAGTAGAAGAGAAAAATAAATAAATAATAATAATTGAATCTCTCGCTGATGCACAGACAGAACACAGGTCCCATACGGTACTAAGAGAGGTAAACTTTTACTAAACATAACTTCACGTGCCACTGCCACCGACCAAAATGCTCTCTACCGCGTTCCTGACCGACTGTCCTTTACCATTACCGAGACCCATAAGCAGCATAATGCACGTAAATAACCCAACGTATAACTGACGGACCTCGTCTTTCTCAGAGCTCGACCCACCCAGGGATCTGCAAGTGAGCGATTCGTCGGAAACGTCCCTCACATTGGAGTGGCAGAAACCTCAGGCCAAGATCACCGGCTACCGGCTGGAATCCGTGACCAGGGACGGCGACCGAGAGGAGCTGACGGTCCCGGCCGCGGACACCACGCACGTCCTGACCAACCTGAAACCGGGCATGGACTACACCTTCCACCTGACCGCAGAGAGAGGACCGAAAAACAGCCTGGCGGCCATTGTGTCCGCCTCCACAGGTGGGTCGTCAATAAGAGATGCCATTTTGATTAATGTTCTATGGTCGTTGTGATTTCGTTTCAAACCGTTTGCTCTTTTTTTCAAAGTTGAAATGCTGTAGCAGCCATCACACTTGGCAGGCAAAAGTATCGCTGATGATTTTTCCCTTAGAATTTCCACGGGCCTTTCACAATCTTCAAACAGAATGAGAGATAGCCGTTCCCATTTTCCAGGTTTTACAGTACGTTCCAAAATGTATAAATTCATCATAAGAAAGACACTCTCTGGGGAAGTGCAGCGATTTATGCATAATACAGGGAATGAGATGATTTTTGGCATTTCATTTGCAGCACAATAAGATGCACGTTAGGGCTGGGCAATATATTTCCATATTGTATCACTAATTCCTTACTTTATACAAAATGAGCAAAAATAACCAATCTACAATCTCGCAATACGTTGTGAACTTGTAAATGTTAATGTTTGAGCTGTTTTGAAGGTTTTTGAATTTGATAATTAATATTATCAACACAATATGATATTATCACAATATCGATATCGAGGTATTTGGTCCAAAAATATTGCAATATTTGATCTTGTCCATATTACCCAGCCCTAACCTAAATAATTTGTTGATCTTGATTTGTGCCTTTGTTGTGTTTCTTTGTAGCCTCTTTCACATTTTACTTAGCTGCCTCTGACGTCCCAGAGCTAACGCCTCCCACAGGCGTGGAGGACAATATCATTAGCTTTGTTCATTTAGATCCCACTTCTGACACCCAGTCGTCTGGGATGATGCCCGGGAATGAGCCCGGACACCTGAACATCTCAGGCGTCACCTCGGGCGGATTTGACGTCGTGTGGGAGCCGAACGCGACACACGGCGTCTATGATAGCCTCGCTGTAGAATGCAGAGATGCTCTGCGATTATGGGATACGAGAGAGATCCGTCTCCAAGGCAATGCCAGTGGCGTTAGAATCCAGGGCCTGAAGGCATCTACAGAATATCAGATAAAACTTTATGGAATAAGCGATAGCCAGAGGTCTTCTGCGCTTGGTGAAGCGGTGGCGGTCACAGGTATAAGCTTCTCTTTTGGACTGCATGTTGACCAGACGTATCATGTTCTGGTGTTCAGCCCTTCAGTGTAACGGCAATTTGTATTTGATTCCATTGTTGTTATTTGGTTGCTTTTGCATGTGTACATAATATATTATGATTTGCATGACAATGCCATCATTTTGGAATTAGCTACTGAACAATCGGCATTCCATGTCATGGACATTTTGTCCTGTTATCATACGATGTAGTCTGATGTGGCCAGAAGATCAAAGATATCCGTCTACTGATACTACGTCTGGGGAAATCTAAATTCATAATGCGTTTGAACAGTGGAGAAAACTATTGGCAACAAACCCACGCCCACCGCTTTGAAAACCAATCCTTATACCATCGCATTTGCATTGGAGCATTGCAGTCTTTGCATTGGTTTTGTGATGCTGTTGTTTTTTAAATCTCCAAATTGTTTCCACCCAATTTTTGGATGAAGAATTTAGATGTCACCAGACGTATCAGTAGGCAGAGATCTCTGACAATTTGGTTACGTGAGACTATCTAAGACGAGGACAACGTAAAGCCTGATTTATCATTAGTTGTGCGGTGGTGTCGTGCCTCCCTTCTCTGACAATGGAGGTTTTACCTATGGGGCTGTGGCACAGCACAACGTGTTGTTAACGTGTTGATTGCCTATTTTTGATGTGCGACACAATGCCAAGTATAAATCAGGCATTAGAGTCCCATGCTGCATGTTGGTCAAAAGGACTCATTCCATTATAGAGTAAAAAGTGGCCTTCTCTTCAGGCTTTCTGCATGGCTTCAGCCTCCATTTGAAGAGAACTGTGTACTTCCACTGTGGTGGACTACTCGGGACCTTCAAAAGTTAATGACACTGATTGGCTCATTCATGTGTCATTAATGAATGTGCCGTTCTGCCAATGGTCAGTGCATCTCTGATGCATGAGAGAACACAGCTCTGGAAGGACTATGACACTGAAAGTGATTGAAAAGCTGCCAGGGAAACGAGCACTTAGACTCTTGTCTGAGATAAACATAATGAATCATGACAAATGTATGTTAATTTATCTTCCTCTAATATTTTCCTATTTTCAACCAGTCTCTCCAGACAAACTGTTCGCTCATACAATTTTCAAATGCTTCTGTATGTACAGTGGGAGTGCTGACAATGCAAAGAAAATAGTTTGGATGTCTGGCCTCCCCCTCACTTCCATTTCGCCTTTACAGTCGTGTCAATCAGACCTACTGTAAATCGAATTAGTTGAAGCCTATCTAGCTTGTTGCTTAGCAATAATGGAAATGCAAAGATATATTTTAAAGATAATTTAAAAAAACAAATTTAATGAAGGGAAATGACAAACAGAAGACAGCTTCCTGTCACATTTGTTTGCGAAGCACCGTTACTGTACAGACTCTCTGTAGCGTTTGGAGGTTGTTGAAGAGTTTTCTGGCTTAAGAGACTGATCTTTAACTAACCCTACTATTTATGTGTTTCCCCATCCGTTATTTACAGTGTCAGTTGTCTTCTGTTTCTCTCTCTATCCATAAACAGTTACAACATTTCATTGATGTATTTATTTCCTAACATCATTTCTATTTACTGTAGCATCTCCGCCTACTTCCCGTGGTGTAATAGCACTAAGTATCAAAGACGAGCCGACGCTTCGGTCTACTTTGGACGCTGTTCCGCCGACAGCTCCAAGCGATCACCTAAGCTCTGCTGAGCTCTCTGGCTCTAGTTCTGGGGCTTCCGAAAGCTCTATCCCGGACGTGGAACCCCCTGTCTCTTCTTCTGGGGCCTCTGAGAGCTCTATCCTGGATTTGGAGCCCTCTATCTCTTCTTCCGGGGCTCCTGAGCCCGAGAGCTCCATCCTGGAGATCCTGGGAGAGCTCCTAGTCACTAACGTGACCGCCGCTAGCGTGGAGCTAGCGTGGTTCGAGCCGCCCGACGTCGAGGCCTTTGATAGCTTCCTGGTGGAGCTCAGTGCTGTGTCGGGACCGGCACAAAAAGTCCATGAGAGGACGTTGCCAGGAGGTTTCAGGAGGGCTGAGATCGGAGGCTTGGCCCCCGCCACGCGCTATGATATTTCAGTTTATGGGTTGGTGGCGGGAGAACGATCTTTACCTATCAAAGTTTCTGCTACCACAGGTACATGGAGACAGACGTTTTCTTTGTTTCAACATCAGCATCCATCTCTCCATACCTTCTCCATGCTTGCTTCTTTTTAAAGATAATAAGACATATATAACATTTTTTACAGGTCACTCAATACCTCTTTATATCACTACATGATACAACTGTAACTACATGATGAAACATTTTACGATGCTCTTTCCTAATTTAAAGTCATACTGTGAAACTTTTTTCAATTAAGGAATTACATATTTTTCACAATAACTATTCCACAACTGGAACTGAAGTTCTCTTGGGCCAAAATGACCAAAAATGTACCGAATCTTTATTATGTATTTATTTTATTTAAAAAAATACAATATTGTTGTTTTACAAAACTTCCATGGCACTAGGACCCCGCAGCCTTAATTTAGGAGTGATACTGATTTCTGGGATTCGCAGTTCTAGACGGATAGACAAATGCTGTAAAAGTCAAAGAGTGCTAAAGACTACTCGCCAAAAAGACTAGTAAAATGAATGTTACTCAGTATGACTTTCAATTACTCTTACTCACATAATGACCTTTGCATTGATTTACTTCAAAGATATTGAAAAGCTTTTGTGACAGTCTGGATTAATATGCCAAATACAGTTCACTTTCATTTCATCCTCATTCATCCCCATATTGTTGCTGTCAGGCAGAAACCTTGTATCTCCATATTTCAGATTTGCACGTGTTATTTTCCTGAATTAGTGCACCTATACTTTGTCATACTAGAGTGTCACACAAAATGCTGTGAGCCTTTAGACCGCCTATTTTTTAAAGTGAAAGCAGTTAAGTGTGTCTGTCGGTTTTTTAAATATTGAACCATTGAAACATATTAACAAAAGCTTATGACTAAATAATAACTACACTGGATCCATTGGAACACATGCTTTTTTCTTCCCCATTTCCTGAAAAGTAACCGTTTTGGAAATACAGGGTTTTTGCCTGACAGCGACAATATAATTCCTTTAATTCCTTTATTTTTTTTGTGTCGAGTAACATGCCTTGACTAATCCAGAGTAATAATTCACATGAATGAATCCCTCTTGCCTCTTGAATTCACCACCACCATGTGGATTTGTCTTGATCTACCAGAGGAGTTGAAGCCCGTGGTGGTGAACCTCACCATCAGTGACATAACCTGGGACAGCTTCAATGTGTCCTGGGGCTCGCAGGACGGGGACTTTGAGGGCTTTGTCATTGAGGTAACAAACATGGAGCACGTGGCGGAGAGCCAGAACCTCACGCTGTCCGGAGACGCCTTCAGCCTGGGCATCTCCGGCCTGACCCCCAACACCAGCTACCTGGTGGGTCTGTACGGGATGCACCAGGGAGACTTCCTAGAGCCCGTGTTTATTGAAGCCACCACAGGTACCCTTAGTTTTTCCCGACGGCACAGGGTCTTAAAATAGGGATGGGATGATATTATCGTTTATCGCGATGTTCATATCGCAGGGGTTTTACTTTATCGTGAAATTCATAAACACTGGACCCAAGTTGGCCCAAGTTGACCCAAGTTGGCCCAAGTTGACCCAAGATCTACAAGCTCACAACTGCGTTGTGAGCTTGTACATCTCCTAATTTTGGCTAATGTGCAAGTGGTTAACAAAAGTGTAATTTTAAGAGTTGAAAGCATATATAGATGATCGTGATAATATCGTCAATCACAATTATTTTGGCCACAATAATCGTAACACGACACTTTCATAACTTCCCATCCCTACTGTAGTCCTGAACTCTGTCCTCTAAATCTGTACTCTATCCTCAACTGCGATAATCTTTATGACTCTTTTCTAGTAACCTTTGAAAGCGTATCCTTCTTTTCCAGTTGGGATCAGTGGTGAACTACATTCATACAAATGCAGGCATACACCATTAGGGCTGGGCCATATGGATACAATCAAATACCTCAATATCGATATTGTGATGATGATTTAGTTTATTGAGAATAATATTAATTTGTTTAATTTTTTTTTTATATTTTCAAAAATAACAAAGATAGCAGATATACAAGCTCACAATGCATCACTAATGGGACACAAGGTGAGCCTGTAAATCGGCTATTTTAGCTATTTAAAAAAATATATGACTTATATCATATCAAAATGATACAATATCAAAAATCCCAGATGATATCTATTCTCACATCAATTCATGATATTATCAATATAATATCAACATATTGCCCAGGCCTGTACACAGCATTTATGGTCATACTAGCAGCTCTGTTATTCCGCTGATAGTGTAGCGGCCACACCTCACTCACACTACGCATCTAAACTGCATGGAGTGAGAACATGACATAATAACCCCATACGTGTTGTTTCCATCAACTGTGTGTATTTGTAATGCTTTCATCTTAACCAACATGCCATGTGTCACCTCTTACCCTCCAGCCACTGTTTGTGTCTAAGCAGAGAGACAGTACTGTAGGGGTGTCCCAAAACCCAAAATGTCACTGAACCAAGCAAAGGTGGGCCGCCAAAATGGCCACGCTTATTGCTACCTCCATCCCACCTCCCCAAAGTGCATGACGTCCCTCCCTACAGTATGTCCTTGCATCGTGGTGAGTTTTGATGTTGATGTGCTGCAATGATTGCAAAAGACAAAAACAACAACAAACCAACAAACCAGCTGACAGTGTGTCCATGTTCATCTCATGCCATCTCATTCCATCAAACCTTCATTCATTCACTGTGGATACAGGATTAACCTTGAGAGTTCATTTTGCCCGTTGGATGTCTGCCTGAACTAAAATACTCACAGTATAGGAGTAAAGATCCTTGTACACCGGGGGGGCTGCTGTTTATGTGCGATTATTTTGCCTGAAAATATTGATTTTTGAACTGGTGTTTGTGTCACAAGTAACTCCACGCAGAACGCAAAAGTTATGTCATGGTAAAGCGTTTTTTTACTTGAAACAAGGTAGATTTTTCGGAATAAAATCATCAACAGTTTGATACGAAATATTAGCGGACGCATTTTCGGATCATGTTTCCCAGTGTGTAAAGACCTTAATACTCGCGAGTCGTGTGCCAGAAATATCGGATTTGCAAGCTCACGGCACTCTGCGATGCAACACGTTGTGAGTTTCATGGTACTGTATACTGTATGTGACTGACATTAAGGTCTGAGCATCGGTTCAAATTTAAAGGATACAACTGTTTTAAAGAAATATCAATATCAAAACATCAATATTTTGATTCATCATAAATTGTACCCGTAAATGTTATGTTAAATAAATGTAATGACCTTACCAGGTTGCATATAATCCAATCTTCGTATCATTAAGGTTAAATAAGTAAATAAGTAAGTAAGTAAGTCAGTCAGTAAGCAAAAAGCAAGTAAGAAAATAAATAAATAATACATAAACATTTCAGCGTATTGTTAACAATCCACCTGGTATCCCGTGGAATGCCTTGTACTTTGACTTGCATGTGCATGTAAATCAACAGGAATGTGAAGTTCTCACAGCATGGGGGGGTTGTTTTCGTTCTGGATTCAACATTATGTAAAATGATCCCTACCCCTTGCTTGTTATGAGTGCAGATGACATTCATAATTGGACTTTTGGGTGCATGTTGTATGAAATGGTTCTGACTCACTCATGTTAGCTCTGTCCCCATAGCCACGTGTTTACACTCCACAACACTTCATTACATTAACCGCTTAAAACCCTCTATAGACTTGGTGAACCGGCCCGTGTCTCTGTACCTTTTTATCTACACCAAATCTCTTCAAGGGGTTATCAATTAACAATTAATTTGCAGGCCAGTATCTTTACAGCCACTTTATTGGCCTTATCACTCCTTTCTTTCCTTTGTATTACATGTTTAAATGTTGGTGTTAATGACCACTTCTTTCCACTTCATGTCATAACTGCTGTATAGTGGAACCCGTCATCCCAACCAGTGGCGTGTCCAAGGGGGGGAGGGGGTTGGCCTAAGGTGGCACGTGTCACCCCTGGAATATGACTGGAGCCACCCCCATGGGTGCCACACAACAATCTTTCAATTAAACGTTAAACACATAAATGAAAGACACTGTAATGTTAGTAATTAAAGCATTTGCACTCAGGTGGTGCAGGGGTAAAGTATGTGCCCACCCCTGCTTCGTCTACAGCAGTGACAACACAGACATGTGGGGCGAGGTATTAGTTGGCATAATGACTAAATTGGGATAAAAAGGGGTAAAGAATAATTGGCTTCTCTAAATGTATAGTATATTATAGTAGTAATTCAAGTACATATCGGTAGTGGAGACAGAAATGGTAAATTACTGCATGTGTGCAGCCCTGGATAAAATGCACCAGAGTCATTTCATTAAACACTAGAGGGTGGCAAAAAGTGAGCACTTAAGCCCTATTTCAAAAATAGCAAAAATAGCTGATCTACAAGCATTGTTTAAAAAAAGAAATAATAATAATAATAATAATAGCAATGTAATTTTGCCTGTAATGACATGCCCAAAACACACAAGGCCTATTTTAAAGGGATTCATTAATGTATTGTTTGAACAAAGGAAACACGTGTCTATAATAGTCAATCTAAAATCTGATTAATCTGCAAAGAGCATTCAAAGGTGGAGAAAATCTGAGTAAAATAACTGGAAAAAATTGAATGCTAGGGGGTTGCAATTGCCATCCCCTGCAACCCGAGAATTACGCCCCTGAAGTGCACCCCACTTGGGCCGACCCAGTCCAAAAAGCCTGGACACGCCACTGATCCCAAACAGATGACTTTCTGTCTGTTGTTCAAAATGATGTGCATCCTCTACTGAGCTATTCAGTCAAGTACAAGTGGAAGGTGGTGAGTGTTCTACGGGATTGTACTGTACCTCATTTTCTGTTTTCTTATGCCAGAGATGACAGCGTACATTATCAAACACCGGATATCTTTCTTTTTTCAACAACAAAAAAATGCTATCATGCAAAATGGCTTCGATGAAACTCTAATAATAATTTCTCTCTTTAGTTAACGAGCCAGCGCTTGGAAACCTATATGTGTCTTACTTAACGTCGGAGAGCTTTACGCTCTCCTGGAATGACACTGAGGGAGAGTTTGACGGTTATGTCCTGGAGATTATTGATTCCGATTGGCTGAGAGAGCCAGAGGAACATAACGTATCCCAGAATGCAAAGTCCCATGACATCACAGGGCTTCGGTCCGACTCTGACTATATAGCCTACCTGTATGGGACACTGAAGGGCTCCAGAACACATGCTGTCAGTATCGTTGCTTCAACAGGTATTTACATTTCATACATATTACACCTTTACACTTGCCATTCATCTAGACTTTGGGGAGTTCAAAAAAAGAAAAACCTTTTCTCCTTCACTATTATTTGCATTCTGAAACATTGACTTGGGCTGTATGCATAAAGCTACTAAGAATAGAAGTACTGATCCAAGACTCATTTATTAATACTGCGTACAAAAATAAATACATAAATAGTAATAGTAATATTAATAGTAATAATAATAATAATGAATGCATTAAATCATACCCTTTATTGTGGTTGTTGCTAAGTAAAGTATGGGATTCAGTCAGTATACTACAGTAAAATAATACAGATCTTCACACATAACTCTGGCCATAATAGAAAAGGATCATTGTTAATGAAAATTAATATGTATACGATTATGTGTACAGTATGTGACAATTTTTTGACACACAAAAAAAAAAACATTTTAGTTTTTTTCATGCCATATGAAAGTAGGGTATCATAGCTACGAATTGAAATATTGGCTGTGCAGTTTGACACACAGGTTTTGGAAATAATGGCTTATAGAGTCATGTCTTAAAGAATTCAGAGAGTAAATTGTGTGTGTAATAGGCTCTATGCACAGCAGCCATATATCACTTCCTTCACAGGTGTTACCAGTGATACTAATGAAGGCTCTGTTCCATTTAGTGTAGCACAGTAGTTCTCAGATTTTTGAATTTCAGATTTCCACGACCCCCATAACTCTGAGAGTGTACAAATGGAAAATGGAACAAATGGAACAAAATGGAACAAATGGATTTGTACACTCTCAGAGTTACACACCCGTAAAGGGCCATTTGGGAGTGTTTCCAGTGAGCCAACATGCACAATATCAGCACCCTGACTCCGTCTGACCAGAATGGAACAGAGCCTTCATAGTATCATTGATAACACCTGTGAATGTCTTACAATATGGCTGCTGTGCATAGGGCCTATTGGTTTACACCACTTAAGTATCGGCCACAAAAAAGGCAAGAATGACACATTAACTGCACTGTGCATAAAATGTCTGATGTTGCTTTACTAAAGGATTCGGCACATTCTGCCTTGTGTAGGACTTGCGTTTAGGAGAGCCAGAAGTGGCTGATGCCGGGCTGGTACTGACGTCTTCCCAATGATGCCACAGTGAAGTAAGGGCTAATTCAGTCCGCAGCGTTCGACCACATCTGATCTACAAGCTCACGAGGTGTTGTGAGCTTGTAGATCGTTGGCCTGATCTGAACTAGGCTTAAAATGTACCACACAGGCAGCTCTCACCTACTTCCACATAATATTGCCCTGTTCCTGTGATTGCGATTCAAACTCAAACAACCAAAACTTGCGTAGCTGAAAGACATGTCTTGTTCTCTCTCACGGATAAGTTATCTGTGGGACGTGAAGGAAGTGTTTGTGACCTTATTTATGTTGTGGTGTTTCTTGCATGGGTATGAGGGCAGCATGGGGTTAGAATGTGTGGGATTCACCAGGACAAGATAACGTAAAACTGCTCATGTGATAAATACCGTACCAAAGTTCTTGTACATAAAAACGTTTGACTTGTTTTCCTTAAAAAAACAATTTACAATGTTTTCTACGCAACAATGGAACATGAGAGCGCAGGTCTTTTTAAAAAAATGCCCAAATAATGTAGGATTTAAAGTGCAATAACACTTTGGTAGAGGTTTGGGTTGTGTAGTTACCTTGCCATGATGTAACCCCAAATATTGGTGAGTTAAAACTAAATTTAAATCTGCAACTTCTATTGATTTTACTGTTCAATCGCGGATCCAGTCCGGGTCTTCCTCCTATAGTCAACATGAAGTTGGGTTTTGTGATGTCATGTATTGGCAGAATTGGCTTTGGAAGCTTTGATCATTTATGTGCTAAAACAGTGACTTTGAGAGACTTTCACCGAGCAATTTTTTGGGAACTTCATAGGCTCTATGCACAGCAGCCATATTGGGAATGAATTGGGCCCCTTCCTTACTTCCTTCACAGGTGTTACCAATGATACTAATTAAGGCTCTGTTCCATTTAGTGTGGCATTGTGGTTGTCTCATTTTCAAGGACCCCCATAACTCTGAGAGTGTACAAATGGAACACTCTCAGAGTTACACACCCACCATAAGGGGCCATTTGGGAACCAAAATGGAGTGTTTCTAGGGAGCCAACATGCACAATATCAGCACCCTGACCAGAATGGAACAGAGCCTTCATTAGTATCATTGGTAACACCTGTGAAGGAAGTAAGAAGAGGCCCAATTTCTTTCCAATATGGCTGTTGTGCATAGAGCCTATTGTGTAATCACGGAGCAACTGCTGAAGATATCTCTCCAATATTTGCAGTCGCATCATGGCAAGGTAACTACACGACCCAACCCTCTACCAAAGAGTCCTTGCGCTTTAGGAAGCAAAGCGGTCAACGGTTAGCACTCCTATTCTAACTTCCACTTTATGCAAACTAACCCACAAGTCTGACATTGCATTTCTAAGGGGGGGAAAGCACTTGAAACTTGCTCTGCCATCATTACAAAAAAAATATGAATAGTCATCCTGTGCTTTTCTCTCCCCTTTGTAGCCCCAGAGCCCGACTTATCCAGGCTAGTTGTTTCTAACATTACCTCAGACAGATTTGCTCTGTCGTGGAGGGCAGGAGGGAAGGCTTTTGATAACTTTATAGTAGAAGTCAGAGAATCTGCTTTACCCTCGCAGGCGGTGGGGCGCTCCCTGCCGGGAGACGCGCGCTCCACGCTCATGGCCGGGCTAAAAGCCAGCACGCGCTACGACATCAAGCTGTATGCTAGCGCTGGCGGCCAAAAAACACAACCCCTATTCGCCGTAGCCACCACAGGTATTACACATGCCAGCACTGGATCACACACTGCATGTAATATTAATAACGCCCTGAACACATAGTCTCACAAATCTGCCAAGAAGAGATTTTGAACTTTAAGCAAATCTTAAAGTCATACTGTGTAACCTTTACAATGAAACAAAGTGTATTTTTGATATTTTTCACTGGTATTTTTTTCACAACAACCATTCCAAATAAATATGTTTTGGACAACCTCTCTGAATACCACGTTTAGTCACGGGTGTCTGCCCCTGACACTATTTATGTATTTTAAAGTTAATACATACAATTTCTAACAAAAATATGATCCTTGGTAGCATTCGTTTTGGAGCGGTACTTCCGTGGTTTTGTTTCGAACTAAATTGCGTGAATCGCTGTTCTAACAGAACCATAGACAGACGTTGTAATGACAGCGGTGCTAACGGAGGTGCCGCCAAAAAAACATTACTAAAACGAACGTTACACAAGTATGACTTTAAAATAAGACCCGGCAACGACACAACTGAAAACCCGTATTCTCTTCTTGTTCAGAGGATGTGCCACAGTTCGGCACCGTAGCGGCATCGGCCGTAAGCCCAGATAACTTCACGCTGTCCTGGAGCACGCTGTCGGGACATTTTGATGGCTTTGTGATCCGGGTCAGTGACTCGGACCAAATGTCTGACACACTGGAGTTCACGATCGATGGCGAAGTCCAGAACTTTACCGTCTCTAAGCTGACGGACGCCACGGCCTATGACATTGAACTGTTCGGTATTTCTCATGGCCGCCGCACGCCCTCCGTGTTGTCCCATGCCACCACAGGTACTATGGATTTTACTGTTCAGCCTCATGCATACTGTAGTGCAGTGGTTCCCAAACAGTGGTTCGGGGCCCGTGTTTGGGTCGTGGACCGATTTTTTTTAAGGTCGCAAATAAACATCCCCTTTCTTTGGTTTCCTACATTTCAAATGAAAAAATCACAACTTTTCTTCAATTAAAAACAATTCCAAAATGTTTCAAAAGTATTTCATAAATACATCAAAAAATGACATAAATGAAACATGTTTAGATGTAGTGAAAATAGCAGATCTACAAGCTCATAACGTGGCACGAAGTGACACGTTGTGAGCTTGTAGATCTGCTATTTTCACTAGTGGAAGTGACTCGTTGTGAGCTTGTAGATCTGCTATTTTCACTAGTCTGGGTCCCGGGCAACCGCCTAATTTCTCTTTTGGGTCTTGAGCTAAAAAGTTTGGGAACCACTGCTGTGGTAGGCTACATCAAATCCTCATTATGCATTTAAAGGGGAATACCACTCATTTTCAACATCGAACTATGTCTTTAATGCACCTTAGAGCTGTTGTGTGCCCCCTCAGCCAAAAGTACACTCTGCGTATGTCACTGATCAGATGACCTCAATCAATTATCCAGTTCTAAGCAACATAGAAGTGGGGGGGGGGGCTTTTTCCTTATTTCCACATAACAGCTCTAAGGTGTATTAAAGACATAGTTCAATATTGAAAATGACTGGTATTCCTCTTTAAGGGAACACCTCACCCTTTGTCAACCTCATCTTCATATAATTGGTCCTCACTAAATGCTCATTAGAAGATGACGCGAGCCTCGTTGCCATGCCTTTTCTCATTAAGGAGACAAGCCTGCAGAGAGTGTCTATTCACCTGTTTTCTCGGCTGTGTGTTTTCCACTTCCTGTCGATTTGATCCAATGAAATCCCATGAAACTGGTCAGATGACCAATGATATCCAATGAAATCGACAGGAAGTGGAAAACACACAGCCTAGGAAACAGGTGAATAGGACTTCCCCCGGAAACTGCATTTTTCGACCAATCACAACACGCGTATCGTGCACGGAGAACGCAAACAGATCTGTAAAGCCTCAACGTAAACTTCCTTTGGCGGTATTTCTGCCAAATTACAATACTTCCGTTTAGACCAGTGGTTCTCAACCAGTGGTCCGGGGACCACCAGTGGTCCTTGGGGGGGTACCAGGGGGTCCCCAGCGAAATGAGTTAACTTAGCGTCACAATCATTTAAACCACTTAGCTTTGGCTATTCAAAGATAGCAGATATACAAGGTATACAAATATACTAGGTCTCGCCTAGTGTGAGATGACACCATTTCTGTCTACTCACTCTGTGTCAGTTCAGAAAACTGCCTACCAATGACAGTGGGTTTGATCACAGATTTCAAACTTTTCTATGCATACAAGAACAATAGCTTCTATTTCAGCACGCTAACTTTCCAGGAGGAGGAAGACTGTAGTTTCTATAAGCTTTGAATCCCCATTGATGATGTCACTGGTAAGCAGGTTTCTGAACTGTCCGCAGCCCACCAATGAGACGCAGAGGGACCAGACATAAATGGTGCCATCTTATAATGATCATTAGTGAGAACCAATAGGCTCTATGCATAGCAGCCATATTATCACTTCCTTCCCAGGTGTTACCAATGATACTAATGAAGGCTCCGTTCCATTTAGTCTAGCACAGTGGTTTCCACGACCCCCATAACTCTGAGAGTGTACAAATGGAACCAAATGGACCCTTACGGGTCGATTTGGCCAACATGCACAATATCAGCAACCCTGACTCTGTTTGACCAGAATGGAACAGAGCCTTCGTTAGTATCATTGGTAACACCTGTGAATGTCTTCATAATATGGCTGCTGTGAATAGAGCCTATTGTATGAAGATAAGGTTAAAAATGGGTGAAGTGCTCCTTTAAGAAGATTCTGCCAAGGTGTCGCATCGATTCTAGATAAGTACTACAGTACAGCTGAGCAAGATCTGTCTATGATCTGAATAACATTTGCTTTTATATGCCTTAAATTCAGCTGTTTTTAATCTATATCTTTATATCTCCTTTTTTTTTTATATCTTATACTGTATGCTTCTTTTAGAATTTAGTCAAATGGACAACAGCTCTGTCATTTGAAAAAGAAGTCTGGTACTTTTGCAACCATTGCAGACATCATTATCTAAAACCATATCCATGGCATCCTGTTCCCTGCCCATATTGTATATTTTTTAATGTTTTATTTTTTTCCTTCTCAAAAACAAATAAAAAAAAACACCCCCTCCGTCACCTACAGCTGCTTTGCCCAAAGTGGAAAACATGACCATTACAAATGTCACCCCGTATGGCTTCCGGGTGTCGTGGGAGATGAAGGATCAGGAGGAGAAAGCCTCAGCAGCCCCCTCCGGTGGCGGTTTCAGTCATTTTCACGTAGTGGTGACAGACTCTGGCTGGCTCCTGAAGCCTCACGAATTCACCATCCCAGGCAACCAGACATGGTTGGACATCTGGGGTCTGATCACTGGCATAGGCTATGAGGTCAGACTGACCGCCGTGTCCAATACAGGCTTGTTCTCTCGGCCGCTGACCACAGTGGCTGTGACAGGTACCGCCCACAGTACACCCGAAGGACTTAAAGGGGTATTTTCACTTTAAAACACCACTGGGGTCAATTTAACATCCACTCTCTCTTTTGTGTGGATTTTTTTTAAGTTGCTTGATTCAATATTTAGATATTTGATATTAAAGTGAAATACTCCTTTAATCCCTTTCTCGACCATAACAACTCAACTTTGTAAGCATGCATGCATGTATGTATTTGGCATAAGGAGGTGTCATTGAAATTAACGTAGTTTTAGAGTAAAGAAATGGAATGTATATCGTTGCTCTCAGACAGAATCCACTTGTGTGTCCAAAACTGTTGCTCTTCAGGAAATGAAAACAAATCCAATTGATCTTAATGTATTTATAATTTAGTCACAAGCTTTTTTTTAATACTTTGCATTGACTCAATATGTATCAAACCCACAGACACACTTAACTACTTTTGCTTTCAATATTAAAAATAAATAAATAGTGGACATAGCTGATCTATAAGCTCACAATGTGTCGTGATGGGATACGTGAGCTTGTAGAGCAGCTGTTTTCACTACATTTGCACGCCACGCTTGCATGGCGAAGCAGGGCATTCATTTACGAAAAAGCATACAAAGTTGAAAGAAGGAGATACAAGGATTCTGCCTGACAACAACTACAGTGAAATGAAACGAGCAGTTGATTAACATTGTTATATAATTGATCAGAACTAGGTTTAATGTTTGTCATTTTTCTTGTTCCCGTTTGTTCCTACGATGAGCCTTCAAGGACACTTTAAACATAATGAAACTTTCCTCTTTTTTCCAGAGCATTAACCTGCCTAATTCTTTCCTTTTAAGCATTCAACCCATTTTCTTTGGTATGCAGCTTTTTGCCACAAGGAGACGGTGTGGCGTTCCCCTTCCATTTCTTCTCATCTCTAAAATATGAGCAAGCATTAACGTTTGTTTTCATATTTTAAACGTGTTTTCCCCCAGATTTCTGTCTGCTGCTGCTTCAGTGGGCATAACAATATGACAATCACATAACTATGTCCTCTGACATTTGTCATAATCACAGCTGTCGTGTTGATAAACTGGTTTGTTTGATCGGGCCAGTTTTTGCGGAGTGAAAACTGTGGATTTTAATGAACTATTGAATACAACTAAACAAACAAAATGTCTGAAACAGCAGGAAAACACTGATGAATCAACGGGGCATTTTCAGCATGAAAAAATGTCACTTGATTTTAACCGCCAATCTCGTTTATCCGTTGATCTTTGAGTGCATCCAGGCTGGCCTTACAGCATGGAAGTCTGGTCCTACCAACAAACAATGTTTGCTCAAATCATTTTCACAGACTTTTCAACTGACCTCAGCAAAGTATATTTTCCTAACCACTTAAACCACTCTATACTTCACTGACCAGGGTTACACAAGGGTCTGTACTTTGTCCTCTCTTCTCCCACCCTCTTCCCCAAATCTCTTTGCCGAAAATAGCTGATCCACAAGCTCACAACGTTGCAAGCTTGTAAATCTGCTATTTTCGCCGAACGTTTGCCTATACTTTCGCCGAACGTGTGCCTATTTTTTTTTGCCAGAATAGGTACACCTGGGTTCCTGTGTTTAATCTTACCTAAATCTTACACTTGCTGCAGGAATGCATCGAGCCCTTTGTGACTTGAACCGCTCTTTCGTCGACTTCCGTCTCACACTAACGAATGAAACGAATAACGAAGCATGGCAATCGGATCGGATGAAAGGCCTCGCTCCTTAAAACCCCGGAAACACGTCGCCCCGGTCGCCTTCCTTCAATCTCAACCGACGTCTTCAGCTCTCTCTCTCTCTCTCTCTCTCTGAACTCGATGAACGGTGCTGGAAAATAAGCGACATCTTCGGCCTATTTTCCCCCAAAACATATGTTTCCTTTTCAACCAGAGGCCGAGCCAGAGGTGGAGCACCTGTTTGTGTCGGACGTGACGGAGGACAGCTTGCGTCTGACGTGGACCGCCGACGAAGACTTGTTTGACCGATTTGTCATCAAAATACGAGACACCAAAAAGTTAGCCAGTCCGCAAGAGCACGTCGTCTTTGGCGACGAGCGGACAAAGGTTTTAAGCGGGCTCATGGGCGGCACCGAGTACGAACTCGAGCTGTACGGCATCGCGCTGGATCAGCGATCCCAACCCATTACTGGGGTCGCCCACACAGGTATATGGAGAGCGCCTGAACCAGTATGCAACTGTGTGCTACATCTGTGAACTGTGAACACATGGTGCCACTAACCATTCTTCTGAACAGGCTTATAGGTTTAAACCCAGGTGTCTTTCCATTGGAAAACATGCTTTTTGGCAAGCGGCATATTCAGGAGGATGTGAAGTTTGATTTGCCGATCATCTCAATCTGGCCCGTGACTTCCTCAAAGGAAAACAAAAATGACCCCCCCCCCCCCAAAAAAAAATCTAAACGATACCGGCTGCAGATTTTGAGGAAAGCAATATTTTAACACATTCACTGCCAGGGGTTTTCTAAAACAGGCTGTAGCTTCTGCCAGCATTTTTAAGCATTCTGACTAATATTTCAAGAACCACAGAATATTTATCTCCAGTATGATCGATCCCCTGATGGTTGCTAATCACGGAGGGTTTCACTGTGCTTCCGTAAAAAAAAATGTCATCGCGACCTCCTGTTCGCTTGATATACCCACTTGAATATATAGCATGTTTCACCAAAAATACATAGTAAAACACAGGAGTCGAGATACAGAATATTTCCCAAATACTTTAACCAGGAAGTGAGTGGACCAGTAAATCTTTCTATCGCGTTATCTCCTGATTCTTTGTTGTTGTTTTTTAAATGACGGAGATCTCCGTCAATGGCAGTGAATGACTTGATTCCAAATAATGTCAATGAATATTTACAACTCGACCTGATACCTGCATTCCTCTGATGGTAAAATGGAAAATATCAAAGGTTTATGATTGTGAAATTTTCATAGTATTAAAGATTATCCAATGGTGTCTCATCAGTGACCTATGGAGTGGTGCATATAGATTATAAAGCTCATAAAAGTTCATAATGCATCAAGGTGGGTTATTTTATGTAAGGAACCTTTTTCATTGTAACCTCAGAGTACACCAGAGTGACACATACAGCTGTAGGCCTACAAACTAAAAGTCAGCATTATGTGCCTGTCTTCTCAAATCCATGCGGTTTTACTATAGTTCAGCACTATGTGTTTAAAGTTTCGGCCCTTCGCTCACTTTATTAGTCATTATGGTCCTCTGAAAAAAGAAAAGTCTATAGTGGCTCGCTCAGGCATGGCTCACAAGCCTCAAGACCTCGCTGTCGCCATACCTGCCTTGTTGTCGAGGGATGTAAGGACGTTCAGTTAACCCATTAAGACCGGGAACCTGTGTGTCATTTTTAGATTTATTAGGCTATTCAAAAAATAGCAGCTCTACAAGCTCATGACGAGCTTGTAGATCTGCTATTTTTTATATCATGTCAATTTGTTGCAAATATTTGAATATATACATATTTTTAAAGCGAACATTTTTAACTAAAATCTTTGCTTCTGGGGATTGTGCAAATGTCTTCTAAATCCTAACTTTTTTTTTGAAAAAAAACGTATGTTGCTATAATCAGTGGTTCTCAAATTTCTTTCATGTCAAGGACCCCCAAAATGATATGTATTTGGCCACGGACCCCCATCTCAAAACGCTGTTCCAGGGACCCCCCAGAAGCAAAGATATGAGTTAAAAATGTTCGCTTTAAAAAATATATACATTCAATTTGCACGTATTTTCACGATTTTTCAAAAAATAGCAGATCTACAAGCTTGTATTTTTGAATAGCCAAATAAATCTTAAAATGACACAGATGCGTTCCCGGTCTTAATGGATTGACAAAAGCAAGCGCGACAACATGGTATCCTCCTGACATTTTGCTCCCCTCTGTTCTCTGGGCTTCCTATGTTGACGTGCTCTAGGTCTGGGCTCTCCGAGGGGACTTCAGTTCTCTGAAATAACCGACACGTCAGCCATGGTCGAATGGAACACGCCTCGCTCCAGAGTGGACAGCTATCGCCTCGTCTACGTGCCACTTTACGGAGGTGAGTGTTGTATTTTCAGATTGGATTCAGTTGAGCTTCAGTCAGACATAGCATTTCAATAAAGCTGGTTTGGTTGATTCATACATTGATGCAGTTTCAACTTGGTGTGTATTTACTGGTACCACTACTACATAAACTGTAGCGTAGTGTTTCCCAGACAGTGGGTTTGGGATCCATTGTTATGGGTATCAGTAAAATATTATTTATTTTTCGTTTCCTTTTTTTTTTTTTTTTTTTTTTTAAGATTTTCAAAAAATGTTCACAAGAATTTGATATATAAAAAAACAAGCAAAAACAAAAAAATAACATAAAAAACGTTTAAAAAAAAAAATAGGTCACACAGAAACATAAAATGTTTCTTTTGGGCCTTGCGCTAAAATGTTTGAGAACTATAATTGCTGTAGAGTACCAGCAGACATAGCAGTTAGTTTGTCTCTGTCCTCCGTGCTGTATAGGGAACCCCGTCCAGCTGACCGTGGACAGCGATGTGTCCCAGACCACCCTGACCAACATGAGCCCTGGGACCACCTACCAGGTGACTGTCACCGCCGTCAAGGGTCTGGAGGAGAGCCCGCCCACTACAGACACTGTCACTACAGGTATGTGCACCGTGGATCGCCACTCACACTGAGAGCATAACGATAACTAGGGGTGTGGGAAAAAATAGATTCGAATTCAAATCGTATTGTTGGAAATCCTGTCTTTACCTTTGTGTGTTTACATTTTTATCAGTTGATAAAACCTTTACAATTAAAAAAGCTACGTAAATGTACTCTGCTCTCACGCCAGCAGACTGGAGTAGATCCTGAAATCCTATGTTTTGAATCGAGAATCGTTTTGAATCGATTTTGAATCGATTTTGAATCGGAAAAAAAAACTTTTTTGAATCGAGAATCATTTGTTTTGAAAAAAAATGAAAAAAAAAAAAAAAAAACGCAATGCGACGCGTTGTGAGCTTGTAGATCGGCTATTTTCAAATAGCCTAGGTATAGGGCTAAAGTGGTTGATGTGTGTTTTATAATGTAATATATTTATATCTGCAAAGTAACTAAAGTTTTCAAATAATTGTAGTGGAGTAAAAGTATAGACAATTGGAAATACTCCGGTAAAGTAAAGTAAAGAGAGAGAGAGAGAGAGAGAGAGAGAGAGAGAGGGCCTTCCACGACTGTAGTTGTCATTATTTATAGTTGTGGGTGTTGAAGTGATAATCTGTGCGTGTGTGTGTCACCAGCTCTGGACAAACCCCAGGGTCTGACAGCAGTGAACGTCACAGACACATCCGCCCTGTTGCTATGGCAACCCTCTGTTGCCACCGTGGACGGCTACGTCATCACCTACAGCGCCGAGTCAGGTTAGTCACAGTGTTTTTTTAGCTTGTATATCTGATATTTTTGAAAAATACTAAGAACTAAATAATTTTGATAGCAAATTTTGATTTAGTTTTAGTCATTGTCTTTGGAATAAAACTCCATTTAGTTTTAGTCATATTTTAGTCTTTTGAAATGTTTTAGTTTTTGTCTAGATTTGGTTGTTTATAGTCGACTAAATCTCCTGTTGATTTAGTCGACTAAAATGTATTTTGGGCGGTGACTTGATGGCGTCCTAATGGCTGATTTTACAATTGGTTGCGTGCTGAAAATAGCAGATCTACAAGCTCGAGCTTGTAGATCTGCTATTTTGTGCAACACCCGAGCAGTGCAACACCCGAGCGCAACCAAACATAAAATGACCCGTCTTTTAGTTCTACTGGATCTCTTCTCCACTCGTCCCTCCCTAACATTTTAGTCTAGTTTTTATTTGTTGACGAAATTGTCAATATATCTTAGTTTTAGTCGACATAGCTTAGTTTTTAATTTGTTTTTACTTAGTTTTAGTCTTTGACAAAAGGACATTTTTCGTCATAGTTTTAGTCGACGAAATCAACACTGTGGAACACAGGTTATTTTTCCCCCGAAAAGTTATGGACATACAAGGTTTCCAGCCGACAGTAGGGCTTTCACGACTAGAGATTTTTACTGGTCAACTAATTTGACTCAGTGGTAGTCGACTAGTCGAAATTACCCATTAAAAAAAAAGTTTTTTTTGTTCGCTTTTACATTGTTTTAATGCCATTACTATTATTATTATCCTCCTGCCTTTATTTTTATGCCGTTTTAAGGGAAGTGCTTCTGGCACAGCACCACAGCAGTGTCTCCAAGAATCCTCAAAAGGGGGTTGTTACCCAATAATAGGCTATTATTGGGCATACTTTTGACCCCCTTTTGATAAAAATAAATGCAGGAGGATAATAGATAATAGATAATAGATAATAGATAAAATATAGTAGATAATAGATAATAGTAATGGCATTAAAATCAACTATTTGACTAGTACCAACAAGGTCGACTAGTGGTTATACTAGTCGACTAGCTGGTGAAAGCCCTACCCGACAGAGAGGATAACAGTGTTTATGTTGTTGTCTGTGTGCCGCAGTGGCGCCAGTGGAGGAGCATGTCTCAGGGAACGTAGTGGAGTTTGAGATGGGTTCTCTGGTTCCGGCCACCCGCTACACCGTGGACGTCTACGCTACCAGAGAGACCCAGCAGAGTGCCTCTGCCACCACCGACTTCACCACAGGTACATATAGTTCACCTTCTGCCACAAACATATTATTCTCACGCCCAAATACAGTGGTGGAAAAAGTACTTTTTCCCTATGAGATGTAGTGGAGTAGAAGTAAGTACAGAAAATTGGAAGTAGCCTACAGTACTCCAGTAAAGTAAAAATACCTAAAATGTGACTTAAGTACAGCACTTGAGTAAATCTCAATCCACTGTATCTCTGTGTTTCAGAGGTGGACTCTCCTCGCGACCTCGAGGTCAAGGACGTTCACACTGAGAGCGCCACGGTCACGTGGAAACCTCCACAGGCTGACGTCGCTGGATACACCCTGACCTACACCTCCCCCGACGGCATCACAAAGGTACGTGTGAAAATAGCAGATCTATAAGCTCACAACGCACCCCCCCCCCCCCCCCCCCCCCCGTTATTTCCTTAGTTTTAGTTACTTTTAATAACCCTGGTGTGTGTGCATGCGTGCGTGCATGTGCGTGTGTGCGCGTACGTGTGCATGTGTGATTACAGGAAGTGTTGCTGAGTCCTACCTCCAGCTCCTACAGCATGAAGCAGCTGTCTGGATCAACAGAATACACTGTCACTCTGCAAGCTGTCACCAGGGGGCAGAAGAGTAGACATGTCAACACTGTCTTCACTACAAGTATGTACCGCACGCACGCACGCACGCACGCACGCACGCACGCACGCACGCACGCACGCACGCACGCACGCACGCGCACACACACACACACGCACACGCACGCGCACGCACACGCACGCACACACTGCAAGCTATTACTGCTGGAGACATGAGGAGTAGACATGTCAACACTGTATCTCCACTACCAATATGTAAGACACACAACAACTGCTTGTGGGGACATTTGGCCCTCACAAGTGTAGTAATACAATAAGCTCTATGCACATCAGCCATATTGGAAAGAAATTGGGTCTCTTCTTACTTCCTTCACAGCTGTTACCAATGATACTAATTAAGGCTTTGTTCCATTCTGGTCAAACAGAGTCAGGGTGCTGACATTGTGCATGTTGGCTCACTGGAAACACTTGAGGGGGTTCCAAATGGCCCCTTACGGGTGTGTAACTCTGAGAGTGTACAAATGGAACCAAATGGACCCGTAAGGGTCCATTTGGTTCCATTTGTACACTCTCAGAGTTATGGGGGTCTTTGCAATTAAAAGGTTTGAGAACCACTGTGCTACACGAAATGGAACAGAGCCTTCATTAGTATCATTGGTAACACCTGTGAAGGAAGTAAGGAAGAGGCCCAATTTCCTTCCAATATGGCTGCTGTGCATAGAGCCCATTACACACACACGCGTGTGCATACACACACACACACACACACACACACACACACACACACACACAAAGCGATAATAACCGATCTACAAGCTCACAAGGCGTCGCATCATGTTCACATTGCACTTTTTTTTGTGTGAAAGTGGTTAAGTGCGTGTGTGGGTTTTATAAATATTGAACCGATGAAAAGTATTAACAGTGACTGAATAATAACTACATTGGATACATTTGAACACAGGGATTGTTTTTTGTTTTGTTTTATTTCCTGTACAACATACAAGGTTTCCACCCGACAGTGACGATAGGCATGATGTATAAAATACAACCGCAGAGATAATAATAAGCCAGTGACTATTTCCATAATGTTGCTGTCGGGCTGGCACCTCATACCTCCATGTGTCAACTTTTTATATTCTTTCATAAATGAATGCCCTAACTACTTCAGTATACACAAGAGTGTCACACAAAAGTAGTGAAAATAGCCGACCTTGTTGGTCAGCTATTTTCAGTATTTGAATCATTAACATTAATTTAATAATAATGAAAAGGAACGGTTTTGGACAAAATTAGGTTTTCACCTGACAGCCACGATCATATTTTATATCCATGTGTTTTGTAGTCGGTACACTGTACAGCCACCCTAAGGACTGTGCCCAGGTCTTCCTGAACGGTGAGACCACGTCAGGCGTGTACACCATCTACCTGGGTGGAGACGAGAAGCAGCCCATCCAGGCGTACTGTGACATGGACATTGAGGGCGGAGGATGGACGGTGAGTTCAGTCAACGGATTTTGATAGTTTGATAGTTTGATAGTGAAAAGATTCACACGAATGGGTGACAGTGTTGATTTTCACACAACATTTGATTTAGTCATAGTCTTTTGAATAAAATCCCATTTAGTTTTAGTCACAGTTGATTTAGTCGACTAAAATGTATTTTGGCAGGCCACAATGGCTGATTTTACACTTGGTTGCATGCTGAAAAGCTCACAACAAGCTCGTAACAAGCTCACAACTCGTCGCAGCGTAGATCTGCTATTTTCAGAGCGCAACACCCGAGCGCAGCCAAACATAAAATGACTTTGTTCTACTGGATCTCCCCTCCACGAGTCTAGTTTTTATTTGTTGGTGAAATTGTCAATATATTTAGTCTTAGTTTTAGTCATCGTAGCTTAGTTTTTATTTAGTTTTTGTCAGTGAAAAAAGGTAGTTGACGAACATTTTTCATCATAGTTTTAGTAGACGAAATCTACACTGCCGTGAGCCTGAGTGAAATGATTCACAGGCATGTGTGAGTTGCGTGTCGACAATAGCAACAGGTCGCGTCGTGACGCTTTGTGAATTGCTTGTTCACGGCACACAAGAAAAATCTAACAATATATACATGTTATACATTAGTCAGACTAATGGGTTGATATGTTTAAATGTATTTCAATGTATTCAGGTGTTCCTGAGACGTCAGGATGGAAAACTCAATTTCTACAAGAACTGGAAGAACTACACCGCTGGCTTTGGTGATCTGAACAATGAGTTCTGGATGGGTGAGTACTCTCATCGCCTTAAAATAACATTATTTTAAGACGATGCAAATAAAATTAGATAGATCAGGGGTCGTCAACAATTTTTCAGGCAAGTGACCCCTTACCTAGCTGAGAAAGAGATGAAGCAGGGACCCTTCCACTACTTCTTGTCTTGCATACAATTGTGTTGCAGATGAAACTTTTTCATAGATTTCGTAGATAGCTTCATCGATTTGTTTGACAGCACTATCATCAGTGTTGTGTAAATTCATGTTTTTGTTACACATTAACTTTTCTATTAATATGTTAGATTCATGTTAGTGTGCATTTTCACCTTTTTCCCTCTACTCTGCACCCAACCTCTTTGCCAAAAATAGCCGATCTATAAGCTCACAAGGCCTCGCAGCGAATAGGGACGCTGGGTTCAGGTGGTTAATGTAAAAAAAAAAATCACACAAAGATTTGGTGGCCCCCCTGCAGTAACTCTGAGGACCCCCTAGGGGTCCCGGACCCCCTGTTGTAGACCCCTTAGTTAGATTAACCCATTCAATCGGGAACGCATCTGTGTCATTTTACATTTCTTGGGCTATTCAAAAATAGCAGATCTACATGGTCATAACGCGCCACCGAGTGCCGTGCTATGAGCTTGTAGATCTGCTACTTTTGAATAATCGTGAAAATTCATGAAAATCTTTGAATATTAATATTTACTTAAATCTCAAATCTAAAATATTTGCAGTATAAACAGTTTTTTGAAAAAACGTATGTTGCTATAATCCGTGGTTCTCAAACATTTTCATGTCAAAGACCCCCAAAATGAAATGTATTTGGCCGCGAAAATAGTTTTGTTCCAGGTACCCCCCAGAAGCAAATATTGGAGTTAAAAATGTTTGCTTTAAAACAAAATATATATATATATATATATATTATATTCAAAGATTTGCACACATTTTTACATGTTTTCCCCCCAAAAAAACGTGCATATCTACAAGCTCATAGTGCAGCACCGCGCTATGAGCTTGTATATCTACAACTGTTTTAACAGCCAAATATTACACAGATGCTTTCCCAGTCTTAAAGGACGACTTCACCGATTTTCAACCTATCCTCATATAATTGGTCCTCACTAATACTCATGATAAAATGGTACAATTTTTTTCTACTCTACTACTTCTGTCTCAGAGGAGGGCTGTGGACAGTTCAGAGTCCCGTCTACCAGTGACATCATCAATGGGGAATCCAAGCTAATAGAAACTGCAGGCTTTCTATTCCTGGAAAGTTGCAATGCAATAAAAGAAGCCATTGTTCTCGTGTTAATAAAAATCTAAATAAGAAATGTGAAATCTTGTTGGAAAAAAAAATCATGCCTAACGATGATGTCACTGGTAGACGGGTTTCTGGACTGTCCACAGCCCTCCTATGAGACACAGACCAAGTAGAAAAAAATGGTACCGTTTTATCATGAGTATTAGTGAGGACCAATTATATGAAGATCGGTTGAAAATCGGTGAAGTCGTCCTTTAATGGATTGACCATTGCACCTCTCCTGTGTCTTTCCCTCTCCCTCTCTGCCGCTGGTTGCTCTCACACTCGTTCCAACGTGTTTTCAGGTCTGTCCAGCCTGCATAAGATGACGTCCTCAGGCCAGTACGAGCTGCGAGTGGACTTGAGGGACGGCGCAGACTCTGCACACGCTCAGTACGACAAGTTCATCGTGGCGGAACCTCGATCGCGCTATAAGCTCTACATAGGAGTTTACAGTGGAACAGCAGGTATGTGCCTCACCAACGTAAACATATTATTATTATCATATTACTTATTAAATAATAAAGTAAATAAGCTCTATAGCAGGGGTCTTCAACGTTTCCAGGCCAAGGAACCCCTAGCTGAGAAAGAGATGAAGCAGGGACCCCCCTCTATATTGTATAAAATTGTGTTTCAGAAATGTTGCTGCTCTTTTTTCCCTCTACACCTATAACTATTTGCCAGAAATAGCCGATCTACAAGCGCACAACGCCTCTTAGATCGGCTATTTTTGGCTAAAGTTCTCCTCAGAAAAGGGATGCTAGGGTTCAAGTGTTTGATGTAAAAAAAAAAACACAATGATTTGGCGGACCCCCTGTATTAACTCTGAGGACCCCCCAGGGGTCCCGGACCCCCTGTTGAAGACCCCTGCTCTATAGGATAGTGGAACCGCAGGTATGTTCAAAACACCCCCTTAAGCCCCCTTAATGTCAATGACCCCCAAATTGAAAAGATATTGTGCAAGGGACCCCCCTTGGGAGAACATTTGTGTAAAAAAACTACATTATTCCACAAAGGTTTCACAATTTTCCTCGATTTTTCAGACTTCAAAAGGTTAGAGTAGAGTGTTTGTTAGCTCTTTAAAAAACTGTAAAAAATTAATAAAAACATTTTCAGGTGGGTCGCCAATTTCAACCAATCCAGGAGACAAACCACATTTATCAGTGTTCCAGTTCCAATTTTCTCTCCTCATTTCTGTATCATCACTTCAAGTTTCACTTGTTTATCCTGTATCCTGTTTGAGTTCTCTCTCCCGATTGTATCAAATTAGTATCCCGACCTGAAGATTTATTTTCTGTTTTCTAAAAGCTGGAGAGACAGGGAGACCCATGTTACTGAACAAACACTCTATAGCATACATGGGCAACACATGCGGCCCCCACCTTCACTTAATGCGGCCCGCTGGTTAATATGGGAATACTGATATATCATTGATTTCAGCTGTTACAATTCCAAACATGCAAACATGACCCGCTTTAATTACTTCAGTCTATATTAGTAGCTTAATGACTAGTATTAAAATTCTATTGTCTTTTTTATGTATAACTAAATGCATTTCAAATTAAATACAAATGTTACTTTTCAGGATTCAAATAAAAAAATAGCACAACACAAATCTGTATTCCAATTAAAAAAATAGCAAAAATAGCAGATCTACAAGCTCAAAACGCGTCGCACTGCGACGCGTTTTGAGCTTGTAGATCGACTATTGTTGCTGCTTTTGTGTGACGGTATTAATTTATGAAATAAGTTAAAATACTGAGATAAGAGGTTTCTGCCCGACAGTATATGCAATGTGTCCCTCTGGAGTGAGTGTGGAAATATAGTGGCCCTCTCCATCATCATAGTTGCCCGCCCCTGCTCTATAGCAATGATTACTATCACAATATAGACCTATTAAACACTTATATAACAAAAAGACAAAAAAAAAGCATCACTTACACCACCTATAATTTGACTTCATGTCTTTTTCAGGTGATTCGATGAACTACCACCACGGTCGTCCCTTCTCCACCTACGACAATGATAACGACATCGCTGTCACCAACTGTGCCTTGTCCTACAAGGGAGCCTTCTGGTATAAAAACTGTCACCGCGTCAACCTCATGGGCAAATATGGTGACGACAGTCACAGTAAGGTATGTATGTATAAGTCATTAAAAGTGTTCAACGCCAAGTACTCTAAACCACTTAAAGGTGTATTTCACATCATTTTGACGTCTACTCTGGCTTTTTTGTGCATCCCTGACATTCTTTAAGTTGCTTGATTCAATATTTAGATATTTGATATACAATTGATCAGACACCCACTGCTATAAGCACACAGTGTTGGAAAAAGTACTCAGTTGCTTTACTTAAGTAAAAGTATCAATACTGCAATGTAGAAATACTCTGTTACAAATAAAAGTCCGGAATTCAAAATTTGCTTGAGTAAAAGTACAAACATATTGGCATCAAAATGTACTTAAATACCAAAAGTAAAAGTACTCATTATGCAGAATGTTCCATTTCAAGTTTTTAAATGTATAACAACCTTTTGAAAATAGCAGATCTACAAGCTCACAATGCGTCGCATCGCGACGCATTGTGAGCTTGTAGATCGGCTATTTTCAAATGGTTGAAATGTTTAGAGAGCTGAAGTGGTTACTGTAGGTTTTGTAATAATAATCCAAAGATTTTTTTTTTTTTTGTTACTTTCCACCACTGTAAGCACATTGAACTTAAAACTAAATTGTAATGTTTTTAATGACTCATTGAAAACACACAACCCTGCTTCGGGTGACTGTTATTGTCCTTGAAAGTTAGACTCATTGAAAACACACGTCCCAATTCTCAATAACGCTGCCTTTGGGTCTGTTCTTTCCCCTCAGGGCATCAACTGGTTCCACTGGAAGGGACACGAGCATTCCATTCCGTTTGCGGAGATGAAGCTCAGGCCGGTCAACTTCAGAAACTTTGAAAGCAGAAGGAAGAGATCCTAGAGTCCTTTAATACTGCAGTACAGCCCCACACTGCCTAACCTCTCTAACAACCATCCATATTTATATCTCCTTACCCTCAATTCACTTAACGACAAGCCAAGAAAATATGAATGAAAAAATGTGTCTCTCAAGCCAGACTCTTCCACAATAGGCTCTATTCACAGCAGCCATATTATGAAGACATTCACAGGTGTTACCAATGATACTAATGAAGGCTCTGTTCCATTTAGTTTAGCACAGTGGTTTCCACAACCACAACCCCCATAACTCTGAGAGTGTACAAATGGAACCAAATGGACCCGTAAGGGTCCATTTGGTTCCATTTGTACACTCTCAGAGTTACACACCTGTAAGGGGCCATTTGGAAGCCCATGAGGGTCCCTGGACCCCAACTGTAGACGGTAGACCCACTGGTGTAACAGAGTGTTTCCAGTGAGCCAACATGCACAATATTAGCACCCTGACTCTGTTTGACCAGAATGGAACAGAGCCTTCATCAGTATCATTGGTAACACCTGTGAATGTCTTCATGATATGGCTGCTGTGAATAGAGCCTATCTTCGCTACATACAGTCTGTAACTACATCTCCTCAAGGCCGTGAACGGAGGCTAGTATTAGTATTAGAAGTTGGTATATTTTAGAATTTTCATTTCTGCTACGGAGCCAGCTAGGTAATATGCCTCGACTAATTTGATATAGAGGAATTATTTATGCGACTGTGAAGATGAAACGGAAGTGGCATCCGCTATAGTTTTGCATTTGCATTTCCATCGCTTTCATCGCACAGACTAGTTAGGCTTTAGCGAAGCATCTGCAAATGAGTCTCTGCCTTGAGAGACTAATAAAAATATAATGTATTACGCCAAAGAAGCACAATTGGACTGAAAGATGTGCAGGTAATCGCATTTTTTTGTGTAAATAATCCATCGGAGGATAATGATGCCTTATTTGATGTTATTTTTTATATGATTATTTCTACTTAAATGTTTAGATTTTCCGTGGAAATTATAGACATTCAAGCTGAATTATGAGTGAATGTACTAGGGATGTAACAATATCAAAAAGATGTTATGATATAACAATATCACGATAATAAGTTCACGATACAATATTTATAATTAAAAGCCAATATAGAAACAAAAAGAGAAGAAATTACGGAAATCTGTAGGACAATTTTTCATTTTCCCTTCCGTAGATGCCATCAAGGGCCCACGATAATATAGAGACTTTTTTTTTCACGATATTCTGATAACGATAATATTGTTACATCCCTAAAATGTACTATAGGGTTTTACGCTATCTTTCACACTCTGTTGTTGTGCTTGTCTTGCCGTACATGACTTAGCGATGGGAGTTAGAATGATGGAATGAATATTGGACCGAACCACTGTCTTCTGCTTATGAACCCGCTGAACTTCTTCAGGGGCCATTGTCCACAGGAAGCATTTTATG
Source organism: Gymnoscopelus microlampas (assembly GCF_963454915.1). Lineage (NCBI taxonomy): Eukaryota > Metazoa > Chordata > Actinopteri > Myctophiformes > Myctophidae > Gymnoscopelus > Gymnoscopelus microlampas. The sequence goes on from NC_139958.1 coordinate 41,309,627, forward strand.
AGCGTTCTATGGTTAAAACCCACTTAAACCCCATATGGTTGAGCGGAGTCCCTCAGAGCTCTGTACCAGTGTATTTTCTGTTTTCTGTTATTGTGGGGGAACCTTTGCTGAAAATAGCCGAAAAATTGCTAAAACAATAGTTCACGGCGCATCGCGCTGCGACTCATTGTGAGCTTGTCGATTTGCAATGTTCTGCGAAAGCTTTCCCCACAATAGGCTCTATGCACAGCAGCCATATTGGAAGGAAATTGTGCCTCTTCCTTACTTCCTTCACAGGTGTTACCAATGATACTAATGAAGGCTCTGTTCCATTTTGTGTAGCACAGTGGTTCTCAAACTTTTTTGAGAACGCAGGCGCTATTGCCATCTGCTATTTTTGAATAGCCAAAGTACAAAATATGGATAAAGGGTTTGGAATGATTTACTAATGATGATATGATGATAACTCATTTTGCTGGGGACCCCCTGGTATCCCTCCAAGGACCCCTGGGGGTCCCCGGACCCCACTTTGAGAACCAATGCTGTAAAGGAGATACATTTTAGGCGAGAAATAGGCAATACAGTTGCTCATTCTGGATTAATTTTCACCTCTACAATTGCTAGTTTAAAACGTTATCAGTATTAGGTTTCTGGCAATCTGGGTACCCATTTGGGTTAAAACAAATATGTTTTTGCCTCTGGGGGCACCACCTCCTTGTCATGTGTAGAAACAGGAACTCGGTTTGTCTCCCCCCCTTCCCTAGTCCACTTCCTCCCGGGTGCTTCTGCGTTTACTCCTACTAACAACAACACAACATGTTTAGGGCAGTGGTGCTGAGCAGAATCTGTCTTGAGAGATTACGTTTCTGTTGATTGTCTGATCTGTCACACAGGAAAGGGGAGGGGGGGTTGGAAGGAAACTGAAAAAGAAAAAAGCTTTTTGTGGACATGGCCCCTAAATCCTGATTTATACATTGTTGCACGACGGCATCACATGGCAAAAATGTCGAACACAACCTACTCTTGGTGTGCAACCTGGCATAAATCAAGTGTAAAATGTCAAAGGCACATAGGAGGCCATGAATACTCCCTGACATGATGGAACGTTAAAGCTGTTGTAAGTGATTTTATTGTTGTTACGTTAAAGGATAATTAGGGCCAACGTTATTCTTACCTTTATTATGACGTTATGATATCCTAGGACAGTGGTACAGTGGTACAGTAGAGAAATGCCATAACTCCATAACGGATCCGCCACAGTTAAAAACTCGCGCCTATAGGTCTTGCTTTAAATCACGTTTTTTAATAGTTTTTTTTTCTTTATTTTTTCCTGCAGAGATCTGATGTTTACAGTGAGAGAACATTATGCAACCTGCTGTTCTTGAACGCGCACGGCCGTAAGCCGAGCTTACGCTCGAGCGCATGCAAGAACAACAGGTTGCGTAATGTTCTCTCACTGTAAACATGAGATCTCGCGATTTAAAGCAAGACCTATACTGTAGGCGCGGGTTTTTAACTGTGGCGGATCCGTTATGGAGTCATGGAATTTCTCTACTGTACCACTCGTCCTAGGACATCATAACGTCATAATAAAGGTAAGAATAATGTTGGCCGTAATTATCCTTTAACACGTTAACATTGTTACGTTAACACGTTAACGTTCACACTCTATATTCCGATAATCATATACAGTGTCTGTTCGGTAACAGGAGTCGTGAACAGAAAATACAATTTTAGGTTTCAATTCAATCAATTTCATCCAATCGGGAGGGAGAACCCCACAATGATCATTTATCAGCTTGTGTTCCAGTTCCAATTGTGTCTGCTTATTTATTTGTTTCGTCACTACCAATTTCACTTGTTTATCCTCTATTCTACGAGTTCTCTCCCCTGATTGGATGAAACTGGTATCCTGACCTGAACATTTTATTTAAGAGCTGGAGAGACGGGCAGACCCCTGAACAAACACTCTATACCAATGATTATACTATCAGAATATAGAGCTAATTAACACTTATTTTAACAACAAATATCGCTTGCAGCACCTTTGAGTACTAGAGGATTGTAGAGTTGATTTAGAGACTGACTTAGTTGTGGACAGACTCAATCTAGGATATAAATAATTGTAATGTTTTCAAGGATAGATAGATATAGGCTTATACAAAAGAAGAATTTTACCTTTTGCCATCCTTGAAATATTGTCTTACATTTACTGGACCACAAGAGAAGCATCTCTCAATGTTTCACTTTTGCAAGCCACTAACACCATCAAATAACTATTTAAATTATGCTTTAATTATTTGTAATAGAATGAAAATCAATGTTTCTCTGTAACCTCCAATACAATAAAAAAAAAAAAAAATGTTAAAAGTTTTGTTTTTCTTCTTGTCTTCTGTAAACAACTCCAAAGCAGTGGAGCGCAGAGCGGTCCAATTGTAACACGCTCTTTTTAGGTGTAATCAAAGTATTTTCCCATGGAATTCACTCAAACTGCCATCCGGTAATATTTAATACATTCCTTATGTATGATACATTATCTTATCACATCTTTGGTATAAAAACAATGTAAAACAGTTGCTTGAATTAAATATAATTGATTTAAGCTGAAAACTATTTGTTTAATGCTGTTTTTTAGCAGTGTTACATTAACTCATGCTGTTGCAGTCAATCTCATTATGCGTTTAAAATGTAACATCGAACAGCATCCACTTTAGAGGTTTAATAACTCACGACCTGCTTTATCAATGGAAAAACTTTAAGTGGTTTATGATAATGAACATTATGTAGGTAAAAAGATCGCTGAGTAAAAGAGTGAAAAGTGAAAAACGTTACAACCTTGGCGGTCCTCCCCTACTCAAGTGTTCAACACTGTCAAGAAATTGTCAGAAATAGCGGAAACTGTAGAGCTTGTATCGTCTATTTTCACTACTTGACCAGTGCCTGTTGGGTACCGGCCAACTTGGGAATGCAAGTTAGGAACGATACAAATAGGGAATGCATGCCCCACCCTGTTATGCAATACCCGTTATACGTTTTCAGAGTACCAGTTGTAACCGTCTGTCTGCCTGTGTCCTTGTGTGCCCATATATGAAGATCTCTGTATCTGTATGTCTGCCTGTGTCCCTTTTATGCCCATGTATGGAGATCTCTATATCTGTCTGTCCATGTCCCTCTATATGCCCATTATAGAGCACCGAAGTCTGACGTAATGTATACATCCTAGCTGGTTTGCGGTTTTCCACCCCCATTCTGAATTCCCATAGACGTCTTTAATATCGCATTAAATAAGAACCCGGTTCCAAAAATAAACAAATGATCCCGGCGATTTGACTCTTATGGATATGAAGCATCAACTGATGGTGAGAAAACGATAATGTTACTTCCGCCAAATTAGTTAAATTTTCGCCAGAAATAGACTGTATATCATAAACGATACAGAGCCACCTCCCTGACAATATCGCAGAGACAGTTTGTTTATTTTTGGACCACAATTCGTATATATGAGACGATTCTAAGATGACCCAATGTTATTCTCCATAGAGAAATTACTTTACGAACCAGGGGATGAACGAGTGACGTCAGGACTTCTGTACTCTATGGAGATCCCTGATGTTATCAGCATGGGCATATACAGTATGCATATATATTGCATGATCAGTGGTCATGTCCTTGTGCAGTGGTAAACATCTGTGTAAAATGCCTGAAGATGGCAAACTAACTGTGGAAAGTGGAATGAGTAAGTAATCGCACTTGGGGTTGCCATGGCAATCAATTGGCTCATTTGGGGCCACGGCCAGAGCCTTTTCTGCCCGTTCTGGACAACAGCTTATCCGCTGGCGTAGTGGTCCAGGCACCTGTAGGCTCAGTGCAGCCTGACAGTGTGTTGTGGGAAGTGGGCCTTTGCTGCATGTCACTCCCCATCGTTTTCCCCATTTCCTGTCAGCCTACTGTCCTGTCAATAAAGGCATAAAAGCCCAAAAATAAATGAAAAAAAAAAAAAAAAAAAAAAAGTACTATATTTCTGTTGGAAATGTAGCGGCATCACCTTGCAAAAAAGAAAAGACAATAATCCAAAAGTGTACTTAATTAAGTACAGTACTCAAGTAAATGTTCTTAGTTACTGTCCACCACTGATTATATTATGTAATAACAACAGTTTCCATGTATGGCTGATATAAAATAAATATATACAAGATATCTTGCACATTTGTCTTTTTTCACCCTTTTTTTTGTGTATCCCGCAATTTTGTAACCCTTATTTTCCACCTAGTGGCAATTCTTTTTGCCGCCTAGTGCCAATTTTCTAAGTGATCCTGGGCGCTACACTCCCCTCAACAGCCTAGGGAGGCCAGGGCCGAGCTCATGCCTCCTTCAATGAATGAGAGCCAACTGACCTTCTTGTCACCTGACAGGGGGGAGTTTCCCTGGTTTGACGTAGCGCGCGGAAGGAACACGTTATTCCAACCAGTTCCCTTCCCCTCCATCAGGCGCCCCGGCTGTCATGGGGGAGGCGGTATAGCGACCATGCAGGATTGCTACATGTTATTGTGAGGGTACTAACTACCCTGAGAGACATGGGGAGAACATGCAAACTCCACACAGAGTAGGCCCTTTCGCCAACCCCACCTAGGGTATGGGTACTGATGACGCAGAGAAGACACGCCCCCAGCGCCCACAGCGTCCCGGGAATCGAACCCATGGAACCTTCTAGCTGTGAGGCGACAGCGCTACCGACTACGCCACCGTGCCCCCACATTTGGCATGTTTTGTCTTAGTATCAGCGATGTAAAGTAACTAAGTGAATTTACTCAAGTACACATATGAGGGATCTTTACTTTACTGGAGTATTTCCAATTTGCTATATTTTCACTTCTACTCCACTACATCTCATGAATAGATAAATATTGTACTTTCACTCCACTACAATTATTTGAAGTGTTCAGTTACTTATTACTTTCTACATTTAGATTATTACAAAACATACATTAACACTTCAGCAATCAGCACTATATATTCTTTGGCTATTTGAAATGAGCTAATCTAAAACGTGACAAACAAATAGTTTATGAGGTAGAACTTGATTTCCTCTTTTCCTCAAGTAACCCTACTGAACTCTGTCTGTATAATAACCATACAGTATGATGTATAATAGCATGGTGGAAAGTAACTAAGTACAAGCTTGTACATGTGCAATTTTCATAAGATTGTTGAAATACATTTTATACATTTGAAAACCTGCGAAATGGGACATTATGCATGAGGGGTACTTTTACTTTTGGTACTTTAAGTATATTCTGATGCCATAATGCCTGTATTGATACATGTATACAGTCAGTATACAGTGAATAGAATGGACCATGTTGTATTGATACATGTATACAGTCAGTATACAGTGAATAGAATGGACCATGTTGCATTGATACATGTATACAGTAAGTATACAGTGAATAGAATGGACCATGTTGCATTGATACATGTATACAGTCAGTATACAGTGAATCTCCATGGTTCAGTGTCCATGCCCCAATTACTTACTCAGGTGTAAGTATAGTCACTGATTAGGCCCTCCCCTATAAAGCCTGGTGCTCATTCATTCTTTCCTGTTTGGCTCTCTGTAGGCACTGGCTTGTCTGAGCGACGTGGCAATGGATTGTTGTTTTGCTTCACCCCCAGCCTCGCCTCACCCGGCGAGGCTGGGGCTGTCCGCCCCTGTTCAGATAAATAACCGCCACCAAATGGTAAAAGCAGCTGTCCGACGCCAGTCCGGGGCTCTCATTCCGCAGTCGCGGACGAGTGCCTCAGCCTCACCCGTAGTGGATCCACGCACCCCTCCACAGCCGCTTCCCTCGCCACAGCATCTCCAGCCGCCAGCTTCTCCTGCTATCCTCTGCCCCCAAATCACCCCGTTGGCCCCGAGGGCAGATCTGACTCACTCCAGGGTCAATCATTTTGTCACAAATACTCCAACCGCCATCCCTTCACTTATACCCCCGTCACTGCTGATCGTCGGCGACTCCATAATAAAACACATCCACTTTCCAAATGCAATAACGCACTGTTTCCCCGGAGCGACTGTTCCAGTCCTCCTGGAGAAACTCCCAGGTGTTTTTAATTCACTTCCACAGTCCATCACAAGGGTCCTGGTCCATATTGGGTCAAATGATTCTTCCCTGCGTACATCCGAGCAGTCCAAAACCCACTTTTTACGTCTCATCGATCTGTTGATTAATAGTGGAATGACTTTCTTTTTCTCCGGTCCTATCCCGACTTTTACGGGTGGTGACGAACGTTTTAGCCGAATCGCCAGCCTAAATACCTGGCTCTTACGGCTCTGTCGTGCCCACGACCTCAATTTTATAGACAATTTTAACTTGTTTTGGGGACGCTCTTCTTTTTATGGTTATGACGGTCTCCACCCAAGTAGACTGGGTAGCCAGATGCTAGCGGCTAACCTAGCCCGTGGTGTTCGTCACCACACTGCATTGACCACTGACCTGTCCGTCACCAATTGACATCCTCCGGGTCCCAGCTCCCATTACTCTAGTTCCACCCTGTTTCCTAGTCCCTTCTCCATTGGGCTCGGACCACAACATGCACTTACTACTATTGTTCAAGCTGAATTGTCAACCACTTGCAATATCCCTGTTAAGCTCACCTTAAATCGTGCCAGTCACAGATCAAATTGCTCTTTAAACCCCGCAAACTTAATTTCAATTAGACCTACTAAAACCCATCTCCAATTGCCCCATCTCATTCCATCTGTCACTTCCTCTGTTAACATGGGTCTTCTAAATGTCAGGGCTCTTCAAGAAAAATCAGCCATTTGTCAAGAGTTCATTACCTCACATAACCTTGACTTCTTTTTTATTACTGAATCCTGGCTCGATGTGGGGGACAATGTTCCTCTCATCGCTACTACCCCCCCTAATTTCGCGTATTTCACTCTGCCTAGACCAGTGAAAAAGGGTGGTGGATTAGCTGTCTTCTATAAAAATGTTTTTAAATGTTCCCCTATCACTTTTGGTAATTTCACTACTTTTGAAGTTTTTAGTTTTTTAATTAATGGTAAGGACCCGGTACTCTGCGTTTTAATTTATAGACCCCCAAATGGGAATTGTGGTTTCATTACTGAATTCTCTGATTTTCTATCACTTGTCACTCAGCGTTTTGGACACATCATTCTGCTTGGTGATTATAATATACACATCTGTTGCCCCTCCCACCCTCTCTCCACTGCTTTTATGAATCTTATTGAATCATTTAACATCACTCAGTTTGTAAATGGACCCACTCACCTCAAAGGTCACACACTTGACCTAGTGATGTCTTTAGGTTTAGCTATCCAAAACATTGAATTGTTCCCTTTTTGTCTGTCTGACCACAAAGCTGTGGTTTTTAAAGCTCCTCTTCCATGTCCCACTCCTACATGCTCTACTCCTGTGAGAGCCCGTATTTTTAACTCTAAGTCTGCCAGTGCCTTTAGTGATGCCTTCACAGCAATCCCCCATCGGCCGATTAATGAGCATATTGACATTGATTGCTTGATCGCAAATTTTAACAGTAACTGCACCTCCATCCTAGACTCAATTGCTCCATTTACCATACGCACACCTAAACTAAATAAACAACCCTGGCTCAATGACCATACTCGATCCCTTAGGAGAGAGTGCAGAAGGGCAGAACGCAGTTGGAGGGCAAACCAAATGCATTCATCTCTCACAGGCCTTAAGGAGCTGATGGTGAATTATCAGCGGGCTATAAAACAAGCCAAATCCAGTTATTACTCTAACATCATCTCCAATAACAGCAATAACCCCAGGACCTTATTCAAAATAATCAACTCTGTCACGGCACCGCCAGCTATTACGCATATTGATCCATCCCCGGAAGATTTTCTTAAGTTCTTCATAAACAAAATTGAGACCATTCGGCTACAAATACCTTCTTCCACTCCTGATAATTCAATCCCACCCAATACTCCATTTCCACTTAATCAATTCGAACCAACCACTATTCCACTTATCACCAACACTATTTCACAGATGAAATCCTCATCCTCCCAACTGGACATAATCCCGACATCTTTCCTTAAGGAGATTTTTGGTTCACTAGCTCCCACCATTCTCTCTATAATAAATAACTCCTTAGTCTCTGGTTTCTTTCCCTCCTCATTTAAACATGCCCTAGTTCAACCCCTTCTTAAAAAACCTGGTCTTGATCCTCACCTTCCCAGTAGTTATCGACCCATTTCAAAACTATCCTTTCTGTCCAAACTTCTGGAAAAAAACATCTCCACACAGCTCATTGACCACTTACAACACAATAATTTATTTGAGACATTCCAATCTGGCTTCAGAGCCCTCCATAGCACTGAGACAGCATTAGTAAAAGTAACCAATGACCTACTCATGACTCTAGATGATGGTGACTCCTCGATCCTGGTCCTTCTGGATTTAAGTGCGGCTTTTGACACAGTAGATCACAACATTCTGATAAATCGCCTGGAGTCATGGGTGGGTCTTGGTGGCACTGCCCTCCAACTGCTCCGCTCATACCTCTCAAATAGAACCCTGTCCGTTGTTCTTGGGAATGTCTCCTCGACCTCTGCCCAGCTTACGTGCGGGGTCCCACAAGGGTCCATACTTGGCCCCTTATTATTCTCAGTTTATATGCTCCCCCTCGGTCATATTATTCGTAAACACAACATCCATTTCCATTGCTATGCAGATGATACTCAGCTCTATCTTCCACTCAAAACCTCTGACCCTAGTTGCCTATCCTCCCTCAAAGCATGCCTGGCCGATATCCACTCCTGGATGTCTCAGAACTTTCTCCAGTTAAACTCCGACAAATCCGACATTATTCTTTTTGGTCCCCTCAGTTCACAAACCACCATTTTAGACAGTCTTGGCCTCTTGGCAACGAATGTGACTCCCGTTGCAAGGAACCTGGGAGTCCAATTCGACTCCGAACTCCGGTTTGAAAGCCAAATAAAAAAGGTGGTACAAACCTGCTTCATGCATTTAAGGAACATTTATAAAATCAAATCATTTCTTTCCACTGCCAATCTTAAAACTGTTGTGAATGCCTTAATATATTCTCGCCTTGATTACTGTAATGCATTATACTCTGGTCTCAACCAAAACCTCATTCATCGTCTGCAACTGGTCCAAAATGGAGCAGCCAGGCTCATCACCGGTACCAGGAGATTTGAGCATATAACCCCTGTCCTAGCTGCACTTCACTGGCTGCCAGTTGCCTTCAGGATTGATTTTAAGATTTTATTACTAACTTTTAAAGCTCTGAATGGTCTGGCGCCTAGTTATTTATGTGATCTGGTGGAACCTTATGTGCCAGGTCGCACCCTTAGATCCTCTGGCCAGGGTCTATTGGAATTTCGTACTGCTAAGTTGGTGACCAAAGGCGGTCGGGCCTTTTCTATAAAGGCCCCTATACTCTGGAAAAGCCTACCAGAAGAACTAAGATTAACCAGGTCATTAACGAGTTTTAAATCCCTGTTAAAAACCCATTTTTACAGAATGGCCTTTTTAACTTGAGATAAATGTTGTTGATTATTGCTCTGTTTTACTGTAAATGTATATATCACTGTTAATTCATGATCTGCATTGTTTTGATTGCTCTTCTGACTGTTCAAGCACTTTGTAACTTTGTTTAAATAAGTGCTATACAAATAAAGTTTTATTATTATTATTATTATTATTTTAAACTATTTGTTACTTTAGAGTCTAAAGTAACACATAGTACAATGGTCTAAAGTTTAGACCATGGTATTTATTTAATGTTAATGGTCCTATGTTCCTCAGGCTCCCTCCTCTCTGCCTCAGTCTTAAGGATTATAGGCCAAGAGGCTGTTTGTAGGCCAGGTGTTAGGGCCCAACCTCACCTAACCTGAGGTACGTGGAGTAATGTTGCCTTTGTATGTATTGTGCCTTCATATTCACCGTCCTATAGGCTAGCACCAGGGTTCATATTCACCGTCCTATAGGCTAGCACCAGGGTTCATATTCACTGTCCTATAGGCTAGCACCAGGGTTCATATTCACTGTCCTATAGGCTAGCACCAGGGTTCATATTCACTGTCCTATAGGCTAGCACCAGGGTTCATATTCACTGTCCTATAGGCTAGCACCAGGGTTCATATTCACTGTCCTATAGGCTAGCACCAGGGTTCATATTCACTGCCCTATAGGCTAGCACCAGGGTTCATATTCACTGTCCTATAGGCTAGCACCAGAGTTCATATTCACTGCCCTATAGGCTAGCACCAGGGTTCATATTCACTGCCCTATAGGCTAGTACCAGGGTTCATATTCACTGCCCTATATGCTAGCACCAGGGTTTTAAACTGGATGCGAGCTGCAGTCATTCCCTGTGAGACTCGGGCGGTGCTGCCACGTTAATGAGAGCTTGGAGAGAGAGGCACTCATAATCTGAACGTTTATGGAGTGACTGATGCCTTTGCTGCGTGTCACTCCCCATCTCTCTCTCTACCCATTTCATGTCCGCCTACTGTCCTGTCAATAATAAAGGCATAAAAGCTCAAAACATAAATCTAAAACAAACAAGATTCCAAAGTTTGTAGGAGTGGCCCGTTTTGAACAAAATGCTGCAAATCATAAACGCAGCGTCCGATTGCGGTGAAACTTTAGACGCACATTCACACTACTTTGAGGAATAAATGCCACCCTTTTAACATTGCCCTATTATAGCGCCACCAGAAGGCAGATTTTTGCTCACGCATATACATCACGCAAATCGGTACATAATATCTCTATAGTCAAGTGATCAACCCGGTTCTGTCTTTTTTAGATTCCATCCTGATTGGTGAATTCTGAACATTGCTGGCCCATAATAACCTACCTGACCTGGTGGAGACCTGTGCTCCGAAGTGCACTTTTTCTAGTTGGACATAGATGTTGCAATATCCACCTACCCAAAACCATATATGGGCAAAATATTATAAAACAATTTAAAAAGTAAAAAAACAATAATAGTAATCGGTTTAAACAAGTAAATTTAGAATTCTGGACTTTTACTACTTCTGCATTGCAGTATTACAATTTTTACTTAAGTAAAACAATTGAGTACTTTTTCCACCACTGGATCTGACGGCGTGAGAAATACCATGTGTGGTGTGAGTGTGTGTGAAGAGTGTTGTTTGCGTGTGTGTCTCACGCTCGCTCATTGCGTGAGGGTTGTCAGATCTGTTTTAGTCATCATTACCTCCAGTCTAAAAGTGATCACAGATCAGGAGCCCTGCCATCAAACCAGTTGAGACTCTGAGTCTGCATTCCTTTAAATGTTGTCACTTCATTAATGTGTCATCAGATACAGATCTGTTTCTAGTGACAGCCATACATCACACACCTACGCCTACGCATGTCTTAAGACTTTCTCATAAACACAGAAACCTGTTTATAATGAAGCTAGCGTGACAAACTGTTCACCTGAATGAAACCACAGTATGAAGCTAGCGTGACAAACAAATAGTTTATCAGGTAGAACTTGATTTCCTCTTGTCCTCACCCTACTGAACTCTGTCTGTATAATAACCATACAGTATGATGTATAATATTATGGTGGAAAGTAACTAAGTACATGTATTTTATTTATTTTTTTACTTTACTGGAGTATTTCCAATTGTCAATACTTTTACTTCTACTCCACTACATCTCAGAGGCAAATATTGTGTTTTTACTCCACTGCAATTATTTGAAAACTTTAGTTACTAGTTACTTTGTAGATTTTAATTATTATAACAAAACTTACTTTAACCTCTTCTGCCCTTTTCAGACTTGAAAATAACAGATCTACAAGCTTGTACATGTGCAATTATCAAAAGATTGTTGAAATACATTTTCTACATTTGAAAACCTGTGAAATGGGACATTATGCATGAGTACTTTTACTTTTGGTACTTTAAAGGGTTAGTTCAGATTTTTTGAGTATTTTCTGTAGGAAATACTTACCATTAATGTAGTGGTTGCAAAGGTATTAATTGATTGCCCGAGTCCCGTGGTCAGAGTTATGGTCCGGTTCTGATAAATATGAATGTAGTTCCGGTAGATTAGTAGATTTGGTGGGGGCCGCTCATTAAAAATAAATACATTTAAAAAACTAACGTCATTTGTATTGTTGACCCATTTCTACCATATAGAGCAGGTTTCGTTCAATTTCGACCCCTCTGTCACACGGTACTAATGTTTGTGTCCAGAATCACTGCGCCGCGGCAGCCTACTCACGCACAAAATATATGACACAAAAAATAGTACCATGTGACAGAGGGGTCGAAATTGAACGAAACCTGCTCTATATGGTAGAAATGGGTCAACAATACAAATGACGTTAGTTTTTTAAATGTATTTATTTTTAATGAGCGGCCCCCACCAAATCTACTAATCTACCGGAACTACTTCATATTTATCAGAAACGGACCATAACTCTGACCACGGGACTCGGGCAATCAAGTAATACCTTTGCAACCACTACATTAATGGTAAGTATTTCCTACAGAAAATACTCAAAAAATCTGAACTAACCCTTTAAGTATATTCTGATGCCATAATGCCTGCATTGATACATGTATACCGTCAGTATACAGTGAATAGAATGGACCATGCTGCATTGATACGTATACAGTCAGTATACAGTGAATAGAATGGACCATGCTGCATTGATACATGTATACAGTCAGTATACAGTGAATAGAATGGACCATGCTGCATTGATACATGTATACAGTCAGTATACAGTGAATAGAATGGACCATGTTGCATTGATACATGTATACAGTCAGTATACAGTGAATAGAATGGACCATGTTGCATTGATACATGTATACAGTCAGTATACAGTGAATAGAATGGACCATGTTGTATTGATACATGTACAGTCAGTATACAGTGAATAGAATGGATCATGTTGTATTGATACATGTATACAGTCAGAATACAGTGAATAGAATGGACCATGTTGCATTGATACATGTATACAGTCAGTATACAGTGAATAGAATGGACCATGTTGCATTGATACGTATACAGTCAGTATACAGTGAATAGAATGGACCATGTTGCATTGATACATGTATACAGTCAGTATACAGTGAATAGAATGGACCATGTTGTATTGATGCATGTGTAACAGGGAGACCTGTCTCCATTCAGGGTTCTGTGTCCACACCCCAATTACTCAGGTGTAAGTATAGTCACTGATTAGGCCCTCCCCTATAAACCCTGGTGCTCATTCACTCTTTCCTGCTTGGCTCTCTGTATGCACTGGCTTGTCTGAGCGAGGTGGCAATGGATTGTTGTTTTGCTTTTAAACTATTTGTTACTTTAGAGTCTAAAGTAACACATAGTACAATAGTCTAAAGTTTAGACCATGGTATTTATTTATTGTTAATGGCCCTATGTTCCTCAGGTTCCCTCCTCTCTGCCTCAGTGTTAAAGATTAAAGGCCAAGATGCTGTTTGTAGGCCAGGTGTTAGGGCCCAACCTCACCTAACCTGAGGTACGTGGAGTAATGTTACCTTTGTATATATTGTGCCTTCATATTCACTGTCCCATAGGCTAGCACCAGGGTTCATATTCACCGTCCTATAGGCTAGCACCAGGGTTCATATTCACTGCCCTATAGGCTAGTACCAGGGTTCATATTCACTGCCCTATATGCTAGCACCAGGGTTTTAAACTGGATGCGAGCTGCAGTCATTCCCTGTGAGACTCGGGCGGTGCTGCCACGTTAATGAGAGCTTGGAGAGAGAGGCACTCATAATCTGAACGTTTATGGAGTGACTGATGCCTTTGCTGCGTGTCACTCCCCATCTCTCTCTCTACCCATTTCTTGTCCGCCTACTGTCCTGTCAATAATAAAGGCATAAAAGTTCAAAACATAAATCTAAAACAAACAAGATTCCAAAGTTTGTAGGAGTGGCCCGTTTTGAACAAAATGCTGCAAATCATAAACGCAGCGTCCGATTGCGGTGAAACTTTAGACGCACATTCACACTACGTTGAGGAATAAATGCCACCCTTTTAACATTGCCCTATTATAGCGCCACCAGAAGGCAGATTTTTGCTCACGCATGTACAGTACATCACGCAAATCGGTACATAATATCTCTATAGTCAAGTGATCAACACGGTTCTGTCTTTTTTAGATTCCATCCTGATTGGTGAATTCTGAACATTGCTGGCCCATAATAACCTACCTGACCTGGCGGAGACCTGTGCTCCGAGGTGCACCTTTTCTAGTTGGACATAGATGTTGCAAAACCATATATGGGCAAAATATTATGAAACAATTTAAAAAGTAAAAAAAACAATAATAATAATCGGTTTAAACAAGTAAATTTAGAATTCTGGACTTTTACTACTTCTGCATTGCAGTATTACAATTTTTACTTAAGTAAAACAATTGAGTACTTTTTCCACCACTGGATCTGACGGCGTGAGAAATACCATGTGTGGTGTGAGTGTGTGTGAAGAGTGTTGTTTGCGTGTGTGTCTCACGCTCGCTCATTGCGTGAGGGTTGTCAGATCTGTTTTAGTCATCATTACCTCCAGTCTAAAAGTGATCACAGATCAGGAGCCCTGCCATCAAACCAGTTGAGACTCTGAGTCTGCATTCCTTTAAATGTTGTCACTTCATTAATGTGTCATCAGATACAGATCTGTTTCTAGTGACAGCCATACATCACACACCTACGCCTACGCATGTCTTAAGACTTTCTCATAAACACAGAAACCTGTTTATAATGAAGCTAGCGTGACAAACTGTTCACCTGAATGAAACCACAGTATGAAGCTAGCGTGACAAACAAATAGTTTATCAGGTAGAACTTGATTTCCTCTTGTCCTCACCCTACTGAACTATGTCTGTATAATAACCATACAGTATGATGTATAATATTATGGTGGAAAGTAACTAAGTACATGTATTTTATTTATTTTTTTACTTTACTGGAGTATTTCCAATTGTCAATACTTTTACTTCTACTCCACTACATCTCAGAGGCAAATATTGTGTTTTTACTCCACTGCAATTATTTGAAAACTTTAGTTACTAGTTACTTTGTAGATTTTAATTATTATAACAAAACTTACTTTAACCTCTTCTGCCCTTTTCAGACTTGAAAATAACAGATCTACAAGCTTGTACATGTGCAATTATCAAAAGATTGTTGAAATACATTTTCTACATTTGAAAACCTGTGAAATGGGACATTATGCGTGAGTACTTTTACTTTTGGTACTTTAAAGGGTTAGTTCAGATTTTTTGAGTATTTTCTGTAGGAAATACTTACCATTAATGTAGTGGTTGCAAAGGTATTAATTGATTGCCCGAGTCCCGTGGTCAGAGTTATGGTCCGGTTCTGATAAATATGAATGTAGTTCCGGTAGATTAGTAGATTTGGTGGGGGCCGCTCATTAAAAATAAATACATTTAAAAAACTAACGTTATTTGTATTGTTGACCCATTTCTACCATATAGAGCAGGTTTCATTCAATTTCGACCCCTCTGTCACATGGTACTAATGTTTGTGTCCAGAATCACTGCGCCGCGGCAGCCTACTCACGCACAAAATATATGACACAAAAAATAGTACCATGTGACAGAGGGGTCGAAATTGAACGAAACCTGCTCTATATGGTAGAAATGGGTCAACAATACAAATGACGTTAGTTTTTTAAATGTATTTATTTTTAATGAGCGGCCCCCACCAAATCTACTAATCTACCGGAACTACTTCATATTTATCAGAAACGGACCATAACTCTGACCACGGGACTCGGGCAATCAAGTAATACCTTTGCAACCACTACATTAATGGTAAGTATTTCCTACAGAAAATACTCAAAAAATCTGAACTAACCCTTTAAGTATATTCTGATGCCATAATGCCTGCATTGATACATGTATACCGTCAGTATACAGTGAATAGAATGGACCATGCTGCATTGATACGTATACAGTCAGTATACAGTGAATAGAATGGACCATGCTGCATTGATACATGTATACAGTCAGTATACAGTGAATAGAATGGACCATGCTGCATTGATACATGTATACAGTCAGTATACAGTGAATAGAATGGACCATGTTGCATTGATACATGTATACAGTCAGTATACAGTGAATAGAATGGACCATGTTGCATTGATACATGTATACAGTCAGTATACAGTGAATAGAATGGACCATGTTGTATTGATACATGTACAGTCAGTATACAGTGAATAGAATGGATCATGTTGTATTGATACATGTATACAGTCAGAATACAGTGAATAGAATGGACCATGTTGCATTGATACATGTATACAGTCAGTATACAGTGAATAGAATGGACCATGTTGCATTGATACATGTATACAGTCAGTATACAGTGAATAGAATGGACCATGTTGCATTGATACCTATACAGTCAGTATACAGTGAATAGAATGGACCATGTTGCATTGATACATGTATACAGTCAGTATACAGTGAATAGAATGGACCATGTTGCATTGATACATGCATACAGTCAGTATACAGTGAATAGAATGGACCATGTTGCATTGATACATGTATACAGTCAGTATACAGTGAATAGAATGGACCATGTTGCATTGATACATGCATACAGTCAGTATACAGTGAATAGAATGGACCATGTTGCATTGATACATGTATACAGTCAGAATACAGTGAATAGAATGGACCATGTTGCATTGATACATGCATACAGTCAGTATACAGTGAATAGAATGGACCATGTTGCATTGATACATGTATACAGTCAGAATACAGTGAATAGAATGGACCATGTTGCATTGATACATGTATACAGTCAGTATACAGTGAATAGAATGGACCATGTTGCATTGATACATGTATACAGCCAGTATACAGCAATTACTCAGGTGTAAGTAGTCACTGATTAGCCCCTCCCCTATAAAGCCTGGTGCTCATTCATTCATTCCAGCTTGGCTCTAGCAGCCTTGTCCATAGCTCTAGCAGGCTCAATTAATTTTCGCTCTAGCAGGCTAAATCCATTACCTACCTCTGGCGAGGTAGGCAATGGATTGTTGTTTTGCTTTTAAACTATTTGTTACTTTAGAGTAGACTATGGTATTTATTGTTTATGGTCCTATGTTCCTCAGGCTCCCTCCTCTCTGTCTCAGTGTTGAGGATTAAAGGCCAAGAGGCTGTTTGCAGGCCAGGTGTTAGGGCCCAACCTCACCTAACCTGAGGTACGTGGAGTAATGTTGCCTTTGTATATATTGTGCCTTCATATTCACTGTCCTATAGGCTAGCACCAGGGTTCATATTCACTGTCCTATAGGCTAGCACCAGGGTTCATATTCACTGTCCTATAGGCTAGCACCAGGGTTCATATTCACTGTCCTAGCACCAGGGTTCATATTCACTGTCCTATAGGCTAGAACCAGGGTTCATATTCACTGTCCTATAGGCTAGCACCAGGGTTCATATTCACTGTCCTATAGGCTAGCACCAGGGTTCATATTCACTGCCCTATAGGCTTCTTTGCCACGTTAATGAGAGCTTGGATTGATTGATTGACATTTTTATTAGGCAAAAGAATGTAAAACAACACAGTTACATTTATAATACTTTTGTCTAAAAGGTCCGACCAAAAAAGTCCTTGCGGACTTCCGTTGGGGTCCTTGAATTAATTTCATAGACATATATAGTAGCAACCAAACAGTTCAAATCAACATAAAAATACAAAGAAAAAATACCACTATGTACAAAAACAGCATGAAAAAAAAAAATATATACAAATAAAAGGGGATGGGGTTGTCTGTCTACCGGTAAACTGGTACTACCTCCTCTTTTGACCTCCAGAAATATGAGTTTTTAGGGCTTTTTTTAAATGCATAGCAAGTGTTACAGCGTCTTCCTCTGATATGTGGAAATATCCCCACACTGTAGCCATGCTGTCTGTCTGTCGGTCCGTCTGTCTTTCTACCTGTCTGCCTGCCTGCCTGCCTGCCTGTCTTCCTCTGATATGTGGAACTATCCCCACACTGTAGTCTGTCTGTCTGTCTGTCTGTCTGTGGAAATATCCCCACACTGTAGACATGCTGTCTGTCTGTCTGTCTGTGGAAATATCCCCACACTGTAGACATGCTGTCTGTCTGTCTGTGGAAATATCCCCACACGTCTGTCTGTCTGTCTGTCTGTCTGTCTGCCTGCCTGTCTGTCTTCCTCTGATATGTGGAAATATCCCCACACTGTAGACATGCTGTCTGTCTGTCTGTCTGTCTGCCTGTCCTCTGGTACTGTATCTGTAAATATCTCCACACAGCGACATGTTGGCGGTGAGCCAGCCAGTCAGGCATGTGCACACACAATGCTTGTCACTGCGTTTTGATTACATCATCACAACATCCTTCTTCTTTGATAATCTTTTGACCAATTTTTTTTTTCTTTGCCTTTTTGGACGAATATTTTCCGTGGACGAGTTTTGGGTGCATCCTTAAAGGGCAAGACCACTGTGGTAGAGGTTTGGGTTGTGTATGTACCTGTTACGGGCCCTTTAACCTTGGCTCGTTTGCACAAGGGACCACAACATAATACAAGGAAACAGTCAGGTTTTTATCACACTTTGGTGGAAGTTTATTGTAGCAACAGCAACAGCAATGTGTAGTAATTTATGCACCAAGAAACACAGTGTTGGATAAGCCTCATGACTGGAAACAAAACCTAACTAAATTCCTAACAAAGTAAAGTGATGGGCTGGCCAAACTCAAAAAGTGGGGAGTCTGGTGAGCCAAACACTATGTGCTCGTCGTCTCACCAGACTCCCGTAAACTACCAAAACAAAATAACAAACTAAACTAATCAATAACGAAAAATCATACCAAACAATACTCACGGCAAGCCCATCGAAACTGAAAGAAAGAACATACAAAATCAGGGGAACAAAATAACTGTTGTGCTCTGCTGGGGTGCTGGGGGAAGCTCATGAGAGCTGGCCACAGCTCCTTTTATATCCTGGACCCTAATTCCTCATGAAGGACAGCTGGGACAGGGGCGGAGCAGCCAGCTCAATCACAGATGAGTGACAGCCACAGACCACAGCAGCAATACAGAGTAGACACTGAAAGAACAAACAACCATTAGTGACCCAATAATAATATGAGCTAAACTGAGGTGTTTTAACTGTGCAAGCACATAACAGTACCTTGCCATGAAGTAAATCCAAAGGTGGATAATAAATCAAAAATAATTGCTCCATTGATTAGAAAAGGATAATTCTAAATACACTCCTCATTGACTTACATTGTACAGTAAAACAGCTCTCAAAGTCACACTTTTAGCATGTAAACAAACACAAAAAAGTTGATTCAGACAATATAGAACATCACTATTTTTATTAGGAAGAACACCCGGACTGAGTAAAATGAACAAGAAATGGCATTTTTATTTAAAAAATAAACGGTACTGGGTTTTGTGATATTGTCTATATTGTCTGGATCAGCATTGTTTGTGTTTGTTTATGTGCTAAAAGAGTGACTTTGAGATCTGTTTCACCGTACAATGTAAGTTAATGAGGAGATTTTGAATTATCAATTCCTAAACGATGGAGCAATTATTTTTGATTTCTTGTCCACCTTTGGAGTTACATCATGTCAAGGTAACTACACAAACCAACGTCTACCACAGTGGTCTTGCCCTTTAAGTAGGATCCTATAGTCAGGTGAGGTGAGTTAGGCTCTTGTACATTCTTTTCTACTGATGTAGCATCAGGTTGATGTGTTTAGGAATCCAGTATAACAACATGTCTCTCTCTGTCTCTCCTCCCAGCTCATCACTTTATAGAAACCTGATCACTATCTGGTATCAGTTCATACCTAATCTGAGTTCCCGGAAGTTTTCGCCAGCTCTCGCATACAAACGGGAGGGGCGAGGAAACTTCTGGGCCAGAGCCCTGGTATTTGTGGGCGGGATGTATCCGTGGGATGTATCCAGGACGTGTCCGCTCAGAATCTGAGCGGACACGCCTCTTACCGGTCTGAGAGCTGTGCAACTCGTCTAAACAGTCCGACGAGAGGCAAACAGCAGTACACAACAATGGCGGCCGCAATTTCTGAAGGAGAAATTGCTTCCCTAATTACATGCAACACCCACTGCATGTGGATCCCGCCCCCTTTTCATCATTGGCTATTGATTTGAATCAGAACGCAGTGGCCACGCCCCTGCTGTCCAAGCTCTGAGCCGAAGTCTCCCAGACTAGTTCATACCTGACTCTGTGTGTCTGCTGGTTCATACCTGACTCTGTGTGTCTGCTGGTTCATACCTGACTCTGTGCAACACGGTCAACATTAACACTTCTACAGACGAGGTTCAACATTAACACTTCTACAGACGAGGTTCAACATTAACACTTCTACAGACGTGGACGGTGGACTCATCAGGACGTGTGACCGGTAAGGGCTGAAGCCACAAACCAAACACATTTTTCCTTTTGTGGAAACATTCAAAGGTCTTTAGTGTATTGGCTAATGCATTGCATAACGCCTTGCGCCAACTAAACATGTTTAGTCACCATGATGAAGGCTGTCTGCTGCGTAGGTGCACTATATATATATATATATATATATATATATATATATATATGTATATATGTATGTATATATGTGTGTGTGTGTGTGTGTGTGTGTGTGTGTGTGTGTGTGTGTGTGTGTGTGTGTGTGTGTGTGTGTGTGTGTGTGTGTGTGTGTGTGTGTGTGTGTGTGTGTGTATGTGTGTATGTGTGTATATATATATATATATATATATATATAGTTATATTGTACAATACAGTTGTATTTACTTTTTTAACAATATTGTAGAAGTAAGTACAAAGTATCAAAAAATAAAAAACTAGAAACAACATTCTAAGAAATGTTAAGTGTGCCTGCCGCTCGCTAAGTATTTTAACTCCCTTTGATTACTTTTAAGTACTTTAACTCAAACACGGTAAAGTATTAGACGTAGAGTATACAGTATAGTATTTTTACTAATTGTATGTACTTTTGAGTATTTTTACTCATTTTATGCACTCTTATTAGTTTCTCCTCATTCTAAGTCATTTTAAGTATGTTTTTAACAACTTTAACAACTTTTAAGAAGTTATCACTCATTCTAAGTATTTCTACTCATTTTAACAACTTCTAAGTATTTAAAGTATTTAAGCGGGGACTAGCTCATTCAGCCAAAAATGATTTGACCTCGCAGCAGACACGGAGATAGAGGAGTTCCGAACAAAATGCATTTTTTTTAATAACCACAGTATATGTAATATTATGGTTGTGTGTGTGTGTGTGTGTGTGTGTGTGTGTGTGTGTGTGTGCGTGTGCGTGTGTGTGTGTCGCTGTTTGCAATCGCGGTGTGATCACACTCGGTTGTAGCTGTTGTAGGATTTTTTTTATTTTTTATAAATTAATTAATTAATAATCTTTATATCAGGTGTGAGATCTGCGATCACTCACATACTTGAAGTTTGTCACTGAGCACGGAGGACTAAAATAAATCTGTTGCAAAGCACATTGTATCACATTGTATCACATTGTATCACATTGTATCACATTGTATTGCACATATACGGGTAGGCCTATTATTATTATTATTATTGTTGTTGTTGCGAACATTAACAATTTTAAACTAGCACATGTAGATGTAGTATCGATAGAACTAAACAATGTTTAGAGTCAAGGACCTCCAGCCACGGTTGTCTGAACTCTTCTCCCCGGAAGAACGTGGAGGGGAGGGGAGAGACAGACACCAGTCCTGTGCCCTCAAGATAGCAACAGATGAGCGGGGAGGACTCCCTGGAGTGCAGGCAGTGGTAGCTTAGCAGACGGCTCGTTCACTTATTTAGAAGCTTTTTTATAAAAGTTCTGTAATTTTTTTTTCCATAAATAGGTTATAGTGACTAAATATAGACTTATTTCTTATTTACAGCTGCTATTTTACCTTTTAGATTTAAAAATGCTACTCCTACCTACTGTACTTTGTCTTACGATCAAAATAAGAACATTATAATGTTATCTAAAAACAAAATCATAGATTTGGACACATTTGTCCGTGTACAAACATGTTGATGATCCCTGGTGTACATATAATGCATTACATTGTACTATACAACTGTATGACATGGAGTTACATATAGAGCATAGCAGTGGCGCCACAGATCATTTTTTCCCTTAAGCTGAATTCCGATACCCCAAACTTCCACTCTCGCTAACTCTCCTCGCGTCTTCCACTCGCGCCTAAGCCCCGCCCCTGGGAGGATGAGAGGATTAAATGTGAGGACGGAGTGGTCCACCCGTCGGCCTCATAGGATCGGAATGCACTCTAGTGTCATTTCAAAGCGACGGCAAATTCCGCGATCACTCATGACGTATCATACAGCTAAGATCAATGGAACCAGAGCAGTGGATGAAAATATACATGCATAGAATAATATGCAATATGTATAGAATAGTACAAGAATCGAAAATTCTTCAATGTGGATGGCCACATCGTTATCTTTATAGTTAACATTGTTGTGCAAAGCCATTTATTTCTGAAATAATGAATGAAGCGCCAGGATGAGCAAACTTACATTTATGAATGCAATAAACACTCCCCCCTCCCCCCCCCCCCGACTCTGAATTAAATAAATCATATTACTTAAGTCCACAAATAAATACAATACATTCTATGAAGCCAACCGGTCGAGCACTCCGTCCTCGCATTTAATCCTCTCCTCCTCGCAGGGGCGGGGCTTAGGCACGAGTGGAGGACGCGAGGAGAGTGAGCGAGTGTGAAAGTTTGGAATTCAGCTTTCACACTCGCTCCATGCGCACTCGGAGAGCCCACTCGGCTCCTCCACTCGGCTCCTCCACTCGACTCCACTCGGCTCCTCCATTATTTCCAGGTCAATTTGGAGTGACCAGGTGGGAGCTCGAGTGGCGAAGTTTTGGGTATTGGAATTCAGCTATAGACATTTCCATAAATATTCATGTTCATTATTTTAAGCCTGGAACCAAGACATCCAGGACCCCGGTGAATCATGGCCATAAAACATTTGATTCTGTGTCAAAAAAATAATTTAAAATATGAGTGGGCACTAAGGAAGAGTGGGCACTTCCAAGTAACATTTTGTCCAAAATGTAAAGAAAATACACATATTTGAAAAATGGTCTGGTAGCACTTTACAATAATGACCCGTTATAAAGCATTTATAAACGTTTATAAGTAGTTTGTAGACTATTAACAAATCATTAACAACCTGTTTGTTGACATTCGTAAATGATTACTAAAACCTTTATAACTACAGTTACAAATCATTTGTAAAGTATTAGTAAGTAGTGAACTATTCATGAATAAGCCATTTATATACATCTGTAAAAGATTATTAAATCATTTGTAACGACCCATTCTAAAGCATTTATAAACGTTTATAAGCAGTTTGTAGACTATTAACAAATCATTAACAACCTGTTTATTGACATTCGTAAATGATTACTAAAACCTTTATAACTACGGTTACAAATCATCTATAAAGGTATTAGTAACTATTCATGAATAAGCCATGTATAATACATCTGTAAATGATTATTAAATCATTTGTAACTGATGTTACATAATATATACAAGCTATTGGTAGGTTGTTCATGTTTAACATATGCTTTGTTAAACATTCCTAAAGTATCTATAAATCCTTAGTACATGTTATTATGTGCCCTATAGTAAAGTGAAGACAGTTCATCATTTACAACTGTCTGTTAATGTGTTTGTTCATGTTTAACATGCTTTGTAAAACATTCCTAAAATATCTATAAATCCTTTGTACATGTCATTATGTGCCCTACAGTAAAGTGAAGACAGTTCATCATTTATGACTGTCTGTTAATGTGGACTTTCTCCTTACCTGTTGCAAACTAACTGGCTTTCATGAATGCAGACACCAAACAATTACTAGAATTATCATTCATGTTAAGCAAATGATGCGTAAGACATTCGTAAAGAGTATGTAAACCATTTGTGGTGTTAGGGACCAAAAAAGTCACTACAAAGTACTACCAATCAACTCTAAATTGCCTGAAACGTACTCCTAACAGGTTTTTGGGGGGACGATTTTGGCCTCCACACTTAGTGATTATTTCGGATTTAACTTTCGTTTCGGTGGTGACCAACTTTCGTTTCGGTAGTTTGATTACAAAATGTAAGTTGTGTAAAAAATTATCTGACTATACTAAGTTGTTATTTGTTTGTTTAAGTCAGGCTATACTCTACTCAGAGTCATAAGTTTACAAAATGTACTAAAGTACAGTGAACGTCTGTGCGGTTTGTCTTCATCACTGAAAATAACGTACATGTAAACTGATGTCATGTGCAGTTGGGGTGAAGAAGCACAACCATTTCACTCCTAATAATACCTATTTGATTTGACATCCTGACTTGCTGCTGTAACTCAGGCTTGAACCTGTTACCTGCGGCTCACTAGTCAGTGACTCTATCCATTCACCTACAGCTGTTTCCTTGGAATCTGTGGTTCTGAAACGTTTTGTTGTCAACCCCCCAAATTGACATGTATTTGGGCAGTGGACCCCAATGTGAAAAGATGTAGTGTCAGGGCCCCCCATGAAAAAGATTTATATTTATGCTGTAACACATTTTTTTAAAGTTATTTGTCTTGTTTGTTGTTCAAGTCAAAGCACCAGGAAGGCTGTACTTGTCAGCCATCTGTTAGCTCAATGGGTTGAGACGCAGTATTCATGATCCAGAGGCCATGAGTTCAAATCCCATTGATGTCTTTCCTATGATTCTTTCCTTTGCAGACTGGCTTCCAGAAGATCAACTGAAAACTACCAGGAAGGCTGTACTTGTCAGCCATCTGTTAGCTCAATGGGTTGAGACACAGTATTCATGGTCCAGAGGCCATGAGTTCAAATCCCATTGATGTCTTTCCTATGATTCTTTCCTTTGCAGACTGGCTTCCAGAAGATCAACTGAAAACTACCAGGAAGGCTGTACTTGTCAGCCATCTGTTAGCACAATGGGTTGAGACGCAGTATACATGATCCAGAGGCCATGAGTTCAATTCCCACTGGTGTCTTTACTGTGATGCTTTCCTTTGCAGACTAACTTCTAGAAAAACAAGTTAAAACCACCAGGAAACCTGTAACTCTCAGCCAACAGCTTAGCTCAACTGGTAGAGTGTCTGTCCAATAACATGACTTGACCTGACTTGAGTGGGTTCGATTCCCACTCCGAGTCATGTGTCCCCGGTAACTTGGGGCAACGGATAAATTGACTGATATCCGTAGAATAACTTGTAGGAGTGTGCTGGTTCAAATCCAGTTCAACCCAGGACCGAGCGGTCCTGGGTTCGATTCCCACTAACGTCAAGTCCCCGGTAAATTGGAGCAGCGGATAAATTGACTGATATCCGTAGAATAACTTGTAGGAGTGTCCTGGTTCAAATCCAGTCACCACCTTAGTAACTGAAACCGAATCTGGCCTATTCGGTCTCAGTTACTGAGATAGATAGAGGGTGTGTAGAGTAGGCGGAGTAGAGTAGTGAGTAGAGTAAAGAGGGAATATAGTCGGGGAGTAGGGGGAGGAGTAGGAGTAGGTCCCAGAAGGGCCCAGAGTAGGGGGAGGAGTAGGAATAAGGGGGGGGAGTAGGGCCCAGAGTAGGGGGAGGAGTAGGAGTAGGGCTCAGAGTAGGAGTAGGGCCCAGAGTAGGGGGAGGAGTAGGGCTCAGAGTAGGAGTAGGTATTGTTATTGAGTTGTGTGGTTTAAAAAGGCAAATTAAATGCTCTAATGCACTGGCCCATCTGTTGCTCCCTTAAAAGACTGTTTCAACTAGAGAGTTATAAAAACACATATACACATACACCCATATATATACATATATATACATACATATACATACATAAATATAAAAGGCATTGTGTGCACGTGTGTATGTGTGTAATGATTTATTTTGTCCACCAGAGGGGGGTGTTCCCAAATGGTGACCATCTATGGAATAAAATAACCAGTGAACTATATGAGATATGTTCACTGGGGGCTGTGCATGGCAGGGGCGTCCAACTCCCTGAGTCCCACCTTAGTTGGACCGCATACCCACAATCATCCACTGTGTCATTACAAAAGGGTACAGGACTTGGACTCAAGGGAAGATTAAAAACTTGAAACTTAAAATATATGCTAAAAAGGACCCACTGTTGTATATTGTTGACTTGGACAGTAAGGGGTCTAACAGGACCATGACGGAGGCGCGCCGACTCAGCAGACCTTGAGGCTGAGGAGTCGCGCCCGAGCGCCTCCAGGCGCGAGTGCCCGCGACGACCAGCCGATGGTCTGCTAGTCGACTCAGCGACTCAGCGCCGTCAATTTATCCGCTGCCCCAATTTACCGGGGACTTGACGTTAGTGGGAATCGAACCCACTCAAGTCAAGTCAAGTCATGTTATTGGACAGACACTCTACCAGTCGAGCTATGCTGTTGGCCGAGAGTTACAGGTTTCCTGGTGGTTTTAACTTGTTTTCTAGAAGTTAGTCTGCAAAGAGAAGCATCACTAAGGATATCAGTCAATTTATCCGTTGCCCCAAGATACCGGGGACACTTGACTCGAGTGGGAATCGAACCCACTCAAGTCAAGTCAAGTCTTGTTATTGGACAGACGCTCTACCAGTTGAGCTATGCTGTTGGCTGAGAGTTACAGGTTTTCTGGTGGTTTTAACTTGTTTTTCTAGAAGTTAGTCTGCAAAGGGAAGCATCACTAAGGATATCAGTCAATTTATCCGTTGCCCCAAGTTACCGGGGACACTTGACTCGAGTGGGAATCGAACCCACTCAAGTCAAGTCAAGTCATGTTATTGGACAGACGCTCTACCAGTTGAGCTAAGCTGTTGGCTGAGAGTTACAGGTTTCCTGGTGGTTTTAACTTGTTTTTCTAGAAGTTAGTCTGCAAAGGAAAGCATCACAGTAATGACACCAGTGGGATTTGAACTCATGGCCTCTGGATCATGTATACTGCGTCTCAACCCATTGAGCTAACAGATGGCTGACAAGTACAGCCTTCCTGGTAGTTTTCAGTTGATCTTCTGGAAGCCAGTCTTCAAAGGAAATAATCATAGGAAAGACATCAATGGGATTTGAACTCATGGCCTCTGGATCATGAATACTGCGTCTCAACCCATTGAGCTAACAGATGGCTGACAAGTACAGCCTTCCTGGTAGTTTTCAGTTGATCTTCTGGAAGCCAGTCTGCAAAGGAAATAATCATAGGAAAGACATCAATGGGATTTGAACTCATGGCCTCTGGATCATGAATACTGCGTCTCAACCCATTGAGCTAACAGATGGCTGACAAGTACAGCCTTCCTGGTAGTTTTCAGTTGATCTTCTGGAAGCCAGTCTGCAAAGGAAAGAATCATAGGAAAGACATCAATGGGATTTGAACTCATGGCCTCTGGATCGTGTATACTGCGTCTCAACCCATTGAGCTAACAGTTGGATGACAAATATAGCCTTCCTGGTAGTTTTCAGTTGATCTTCTGGAAGCCAGTCTGCAAAGGAAAGAATCATAGGAAAGACATCAATGGGATTTGAACTCATGGCCTCTGGATCATGAATACTGCGTCTCAACCCAATGAGCTAACAGATGGCTGACAAGTACAGCCTTCCTGGTGCTTTGACTTGAACAACAAACAAGACAAATAACTTTAAAAAAATGTGTTACAGCATAAATATAAATCTTTTTCATGGGGGGCCCTGACACTACATCTTTTCACATTGGGGTCCACTGCCCAAATACATGTCAATTTGGGGGGTTGACAACAAAACGTTTCAGAACCACAGTTTCCAAGGAAACAGCTGTAGGTGAATGGACAGAGTCACTGACTAGTGAGCTGCAGATAACAGGTTCAAGCCTCAGCTACAGCAGCAAGTTAGGATGTCAAATCAAATAGGTATTATTAGGAGTGAAATAGTTGTGTTTCTTTACCCCAACTGCACATGACATCAGTTTACATGTACGTTATTTTCAGTGATGAAGACAAACCGCACAGACGTTCACTCACCGAAACGAAAGTTAAATCCGAAATAATCACTAAGTGTGGAGGCCAAAATCGTCCCCCCAAAAACCTGTTAGGAGTACGTTTCAGGCAATTTAGAGTTGATTGGTAGTACTTTGTAGTGACTTTTTTGGTCCCTAACACCACAAATGGTTTACATACTCTTTACGAATGTCTTACGCATCATTTGCTTAACATGAATGATAATTCTAGTAATTGTTTGGTGTCTGCATTCATGAAAGCCAGGTAGTTTGCAACAGGTAAGGAGAAAGTCCACATTAACAGACAGTCATAAATGATGAACTGTCTTCACTTTACTTTAGGGCACATAATAACATGTACAAAGGATTTATAGATATTTTAGGAATGTTTTACAAAGCATGTTAAACATGAACAAACACATTAACAGACAGTTGTAAATGATGAACTGTCTTCACTTTACTATAGGGCACATAATAACATGTACTAAGGATTTATAGATACTTTAGGAATGTTTAACAAAGCATATGTTAAACATGAACAAGCTACCAATAGCTTGTATATATTATGTAACATCAGTTACAATGATTTAATAATCATTTACAGATGTATTATACATGGCTTATTCATGAATAGTTACTAATACCTTTATAGATGATTTGTAACCGTAGTTATAAAGGTTTTAGTAATCATTTACGAATGTCAATAAACAGGTTGTTAATGATTTGTTAATAGTCCACAAACTGCTTATAAACGTTTATAAATGCTTTAGAATGGGTCGTTACAAATGATTTAATAATCTTTTACAGATGTATATAAATGGCTTATTCATGAATAGTTCACTACTTACTAATACTTTACAAATGATTTGTAACTGTAGTTATAAAGGTTTTAGTAATCATTTACGAATGTCAACAAACAGGTTGTTAATGATTTGTTAATAGTCTACAAACTACTTATAAACGTTTATAAATGCTTTATAACGGGTCATTATTGTAAAGTGCTACCAATGGTCTTAAAGGAGTAGTTCACCCAAAAAATTCCGTATTTTATATCAATTATACACCCCATGAATTATTTAGTTTTTGTCGCATTCCTGAGCCAATAATTTGATGACCGGTGAAGTCTCCTAACGCCTCCGCTGGTCATCGTAATAATTATTGTCTCAGGAATGCGACAAAAAATAAATCTCCATGAATTCAAGGCTTCATGGGGTGCGTAATTGATAGAAAACCTGGTGAACTACTTCTTTAAGTAGTGTAAAGTATACATGATGTGAACATGCTCTGTACATCATTACAATAATAATAATAATAATAATAATAATAAGTGTAATAAGGGTAATAATAATAATAACTAGAAAAAGTGCTCCTCGGAGCACAAGTCTCCGCCAGCAGACTTGTGTTGGGAATGTTGGGAATGTTCTACTTCTGTGAATGTTCTACTTCTTATGTTCTAATTATTATGTCCTATCCGTCCTGTCTATGTAAGTGTCCTATCCGTCCTGTCTATGTAAGTGTCCTATCCGTCCTGTCTGTGTAAGTGTCCTATCCGTCCTGTCTATGTAAGTGTCCTATCCGTCCTGTCTATGTAAGTGTCCTATCCGTCCTGTCTGTGTAAGTGTCCTATCCGTCCTGTCTGTGTAAGTGTCCTATCCATCCTGTCTATGTAAGTGTCCTATCCGTCCTGTCTATGTAAGTGTCCTATCCGTCCTGTCTGTGTAAGTGTCCTATCCCTCCTGTCTGTATAAGTGTCCTATCCGTCCTGCCTATGTAAGTGTCCTTTCCGTCCTGTCTGTGTAAGTGTTCTATCCGTCCTGTCTGTGTAAGTGTTCTATCCGTCCTGTCTGTATAAGTGTCCTATCCGTCCTGTCTGTATAAGTGTCCTATCCCTCCTGTCTGTATAAGTGTCCTATCCGTCCTGTCTGTGTAAGTGTCATATCCCTCCTGTCTATGTAAGTGTCCTATCTGTCCTATCTGTCCAATTATGTATCCTATCTAATTGTTACAGTATCCACCATTTCTCAGCCATTTCGTGATGGTTCCTGTCTTACCTCACTTTGAAGGAGGCACAGACTCTTTCAAAGTGACGCCATGTATTTATAGGCCGATACGTCACTAGCCAATCAGATCACACTATTTCACCGTATTGTCACGTGTCACGTGAGGCTTGACCAATCGGTGTGTCATATTTAGAAAGTGAAAACAAAGTATCCTGGCGGAGACAATAAGTGTACACGTGATGCGGAAGTCTGCCGCGGAGGAGCTGTTGAGAGTGGTCGAGGATACACTTGATGTACACTCGCTCAATGCGGAAGTGGAGAGCCTCCTCGCCTCCTCCACTCGACTCCATTCGCCTCCTCCAAGACGCACATGAACAATTGGACCGCGACTACTTCCGGTTCGAAGTCGGAGTGACCGAGTGGGAGTGAGCGAGTGGCCGAGATTTTCGGTATTGGAATCTGGCTTATGACTCTTTCAAAGTGACACATGTATTTATAGGCCGCTATCCGTCCTGTCTATGTAAGTGTCCTATCCGTCCTGTCTGTGTAAGTGTCCTATCCGTCCTGTCTGTGTAAGTGTCCTATCCCTCCTGTCTGTATAAGTGTCCTATCCGTCCTGTCTATGTAAGTGTCCTATCCGTCCTGTCTGTGTAAGTGTTCTATCCGTCCTGTCTGTATAAGTGTCCTATCCGTCCTGTCTGTATAAGTGTCCTATCCGTCCTATCTGTATAAGTGTCCTATCCGTCCTGTCTGTATACTGTAAGTGTCCTATCCGTCCTGTCTGTGTAAGTGTCATATCCCTCCTGTCTATATAAGTGTCCTATCTGTCCTATCTGCCAATTATGTATCCTATCTAATTGTTACAGTATCCACCATTTCTCAGCCATTTCGTGATGGTTCCTGTCTTACCTCACTTTGACAGTGGCGCAGACACTGTCAAAGTGAGGCCATGTATTTATAGGCCGCTATGCGTCACTAGCCAATCAGATCACAGTATTTCACCGTATTGTCACGTGTCACGTGAGGCTTGACCAATCGGTGTGTCATATTTAGAAAGTGAAAACAATACTCTCCTGGCGGAGACTAATAATAATAATAACCTACCCTGTGACCCCCTTACCCCCCCCCCCTCTCTCTCTCTTCAGTGAACAATGGCGGCTCTAGCAGTGATTGGTGAGAAGAGTCTGGATCTGAGCTGGAAGGTGATTGGTGCAGGAGAATTTGGTCAAGTCTTCAAGGCCAGACATCTTCAGTGGAGAAAGGATGTGGCCATTAAACTGTTATGTCCTGATAACGGGTAAGTGGAGAAGTTACTGAGTGCTGATTCAATCCAGGAACACATCTACAAATGTCTTTGTGAAAAACGCATAGTATGTTGCTATATCAGTGGTGCTCAAACTTTTTCATGTCAAGGACCCCCAAAATGATATGTATTTGTTCGCGGACCCCCATTTCAAAATATTTAGTTCCAGGGACCCCCCAGAGGTAAAGATTTTAGTTACAAGAGATAGGTAGACCCTATCTCACGTTTGGTGAGGATTGGACCAACGGTGGCTTGTGGCCCCCAGGGTACCCTGACGTGCACTGGTGTGACTATTGTCATGCCAGACCCCTGAACAGTGTTTGTGTGGATTGGAGCAACGGTGCGCCTCGCAGGACTTGAATATAGTGTGACGGTGGCCAACTGTGTCACATTTGACTTGCCAATTTAATGGCACCCTTTTTAATCCTTTCAATTATATTCACATTGGATTCACAATAATAAAATATAAGTTACACATTATAGTGCGGGGTGCATAATTATCGTGAATACCAATGGAACATATCACTTGCAGACTACGCCACTCAGGTTTGTGTAGGAGCCTAAGAACTCTTCTACTAACACCTTTCTTTTCAGGCTCTACACAGGTTCGAGTTAAAACCAGGTAAGTACTTAGACTTAGTTTGAGAACAACACTTTTAAAAACCCAGGAGGAAACGGAGACTGACAAATGGCTAAAAAGGGTGAATATACATTTATTTAGAATTTCCCTAATACAAGAGGCCTCTGTGCCTTTAAAATACAAATACGAACTCCTAAAGTAATCCTATGGCGCCAACTAACTAACTAAAACGCAATACAAAAAACAAAGGGGCTGGAACTGTGCAAAATATAGCAATTGTGCAAAATAACAGAGCGCATCAATAACTTAATTATAAGTAAAGTGCCAAATGCTGTTAAAGTGCTAGAACGTGCTCTAAATACATAAAGACCATATACTGAGTGCAAAATGGGGGGATTTCCCTGTGGGGAGAGGACCTTCGAGGATCTTCATCATCATCTATCTGAAATCACAAAGACAGGGCCAGTTCATCCGTTCCCAGATAATATACTGCGAGGGCTCTGACTCAGTGGGTTTAAACAGCTAGTGTTGCGTAAAACAGTACTTACACCGACGCGTTGGTTGCGCGTGCAACACTGTAGCCACCCCGTCGTCCTTGGCTCGCTCCAGGTCCCGCTCCGTTCGATCACTTGGTCACTGTTGAATTCACTGCTTTTCCAGGCTCATCTCCTCCTCTGCATGCTCTGGTCTCTCACAGGATTCCTCGTCCGCACGGCGTCTCACACTGTCTCGGTCCGTCTCAGTGGTGTGAGTACTCGCCCTTGGTCCCTCTTACTGCCCCAATGCACTGGTCTTTTCTCGGGTTTACACTCGGCTTCCTCACCAGCTCCTACACACAACCTTCCTCCTCGCTGTCTGCTTTTTGAATGAGAGCGGGCTCTAGTTCATGCCCTGCTCACCGCGCCCTCCTCGCTCTCGATTGGCCGCCGGTGACTGTTGGGACCACGCCCGAGTGTCCGTCAGCGTCTCAGCTGTTAGCTGTCATTGCCACTCAGACTGCTGCTAAGTGGCTTGGGGACCGGGGGAAAACATTGTCCAACAATAAACGAATACATTATACATTAAGACATCATAATACAGGCTTTAAAAAGGGGTTAAGAGATGAAAAACATGCGTAAATAAATAACAGAAATATAATAAGAATACCCTGTTTTCCCCCTTGTCACAATAGGATTTATATTTATATTGTAGTTTGTGTCGTACGTGATGCACTTCTAGAGCCACAACACTTTGTGTTCCTTCTCCCAGGCTGCTGAGTAGACTCTGATGTTACTAATGTGGTCTCACTTATGAATCCATGAGAAGAATTAGTAGCATTTGGACTTTAACTGGGCATCTAGCCTAGAATGGATGGAATCGGCTAAATCCATCAAGTTGCTTGTCAAGACAGGTGGAGTTGAATTAGTTTAAACTGTACAGGCCACACCTCAATGATTCAGAGGAGGGGGAGAGGGGGGAGAGGAGGGGGGAGAGGGGAGAGGGGAGAGGGGGAGAGGGGGAGAGGGGGAGAGGGGGAGGGAGAGTGACAGAGGGAGGGAAAGTGACATATATCTCATGTGTCATCTTCAGATCATTCTCAAATAAGGATTTGCTTCGTGAGGGTGAACTGATGCGACGGGCAGAGAGCCCCTATGTCATAAGGGTCCTGGGGGTCTTCAGGGGCCGTGCAAACCAGTCGTCCCGCATCACACACGTAGGTCTGGTCATGGAGCTGATGGAGAGAGGATCCCTCAAATCCTTGCAGGTCAGCTTTTTTTTTTTTTTTACTCTTTAAGGCTTTAAAAAGTAACAATAATGAATTATATCTGATAACAGCAACAAGGCAATGAAACAAATAACAAATCACAATATCAAACTGAACATACATAAGTTATGTTTAAAGTTATAGTTATGTTTCACCTTTGGAACATTGCCCGCCTCCGGCCCTCTCTGACATTCTCTGCTGAAACACTCATTCATCCATTCATTAAATCCCGACTTGATTACTGTAACAGTGTCCTCAACGATTTGATGACTGTAACAGTGTCCTCAACGATTTGATTACTGTAACAGTGTCCTCAATGACTTGATTACTGTAACAGTGTCCTCAATGACTACAGTAATCTATAACAGGCCGATTCGTGTTTTCACCTATAACTGCACCGATCTGCGTGAAACTTTGCACGCACACTCCCTAGACGTCAAGGAAATACCTTTGCCCTGCATTTTTCACATTTGCTTTTTAGAGCGCCACCAGGAGGCTGACTTTTGTAAAACACATGTTTCTATATTACTCCTTCAGATTTTGTCAAAATTTCACTTAAATCGGTACACACCATCTCTATAGTCATGTGATCAAGACGGATCCGTCCGATTTTTCATATTCCATCCTGATTGGCGAATTACAAACATTGCTGACCCACAATAACCTGCCTGACCTGGCGGAGACTTGTGCTCTTTTTCTAGTTTGTATATGTATCTGTGATTGTGAATTAAATGTTTCTGTTTGACCCCCCACCCTCACCAGAACAAACTAAAACACCTGCCACCCTGGTCCCTGGTGTTTCAACTGGCTCACCAAGTGGCTCAGGGCATGAACTACCTTCACAGTCTGAGCCCTCCCATCATCCACAAGGACCTGAAGCCTGGCAATGTCCTGCTAGACACAGGTCTAAATGTCAAGGTGAGTCTTCAATGTCCTGCTGGACACAGGTCTAAATGTCAAGCTGAATCTCAGGTACTTTGTTAGGGGATTTACCACCAAGCATGTCGCTCCTCTGGCACTGTTCAAGATAATCTCCATTCTGTTAGAAACTGTTCTGAAGTCAGCTGTTGAGGCACTAGATACTGCAGTAGAGCTTGCCTGGCTGTTGACGCAGTAGTATTGCAACATCATTCACTCCTAATCTCTCTGTCCTTCCCTTCTGTCCATTCCCTCTACATCTCTCTCTCTCTCTCTCTCTCTCTCTCTCTCTCTCTCTCTCTGTTCCCTTCATGTTCTCTCCATTCTCCTCTCTCATTCCTCCAGATCACTGACTTTGGCCTCGCCAAGTTTGTCAACAATGTGACGTCTGCTCGTGTCAAGGGGGCTGGGACACCCTTCTTCGTGCCTCCAGAGGCCTCCTCCCCGTCGTACACATCTGCCTGCAGCTTTGATGTCTACAGGTATTCATCATTCGCTCTGCCATCTTCTGTGTGGCTGGAATTCAACAATATCACAGCGCTCGCAACTCACTTTTAACTGCTCCAAGTTTTATTTCCAGCGGCAACCAAGTGAAAGACATTTCAAACTTGCAGTCTTTGTCAAGCCACTCACATTTAAAAAGGAGTTGCGAGCCCTTTGTTGGTCTATGATTTTACTGCCTTTGCACATTGCCTCAGCACTGAAGGTGGAAAATGTGCATCGTCTTTGACTGTAATTCAGCAGTGTGTCACTGCAAAGCCTTGTATTGTGAATATCCTACATAATGCATTGAAAGTAGAAAGTTTAATATAGCTTGGAGGGAATTCATAAAGATTGTGCACTTGGTGACTAGTTTTAGATGTTTGGCATGGTGTTAGATATGGGTATAAAGTCAAAAACCATTGCAAACGAGTTGGGCTCGCCCCCTTGTGGTTGGTTTGCAATAATTCCAATATTAGATAGGTCAGTATATGTGACCAAATTTGACTGGGAGACAGTCATCTAGCATTTTTTCATTTTCATGTTTTCATGTCATATGAAAGCAGGGAACCCCTTGAACCCCCACATAATTGATAGAAAATGTTTTCAATGGATTCTGTTACTATAGGGCATGTTAAATAGCTAAAATTTAGGAAAATCTAACTTCTGGAAAGGTATACTTTTCAAGATGGCGTCCACGATGGCTGCAGGGAGCTTAAAATCTCATTCATTACTCAACCTAGAAAGGTGTCCAACCCTAGGTTTCAGCGCTCAAGGAATGAATGTGACTGAATCAGTAAAATTGAGGTTTTCATTTAAATGAATCCTGCATCGTGGCTACAAGTGTGCAGCCCTTTCTTTGCTTGAATCAGTTAAATTACCATGAGTTAATTATTTATTGCCAAATTCAAGATGGCGTATCAGGTGATCTTCCAGCTGGGAGGGAACATGTCAAAAATCAAAAACTAATAGCTGATCAATGTCTCTTTTCATTTTAGTTATGCCATACTGCTGTGGACCATTTTAAGTGAGTAATTATCTCTGTCTTCCTCTTAGTTTTTTCGGTAAAGCTTTACTTAAAGGTCAGGTCTATAATTCCTAATGCATTATAAGGCATTATAACACTTGTTATAAATGTTTATAATCATGTATGTCAACTTATAACAATGTTTGTAACATATTAAAAGTGCTGATCATAATGCATTATAAGCTCAGTGGAACAGCACAGTATAACTACCTTAACCTAGTCAGTTATAAAGGGTCTTTTATATGAGTTGTTATGCATAATTATAAACATTTATAATGAGTGTTATGAAGCATTATAATGCATTATAAATGGGTTATAACGCATTATAGACCTGACCTTTTAAGTAAAGTGTTACCCACTCATTGTCTCAGCCTCACAGATTCCACTATTTGACTTAATGTTTATTCAACAATAAGAATAAAAACACGTACCCGTTCTCCTATGAATTATTAAGGTTTCTCTTCTCTTCTAAACATCTCCTCCTATCATCTATGTTCCTCTCCACTCTCTCAGACACTGGCCACAGCGTTGCAATGTTTAATGCCTGCCAGGGAGAAAGGCCGCCGCTAGACGTTGCTAAAAGAATGAGGGTTCCAGGACTGGAGGAGCTGCTAAAGCTTATGGAGCGCTGCTGGCACCAAGACCCCAAACGAAGACCCAGTTTCCCAGGTGAGAAGACAACCATCGCTTGGATGGAGAGTTGACTAGTTTTTCTTATTTTACCTCCCACATGTAGAAATACCATTGAACTGATCACAAACGGGAGAAAAACATTACAGCACAGAACAGAATATAAGAGGAATAATACAGTAGTAAAGTTGGGAGCAGAATAAAACTAAAACAGTTCTTGGAGAAACTGTGTGCGCTCGCTGAAAGCTAATTTAAAGAAAGTAATGCTCAGCCATGGGTCTGAGTAGCTGAATTCACTGTGTGTGTGTGTGTGTGTGTGTGTGTGTGTGTGTGTGTGTGTGTGTGTGTGTGTGTGTGTGTGTGTGTGTGGTTCCCAGAATGCACTGCTGTGACAGAAGGCCTCTCTGAGAAGCACAAGCATAATATTAATGAGGCCGTCTCCAGAGTGCAGAAGGACCTGGTAATGATTACATGTAACTAAATACATTTACTTTACTGTCCTGTAGAAGGAACTGGTAATGATTACATGTAACGTAAGTTATGACTATAACTATGGATCTATGAGACCGAACGATGACCGTCACTACGGTCATAACAATGAATGATGCCCTCATCTTCTACCTATTATCGAGACCAAATACCAACATAGTCATGCCCACATGACCGGTTGAGGCGGTCTCACCTTTAAGCATGCCCGGGGAGAGCAGCTCCGCCTCCAGCCTTGAACGCCTCAACGTTCCGAGCGACAGGAGATAGTGACGGTCATCGTTCGGTCTCATAGATCCATAGTTATAGTCTTAACTTACGATCTATTTCGACCTCACTCTGACCGTCACTACGGTCATAACAATGGATGACTAATACCAACCGGGTCGCGAGGAACAGGGGACCCAGCCCCATCACCATCCCGGTGGGCAGCTGCAAGCAACATTGTGGAACCCAAAAACACCTGGGATGCCACGTTCAGCCTGTAGAACCTTGCAAACGTGCAAGGCACAGTCTATGAAGCTGCTACGCAAATCTCTGCCATAGACACGCCCTTCAGCGCAGCCCAGGAAGTGGCCACCCCCCTTGTGGAGTGAGCCACCACATTCCCAGGGATCGGCTGGCCTAGATCGACATAGGCCGCAGAGATCGTGTCCACGAGCCAATGTGACAGCCGTTGCTTGGACAAGGGAAGCCCCAACCTCTTGCCACCATAGGAGACGAACAGCTGCGTGCCTGTGCCCCGTAGGGCCCGTGTGCGGTCAACATAGGAGCGTAGTGCTCGAACTGGACACAGGTCCTCTGTACCGTCCTGGAGATCCAGAGCAGAGTGAAATGCCGCTATCTCCAGTACCTGGTTTACCGTTTGTGGAGTTATTACCTTGGGCAAGAACGCAGGGTTAGGCCACAGCGACACACCCGTGCCACTAGCCTTCCACCTCATGCAGTCTTGACTGACTGACAAAGCATGTAGTTCACTGACGCGCTTAGCAGAACAGAGAGCCAAAAGGAGTGCCGTCTTACGAGACAGGGATCTCAGATCAGACTGATCTGACTGGTCAAGGACCGTAGAACAAGAGGGAGATCCCAAGAGGGAGCCCTTAAAACCCATCCGGGGCGTAGCCGATGAACACCTTTCATAAATTGAGTGACAAGATTATGCCTACCAACTGTTAGTCCATCCACCTTCTCGTGATAGAAGGAAATAGCAGCGTAATACACCTTGATGATGCTAGCTGCCCTGCCAGCATCCAGGATGGACTGGAGGAAACGGAGGACAAGGGAAATATGGCAGGTGACGGGATCTGCCTGATTGGCTAAACACCAGGAAGAGAAACACTTCCACTTATGGTCGTAATTGGCACGGGTGGATGGTGCCCTGGCATTACGGATAGTGTCAAGAACGGCCTCATCTAGCCCCTGAGAGAGGGGCTCAGGAGAGGCCAGGGCCAGAGCTGCAGAGTCGCCGGCTTGGGGTGCCAAATCTGACCCTCTGTTTGGGACAAGAGGTCTGCTCTGGCTGGTAGAGGCCATGGGGATCCCTGAACCAGCCGAAGAAGGTCTGGAAACCAATGTCTCCCTGGCCACCGGGGTGCAATCAGCAGCACCCTGTAGCAGGGGCGCCGGAACGGAATATGACGTGGGGGGACCCGTCCGGGACACATGCGCGCGCGAACATTTTGCGGTTATTTCGGGTGAGTTTGTTGATTTTTAGGGGGGATAATGCGGTTATTTCGGTTAATTCGGTTCGCCTCGCGCTCGCGGTGGTCGCGAGGTGCGGGGGACTGGACAGATTTTATTATTTATTATTTATTATTAGTTTTTTTGCCTGGACTGAATAGTGGGGGGACACAGTGTCCTTTAATTAAACAGGCTCCGGCGCCACTGCCCTGTAGCAACCCAGTCTCACTCGATGTAGCACCTGAGGGATCAGGGGCAGTGGGGGAAAAGCGTAGGAGTGTATGGATCCGCAGAACCCTCTCGGGAGACAGAGAGACCACCATGGTCACAGAATTGAGACACACACCGAGAAAACCTGTCTGCTGCCTGCGTTCGAGGTTGCTCTTCTTCAGATTCACTCTGAGCTCTAGGGGGTGCTCAGGGGGTCAGCGACCCCTTAGCTCTGACACTATGGAGGCTGGGGGCTCACGCATGCTCCACATGCACGCACCGTCAGCGGCGGTCTTTAACACCTTAAAGTTTAAACAATAGCCTCTCAAGGTTCATGCCATCAGTAGCGAGCCGTTCTCAATAGCCTCTACCTGGCTGCTTTGCATAACATTAGGCTACTGGAGAAAAGCCATGGACTTGAATGGAATGTGTTACATTCTTCTCACAATGAGAGACAACAGTCTCTGCACTGCAGAGTGTGAAGGGGATCGCTTAGCAGAGGACCCAGTTATCTAAATAATTAATTAATTGAAACAAAAACAACAAATTAACAATGCAACAAAATAATAAGAAATATAATTACATTAATAATCACATGTTGAATACAGTATTTCAACTAGCACTGAGCTGAGTGGCTATGTGTGTAAACAAAATCTGAAGAGAATTGAGCTCCTGACCCCTGGGTAGTTGAGTATAGTATCATTTTTTGTTATTTAGCAAGCTGCTAGTAGTTGTACACTAAATGCTTTTCTATTAGTACTGTATTATTAGCTTGTGTGGTAGTCTGTAGTTTCTAGTAGTTTTTGTGTTTTTGTGCTAAAAGCAGTTGGCTATTGGCACCCTGGAGTAGAAGTAGTTTCACCCTGTATAGGCCACTTGATTGCCCTGTGAAGTGTCTGGTTTGACCAGCACTCCTGGCAGACGATTAGCAATCAGTTGAAGTTGTTTTAAACCACCTGCTCTGAAAGCGGCTGGCAAACGAAGGCTAGGCGAACAAAGGCAAGAGAGGCGACTTAGTCAAAGAACGGTAGGCAGTATCATTGACTAGTGACATAGATAGTAGTGTGATAGATATAGTAGTGTATAGTGTGTATAGGTTTAGTGTTCTACAATGTGTTTTCTTCCTATTCCTGTCCTCTCCTCTTCCTGGTGGTCGCACAAACACTGGGTTACACCCAGATGTCGCGATACCACTAATCTAATTATCCTACTCTATCAACTCACGTCGAGCAAGTGGTAACGGAAGGGCTTTGGAATTGCCACTCGGCTGTGGTGGAAGGCAAAGCTGCTTTCATCTCAGCCTACGCATCCTTGCTCTCCCTCAACTTCCTTGCTCTGACTGAGACCTGGATCCCATCAGAAAACACTGCTACGCCCGCGGCTCTGTCAGATGTGTACTCTTTCTCTCACACTCCCAGAGCTGTGCGGATAGGTGGTGGTGCTGGTCTACTAATTTCCAGAAAATGGAAATACTCTCCTGTCTCACTGTCACAATTCTTTCCTACCTCCTTCGAATTTCATGTGGTCACTGTTTCTCATCCAGTCAAGCTCACCATTGCAGTTGTTTATCGCCCACCGGGCCCTGCTGGTGGCTTCCTGGAAGAGCTGGACCATCTAGTCTCTCACTTCCCTGTCGATGGCTCTGGATTCATCCTTCTGGGTGACTTCAACCTCCCGACTGAGAAGCAGCGAGACCCACTCCTTTCGTTTCTCGCCGCCTTCAACCTAGTTCTCTCCCCATCTCCCCCTACCCACGAGGCTGGCTCTACAGCTAGCTCTACAGCTAGCTCTACAGCTAACCTGTCCGTCACTCCTCTTTCCAGTGAAAAGGTTAGAAAAGGTAAGAAATTATCTGATCACTACTTCATGTCCTACTCTCTCTCTCTCTCCTCTCCCCCCTCACAGCCCCTCCCTACCCACATGATTTCCTCACGTCGCAACCTTCGCACACTATCCTCCACTGATCTCTCCTCCTCTGTTCTCTCTGCCCCTGAATCCTTTGCTCTTCTATCCCCT
The DNA here is from genome assembly GCF_963454915.1 of Gymnoscopelus microlampas. Lineage (NCBI taxonomy): Eukaryota > Metazoa > Chordata > Actinopteri > Myctophiformes > Myctophidae > Gymnoscopelus > Gymnoscopelus microlampas. The sequence goes on from NC_139958.1 coordinate 41,350,758, forward strand.
GACACCGCCACTGATCTTCTTTTCTCTACCCTATCCTCTTCTCTAGACCATCTCTGTCCCCTCACCACCAGGCCTGCACGGCAAACTCCACCTGCCCCCTGGTTGTCAGACTCAGTGCGTACTGAGAGACGGAGCCTGAGAGCGGCTGAGCGCAAATGGAGAAATGGCAACCTCCCGGAGGACCTTCTTACCTTCCAAACTCTCCTTTCTACTTTTTCCTCCTCTATTTGCTGCTAAAGCTGCTTTCTTCTGCACTAAAATTCAGGCTTCTGCTTCCAACCCTAAAAAACTCTTTGAAACTTTCTCCTCTCTCCTACAACCACCACCCCCTCCGCCCTCCTCCTCCCTCCTCCCTGACGGCTTCGCCAACTTCTTTGACAAGAAGGTGAACGATATCCGATCCTCCTTCATTCCTCCCCCGGCTGGTGCCCTGCGCACTACCCACACCTGTCTGCCTTCCACCCCTCCCTCCCTATCTTCATCTACTCCTCCCTCTCCCCCACCCTCTCTATCCCACTTCTCTCCCCTCTCCTCTAAAGAGGTCCTTCTCCTTGTTACCTCTAGTCGCCCCACCTCATGCTCCCTGGACCCGGTCCCATCCCCTCTGCTGCAGTCCTCTGCACCTGAACTCCTTCCCTTCTTAACCCACCTTATTAACACCTCTCTGACGTCTGGCTACTTTCCCTCTGCTTTCAAGACTGCCAGAGTCACCCCCCTCCTGAAGAAACCGACACTTCACCCCTCTGAGATCAAGAACTACAGACCGGTTTCCCTTCTATCCTTCCTATCTAAAACTCTCGAACGTGCTGTCTTTAAACAACTGTCTTCCTACCTCCACCAGAACAACCTCCTGGACTCCAACCAGTCTGGGTTCAAAGTGGGTCACTCGACAGAGACTGCCCTCCTGGCAGTGACGGAGTCGCTCCATGCCGCTAGAGCGAACTCTCTCTCCTCCGTCCTGATACTCCTGGACCTGTCTGCAGCGTTCGACACAGTGAACCACCAGATCCTCCTCTCCACCCTCGAGGGGATGGGTGTCTCAGGCTCTGCACTCTCCCTGTTTGCATCCTACCTGACGGGTCGCTCCTACCAGGTGATGCTGAGAGGGTCTGTGTCAGAACCACACAGGCTCACTACTGGGGTTCCCCAAGGCTCGGTTCTGGGTCCTCTTCTTTTCTCTCTTTACACTACATCTCTTGGTGCTGTCATCCACTCCCATGGCTTTTCCTACCACTGCTATGCCGATGACACCCAGGTGATCCTCTCATTCCCCCCCTCTGACACACAAGTGGAGGCACGCATTGCTGCTTGTCTGGCTGACATCTCGGAGTGGATGTCGACGAACCACCTGAAGCTCAACCTGGACAAGACCGAGCTGATGTTCATCCCGGGGAAGGGCTGTCCTCACCGAGACATGGCCATCACCATTGAGAACGCTGTGGTGACGTCAACTCGGACTGCGAAGAATCTGGGTGTGACCCTGGACGATCAACTGTCGTTCTCGGCTAACATCGCATCAGTGACACGGTCCTACAGATTCCTCCTCTACAACATCAGGAGGATTCGCCCCTTCCTCACGGAGAAAACAGCCCAGGTGCTCATCCAGGCTCTTGTCATCTCCCGCCTGGACTACTGCAACTCCCTCCTTGCTGGTGCTCCGGCATCAGCCATCAGACCTCTGGAGCTTGTTCAGAAAGCTGCGGCTTGTCTGGTGTTCAACCGCCCCAAGTTCTCCCACACAACTATCCTTCTCCGTTCTCTGCACTGGCTCCCCGTAGCAGCTCGCATTCAGTTTAAAACCCTGGTGCTAGCCTATAGGGCAGTGAAAGGAACAGCTCCTTCTTACCTCCGGGTTTTGGTCAATGCCCACATCCCTGCCCGACCACTCCGGTCTGCCACCTCGGGGCGACTGAGTTATTATTTATTATTTATTATTTGTTTTTTTGGCTGGACTGAATAGTGGGGGGACACAGTGTCCTTTAATTAAACAGGCTCCGGCGCCACTGCCCTGTAGCAACCCAGTCTCACTCGATGTAGCACCTGAGGGATCAGGGGCAGTGGGGGAAAAGCGTAGGAGTGTATGGATCCGCAGAACCCTCTCGGGAGACAGAGAGACCACCATGGTCACAGAATTGAGACACACACCGAGAAAACCTGTCTGCTGCCTGCGTTCGAGGTTGCTCTTCTTCAGATTCACTCTGAGCTCTAGGGGGTGCTCAGAGGGACTCAACGGTCCAGAAGGACTCAACGGTCCTTCTGGTCGATCGACACCGTCACGACTTTTTTCTGTTCTGGCCCCACAGTGGTGGAATGAACTTCCCACTGATGTCAGGACAGCAGAGTCACTCCCCATCTTTCGCCGCAGGCTGAAAACCCACCTCTTCAGGAAACACTACCCTTCCTCTTTGCCTGGCCTACTTGTTGTTAACTAGTTGTACGAACTCTTGTTTTATTTTTGTATTGGATCTTGTTTAGTCGATACACTTATTTGTTTTAGCTCGTGCTCATTTGATTTTGCCATTTTTGTCTCATCTGTTTAAGAAAGTAGGTAGCTGATATATTGCACTTTTACCTTAGCGCTAGGTATACTCTTGGTTGCTTGTTTTTGCAGGAAATGCACTTAAAACTTCTGGTGATTATTGGTTTTCGTTCCCTACCTATGTTGCATACACTTATTGTAAGTCGCTTTGGATAAAAGCGTACCTGCTAAATGACTGTAATGTAATGTAATGTATGTGCACATGCCTGCGCGCATGCGCGTGCCCGCACGCGTGCATACAACAGAGCCCCCACTGGACATGAGACATCACATGCTCTGTGTCCGCCATGACCTGGCTGCGAGATGGTGCAACGACCAGCTAGTCGTCGAGGTACGGAAGGACCTTCAGGCCAGAAAGCTGAAGAGGGTATAGAGCGGCCGCCGCAACCCTCGTGAACACTCTTGGTGCCAACGACAGGCCAAATGGGAGTACCCTGAACTGGTACGCTTGCCCCTGAAAGGCGAAACGGAGAAAGGGCCTGTGACCCGGCCAGATGCGGACGTGAAAGTACGCGTCCTTTAGGTCGAGAGTGGCGAACCACTACCCCTGACCAATGGATTGAGCTGCAACATCTTGAAAGGCAGAACCTTCATTTATTCGTTCAGCCGGCTGAGATCCAGGACGGGACGCTACACTGCAACCCACAGGGACGCAAGGCACCTGCACCAAAGTGTACGGGTTTCAAGCAGCGAGCGCGAAAACTACCAGCACAAGCAAAAGCAGTTTTATTCAATATAGGTATATTATATATCAAACGGATAATTACCCCACCGTGCAGGTCTCTTCAATGAGGCGAGAGAGGCAAAGAGGCGGAGCCGCTCTCACCGGGCATGCTTAAAGGTGAGACCGCCTCCTCGGGTCATGTGGGCATGACTATGTTGGTATTTGGTCTTGATAATAGGTAGAAGATGAGGGCATCATTCATTGTTATGACCGTAGTGACGGTCAGAGTCAGGTAAAATAGATCTCAATACATTTACTTGATGATTACATGATGCAGCCAAAACTCATTGAGACATCTTAAAACAATGATGTCCTTGCCTGCCTGGTACAGTGTACTGTGCAATGTAGGCTACTGTACAATGTACAGTGCATTGTACTGTATATTGTACTGTACATGATGTTCAATAGAACTCATACTGTACATGATGTTGTTGAAATGACTGTGTTTAACAGGATGCTGATGGCAGGCTGAAGGATGCACAAAGCGGTGAGTTTTTTTTTTCTCCTTGTACAGTTCAATGTTTGACAAGTTATTATTATTAGGGCCCGAGCACTGCACCAGTGTGAAGCTCTATTGAAATTGCAAAGAATAATGTCTCCGCCAGGCTGAACGGCATTAGCCTCGCGTGGCCAGACTATATCACTGCGTGGATATGAGTCTGGTGCTTCTATGAGGATGTTTTTTTTCTAAGGGGGCGGGATCTAAATAATGGATCTGGACGCAATTGGTTAGACCTACAACCAACTACCAATTACAGTCTCCCATATTTGAATGATGGGCCCTGATTGGTCACCCCAGACTTCGCGAGCAGGAAATGAATTCACAATAGAGCGGTGCCAGACCCAAATCGCCGAGGGCAATTTATTTTTTGCACTGGCAGATTCGTCTGGTCCCAGGCTAGAAAGGCATGGCTGAGACTATGTTTTGCACCCGTCTGTCCGTCTGTCTATCCGTCCGTCTGTCCGTCTGTGAGCAGCTAATCTCGCTGCGAAACTGTGCACACACACTCCCTTGATGCCAAAGCCGAACCTCTGCCCCGAATGTTTCAGATTGGCCTGTTATAGCGCCACCAGGAGGCCGATTTTTGCAAATCTGATTTTTTTTATAATACTCCTACAGATTTTGTCCAAACATCACAATCCGGTACACAGTATCTCTCAGGTGATCAACACGGATCTGTCCGATTTTCCATATTCCATCCTGATTGGCTAAGATTGGCTTCCAAAGTCTGCAGGATTGTTCATTTCGAACAAAATGCCTCAAATCATGAACGCAGCGTGCCATTTCCGTGAAATTTTGCACGCACATTCCCACTACGCCGAGGAAGAAATGCCACCCTTTTCACATTGGCCTGTTATAGCGCCACCAGCAAGTCTAATTTAGCTAAACACATTTTTGGAACAAAATGCCTTGAATCATGAATGCAGTGTCTGATTGCTGTGAAAGGCCTAAGAAGAAATGGCACCCTTTTCACATTGGCCTATTATAGCGCCACCAGGAGGCCACAATAACCTACCTGACCTGGCGGAGACCTATGCTCCGAGGAGCACTCTTTATAGTTTCATTCTCAGACCTCTCTGTTTAAACTGGAAGTTTGCATTACTCATCCCTGCTTGCTTTTGCTGCGCTCACCACTGTTGTCTTGCTAAAGAATTGCTGCTTCCTGTCGTTTTGGATCTGCTGTTTATGTAGGGGGGATTCGGAGTCCCTATGGTTGGGAGATGCGCTTTATCAGAGTACCTAAAAGCAGATGTGTTATGAAAATGTCTGCCAGTAGTGCCTAGTAATTATTGTAGTATTATAATAGTAAATCTTAAATAAAAAAGTATAAAAGTAAATATTTATATCAATACAACAATATCACAACAAATAAAAGATAAATATATAGAGAAGATAGGATTCTTTGACTGCCTGTGTGGTTCATCTAAACTTACATAATATGTTCTATCTGTATGTTCTGACAGGACATACAGATAGAACATCTATGTAAGTTTTGTGCCATCACTGAAAACCCACTTCTTGAGAAATTGATTATTACAACCTAAATAAAAGTCAGTTTACTTGTTCTGTTGATGGTTCATCAAAATGTATAAATATCTGTCATTGCAGCTCAGCAGATGCGTGATCTGAGGGATGACTTTGAGAAACTAAAGACGAGTAAGATGAAATGTTTCAGACATTAATAATCTGATGAATAGTTGTATTTTAATCCATGTGTCAGACATTAGTAATCTGATGAATAGTTGTCTTTAAATCCATGTGTCAGACATTAGTAATCTGATGTCTTTTAGAGAGCAGATATACCCAGGGCCACGGCTAAGCACATGCACATCACACACTGTGTGTAAGGCACCAAAATGAGCAAATCATCATAATAATGATAAATGATTGAATATTTAAAATTAGATGCACAACTACAATGGCACAATTATAACATGATACTGTATATTGTAGGTTAAAATGACCTCAGTTAAGGTCATTCTTCAGTCATGTTAATGATTTCTTATCTCTACTTTGTCTCCAGCACGTCCAGCAGTGCCTCCCAGAAGCACAAACAGAGAGGACTTTTTAAAATGTGAGTACATGGTGGTTTTGTGTGTGTGTGTGTGTGTGTGTGTGTGTGTGTGTGTGTGTGTGTGTGTGTGTGTGTGTGTGTGTGTGTGTGTGTGTGTGTGTGTGTGTGTGTGTGTGTGTGTGTGTGTGTGTGTGCGCGTGTGTGCGTGTGCATGCGTGCATTTCTCCATATAGTTTTTTTCATTAATTAAATTAAATCATAAATAACTAGAAAAAGCACAGGTCTCCGCCAGGTCAAATAGGTTATTATGGGCCGACAATGTTCGGAATTAACCAATCAGGATGGAATATAAGAAATCGGACGGAACCATCTTGATCACTTGACTATAGAGATAATGTGTACTGATTTGCATGATGTTTGGACAAAATTTGTAGGACTAATATTTTTTTTTAAAGTGTTGCAAAAATCGGCCTCCTGGTGGCGCTAAAATAGGGCAATGTTTAAAGGGTGGCAAAAGGTTTAATAAAGTCTGATTTGACTTGGCTGTGTATTGTGTCTCGCACCAAAAGTCACAACCTCACAACACGTTGTGAGCTTGTAGATCAGCTATTTTCGGTGAGACACTGGTGTGCAACTAAGTCAGGTGTAAAGTATGACCATGATGGGATTTAAAGTAATCATTAGTTGCCCATGTTTCTCAGCCAACAGTTTAGTCGTTATTTGTTTAATAAAATAGCAATCATTGACAGTCACTACAAGGAGAGGGATAGAATAACTAGCAGTGACAGTTTAAGTCACAACTATGTAATACAAATACAGTATTTAAATGAGTACAGCAGAGTTAACACACACTATGTAATACAACTACAGTAGTTAATATGAGTACAGCAGAGTTAACACAACACTATGTAATACAACTACAGTAGTTAATATGAGTACAGCAGAGTTAACACAACACTATGTAATACAACTACAGTAGTTAATATGAGTACAGCAGAGTTAACACAACACTGCCGTTCCAGTGCTCAACAAAGAAACAGAGTAAATGATGCAGCATGTTCCCCTGTTCTTCTAAGATGTACACAGTGCATGTATTTTAAACTTTACAGTCAGTCACTTACTATGAACTCCTGCACAAGATCTCCAGGATCCTCATTAAGGAAGATTCAGAGTCCTTTAATTAGGAGATCCCTCCTCACATGAATGTCCTCCTAAAAGATGAGAGACAGAAGAACAGAACAGACACTTAAACTCATATACATGTTGTTGCTGTAGGCAGAAACCTTGCATCTCCATATTTAGGGTATTTTCATAAATTAATGACCTAATGCTCTATTTTATACTTCATCATGACAGTGTCACGCGTTATAACTCACAGCGTGATACATCAGGTCAATTTAAAAAATAAATGTGTTTTTTTTTTAAAAGATGTTCACGCATATAATAACATGCTAAATAGGATGGCCAGATTTAAAATGATTGTGGATTGTGTCTGTGGATTATATTTACAATAACTAGTTTTTTGATTGAATACTTGATCAGCAGTTTGCAAAAAAAAGCACAGGAAAGTACAGCTCAATACAAGGTCAGCTAAGAGGATTTAAAACTCAAGAAAGCCTATGGCTTGTACAAAAAACGTGTACATCTGCTATTTTTTAAAATGTTTGATAAAATGTTTAAAGTGTGAGAACTAGTGATTTATAATTATTTGTAGAATCGGCCTCAGGTCTTAAAGGAGTAGTTCACACCAATTTTTTTTAAAATGTATTTTCTATCAATTATACCCACACCATGAAGCCTTGAATTCATGGAGATCATCTATAGCTGCACCACTTATTGAAAGTCTTTGGATAAAAGTGTCTAAATGACTGTAATGTAATGTAATGTAATGTAATGTAATGTAATGTGATCACCTGATCCTCTTCTTGGGTGATCCTGGTGATCATTCACAGACTGCAGAACAGCGCCCTCTATCGTTAAACCACTGAAAACACACATGAGGAGTTGTGTGAAAATGTTTTAAATTATATATAGTTTTAATCAGGGGCGGACTGGCCATTTGGCGTACCGGGCAAATGCCCGGTGGGCCGCTGGGCCAGTGGGCCACTGGGCCCAAAAAAAAAAAAAAAAAAAAACTTTTTTTTTTTTTTTTTTTTTAAATATTATTTTTGCTCCCGTTTTAGGATTATTACGGTCATTTCCGGGTTGCGCGGCCCAATTATTAGTTACGTTAATGTTTGGGCTGGGATGCTTTCCAGCAGGGGCCTCAGTGCGGCTGCAGAGTTCATGTGCAGGGCTGGGCTGAAACGGTGAAACGCCCCCCCCCCCCCGGGGGGGTGGTGGGCCGGTCCAGGCCAAAATGCCAGGGCTGAATTTTGGTCCCAGTCCGGCCCTGGTTTTAATGTGTGAACATGTTGGTGTATAATAACATGTCCAGAATACAAAGTGTTTAACCCATTAAGACCGGGAACGCATCTGTGTCATATTTAACTTTTCTTTGGCTATTCAAAAAAAGTAGATCTGCTATTTTAGAAAAATCGTGAAAATTTGTGCAAATCTTTAAATATATATTTTTTTAAAGCAAACATTTTTAACTCAAATCTTTGCTTCTGTGGGATTCTACAAATGTCTTCTAAATCCTAACAGTTTTTTTTTTGGGTTAAAAAACGTATGTTGCTATAATATCAATGGTTCTCACACTTTTTCATGTCAAGGACCCCCAAAATGATATGTATTTAGCCGCGGACCCCCATCTGAAAATGTGTTGTTCCAGGGACCCTCTAGAAGCAAAGATTTGAGTTAAAAATATATATATATTGTATATCTGCTATTTTCAAACATTTTAGTACTTTTACTTTTGGTACTTTAAGTACATTTTGATGCCAATACTTTTGTACTTTTACTCAAGTAAATTTAGAATTCTGGTCTTTTACTTGTAACGGAGAATTTCTATATTGCAGTGTTGATACTTTTACTTAAGTAAAGAATATGAGTACTTTTTCCACCACTGAAACCCTCTATATTATAGCTGACCGGGGTTCCTCAGGGCTCTGCGCCTTTTTTTCTCTCTACACCAAATGTCTTCGCTGAAAATAGCAGATCTACAAGCTCACGACGCGTCGCGTTGTTGTCAGCTTGTAGATCAGCATTTTCATGATTAAAAAAAATTGCAGATGTACAAGCTCACGACGCGTCGCGTTGATGTCAGCTTGTAGATCAGCATTTTCATGATTTAAAAAAAAATAGCAGATCTACGCATGTAGCTCTGCTATTTTTTGAATAGCCCAAAGACATCTTAAATATGACACAGATGTGTTCCTGGTCTTGAATGGGTTAATTAGTTGTATATTTTATCATTTGTTTTTCTCACAGATTCCTCTCCTCTGTCATTGGACCCAAACACAGTGAATAAGAGACTCATCCTGTCAGAAAACTACAGAAGGGCGACTTTTACAGAACTAGACCAACCTTATGCTGATCATCCACAGAGATTTACCTGGTGGGCTAATGTGTTGAGTAGAGAGAGTCTGCCTGATCCTTATTTCTTTGAAGTTGAATGGAGTGGAGATAATGTTGGTATAGCAATCAGTTATAAAGACATCAACAGAAAGGAGGAGGGGCTATCATGCTTTGGATTCACTGACAAGTCCTGGGTGTTAGCGTGCGGTGGTTCTGTTGGTGATACAGGCTACGCGTTCCTTCACAACGGCATCCCTACTGATCTGCCAGGACCTGTTCCCTCCAGAAGGAGGGACAGGGTCGGCGTGTTTGTAAACCAGACAGAAGGTTTTCTGTATTTCTATCATTTAGATGGAGCCAGAATGTCGCTCATTCATAAAGAAAGAACCTCCTTCACCAGACCTCTCTATGCAGGGATATTTGCTTTTAGAGCTACTGCAGCGTTTGTGTGAGATCTGGTAAACATGACACGTAATGTATAACCTCTTAAACCCTCTATAGCTGACCGGGGGTTCTTCAGGGCTCCGCTACTGTTTTTTCCCTCTACACCAAAACTCTTTGCCGAAAAATAGCAGATCTACAAGCTCACGAGGCGTTGTGTCGCGTTGTCGTCAGCTTGCAGATCAGCTGTTTTGACGGCGGATGTTCTCCCACAGGGACGCTATGGTTCATGTGGTTAAAAACCGTGGTGTTGCTAGTTTATACATGAATACAAAACTCTCTCTCTCTCTCTCTCTCTCTCTCTCTCTCTCTCTCTCTCTCTCTCTCTCTCTCTCTCTCTCTCTCTCTCTCTCTCTCTCTCTCTCTCTCTCTCTCTCTCTCTCTCTCTCTCTCTCTCTCTCTCTCTCTCTCTCTCTCTCTCTCTCTCTATTATTAGTATTGAGGGGTTTAAATGTGTGAAAATACACATTAACATGAATCTAACAGATTAATAGAAAAGATTATGTGTAAACAAAAAAAAACACTGATTTACACAACACTGATGACTGAGTCTGTCAAACGATAGTCTATGAAGTTATCTATGAGATCTGATGTTTAATCTGTAACACCATGTTGTTCATTCCTTTGTGTTTTTTATCAGGTTTTCACTTCATGTTTTCACTTTAGTTTTTAAAGCAGGTTTTGTTCTGATTTAGTTTCTATCAGTTTAAGTTTTTAATTGTAATGTATTGGTTGTCAGAGACGATAATCTTGGTGAATGAGACCCAGTGTTTTAATGTTTGCTCTATTATATTATGTTATAATTACCTGATCAATTGTTTTATCTAAATCAATCTGTCTATAACCTACTGATCAGCTGATGTTAATTACTGATCAAAAGATGATTCTTTATGTGTTACTGTACTTCTGTGCTGTTTATTTTTCTCTAATAAAGTATTTAAACAATCAATCAATCCCTTCTTGCATAAACCATGACAATAAAGGTCATAATAATAACATGTTATAGTTTATAAAATCATAAACACATTTAAAATCATATTTGTAGAATAAGATTATTGGTCTGTAGGAATGCACTAAGAACATACTCAAATGTACTAAAATGTTTTACTTAAGTAAAAATATCAATACTGCAATGCAGAAACAAGTAAAAGTCCGGTATTCAAAGAGAAAAGTCGTTTTGGGGGTGAACTATCCCTTTAAAGCTAATCATCTGGGAACAACCCCAAAATAATGTGGGGTCCCGACCCCCCAGTTTGGGACCCAGTGTACTAGAGAATACAGTTAAAACCCCAAAAGAACATTAAGGTGATGCTGCATCCATCAGTTACTCCTCCTAATCTGTGATTTTCAGATATATTAAGTAATCCATTATCTTATACTTTGGCTATTCAAAAATAGCAGATCTACAAGCTCAAAGCGCGGCACCGAGTGCCGCGCTATGAGCTTGTAGATCTGTCCCTCCCTGGAACAAAATATTTTATATCAGTGGTTCTAAAACTTTTCCACAAACGTTCAATAATTTTTCAAAAATTGTAGATCTACAAGCTCATAGTGCGGCACCCGGTGCCGCGCTATGAGCTTGTAGATCTACAATTTGTAGCATCAATAGCATCTGTTTAAATAGTTGTTGCTACATTGTACAGCACTTGTAGCTGCATTTCTATGAAAAGTGCTGTATAAATAAATGTCATAATTAAACCTAACTTCTAAATGTCTAACCCTCACACTGACCCGTTATATTATACCTCTATGCACTGACCTGAATCTTTTCTTCATTACAAAACATATTTCTCAACCATAAATAAACCATTTCTCTTTTGAGGACCAGGAACACACACACACACACACACACACACACACACACACACACACACACACACACACACACACACACACACACACACACACACACACACACACACACACACACACACACACACACACACACACAAGAGAATGCACTTAAGACTTTTGGTGATTACCGTAGTAGTTTCCTTGCCTACCTATGTTGTATGCACAAACTGTAAGTCGCTTTGGATAAAAGCATCTGCTAAATGACTGTAATGTAATGTCCAGTGCCGTAATGAACGTGCCCAGGAAGTAAATTGAATTTTCATCCAGGCTAGAGAGAGAAATTAGAATAAGTTATCGCAGAAAAAGTTGAGATACCTTGAGTATCTTTGGTCTACAAATCTTTCCTTTAATGTTGCTGAGCTGAAATCGACATGGTTGTCTGCATGTATCTGTTCTTCATCAGTTTACATCGTTTTAACACGTTATGCACGTTAGTTTTGTTCTGTAAACAACTCCAAAGCAGTGGAGCGCAGAGCGGTCCAATTGTAACACGCTCTTTTTAGGTGTAATCAATGTATTTTCCCATGGAATTCACTCAAACTGCCATCCGGTAATATTTAATACATTCCTTATGTATGATACATTATCTTATCACATCTTTGGTATAAAAACAATGTAAAACAGTTGCTTGAATTAAATATAATTGATTTAAGCTGAAAACTATTTGTTTAATGCTGTTTTTTAGCAGTGTTACATTAACTCATGCTGTTGCAGTCAATCTCATTATGCGTTTAAAATGTAACATCGAACAGCATCCACTTTAGAGGTTTAATAACTCACGACCTGCTTTATCAATGGAAAAACTTTAAGTGGTTTATGATAATGAACATGTGTAGGTCCTTTGCTTGAAAATATTACATTATGTAGGTAAAAAGATCGCTGAGTAAAAGAGTGAAAAACGTTACAACCTTGGCGGTCCTCCCCTACTCAAGTGTTCAAAATTGTCAAGAAATTGTCAGAAATAGCGGAAACTGTAGAGCTTGTATCGTCTATTTTCACTACTTGACCAGTGCCCGTTGGGTACCGGCCAACTTGGGAATGCAAGTTAGGAACGATACAAATAGGGAATGCATGCCCCAACCCTGTTATGCAATACCCGTTTTCAGAGTACCAGTTGTAACCGTCTGTCTGCCTGTGTCCTTGTGTGCTCATATATGAAGATCTCTGTATCTGTATGTCTGCCTGTGTCCCTTTTATGCCCATGTATGGAGATCTCTATATCTGTCTGTCCATGTCCCTCTATATGCCCATTATAGAGCACCGAAGTCTGACGTAATGTATACATCCTAGCTGGTTTGCGGTTTTCCACCCCCATTCTGAATTCCCATAGACGTCTTTAATATCGCATTAAATAAGAACCCGGTTCCAAAAATAAACAAATGATCCCGGCGATTTGACTCTTATGGATATGAAGCATCAACTGATGGTGAGAAAACGATAATGTTACTTCCGCCAAATTAGTTAAATTTTCTCCAGAAATAGACTGTATATCATAAACGATACAGAGCCACCTCCCTGACAATATCGCCGAGACAGTTTGTTTGTTTTTGGACCACAATTCTTATATGAGACGATTCTAAGATGACCCAATGTTATTCTCCATAGAGAAATTACTTTACGAACCAGGGGACGAACGAGTGACGTCAGGACTTCTGTACTCGATGGAGATCCCTGATGTTATCATTATTCGTTATCATATATTGCATGATTGGTGGTCATGTCCTTGTGCAGTGGTAAACATCTGTGTAAAATGCCTGAAGATGGCAAACTAACTGTGGAAAGTGGAATGAGTAAGTAATCGCACTTGGGGTTGCCATAGCAATCAATTGGCTCATTTGGGGCCACGGCCAGAGCCTTTTCTGCCCGTTCTGGACAACAGCTTATCCGCTGGCGTAGTGGTCCAGGGACCTATAGGCTCAGTGCAGCCTGACAGTGTGTTGTGGGTTGTGGGCCTTTGCTGCATGTCACTCCCCATCGTTTTCCCCATTTCCTGTCAGCCTACTGTCCTGTCAATAAAGGCATAAAAGCCCAAAAATAAATGGGGAAAAAAGGGAAAAAAAAGGTACTATATTTCTGTTGGAAATGTAGCGGCATCAACTTGCAAAAAAGAAAAGACAATAATCCAAAAGTGTACTTAAGTACAGTACTCAAGTACATGTTCTTAGTTACTGTCCACCACTGATTATATTATGTAATAATAACAACAGTTTCCCTGTATGGCTGATATAAAATAAATATATACAAGATATATTGCACATTTGTCTTTTTCCCCCCTTTTTTTTGTGTATCCCGCAATTTTGTAACCCTTATTTTCCACCTAGTGCCAATTTTCTAAGTGATCCTGGGCGCTACACTCCCCTCAACAGCCTAGGGAGGCCAGGGCCGAGCTCATGCCTCCTTCAATGAATGAGAGCCAACTGACCTTCTTGTCACCTGACAGGGGGGAGTTTCCCTGGTTGGACGTAGCGCGCGGAAGGAACACGTTATTCCAACCAGTTCCCTTCCCCTCCATCAGGCGCCCCGGCTGTCATGGGGGAGGCGGTATAGCGACCATGCAGGATTGCTACATGTTATTGTGAGGGTACTAACTACCCTGAGAGACATGGGGAGAACATGCAAACTCCACACAGAGTAGGCCCTTTCGCCAACCCCACCTAGGGTATGGGTACTGATGACGCAGAGAAGACACGCCCCCAGCGCCCACAGCGTCCCGGGAATCGAACCCATGGGACCTTCTAGCTGTGAGGCGACAGCGCTACCGACTACGCCACCGTGCCATGCCACCGTGCCCCCACATTTGGCATGTTTTGTCTTAGTATCAGCGATGTAAAGTAACTAAGTGAATTTACTCAAGTACACATATGAGGGATCTTTACTCAATTGGAGTATTTCCAATTTGCTATATTTTCACTTCTACTCCACTACATCTCATAAATAGATAAATATTGTACTTTCACTCCACTACAATTATGTAGTGTTCAGTTACTTATTACTTTCTACATTTAGATTATTACAAAACATACATTAACACTTCAGCAATCAGCAATATATATTCTTTGGCTATTTGAAATGAGCTAATCTAAAAGCTCACAATGTGTCGCAATGCGACTCGTTTGTGAGCTTGTAGATCGGCTATTTTCAAAAGATTTTAAATATTTATACTTGTGAGATGGGACATTCTGCATAATGAGTACTTTGACTTGGTATTTTAAGAACATTTTGATGCCAATACGTTCGTACCTTTACGTCTCACATTGCAGTAAATGATACTTTTACTTAAGTAAAACATTTGAGCACTTTTCCTACCATTGCTTAGTATTCATGAATTTCATAGATTTCTGAAGGCAGACTCGGCATCCGTCTTGCTGTATGGAACCCGACCGAACGGCGTTCGGTCGTTGAAGCAGGTGTCAAAGACCTTGTCCACGACTTTCTCTGCCTCTGCTTTGGTGATCTCTGACATGCAGAGAGAACGCACTGCTCCTGCCCGGACACACTGCTGCTGCTTCATTGTGTCGACTGCATTGGTAAAGGAACATCCCCCATCGAGGTGATATGCTCGAATCTCTGTACAAGCCCAAAGTTTTAACTTGTCCAGGTCCGCGCCGTGTGTCCGACAGTCGTCAAAGGCATGGATGAGCTCATGTGTGACTATCTCGTTCATGACTGACCGCTGGGGAATGTTATCTTGACACAAGACAATAGACCGGCTTTGGAGACAAAACTCCCCCAACAGGTTGTTGGATCTCCTGTGACAATCTTCACAAGAAACATTACGGTCAGACATTGGACATCCCAAACTCTGCATGACTCTAAGGAGTTGTTTTACACGTGGATTGTATTCCATAGCGAACTGCATCATGAACTTACACCTGTTGTGTCTGAATGTGTTATTCCTGTCAGCCAGGTTGTAGCCATAGTCCTCTGCTTCGTGTTCAGTCTGAGCCATTTGGATCAAACCCCCCGATCTCCGACTTGACGACCCGGGCTCACAGCCCGCTGCGGCAACAGAGCTGAGCTCGATTGGCGGAGCAGTTACGGGCGGGTCTTTTACAGGGTCGCTATACACTGCCCCCTCCGTTCGCAAAGCGTGTCCTCGCACGTAGCCGTCAGAGGCAAAAGGAGCTCCACTTCTGACACCAATCTAGCGTTGAATGCTCCGGGCTGGGATCGAACCCACGACCTGCAATGTCGCTAATATCGATGCTCAGGCGCGTTTGTGAGGCCACTCAATACCGTCAGTAAGACCAAGGAGCCCGTCTTGACTGTTGCTACAGCTCAGATGCAAAGAGCAGTGTCGTACGCCGCCAGGAACCGCTGTGTGAATTACCTGAGGAGAGGTGACAATGTAGCGTTACCGTTGGTTCCATTTGTTTTGTTCAACTCTGATCTGTTGATGATGATGTCACATCCATATTTGGGCATTTGGCTGGATGATGCAGCCTTGACAGCTCTCCACACACTTACAGTAGGTCACCACCGAGGTTATTATGATCTTTCATTAGGTTTATATACAGTACATAGATATATAGCTGTATTTCAACAACTGAACAGCTCCTTAACACTAAACAATGGCCTTGATATCTTCCAGTCAGGTTTTTTGACCACACCACACCACTGAGACTGCTCTCTTAAAGTTTTCAATGACAACCACTTAAATACAGACAGTGGAAAGATTTCAGTCTTAGCACTACGACACACAACACTATGTATTTATTTTGTTTAACTTTTTTTTTCAATTTGAGATACATTTTTATTTGCTAGTTGCAATATGGGGTATTTGTCAGGTTTCCTTTTTTTTTGCAATGAGGCATGAATGAGGCATGCGAAAATGTTAATCCTGAAAAAAGTGCTTCTCAGATTGTTTCCAACCATTGTTGCTATCAACCAAATCAAATCTTACAAGCTCATAGCGCGGCACTCGGCACAAGAGGTCACTTGACTTTTTGAAATGTTAGATTCGACTTAAATTAATTATTCACAAACAAGAAACAAGAGTAGCAAATAAAGGTAAAAAAAGAAAAAAATAACACATTGCCTGCCAAGGCAAACGCATGATACGCATATCATGCAGTACAACAAGCAGTTTCAATTGTACACTTCCTGTCTTTGTGAAAAGGGCCTGTGGCGTGTGGGTTTGATCACTCTGGGTTTGATTGCTAATGACTGAATAGGCAAGACACGCCCCCTCATTAACAAGCGGTTGATGAAATAGACCAATTATTTGTTTACTAACATTGAGCCTGGACGCACATGTGATTGTTTCACGCAATCAATTCCCAACCTGTTTCGGGGTGCACTGGTTTCAGCACACCCCAACCCCCTCTTGTGTGTGTTGGCTAGTGAGACGCGTCCTAACGAGACCTGATATAATGGGTTTCGTTGCGCGCATACTGGCTGCACGCAGCCAGTATGACGTCGTCTGTTAAGGGGTCTATACACACATGGGCAATGAAACACATAAATGAATACATATATAAATAAATAAATAAATACTTAAATAAATACATAAACCAACACACACACACACACACACACACACACACACACACACACACACACACACACACACACACACACACACACACACACAATGCATTTCCTTCTTTATTATTTCCTTTATTTATGGCATTTTTGGTATTCCATACAAAACTGGAGCCGGGAGTGCGATGAAATGCATTGGAGTCTATGAGAGCTGGGTGGACAAGCACGTGAACACAATTTTTGTTTTAATGATTGCGACCTGTGTCAGATAATCTGTTCAGGAATATGAAAGACATTTAACACGTTGTTTTAGGAGACTTTGTTTTTGGACATGCATACTATGTACAGTACAGTATCTAAAAAGCACAGAGTTTGTTTCTGCCTCGGCTGTATAGGCTGTCATCACGAGACTGTGTCAACGAGACAACGAGACTGTCTTGTAAACAAATAAACATCTACACAGCGTTGAATAGCTCCGAGTCTGTGTAGAACCGACCGAAGGAGCAAGCAAACTGGAGCCCTGTCCTGGACTTACACTTTGGTGTGAAAAGAAATCCGATAAGACAAAACAATATGGCCAGTAAGGAACATAACATTGTATCTGAAGACTGTATTGACTTTATCATATTTCATAATTGTCATTTATCTTTCCTCTGTCCATTCCTAACCAAAAATGAACACACTAACCAATGTTCAGTGGTAACTGCAGTACGTACATTACTCAATACTATACTTGAATACAATTCTGAGGTACCATCTACTTGAGTATGTTTTCAATGCTTTATACTTCTTCACTACATCTCAGAGGAAAATATTGTACTTTTTACTTCACAAAAAATATTAAAAAATTAAGTCAGTAGTTACTTTGCAGATTTAGATTATTACAAAACAAACATTAACGAATTAAGCCCTATTTCTGCTTCATCTGTTCAAAAATAGCTGATATACAAGCCCAAGTGTTGTGGGCTTGTAAATCTGCCATTTTGAAAGGATTTTGATAAATGTTGAAAGCTTGAAAAGGTTTGTGAAATGGGACACAATGAGTACTTTTACTTATATTTGTATGCCAATACTTTGGTATTTTTACTCAAGTAAAATGTTGGATTCAGGACTTTGTTGTCACACAGTATTACTACATTGTGGTATTGCTACTACTAGTTCAACTACTTATGCATTAATGCTTCTTCCACCACTGCTGACCTATTATAGCCCTATGATAGGCTACTGTATGTGTGTGCCTATTATATATTGAATATATTAGACCATTAATTAATTTCATGATATTTGTATTTATATATTTACAAATATTTCAGTTAATATTTAACTTAATTTTCAAGATAGACTACCGGTACTTACTTTGTTGCTCGTTCGCTATCAGTGTCTCCTACATACTTAAAAACCATACTGCCCAGTGAGAAACATATCTCTCTGCTCTTTGGATATCTAAATAACATTAAGTAGTGTGCACATCAAACAACAAGAAAATTACAGCAGAACAGCAGAAAATTAAATACAATAATTTGCTGTTCACTTCAGAAGTACCTCCACAGAACTATTGATTTATTTATTTTTATGTTTGGAGTCTGGTGTTCAACCATCTTTAGACTTTAGTTTAGGTATTCTTTGCTTCATTCTCTCAACTTTATTTCTGTGTGATTTCCTGTGATGTCTGTGAGCAGCAATCACACACAGGTGTCACTGCAGGCAGGGCCATGCAGTCATGCCTTATATGGGGATTGGTGGGGAGGCTACCTATGGTAATTTGGATTAACTGGCACACCCCTTCAAGTTACGAGGACTGGGATTCATCATCATAAGAACATAAGTTACGAACAATTCTGCCTTTTAAGAACGTTTCATGAATCTGACTTGACTTCTCTTAGGAATTCACTTAGGAAGAAATGTAAGAGGAAACATTAGGAACTTATTGCTGCATGAGGCCCATTGACTCCAATGCATTCCACTGAACTCCCGGCTGCAGTTTGGCTCCCAAGTAGATCCTGCTATTTTCACAATGTTTATCTATGGAACCGAGTCAAACTAAATGTAATGCCTGCACTTCCAAGTGCTTGTCTTCCCCAGTTAAAATATGATTATTTTGGGGGGTCCAGAATAATCATTTTATAACTGGGACCCCCACCCTGAGAAGCACATGGAATTATAGGAGTTGAGGAATCACATTTTGTTTGACAAAATATTGTGAAAATAGCCGATCTACAAGCTCACATGTAGTGTCTGTGTATCTGATTTAAAATACTAGTGGTTAAAAGTGTCAATAATTTAAAAGTGTAGATCGTATCTATCTACATGCGTACGCATGCACAGGGTTGAACTTTCAGGAAAGGGTTAATGGCAGCCAGATGGTTTTACATGGGCGTGGATGGGAGCGTTGCAGGGAGCAGTTTGATATGTGGATCAGCGCTGTAGCACGCACGCTCATGGAGATATGAGGGAAAAGCAGCACTAATCTAGGTCCAGGCTTCATTCTCGGCCTCCCTGTGGGCTTGAGCTCACAAAGCTTGTAGATCTGATATCTGCACTGACTCAACGAGGAGCAACCACCATCAATTGGCAAGCTTTGTTCTCTGGAGTGCTCTACAACGAGCTGAAACACACACACACACACGCACACACGCACGCACACACACACACACACACACACACACACACACACACACACACACACACACACACACACACACACACACACACACACACACACACACACACACACACACACACACACACACACACACACACACACACACACACACACACTTAACGAGCATTGATTGCAACATGTCTGTAGTGTGCTTGTTTGTATTGGTATATAAGGGTTTTTGGACAATTCGATTTTATGAATGACATTTTAAACATAATGTCTCTCTCTCACTATCTCTCCCCCTCTCCCCTCCCTCCACCAATCACAGCTCTCCCTCATTGCACACACAGCACAGTGAATGAACATAATAAATTCCCATTAATTGTAGAATCCATCGAGGACATAATGAGTGTCGACTTGACTTTAGTCACAACCCGATGACTTGAGGATTTGGTATTGGACATGTTTTGGACACATGTTTAGCATATTTAGTATCATATCAGTGTGTCATGAGGTCAGCAGTGCAACAGACAGACCGACAGACCGACCGACCGACCGACCGACCGACCGGTGATTGCTGTGCTTTGAATGACTATAGACTGTGTGTGTTCAAGCAGCATGATGTTGTGACCAGTCACTGCATGTGTATGTGCAGGGGTGCACATAACTGGTGCACAGGTGCGCATGCGCACCCAAAATAAATAATGCGCGGCACATCAGACGACGCGTACCAACAGCTGGGACAGGAATTTCCAAGCTTTTATTTTTTAGCAAAAATTTATTTTTTAGCAAAAATAAAAAATAAAAGCCTGGAGATCGAGGCTAGGAATTTACTTCCTGAAGCCACACTCACACAATCACGCTAAAGCACGCGTCGGCCCCATGTACAGCCATTAGGCGCATCCTGACACACAGACACGCAAAATATGCCGCGAACGTCCCAATCTGGCGGATAAAAGCAGCGCAGCACAAGGCACCAACCTTGGGGGGGTCCAAACGGCGTAAAAAAAAGGGCGAAAAACTGCAAAATTTGGAAGCAGAGCGTCCTTTTTCCTCGCGCAGCCCCCCCCCCCCCCCCCGTTGACAAAACTGTCCCGGGGGGCACCATGCTGAATCCCCCCCCCCCCCCGTTGACAAAACGGCAGGGGGACGGGACCATTTATTTGGTGCGCACCAAGTCACATCTCCGAGTACTACACCTAAAAAGTTATGTGCACCCCTATGTAGTACAGTATGTGCCATCTGATCCAAGGCTGCAGCGTTGGCCTCCCTTAGCGTATGGTTAGCATCTTGCAGCCTTACACAGTATGGTGCATTTCCAGTGCACTTGAACACCACAAGGCCTCACTCAGACTCATGGAGGTCAAGGCCCGTTGAGCAGCCGTGTGTCCATTTGACGTGTGTGCGCACTGTGTGCTAATGCTGTGTGCTAGCTCTGTTAGTTCTTCTTGGATTCACTAGGAGAGACACAAACCTTGTGTCTTCATAGATCAACCTTTGTAGGCCCAGGTTTTTGGGTCTAACGCCCTTCCTCGTCACAGACAGCTGATCTACAAGCTCACAAACGTCACGGAACGGGTCACTTTGTGAGCTGACACGTTGTGAGTTTGTCGATCGGCTGGTCAAGTGTGCGTGCGTGCGTGCGTGTTTTATTGATTTTATTTTTAATTGCAGGTGTGTGTCCTGTGTTGGCTCAGTCAGACACTGTCTGTCTGTCTGTCCGTCCCCCTCCTCTGCACCAATCACAGCTCTTCCTTCCTGCACATACTGTACATGCACAGACAGACAAAGACAGGCAGATATTAACCGCTTAAGCCCTATTTCCAAAATGGTGAAAATAGCAGATCCACAAGCTCACAACTGCGATGCGTTGTGAGCTTCTAGATCTGCAATTCTTTGCATTTCTATTTTACGGTTTTGAAGCGTTCAAAAATAGCAGATGTACAAGCTCGCAGCGCGGCACGACGTGGCACGCTGTGAGCTTCCGTGACGCGCTGTGAGGCTTTGTGATGCGCGGTGAGCTTGTTCATTTGCTATTTTTAGCGGTGCCAACCGCTCTATACGTGGCTTTGACTCGGTGTCTGTGTGTGTGTCTGTCTGTGTGTCCGTGTGTCCGTGTGTATGAGCCTGGGATGAGCACGGCAAAGAAGCAACACATACAAACACACACACACACACACACACACACACACACGGACTTGGAGATTGCCTATGCCATCTCTCCTCTCATTTGCCACACGTGCCACCGGTTATCAAAGAGGGGTCCAGGGACCCCCAGAGACGTCCGCCCGTATGAGCACGGGATGAGCACGTGATTTTAAACAGCTATAACTCCAGTTTGCAGCATGCCACCAAGTCCAAATTTGGTATGCGGACTTAGACCACCAATACGGGCCGAGCATGAATTGCTCAGGCCCCGCCCCCTCTGTCTTCCCATTGGCTGGCCTTTAAACAGCCATAACTCAAGTTCGCAGCATGCTACGGAGTACAAATTTTGGACATGGACTAAAACCACCAATAGGGACAAACTGTCATTACTTAAGCCCCGCCCCCTCTGTCTGCCCATTGGCTGGCCTTTAAACAGCCATTATTCCAGTTTGCAGCATGCTACCAAGTACAAATTTGGTAAGTGGACTCAGACCACCAATAGGGACGAACTGAAATGAGTTAAGCCCCGCCCCAAAGGCACCGCTTCCTTCACAAAGGGTGTGTTTTTTAATAGCCAATGTATAAATGTTGCTATCATTATTTGCAAGCAGGTAAATGTAATAACCATTCACTCCCCTACTACTAATAACGTTCCTATTTCCTAGGTAATGAACTCAGTGGGTGCCATGGCCAAGTGTACTTGTGGATGGTCATTAGAATCAACCAGATGCTGGACACCAAGCAGCAGAGAAACTCATCTTATTTGTATTTATTTCCGTAACTACGTCTTTGATAGCTGTTTTGTACTGTTTGTTGTTATGATGTTTCACATGTAGGCTATCTCACAATAATCTGCTTTTAGTTCTGTTTTGTTTGTCTACTGTGTTTTTTTGTTTCGTACTGTGAGCAGGCAGGCTCTATTAGCTCAATGGTTATAAAAAAATCACACCCTGTGTGAAGGAATCGGTGCCTTTGGGGCGGGGCTTAACTCATTTCAGTTCGTCCCTATTGGTGGTCTGAGTCCACTTACCAAATTTGTACTTGGTAGCATGCTGCAAACTGGAATGATGGCTGTTTAAAGCCCAGCCAATGGGCAGACAGAGGGGGCGGGGCTTAA
The DNA here is from genome assembly GCF_963454915.1 of Gymnoscopelus microlampas. NCBI lineage: Eukaryota > Metazoa > Chordata > Actinopteri > Myctophiformes > Myctophidae > Gymnoscopelus > Gymnoscopelus microlampas. Next base: position 41,373,642 of record NC_139958.1, read on the forward strand.
GTAATTACAGTTCGTCCCTATTGGTGGTTTTAGTCCATGTACAAAATGTGTACTCCGTAGCATGCTGCGAACTTTAGTTATGGCTGTTTAAAGGCCAGCCAATGGGAAGACAGAGGGGGCGGGGCTTCAGCAATGCTTGCTCGTCCCTATTGGTGGTCTAAGCCCACATACCAAATTTGGACTTGGTGGCATGCTGCAAACTGGAGTTATAGCTGTTTAAAATCCCGTGCTCATCCCGTGCTCATACGGGCGGACGGACATAACATACGCTGGGGGTCCCTCGACCCCTCTTTGATAACTTCAGCAATTCATGCTCGTCCCTATTGGTGGTCTAAGTCCACATACCAAATTTGGACTTGGTGGCATGCTGCAAACTGGAGTTATAGCTGTTTAAAATCCCGGGCTCATACGGGCGGACGGACATAACATACGCTGGGGGTCCCTGGACCCCTCTTTGATAACTTCAGCAATTCATGCTCGTCCCTATTGGTGATCTAAGTCAACATACCAAATGTGGACTTGGTGGCATGCTGCAAACTGGAGTTATAGCTGTTTAAAATCCCGTGCTCATACGGGCGGACGGACATAACATACGCTGGGGGTCCCTGGACCCCTCTTTGATAACCAGTGGCACGTGTGGCCAATGAGAGGAGAGATGGTATAGGCAATCTCCAAGTCCGTGTGTGTGTGTGTGTGTGTGTGTGTGTGTGTTTGTATGTGTTGCTTCTTTGTCGTGCTCATCCCAGGCTCATACGGACATAACATACGGACAAAGTCAAGTGTAGAGCGGTTGGCACCGCTAAAAAGAAATGTTAAAATTGTAAAATTATACTTGCAACATCCACATGATACTTGGTGTTGCATCTTGGCAATGTGGTTTATGTCCATGGCAGTGGCTATGGTATAAAAATACTCTTTAATGGGCAGGGTGGTGGGGTGCTACCGGGAGCATTCATTTGGTAGAGTCATTACAGCATGTCTTGTCAGATAAATTATTTGGAACATTGTAATATTCAGTGACGAAAGTAAATAAGTAAATTCACTCAAATACTGTACTTGAGTATAATTTTGAGTTAGTTGTCATTTTACATTTTACTCTGTTTCAGGCGGAAACTTCACTAAATTTGACAGCTTTAGTTTTGATATTTTTGTAGTCAGGGTCACAATTCAGATGTCTATGTGAAGTGGTTCTCAACTTTTTCAGGCCACGACCCCCCAAAATAATCATATCTGTACTGGGGACCCCCCACACCCTCAAAAGCACTTGGAAGTGTAGTAGTTGAGGCATTGCATTTTGTTTGACTCTGTTCCAGAGATACAAAATAGTGAAAATAGCTTGAACACCAAAGCTATTTTCACAATGTTTGCCTCTTTCATATAATATTTGACAATATGGCCAATGTTTGACCAGTTTGTATAGTATAGTTTGTTGATTACTTTTGATGCAGTAATGGTCTTTTTCTTTCTTTTTTCTTTTTACGTAGGCCTATTAAAAAGGTCTTCAACATTTTTAAAGGGGAAATCCACCCATTTTCAATATTTAACTATGTCATTAATATAGCATAAAGGAGTTGTGTGGAAATAAGAAAAAAGTTCCCCAAAAAATGTTAAACCCAAAATCAAAAGATTGATTTTGGGTTTAACATTGCAAATTACAACATGATGACTCATCATGTTGTAATTTGCAATGTTAAACCCAAAATCAATCCTCCAGTTCAAGGCAACACAGAAAGGGGGGACCTTTTTTCTTATTTCCACACAACTCCTTTATGCTATATTAATGACATAGTTAAATATTGAAAATGGGTGGATTTCCCCTTTAAGACAATTTAAGGTCTTAAAAGTCCTTAAATTGTCACTTCACTGTCATCTGGGTCCCGAGCCCACAGTTTGAGAACCGACTCGTCTATGAGTTTTTTAACAGCTCCAACAAATAGTCTGGCACTGGCTTAATGGGACTGGCTTCACTGGGGCACTGGCACTTGAATCCTTGACCATAAAACGTCCATGCACCGAGGTCAGCGCTATGAGCTTGTAGATCTGCTATTTTTGAAAAATCGTGAACATTTTGCAAATCTTTGAATATATATAGTTTTCAAGTGAAAATGTGGAACTCAAATCTTTGCTTCTGGGGGTCCCTGGAACAAAATATTTTTAAAACTTTTGCTTTAAAATATATATTCAAAGATTTGCACACATTTTCACGCTTTTTCAAAAATAGCAGATCTACAAGCTCATAGTGCTACACTCGGATCCGCGCTATTGGCTTGTATATCTGCTTTTTTTAGCCAAAGAAATCTAAAATGACAGAGATGCGTTCCCGGATAGGCTCTATTCACAGCAGCCATATTATGAAGACATTCACAGGTGTTACCAATGATACTAATGAAGGCTCTGTTCCATTCTGGTCAAACAGAGTCAGGGTGCTGATATTGTGCATGTTGGCTCACTGGAAACACTCTGTTACACCAGTGGGTCTACAGTTGGGGTCCAGGGACCCTCATGGGCTTCCAAATGGCCCCTTACAGGTGTGTAACTCTGAGAGTGTACAAATGGAACCAAATGGACCCGTAAGGGTCATTTTGGTTCCATTTGTACACTCTCAGAGTTATGGGGGTCGTGGAAACCACGGTGCTACAATAAATGGAACAGAGCCTTCATTAGTATCATTGGTAACACCTGGGAAGGAAGTGATAATATGGCTGCTGTGCATAGAGCCTATTGAATGGGTTAAACTCACTAGACCAAGACTATCAGCTGTGTGAGAGAGGCTGCGTGTGCAATTATACATGACATGGTCTGTTAATGAATGCATTAATGGTGAAATGTAACGCCAAAATGAAACGCGATGAGTACAGGGAATGGATATAACGTCAGGCGAGACACTTTCTTTAATGGTCAAGGATTCAAGTGCCAGTGCCATTAAGCCAGCTCCAACTATTTGTTGGAGCTGTTAAAAAACTCATAGACCAGTCGGTTCTCAAACTGTGGGTTCGGGACCCAGATGACAGTGAAATGACAATTTAAGGACTTTTAAGACCTTAAATTATCTTAAACTTTTAAGACCCTTTTAATCGGCCTACGTAAAACAAAAAAAGAAAGAAAAAGACATTATTGCATCAAAAGTATTCAACAAATTATACTATAACAACTGGTCAAACATTGGCCATAATTATTGTCAAATAGTATAAGAAAGAGGCAAATATTGTGAAAATAGTTTGTAGATCTGCTATTGTCACTAGTCTTTCCTTATCTGTGGAACCGAGTCAAAATAAATTCAATGCCTCAACTCCTACTATTCAAAGTGCTTGTCAGAGTGGGGTGTCCCAAGTCCAACTATGATTATTTTGGGGGGTCACGGCCTGAAAAGTTTAACACTGTCATAGATATCTGAGTGTGACCCTGACTAAAAAAACATCAATACTAAAGCCGTCAAATTTAGTGAAGTGAAGAAACGGAGTGGCGTGGCGTGGAAGTATGAAGTAGCACACAATGGACTTACTCGAGTAAAATGACAACTTCCTCAAAATAATAAGTACAGTATTTGAGTGAATTTACTTTCCTCACTGAATATTACAATGTTCCAAATAATTTACCTGACAAGACACGCTGTAATGACTCTACCAAATGAATAAACCCAGAGGCACCCCACCACCCTGCCAATTAAAGAGTATTTTTATACCATAGCGTCATGGACATAAAACACATTGCCAAGATGCAACAGAAGTGGATGTTGCAAGTATAATTTTACAATTTTATTAATAGATTTGAAATGTTTAGTTTTAGTGGCTAAATGGATAGTATTGCAATGTTAACCGGAATGTAATGACCTTTTAAAGGCAAGTCCTACTTTTACTTTCTGCACAGCATGCACTAAACACCTCATATAAAGCAGGCTGAGATGGACCCATTGCAGGAGTTCAGAGTTCCATTTGTAGGTGAGTGAGACTTCATCCGTCCTTCATGGTCCTATTAATTTATCAGACATGTTAGCTATTCATACTTAGTCATATAAATGTTATGGAGATGTTGGCTATTCATAGTCTTATAAATGTATTAGACATGTTAGATATTCATTTTTATCATGACTCCGTACATAGTGCCACATAGCTACACAACACTGTTGATCCGAGGTTACACACACATACGAATGAGTGGACAGAAGATTTATGTTATAGTGTACAGATGTATATGCTTGATTGTGTATTGATTGTGATATGGTTTAGGCCTTATTGGAATTTGCTTTTGTTCATTCATTTCTATTTAGATATTTCAATAATGTTATGATTATTTAAACAATAATTCACATTGTATTTATTTTTACCAGATACTTTCTTACTCTCTATCAAGTAATTATTTGGAAGAGTACTTTTACTACTAGAGTTATTATTTTAAAGTAACACTATTTTTTACTGGAGTACAGTTTGGCTAGTCAACCCAACTCTGTAACCTTAATTCATACAATGGAATTAAAGTGTAAAAGAAAAAAAACATCTAGCATTGCTTCAGTACAGATAAAAGAAACTTGGCGAAATTAAGAATAAGCTAAAAACAAACAAACAAGCCAAAACAATAAACAGAATTGGCAAGTATAATTGCATTTCATTTCATTACATGTAAATAATATTGAAATGGATTACTCTTTTCGGATGTGGAACTACTGAAAAATGCCAAAAGAAATTATCTCTTACGAAGTGGTGTGTGGATTAGGAATAGGGTTCATGTCATCTAATTTAATTCAGGATTATAAATAGTAGTGTATTAAATCATTCAACTCATGTTAACGTCCTCAAAATGATGTGTTTTTTTCCCACACTTAGAGGTTGCACACAAGGTTACACTGCTACTGGTAGAGGGGAAAAGTGAGTGTTCATAATTTTTCTATTAAACCTACAATAAGCTATAATCATAGAAATAGTCCTTCATAGTCCTATAGTTATCTGCTCAGATCTCAAGTCAGCAAAGGCATCAACGCCGTCTATTTGTCCGTCTACAGAAAGCCGCCACCATGAGTACGGACGCAGAGATGGAGCAGTATGGCAAGGCCGCCATATACCTCCGTAAGCCAGAGAAGGAGAGAATGGAGTCTCAAAGTGCGCCATTTGATGCCAAAACTGCATCATATGTGGCCGATGTTAAGGAGCTGTACCTCAAGTGTAAAATCATAAAGAAGGACGGTGACAAAATCACCGTGGAAACGCTCTTGGATAAGATGGTAGGTAGAGGTGTATTTAAAATCAAATAGTGGCACAGTAAAAATCACAATACATTCTGAAGTTGTGCTTTTTTTTTAGGAGAGAACTGTGAAGGAGGCTGATGTCACCCCTATGAACCCTCCCAAGTACGACAAAATTGAGGACATGGCCATGATGACCCACCTCACTGAAGCCACCGTCCTGTATAACCTCAAAGAGCGTTATGCAGCATGGATGATCTATGTAAGGTTTCCTACATGCTGAGAACAGTACAGCATTGCACCTGTCGATAGCAGAGAAACACAGACTACAAGTTATATTTCACGTCAAGGGAAAACCATAGAATAGCAAATTCAAACAAACTCACGGTTTTGAAGTTACCTTGCTCATTAGTTGATGCCACTTGTAACTCGCGACTGTAATTCCAGCTCTAGTGATCTATTGTCCCAGATATGTGGCATGCTCAGTGCTAATGTATGATGTTAATGTTCTCTCTGTTCTCCCCTTCAGACCTACTCTGGCTTGTTTTGTGCAACTGTGAACCCCTACAAGTGGCTCCCAGTGTACGACCAGGAGGTTGTAAATGCCTACAGAGGCAAGAAGCGTATTGAGGCTCCACCCCACATCTTCTCTGTCTCTGACAACGCCTATCAGTTCATGCTGATGGGTAGGTACTAGTCAGGATAATGTCAAAAATACATAACTATAATGGTTTTGTGCTGCATCCATGACTAAAAGTTTTCTTTACATTTTACAGATAAAGAGAACCAGTCTGTCCTGATCACGTAAGTTTCCCATCTACTTTATTAAAAAAAATCCAATTAAAAATGGAACATTGTACCCAAATTCACTAACTGCATTTCTCTGAATTTATGCATTTATAACCAGTGGAGAATCCGGTGCTGGAAAGACTGTGAACACCAAGCGTGTCATCCAGTACTTTGCAACAGCTAGTTCTGGTGGAGAAAAATCGGCGGCCGATAGCGGTAAAATCAAGGTATATATGTACACGTTTTTAACTTCACATAAAGCATTTATGTGCAATATAGCAATTCAATTCGAAAGAATTCTGACAAAATTTGTAATTGGGTGATGTCTAAAACATTCTAGGGGTCACTGGAGGATCAGATTATTGCAGCCAATCCCTTGCTGGAGGCCTATGGTAATGCCAAGACTGTGAGGAATGACAACTCATCTCGCTTTGTAAGTGCAAATAATGACATTTTATGAGAATACCTGCAATAATTCCACAATGTAGAGGGATGCAACAAATTGTGCCATATCAAACAGGGTAAATTCATCAGAATCCATTTCAACACAACGGGCAAACTGTCCAGTGCTGATATTGAGACATGTAAGTATGAAGTTCACATATTATAAATTATATATGCGTTCATTTGAGGAAATGAGTTATGAACAACCCATAGATTATTATTATTATGAATATTATTATTATTATTGTTATTATGAGTTATGTACAACCCATACAGATCTGCTGGAGAAGTCCAGAGTGACTTACCAGCTTCCTGCAGAGAGAGGTTACCACATCTTTTTCCAGATGATGACCGACCACAAACCTGAGATTATTCGTAAGTGGAATTACTGATGATGCAGTGAGAACATAAATGAATGAATAAAAACACAATGTCACCCTTTTTTAATCCCTTTTCAGAAATGTGCTTGATCACCAACAACCCCTACGACTTCCCGTTGATCAGCATGGGTCAGATCACTGTGGCCAGCATTAATGACAAAGAGGAGCTGGACGCTACTGATGTCAGTGAACATTATAATAGAACTTTACATTATAGAACTTTCTAATACTCACTGTGCTGCTGCAGTCAGTTACTCTGCAAAATGTCTTTTCTAAAGCAGTGCTTCTCAAAGTTTTCAGGCTGTGCCCCCCAAAATAATCACATTTGAACTGGGGACCCCCCCACACCCTGACAAGCACTTGGAATTGTAGCAGTTGAGGCATTACATTTAGTCTGTCTCGGTTCCACAGATACATAGTGAAAATAGCCGATCTACATGTTTTCAAATTGTGCGCCTCTTTCTTAGGTAATGTTTGACAATTTGGCCAATGTTTGACAATTTGTATAGTAGTTTGTTGATTACTTTTTAATCAGTAATGGTCTTATTTGTTTAATTTATTTTATTTTATAGGTATTAAAAGGTCTTGAAAATCCTTAAATTGTCACTTTAGAAATGTGCAGATACCCTAAATACACTTATACTTATGTTGGTTTGTTTACTGTTGAGTTGTACACAGTTTTAAAGGATGTTTGTTAATCTAATGGTTAATCTCAATCTGTTGAATACATCTCTGCTTATTGACATCAGGATGCTATTGACATCCTGGGCTTCGACGCTGAGCAGAAACAGTACATCTACAAGTTCACCGGTGCAGTGATGCATCATGGGGTCTTGAAGTTCAAACAGAAGCAGCGTGAGGAGCAGGCTGAGCCTGATGGCACAGAGGGTGAGCTGCTTCTTTAGTTGTATCTAAATATATCTAAATATATATATATATTTTAAATTATTATTATTATTTTTTATCATGATAGCACGAGGGTGAGCTGCAACTTCAATGAAAATAATGCATACTTTGTCACAAGTATTGTATTTACTTAAATTCTAAATGAACTAAGCTAAATGTATTTTCAATAGATTTCCATTATTGTCTCCGCCAGGCCGAAAGGCATGGCGAGAGAGTATGTTTTGCACCCTGTCTGTCCGTGAGTCCTTCTGTCTGTGAACAGCTAATCTCCGATACCGTTGGCCCGGTCGCTGCGAAACTGTGCACACACTCCCTAGATGCCAATTCTTCAGAGTGGCCTGTTATAGAGGCCGATTTTTGATAATACTCCTACAGACCTTCTCCAAACATCACGCAAATCGGTACACAGTATCTCTATAGTCATGTGATCAACACAGATCTCTCTCCATATTCCATCCTGATTGGCAAAGATTGTCTTCCAAAGTTTGCAGGATTGGTTCGTTTTGAACAAAATGCCTCAAATCATGAACGCATGCATGCGATTTCCGTGAACTTTTGCATGCACATTCCCACTAGTTCGAGGAAGAAATGCCACTTGAAAAATTCCAAATCAGCCTCATGGTGGCGCTATAACAGTCACGTTTTTAACTATAACTGCACTGATCTGCGTGAAACTTTGCACGCACGCTCCCTAGAGGCCAAGGAAAAACCTTTACCTGCATTTTCCACACATACTGACTTTTGTAAAACACATTTTTTTCTATTATTCCATCAGATTCCAAAAATCATGCAAATCAGTACAAAGTATCTCTATAGTCATGTGATCAAGGCGGATGTGTCGGATATTTCATATTCCATCCTTATTGGCTAACATTGGCTTCCAAAGTTTGCAGGATAGGTCTGTTTTGAACAAAATGCCTCAAATCATGAACACAGTGTCCGATTGCCGTGAAAGGCCTAAGAAGAAATGGCACCCTTTTCACATTGGCTTATCATAGCGCCACCAGGAGGCCACAATAACCTACCTGACCTGGTGGAGACCTTTTTCTAGTTCATTTTTTTGCTTCTATACAGTTTATTTGGTTTACCTATGATCCTACAGTAAATTACTATCTCTATGGATTTGACGTATCACCTTGTGTTTGCCTTTCTTACTGTAAGTCACTCTCTTGATTAAGAGTGTCTGCTAAATGCCTAAATTGCAAATTGTATGAACATTTCAGAGGCTGACAAGATTTGCTACTTGTTGGGTCTGAACTCAGCAGAGATGCTTAAGGCATACTGCTACCCCAGAGTGAAAGTCGGTAACGAGTATGTCACTAAGGGACAGACTGTGCCACAGGTGAGTAAGTTACATTATTTCCATGTCCTGATTTCATGCACACCTTATATTCTCAACACAACATACCATTACAACTCTAATATATATTTTTAGTTGTGTCCAGACTGTCTTAAATCAACTTCTGTAAATAAAATGATCCTCCAGCATTATCAAAATTCCTTACTCTTTATTTAATATATGACGAGCATACAAAAAATATCACTCTGCAGAAACATGTGCAGTTCCATGCACCTCTGACATATTATTTTAACAGTATTGTTATACCTGTAAAAAACACACACTGCACATTGTGTATCCAACCATACAACCCCTCCCGCTCACTCAGAACACAAGGAACCTGTCAGAAAACACCATGATGACGTAATATTAAGTCAATGGCAATCAAGCGTTGGATTTGAGATGACGTAATATTACGTCCATGGCAGTCAGTGTGTTAAGAGCGTCTGCTAAATGCCTAAATTCGAAATAGTAAATTGCGTAATTCACACCCCTACTAATAATGTTCCTATTTTCTTAGGTAATGAACTCAGTCGGTGCCTTGGCCAAGTCCATCTATGAGAAGCTGTTCTTGTGGATGGTCATTAGGATCAATGAGATGCTGGACACCAAGCAGCAGAGAAACTACTACATTGGTGTGCTGGACATCGCTGGTTTTGAAATCTTTGATGTAAGCATGGACTTTTTTTTAAATGGGAGACTAATTATTTTTGTCAGAATTACACAATTACAAGAGATTGGGCTAATGATATTTCCACTCACAGTTCAACACCTTGGAGCAGCTGTGCATCAACTTCACCAATGAGAAACTGCAACAGTTTTTCAACCACACCATGTTTGTTCTGGAACAAGAGGAATACAAGAAAGAGGGAATCCCCTGGGATCTCATTGACTTCGGCATGGACTTGGCTGTCTGCATTGAGCTCATTGAGAAGGTATACAATTGTTTTGTGCTTTAATGGACATGACATGTTCATTTTGTTTTTATTTTTGGTGATGTGTCTCTTTTGTCTCCTTTACAAAGCCCTTGGGCATCTTCTCCATCCTTGAAGAGGAGTGCATGTTCCCAAAGGCTTCAGACAAAACTTTCAACGACAAGTTGCATGGCACGCATCTTGGGAAGAACAAGGCCTTTGAGAAGCCCAAGCCTGGCAAAGGCAAGGGTGAGTCCCACTTCTCCCTGGTCCACTACGCTGGAACTGTGGACTACAGCATCACAGGCTGGCTGGAGAAGAACAAAGACCCGTTGAACGACTCTGTGGTGCAGCTGTACCAGAAGTCTACAGTTAAACTGCTGGGTGTGTTGTATCCCGTACCTGAGCCTGAAGGTATGTCTATTAATATAATGATGTGTTCTATTTTCCTTAGATTTTTTTGGTTTTCTTCTGCTCTGTTTGCCTGCTTTTTATTTTGTTCTTGTTCAGCACTTCGGTTCGACCTTGGTCGTTGAAAATGTGCTATATAAATCAACTTTGAATTGATAATTCTAATGAATATAAACAGATACGACAAAGAAGGGAGGCAAGAAGAAGGGTGGTTCCATGCAGACTGTGTCTAGTGCTTTCAGGGTAAGAATATATATTAATTATTATCAACATTATATTCCTGTAAGAATGAAGCATTATTATTATCAACTTTAAATCCATGTAAGAAATAGGCACGTCTTTTCATGTTGGAATTAAACAATTTCTGTATCACAAGTTGTGAGCTTGTACATCAGCTATCTTTGAATGGCTGAAGTTTAAAATAGGACTTCAGTGGTCAATGTATGTGTTAGAACAATCAAAATCTATAAAACAACTAGTACCTAAAGGTTTCAAATAATTGGAGTGGAGGAAAAAGTACAGCATTGTATCACTTTTTACTAATAATAAGCCTACTTGGCTCTTTTATGTCTCAATAGGAGGACTTTTTACTAATAATAATCCTGCTTGGCCCTTTTATGTCTCAATAGGCGAACTTGGGGTTGCTGATGACCAACTTGAGGAGCACTCACCCTCACTTTGTGCGTTGCCTCATTCCCAACGAGTCCAAGACTCCAGGTAAACACAGACCAAATTTAAACAAGGACCAGTGTGGCCAGTGCGTAACTATTCTGTCCTAATATGAATAATGGAGCAACATCTTTACAGGTCTGATGGAGAACTTCCTGGTCATCCATCAGCTGAGGTGTAATGGTGTGCTGGAGGGCATCAGGATTTGTAGAAAGGGCTTCCCCAGCAGAATTCCCTATGCTGACTTCAAGCAGAGGTATTTATTCCTTTTTCCAGCAGCTTTTAGTTCCAAACCTATTAACGCAAAATGACCCACTTTTACAAAACAGGTAAAAACTACTAAACGTCAGTGCAAAATGACCATGAACTTTTACAAAACAGGTACAAAGTACTGAATGCCAGCGCATGTCCCGATGGCGCGTTCATGGACAACAAGAAAGCTTCAGAGAAGCTGCTTGGGTCCATTGCTGTACCTCATGATGAGTACAAGTTTGGACACACCAAGGTAAACACACTGCAAATCGTGTTTAACGTTATCGTCAGAGGACTAAAAGTTGATTTTACAGTTGTTTAGTTACATTGTAACATTGTATTGTAGGTGTTCTTCAAAGCTGGTCTGCTGGGTGTCCTTGAGGAGATGCGAGATGAAAAGCTGTTTTCTCTGGTGACCATGACTCAGGCTCTCGCACGAGCTTACGTCATGAGACGGGAGTTTGTCAAGATGATGGCTAGGAGGTACTTTGAAAACATGATTTATTCAATATTTAGTATAATTTGTAATAATAATAATGTATTATAATAAAGTATAAACTACACTTTTTCCATTACTGTTCAATTACATTTTTTTTTATATTTTACACAATAATAAAAGACGTACATTTACCACTTCAGCCCTATACTTTGGCTATTTGAAAATATTGCTATATTCAAACTTTTTTTTTTACACGTTTTAAAACCTGTGAAATGGGACATTTTGCATGCAAAATGCTTATACTTTTGGTAATTCAAGTTAATTTTGATGCCAGTATTTTTATACTTTTTCTCAAGTAAATTTTGAATACCAGACTTTTAGTTGTAACAGAATATTTCTACATTGCAGTATTGATACTTTTACTTGAGTAACAAATGTGAGTATACTTCTTCCATCACTGTCCACAATCATGACACACTTCAACCGTTTTTCCACAGAGAGGCCATTTACTCCATCCAGTTCAACGTGCGCTCATTCTGCAATGTTAAAAACTGGCCATGGATGGCGCTGTACTTCAAGATCAAGCCTCTTCTGCAGAGCGCTGAGACTGAGAAGGAGCTGATGAACATGAAGGAGAACTACGAAAAGATGAAGGTCGACCTGGCCGCGGCCCTGGCCACGAAAAAGACACTGGAAGAGAAGATGGTGGCTCTGGTGCAGGAGAAAAATAACCTTGCACAGTCAGCGGCATCAGTAAGTAGCTACACTTGCACAGGAAATGTTGATACTATTTCATATTGTTTATCATCTCAAATCTTTGATCTAATGTAAACCGCTCACAAAATGTAAGGAAACTTGAATTTGAGCCATTATATCTCCCCTTTACTAATACCAATCAGTAAAGTGTTGTATATCATTTTTATCGTTGATTAGTCACCTTTACAACGAGGTACAGCTTGTAAGCATCGGGCATTCATGGAATGAGCAACACAAGCAAACGTGTGGGTAGCGCCGAGCAAAAATGTGCCAAAATGGCCTGTTAGACTTTTTTGCTGACATTCAATGTTGTGACATTCTTGACATTCAATGGGCTTCAGGTGTGTGACAGTCACAGGTGTGTGACTGTCTCACAGGTGAGTGACTGGCACCTGAACATGGGTTCTGCAACTTTGTTGAGTTTGTGTATGCTCCAAGCAGCAACACTGCCCCCATGGAAAGATGACACTTTTGTCAGGATAAGGCCCATGCAACAGGGCAAGTGAAGCTGGTGTTCCGTTATGCAGAGTGACAGCATTATTTGGCGTTAGCCCTGGTACCATTTACACACTTAGGATTAATTTCTGTGAGACTGGTGAAGTCAACAAGGAAGACAACAACCCAGACCCCTTGCTTCACTGAGGAACCATAGATTTACAGGCAAGATTTGCACAACGGTACCAAAGACAGATGTCAAAGTTGCAGGGCCCATGCTCAGGTGCCAGACACACACCTTTGACTGGCACACACCGTCCTGCAAATGCTACCAGGGCCGACATCAAATAATGCGTAATCTGCGTAATGGAACACCAGCTTCACTTGCCCTATTGCACGGGCCTTATCCTGAAGGGACAAACGTGGCATCTTTCCATGGGGGCAGTGTTGCTGCTTGGAGCATACACAAACTCAACAAAGTTGCAGAACCCATGTTGCAGAACGCAAAGTTGCAGAACCCACGTCTCAGCAGGTGTGTGCTGGCAGGTCATTCAAAACAAGAGTGATTACCAGCAAAAGCATATTGGGTGATTTTGGCACATTTTTGCTCGGCGCTACCCACACGTTTGCCTGTGTTGCTCATTCCATGCATGCCCGATGCTTACAAGCTGTACCTCGTTGTAAAGGTGACTAATCACCGATAAAAATGATATGTAACACTTTACTGATTGGTATTAGTAAAGGGGAGATATAATGGCCCAAATTCAAGTTTCCTTACATTTTGTGAGCGGTTTAGAATGTAGATGTAGACCATGGCAGAGAATGTCTGGTGGTCGAACGGCTCTTGGCATCATTGTATAGCTACATGGCTACCAGCACAAAGGCCTGACCCAATTTGTCGTTCTTCTGTGGGGGCGGTTGAATCTGCATATGCCACCATAGAATATACTTTTGGAGGATGTTGATAGCCTCCAGCTTCTTCCTCGTCCTCACCTCCGCCAACGCCTCAGTTCAGTCCAGGCTCTAACAATGACAGAGCATGCCTTTTTCACCAGCTTGTTCAGTCAGTTAATGTCCCTTGTGTTAATGTACCCCCCCCCAGGAAGCAGCTGCAAAACACATCTCATATATCTCACCCAGAACAAATGTTGCAACAAGTTCCCTCACTTATCTTTTTCATTGACAACCAGGGAGATGAAGCATTGAATGATGCTGAGGAGAGATGTGAGGGTCTTATTAAAAGTAAGATCCAGCTGGAGGCAAAGGTCAAAGAGACGACCGAGAGACTGGAGGACGAGGAGGAGATCAACGCGGAACTGACCGCCAAGAAGAGGAAGCTGGAAGACGAATGCTCTGAGCTCAAGAAGGACATTGATGACCTGGAGCTCACCTTGGCCAAAGTGGAGAAGGAGAAACACGCCACTGAAAACAAGGTTTGTGATCACACACTCTCTGGGGTTTTTAGTTAGTAGCCGTTGCTGTCGGGCAGAAACCATCTATTTCCATATATTATTTTTTGCTGTGTTTTATCGTAAACCAACGGCCTACTTGATCATACTACAGCGTCACACAAAAGCATCAAAAGTAGCAGATCTACAAGCTTGTCGATCTGCTACTTTTGCTATATTTGGATGTGAATCCTGAAAAGTAACTGTTTTAGACATAATGACGTTTCCACCCGACAGAGAACAAGTGCAATAATGATCTATTCCATGATAACAAGTTCTGTTCTGCTTAATTAGGTGAAGAACCTAACCGAGGAGATGGCCTCTCAGGATGAAGGACTTATTAACACTGTCTATGTTGGGTTCATTTAGGTGAAGAACCTGACCGAGGAGATGGCCTCTCAGGATGAAGGACGTATTAACACTGTCTATGTTGGGTTCATTTAGGTGAAGAACCTGACTGAGGAGATGGCCTCTCAGGATGAAGGACTTGCTAAGCTGACCAAGGAGAAGAAAGCCCTCCAAGAGGCACATCAGCAGACCCTGGATGACCTGCAGGCAGAGGAAGACAAAGTCAACACTCTGACCAAGGCCAAGACCAAGCTGGAACAGCAAGTGGACGATGTGAGTTCATAGAAGTGAACGTACACTGTATGTTTATTGTTGTTAATGAATAATAAGAACAATAATATTATTATGTGCAGTTGGAGGGTTCTCTGGAGCAAGAGAAGAAGCTCCGCATGGACCTGGAGAGAGCCAAGAGAAAGCTTGAGGGTGATCTGAAACTGACCCAGGAATCCATCATGGACCTGGAGAATGACAAGCAGCAGTCTGATGAGAAGATAAAGAAGTAACGTGGACAACTTAATTATAACTATAATTATAATAATGTATTAAATGTGTCTAATAATAATAATAATAATAATAATGAATAAACAATATTAAATGCCATGGTAAAACAACTATACCTGCAGAATGACACCAAAAATATGATGTACTGTTATCCACAGGAAGGACTTTGAAACCAGCCAACTTCTGAGTAAGATTGAAGATGAACAATCTTTGGGGGCCCAGCTGCAGAAGAAGATCAAAGAACTCCAGGTATTTTTTTTTCTTTCTGTAAAATCATTAATAATAAGTATGTGTATTAGGATTTTAATATTATGTTAACCCAAAATCATACATTTGAAAGGCTCGTATTGAAGAACTGGAGGAAGAGATCGAGGCGGAGCGCGCTGCTCGTGCCAAGGTTGAGAAGCAGAGAGCTGACCTCTCCAGGGAACTTGAAGAGATCAGTGAGAGGCTTGAGGAGGCTGGTGGAGCCACCGCCTCTCAGATCGAGATGAACAAGAAGCGCGAGGCTGAGTTCCAGAAGCTGCGTCGTGACCTTGAAGAGTCCACCCTGCAGCATGAGGCCACCGCCTCTGGCCTCCGTAAGAAACAGGCCGACAGCGTGGCTGAACTGGGTGAACAGATCGACAACCTCCAGAGAGTCAAGCAGAAACTGGAGAAGGAGAAGAGTGAGTACAAGATGGAGATCGACGACCTGTCCAGCAACATGGAAGCTGTCGCTAAGGCAAAGGTAATAAAAAATACTTGGTTCAATGGACTTACAGGACACTTCTCCATTTTATGTAACAAACCAAAATGACAATTCACAAACAATGATCAAATAGGTAGGTTACTTCAGTGATTGAATATGTCCCAATGTTAATTAACAGGGAAATCTTGAGAAGATGTGCCGCACCCTTGAGGACCAACTTGGTGAAATCAAGGCCAAGAGTGATGAGAATGTTCGCCAGATAAACGATGTTTCAGCTCAGAGAGCAAGACTGTTGACAGAAAACGGTAAATGTTCACCGTAAAGCCTGCTTTGCCTACATTGTTTGTCGTACTTGAGCAAATTCCCTACTTAGAGATAATGCTTTTATCAGCAATTATCCCAGGAATTGAAGGAATTTGTATTCAATAAAGATGTATTTAAATGTTTGAAACAAATATTCTAATTTCTAACCAGGTGAGTTTGCTCGTCAACTTGAGGAGAAAGAAGCTCTCGTCTCTCAGCTCACCAGAGGCAAGCAGGCCTTCACCCAGCAGATTGAGGAGTTGAAGAGACATGTTGAAGAGGAGGTTAAGGTAAGCAGTTAGAACTGTAGTCTCACTCCAATCTTCCGCCCTAATCTGAAGACTCATCACCTCTTCAGACTCCACCTCAGACCGTAGCACTTGGCCTATAGCCTTGACGACCTTGCAGGCTTATGCAAAGGTTAAAATGTCATTTAGATTGTATGTTATGTAGACAGATGCCAGGTTCATTTGTTAACCTGGCAACCGATTGTAATAGTTTGTATAGTTTCAATTTAAGATTATTTATTTATTTATTTTATACTGATGCTAGGTTCTTGGTTTACCTACAGTATGATCCTAGATTACCATTTATATGCATTTGATGTATTAAGTCGCTCTGGACTAAGAGTGTCTGCTAAATGCCTTAATTGTAATTGTAAGGAACAGCTTTTTCTTTTTTTTTACACAAAGGCCTAATTCGTATCGTTTTGTAATTGTAACCAGCTGACATTATTTTGGCATTGTTTTCCTTTGACAGGCAAAGAATGCCCTTGCTCATGGTGTGCAGTCTGCTCGCCATGACTGTGACCTTCTGAGGGAGCAGTTTGAGGAGGAACAGGAGGCCAAGGCTGAACTGCAGCGTGGAATGTCCAAGGCCAACGCTGAGGTGTGTCAGTGGAGGAGCAAGTATGAGACAGATGCTGTCCAACGCACTGAGGAGCTGGAGGAAGCTAAGTAAGTGGTCAATGTTTTACACCACAACCTTTTTGTGCCAAGGACCCACAAATTGATATTTGGCCACGTACCCACCCATCTGTCAATGTTTTGTGCCAGGGAGAAGATTATTTTCAAACACTTTAAAGATTTTTTAATTTGGTAAAAAATAGCAGGAATTCACACGCTGTGAGCTTCTATATCTGCTATTTTTGAATAGCCAACCTATCAATAGATAGAGTGGTTAAAATTGTGATGCCGTATTAACACATTTTGCTGGGGACCCCCTGGAACCCCCCCACCCAAGGAGCCCTGGGGGGAACCAATATTTTACACTATGAGGCACCACTCACTATACAAAACACTGGCCACAATATAATTTGGTTCCATTCAAAAACCGACCAACAGGAAGAAGCTCGCCCAGCGTCTTCAGGAAGCTGAGGAGCAAATCGAGGCTGTGAATTCCAAGTCTGCCTCTCTGGAGAAAACCAAACAGAGACTCCAGGGTGAAGTGGAAGACCTCATGATTGATGTGGAGAGGGCCAACGGTTTGGCTGCCAACCTTGACAAGAAACAGAGGAACTTTGATAAGGTGATTTGACAACCATCATTTTACAACTAAATCATCCTCCAGTCCTTAAAAGTGGAGGTAAAAGGCACACTTCATAACAAATGGTGTGCAGGTCCTTAAAGTGGAGGTTAAAGACACATTTCAACGGTGTGTGCAGGACCTTAAAGTGGGGTATATGACACATGCCATTACAAATGGTGTGCAGTTCCTTAAAGTGGGGTAAATGACACATTTCATTACAAACGCTGTGCAGGTCTTGGCAGAATGGAAGCAGAAATATGAAGAGGGACAGGCAGAGCTGGAAGGAGCTCAGAAAGAGGCTCGTTCTCTCAGCACTGAGATGTTTAAGATGAAGAATTCCTACGAGGAGTCTCTGGACCACCTGGAGACCATGAAGCGTGAGAACAAGAACCTGCAACGTGAGTTTTTCTCTACACGTTTATTGTTTAACAGTAAGAAATTCATTACATTTTCAAGATCAATAAGTGGATTAGGCTACACCAACTTAATTCGAATGCAATTGTTGATTGAAAAGTTCCTCATTGACTATTTTCAATCAACTGCAGAGGAGATCTCAGACCTGACTGAACAGATTGGTGAGACTGGAAAGAGCATCCATGAGCTGGAGAAGTCCAAGAAACAGACGGAGACAGAGAAGTCAGAGATCCAGACAGCCCTGGAGGAAGCTGAGGTAAAGCCTTTAGATTCTAGATGAAGAATGCAATTGTCTATATCTTGGATTTCTTTCAATACGTTTTATATTCAAACAGTGTAGCAGTTTATGATCAATGTTACATTAAAAGGTCCTACAACCTTTTGATCCTGTATTACATTTTAGGGTACTCTGGAGCACGAGGAGTCCAAGATTCTTCGTGTCCAGCTGGAGCTCAACCAGATCAAGGGTGAGGTGGACAGGAAGCTGGCAGAGAAGGATGAAGAGATGGAGGGGATCAAGAGGAACAGCCAGAGGGTGGTTGACTCCATGCAGAACAATCTGGACTCTGAGGTCAGGAGCAGGAACGATGCCCTGAGGATCAAGAAGAAGATGGAGGGAGACCTGAACGAGATGGAGGTTCAGCTGAGTCACTCCAACCGCCAGGCTGCTGAAGCCCAGAAGCAGCTGAGGAATGTCCAGGGAACGCTTAAGGTGCAAAACATAGTTAGACACATATCCAAACAGTGGAGCTGCTCTGAACAATGAGTGGTCACATTCTGCTGTTTCCCTTAACATGACCACCTCAGAATCAGAATAATTGTCATATCACAGGTGGGTCATTTTTTTTTTTTGTGCATCGTTATTTCCAGAAGAGGGGGAGGAGGAAGAAGGAGGGGTGGAAGTGGGAATGGGAGATGAAACAAGAGAGCAAAGAAAAACCAAACAAGTTATCTATATTTACACTAGTACCTGAGATAAGATATGAAAAGGTGCGTGAGCATAGCAGCAATGTATACTGCGCATGATATACTTATGGGCGTTAGTTAAGGTGCTTAGGGAAACAAAGCATAATAAAAGACAAAAGTCAGTGCGTTATACATGGGATTAAGGTTCAAAATGTTAGTGCGTGTCGACCACATAATCCACATAAGGTAGGCGGACCTGGTATAATCCGCAAGCAGTTCCATGAGGAAGAGCAAAGAAAAAGAGGACTCAAATGTGATGTCACACCTCAAATGTGATTTATTTTAGGATGCTACACTGCACCTTGATGATGCTCTCAGAGCCCAAGAGGATCTGAAGGAGCAGGCTGCCATGGTGGAGCGTAGGAACGGCCTCATGGTCGCGGAGATTGAGGAGCTGAGAGTGGCTCTGGAACAGACAGAGAGAGGCCGCAAAGTGGCTGAACAAGAACTGGTGGATGCTAGTGAACGTGCTGGCCTGTTGCACTCTCAGGTAAGTCAAAGGAAAACTCTCAACATCAAATATTTAACATACAGTACAAGTCATGCATACTTACATTGCTGAACTGAATCTTTATTTTAGAACACAAGCCTTTCGGGCTCCAAGAAGAAACTTGAGAGTGACCTGATCCAGGTCCAAGGTGAAGTGGATGACAGTGTTTCAGAAGCAAGGAATGCTGAGGAGAAGGCCAAGAAAGCCATCACTGATGTAAGTTAGGATGTCCGCCTCTTGTCAAATATACCTGGACAATTAGATATCCTTATTGCTTGCTTAATATAAACATATATACAAACCAAAATACCAGGACAATTAGATATCCTTATGGCATGCTTAATATAAAAATATAATACAATACAGCTCGCTCATGACATGCGCATGTTGAAAACCTTTGCTCTAGTATAGGCTGCAACAGAGGATGTATTTTAGAAGGCTCACACTAAATCCTACATTTGCATGTCTTATTCAAAGAGCCTTGAAGATCATTGGGAAAAATATATCACTCATTTCAGTATTTATGTCAAAAATATTAATATCAACAACAATTAGTGGTACTAAGATATTGTGATTGTATTACCTACTACCTGGTATGATTCCTTCTGGTCTAATGACACTATTATCTATTCATTATTTATCATTTTAATGAGTTATTGTCTCACAGTCAACATTTGAATTTAAGCACACTTAAAGTGTGGTTAAGTATAATCTATGTACCATGTTTGTACATTGTGATTTTCTTGGCAAGTGTGTGGCAGTGGCATGGAGACCAAGATGTTTTTTCCTTGAAGGAAACATACGTATATATATTTGATCTTAATACAAAAATGACTTTCCAGGCTGCTATGATGGCCGAGGAGCTGAAGAAGGAACAGGACACTAGTTCTCACCTGGAGAGGATGAAGAAGAACCTGGAGGTCACAGTCAAGGACCTGCAGCACCGTCTGGATGAGGCGGAGAACCTGGCTATGAAGGGAGGCAAGAAGCAGCTCCAGAAACTGGAGTCTAGGGTAAGATGTAGTTCACTTCAACACGGTTTATGGTCAATGAAATGAGAAGAAATCATTTGATAATGTATAATTCAATTGTGAAGGTGCGCGACCTGGAGGGAGAGGTCGACACTGCACAGAGAGGTGGAGCAGATGCTATTAAAGGTGTCCGCAAGTACGAGAGGAGAGTGAAGGAGCTGACATACCAGGTACAGTATATCATGTTCACTTTAATGACCATCATGCCATTGACAAAATGAATAGATTGCGTGAACATACAACTAATGTTATAAATTCACTCTCACTTCAGACTGAGGAGGACAAGAAGAATCTTGGCAGGCTTCAGGATCTGGTAGACAAGCTGCAGATGAAGGTGAAGGGCTACAAGAGGCAGGCTGAGGAAGCGGTAAGACAAATATACGTAGTGATGCATTTTTAGTCGTGGTTGCCATGGGGCATAGCGTTGTTGTCATAGTGTAACTATACGGATTAACTCATTAAAACTGGGAAAGTTTATAACTCATTAAAACTGTGTCACAATCATTTTAACCACTTTAACCATATTTTATACTTTGGATATTCAAAAATAGCAGATATACAAGCTCATAGCGCGTCACTTCGTGCCGCGCTATGAGCTTGTAGATCTGCTATTTTGTTTTAAACCGTAAACATTTTTGCAAATCTTTGAATAAATATGTTTTCAAAGCAAAGCATATTTCCTTCTGGGGGGGAGAGGGGGTGTCCCTGGAAAAAAAACGTTTTTAGATTGGGGTCTGCGGCCAAATACATATAATTTGGGGGTCCTTGACTTGAAAAAGTTTGAGAACCAATGACATAGAAACATACGTTTTTCAGAAAACTGTTAGGACTGAATTATTATTATTTTAATCGGCCTCAGGTCTTAATGGGTTAATAGGAATCAGTTGTGTGAAAAAGAAATGCCAATATTACCAACAGCAGAGCATTTTTCAGTGCCCATCTTGCTGCTTCCCACGGAAGCGGCACATGGAATCTCTAGCATGCCATGCTTCTGCAGTATGGCATGTGCACCACGGAACTGCACTGCACACATGGGTGATGTTGTGGAAGCTTTGACCCGTTACTGTAACATGGGTGCTGAAAGGAAAAGCAAGCTGCTCCACAATGCACACATTGCTGCAGAAATGGTCTTGTTTGGACTATACTTGTAAGATGCTCTTTTCAAATATTGAGGCTGTGAACCATCTCTATCATATTGTAGGAGGAAGCAGCCAACACTCACCTGTCCAAGTGCAGAAAGGTTCAGCATGAGCTGGAGGAGGCTGAAGAGCGTGCTGACATCGCTGAAGGCCAGGTCAACAAGATGAGAGCTAAAAGTCGTGACTCCAAGGTAATATACATGTGCAATATGAACTGAACCTTCATTATCTTTAACTAAGATTTAACTAAAGATTCATGTTGAATATCTAAAATTGTGTTCCTATTGTTACAGGGAAAAGAAGCTGCTGAATAAGTTCTCCAATTCAAGTCACCATACAAAGTCATAAAATATGACCCAATGTATTCAAAAAGTCATAAAATATGATTTAATAAAGGTGGCAACAAAATGAAGATGTTGTTGTTTCTTGTAGTCATTACTTTGACTTGTCAATGAGGTTTGAATTCTGGGTCCAACTCACATGTCCACTATACCATTATGTAAACCCATAAGTATAGTGTACTGAACCTAAACAGAGGGTGGCACTGGCAATACATACAAATACACTCACTCTCTCTCTCACACACACACACACACACACACACACACACACACACACACACACACACACACACACACACACACACACACACACACACACACACACACCATTCTTTCGTAGTCTATGGGAATATAGAGTGAATAATCAATTTGTCATCTTCTAGGTACCATATGACGCTGGTAACCAACTAGCATGTATTGTCTTCTGTAGCTTGAACAGTAGGACTGGTAATAAAGAGGATGACTAAGCTTTAATAACAGGCAATTAATGTGTCTTCTCAGTGACTCCACCTGTGAGAAAAACCTCTAGAACTGTAGTCCATTTGGTTCCATTGATACTCAAATACATTGAAAGTCAAATACCCTGTCACCGCAGTCATATACACGCTGCCAAAAGTACACAAACGCCTGGAATCGCCTCCAGACAGACCCATTGTTTCATCAATAGGGTCTCTAAAACATCTCCTCATATATTACTGGTTGGACAATGGAAAGCCAACTGACCACTCCACACTGAGTGTGTGTGCTTAGAAAGACATAGGTTTAGCAAGTGTAGCCGCAAGAGAGAAGACAAATAGTGTTAAGCTCACATGCACAGTAGCCTGCCAGCCAAGCCCCTTCTGTTCAGGACAGATTTTTAAAACTGTGTGTCAGTGTCAAAACAATCAATACAATTGTGTATTTGTTTGTTTGTATATTTACACATTATCTGTGTTAATAGACCAGATCAGACCAGATCATGTGTTTGTAAACAAACAGGTATGGACATTTTCACAATATAGTAAAGTGTCCAGAACCTGTGTCAACCTGTGGCTAAATTTAGAACGCAATAATATATTTCTAATAGTCAAACAATACCAATACCGAGTGTCCTGTTAAGGTTTAATGGATAAATACTGCACCAATGCAACACTGCCGGCGTTATCTACTCGGAAATACATTCTTGGTTGTGGTGATGTCATGATGATATTATCACTTCCTTCACAGGTGTTACCAATGACACTAATGAAGGCTCTGTTCCAAAAAAAACTCTGGCTCTGTTCCAAAAAAGAAAAAAGTGTACAAATGGAACGGGTCCATTTGGTTCCATTTGTACACTCTCAGAGTTACACACCTGCAAGGGGCCATTTGGAAGCCCATGAGGGTCCCTGGACCCAAACTGAAGACCCACTGGTGTAACAGAGTGTTTCCAGTGGGCCAACATGCACAATATCAGCACCCTGACTCTGTTTGACCAGAATGGAACAGAGCCTTCATTAGTATCATTGGTAACACCTGTGAATGTCTTCATAATATGGCTGCTGTGAATAGAACCTATTTGGCGGACACCCTGTTCTAACTCTGAAGACCCCTAGGGGTCCTGGACCTGTTGAAGACACATGCAGTGCAGCATTTAAAATCTATCAAGCACGTGCTGTATACCTTCCTATGAGTAAGTCTAGGATGCCACTTAACTGAGCTCTCTCCCAGGTATGGAACGTTGTCGCCCTCGTGTGTTCAAAGGGTGTCACATCCAGGCCTACACATGTGATGGTATACATCTTGCTCAAGGACACTTGTAACACAGAGGGAGTGCGGGATTGAAACCGAGAAACTTCCTATACCCAAGCAGCCACTCCTACCTCCAGGGCCATGCACTGCCACCCCGGTTTGTGAGTACTTCACTACGTCAATAATTATTCATAATAATGTCAGATCCACAAAAGAAAGAAGACAGACTGAATAATAATGTCATGCTGGCAGCATGGCGCAAAGTGGTTTGGGAGATTAGCTGCAGACACTCAGGGACTTGCCTTTCACTTGGTGATCTAGGGCAGTGTTTCCCAACCTTTTTGGTGCCAAGGCACACCTGGCATAGCCAAAAGATCCCAGGGCACACCTAGATATACGGTGTGCATATACAGTGTGTGTGTGTGTGTGTATGTGTGTGTGTGTGTATATGTATATAGTCAGGGGATATTAGCAGAATATTTTCCAATCTTGGAATAAATTCCTTACCAAAAAAAATCTTCACCAATGTGTTTGCAAAGGTGTTTAGTAACACATCACAACTTTATTGAAATTCAGTATCCCTAGGAGAATTTTTGACAGCTCCTTAAAGTTGGAGCACCCAGCATAACCTTGGTTAAAAAATAAAAATAAAAATAAAATCCAAATTTAATTCTGTTTTAAGTAGCATGTGAGGGGTCAAACTAGGGTGTTTTTATGATTCTGAATCCATTGCAATCATTTGTTTTGCACCAAAACCACTCCTTGGGCTAAAAACGGCCATAGCCATGTATACTTTTTGTGTAAAAAGCCCATTGAGATTGGGTCTTTGTTTGAAACTTCAGTCCTTTTTTAGAAAAATACTTAATAAATACATTTTTAAAAATAAAAGGAACTGTTTTCCTGGCAAAGCTACAAACACATCATGCATGCTGAGTCACTGAGATCAGTCAGGCTTTTCCCTGCTGTTTACTAACAGTGCAGTATGTAAAGTTGGGCTCAGATTACGGGATTTGTAGCATCACACACTACAGCATAATCTCATAAGATTCTCTTAAACATTCTATTAAACATGCAACCACTACAAGATTTCACATACTACAGGATTCCATTAATATAATCGGGCTTGCTGGAGCAGCAACAAACGCAGCATCTCAACGGGCTGTGATCACATGCAGAAGCAGATGTAAACAACTGCTTTTTTTTGTGCAAGTATTCCATTGATTATTATTGGCTTGCAACTAAATATTAATTTCTCTGCACTGATTATGCCACTCTGATGGCCTTTTAAACAACCACCCCACCCTCGACTTCCTTAATGTTTTGCACCCTGTCCGTCCGTCCGTGTGTCCGTGTGTCATTCTGTCTTTCTGTGTACAGCTAATCTCCGGCACTGTTGGTTTGATCGCAGCGAAACTGTGCACACACCACCGGCTTCGAATGCTATCAATGCATTGAATGGGAGATTATCACGTTTTATCAGACCATTGAATGGGCGAAGTAGGCGAGCTACCGTCTACCCCGCGATTTGTCAGACCATTCATTGGGCGTAATCAGGAGCTACTGACCTACCGACGGAGGCGGAGCAGTCCCCACAACAATATTTACGATTCTGTCCATATCAGTACATAACTCGAACGGCGCTGAGTAGGCACAGGCGAGGGTCGCACCGCTCCGGACGGCAACTCAGTCGCCTTAGCTCCTTCGGTGGCCCGTCGCGGGGCTCCACCTCGCCTGAGACTGCGCGCCTCCGTCATGGTCCGAAACCGAAACAACCAAAACCAAAACCGAAACTAAAGTATTTAAGTCATCTCCGTCGGTAGGTCAGTAGCTCCTGATTACGCCCACTGAATGGTCTGATAAATCGCGGGGTAGACGGTAGGTCGCCTACTTCGCCCATTCAATGGTCTGATAGAACGTGATAATCTCCCATTCTATGCATTGATAGCATCCGAATCAGGTGCACACACACACACACACACTCCCTGGATGCCAATTCAGAACCTCTGCCCCACATTTTTCACATGTGCCTGTTATAGCGCCACCAGGAGGCCGCTTTTTGCAAAATACGTTTTTGACAGTACTCCTAACGATTTTGTCCAAACATCACGCAAATCGCTACACAGTATCTCTATAGTCATTAAATGAAACGGGTCTTTCAGATTTTTCATATTCCATCCTGATTGGCTGAAAAGTTTGCAGGAGTGCTCTGTTTTGAACAAAATGCCTCAAATCATGAACACAGCATGCAATATCCGTGAAATTTCGCACGCACATTCCCACTATGCCGAGGAAGAAATGCCACTTGAACATTTTTAAAATCAGCCACATGGTGGCGCCATAACAGGCCGATTTGTGTTTTTACCTATAACTGCACCGATCTGTGTAAAACTTTGTATGCGCACTCCCTAGAGGCCAAGGAAAAACATCTGCCTTTTATAGTGCCACCAGGAGACCGACTTATGTAAAACACATGTTTTTATATTACTCCTTCCCATTTTATCAAAATTTCACGCAAATCGGTATACATGATCTCTATAGTCATGTGATCAAGACGGATCTGTTAGATTTTTCATATTCCATCCTGATTGGCTAAGATTCACATCTAAAGTTTGCAGTAACGGCTTGTTTTGAACAAAATGCCGCAAATCATGAACGCAGCGTCCGATTGCAGTCAAACTTTGCACGCACATTCACATTATGTTGAGGAACAAATGCCACCCTTTTAACATTGGCCTGTTATAGCGCCACCAGCAGGTCTAATTTTGCAAAGCACATTTTTGGAACAAAATGCCTCAAATTATGAATGCAATGTCCGATTGAAAGGCCTAAGAAGAAATGGCACCCTTTTCACATTGGCCTATTATAGCGCCACCAGGATCGAGGCCACAATAACCTACCTGACCTGGCGGAGACCTGTATTGGAGCCAGTAGGAGGTGCACCACTAGAAAAAAGTGACCTTTTCAAATGGCCCGGATTTACAGAGGACTATGTCTAAAAAATGTTTCATGCAAATTGTCTCTATCACAGAGCCAGCCACCCAGAGCCACAAACCAACAGTCACTGAACATGTTTCACTGCCACACCGGGCCCCAACATGACAGCAACAGAGCTACTGTACATCTTGAACCACATCAGCACATGACACGAACAGCATACAACAAAAACATCATACAACACAAACTGCACCTGCAGCAGCAGCAGCAGCAGCATCCAGCAAAGTTAAAGGAAAAATTTGGTATGTCACAATTATTACATAATCACCTGATCGCAAGTATTTCAGATAATCGCAATACTTCTATGTTGAAAAATGTTCATATGTTTTCAAACATTTTCAAAAATAGTGGAAATAGCAGACTGCTATTTCCACGTATAAAGTTATTGAGTTATGCAAGTTATTTGTCATATCTGACCCATGCACCTTTTGTTTAGAAAGACAGACACATTTATATTAATAATGTTACAATGTTCAGCATACGACGCAATAATTAATTAATTCGGCTTAGTTCATCGCAGTTATTTGAGCGACAATTAATCGTCAAGTAAAACGTCATAATTGTGACAGTCCTAAAGAGGTTCCTACTTTGAGTCGTCTTCATCAGCCGTCTTCAGGGGCTTCTGGTTGGCTCACCAGTACTTTACATATCCATCCTTGTACATCTGGTTGGCTTCACCAGTACTTTATTAGAGGTGGATGGTCTGGGAGGGTTACACTGTAGGTGAGAACCTCAGTCTTCTGGGCATTTACGTATGTGTGTGGGGGTGTATGGGTGGATGTGCGTGTGGGGTGTGTTTGTGAGTGTGTGTTTATAAAATAAAAAATACTACATTAGGGAGTCATCTAGACCTCCTAGTTGTAGTAGTGAAGCCCAGTTCTTGCTCCCCTCCTCCACTGATGGCCTGTCTTCATAGTCCACGCTTATAATGAAGAGGAGGGGGGAGGGGGGTGTGTCCCCTGCAACACCTCTGCCAGCCTCGAGTATCTGAAAGAAAGAAAGAAAGAAAGATTAATTCAAGTAACCGAGAGCCACATATACGTATACTGTATCCTGTCACAACATATACAGCCTAGTATACATATACTGTATCCTGTCACAACATACAGCCTAGTATATGTATACTGTATCCTGTCACAACATATACAGCCTAGTATATACTGTAACCTGTCACAACATATACAGCCCAGAGGTCGCGTTAGTCCGATAATGTTTTTTTATGACAAAGACCGGAAAAAATAAATCTCTCCGGACATCCTGACCGGTTGATAATGACACGGCTGTTCATTAATTATCACCGCAAAATTAGGCACATTTCAAATCCTCTGCTTTGCAAGCTCTCTCGCTCTCTCTCTCTTAACAGTGTGCGTGTGTTTCTGGGAGAGAGAGAGAGAGACGTCCTGTAGAAATAAAAGAGTTTGTCACACGCTGTTAGGTTACACCTATTTCCTGTTAATAATAACCAGTGTAAAATGTGCTGCATTGGGCGATAAATAGGAGACACTTTATTGTGAAGGTACAACAGGAAAAAGAAGAGAGCTAGTTGTTGCTGCTGCTGCGTAGCCAGCGGGCTCGGCAGTCCGCGGTCCGGTTACAAGTTACATTATATAAAGTTGTGTATTTAACAGCCAGTCACACACAAGTTGTATCATTACTAGTTAGAATATGTCACAGATACTAGGCTAATACAATGGCACTTGTGAGAAAAGTTGGCAAGTTGCCCTACAGTTTAACAACAGTGCAGGTTGAAGATGAAATCTAACACAGATGCGTAAATACTCTGCACAACAGCTATAGGCTACTGCAACTATGGCATCGAGGTGAAACATGACGTTAATCATAATCGTGGACCTATTTTTAACTCTATGAGGTGGACACGTTAAAACGTTACCACTTTGAAGTTTGAACTGAATAGCTCTATGAGGAGACGACAAGATTCTCACAATTCATCAACTTTCCCACGGCTGTCCCAACTAGACGCACGGACCGCATCCACTGTCTAACAATACAGCATAACCTCCTCCTGTGAGTGAGTAGTGGTCTATATTTATTGCCCTAACAGGTCAGCTGAGCCACGTTATGAAGGATTCATCTGAAATGCCCAATTTTGTGCAGTGCCCTTTGATTAGAAAATGCATACAAACGCAATTGATTATTGAGAAACCATTACGCACGCAGCATGCGCAAATGGTAATGTAGGTAATTAATGTATTTGTGTAAGATGACCCTGCTATATAAAATGTGTATATTATGATGGTTCATGTTCAAATAGCTCAATCCAAAATATAATGCGGTAGGCCTAATTGTTATGCTGTATTTACGCACCTGCTTGTCATTAATGCATACAAATAATTATGACCGTTATTTTTGTCAGATGTCCGATAAATTTGAATCCTTCCGGACATTGGGACCGGCAGATTAAAATCCTAGCGCGACCCCTGATACAGCCTAGTATACGTATACTGTATCCTGTCACAACATATACAGCCTAGTATACGTATACTGTACCCTGTCACAACATACAGCCTAGTATACGTAGAGCTTGTAGATCGGCTATTTTCACAATGTTTGCCTCTTTCTTACGTAATATTTGACCATTTGGCCAATTTAGTATTAAAAGTCATTAAATTGTAACTTTATACATGTGCAAATACCCTGTATACACTTATAGGGCATAGCAGTGGCGGCCATTTTGTGGTTTCACAGAAAGAAAACCCATTAATAGGCTCTATGCACAGCATATTGGAAAGAAATTGGGCCTCTTCTTACTTCCTTCACAGGTGTTACCAATGATACTAATGAAGGCTCTGTTCCATTCTGGTCAGGGTGCTGATATCGTGCATTTTGGCTCACTAGAAACACTCCATTTCGGTTCCCAAATGGCCCCTTATGGTGGATGTGTAACTCTTAGAGTGTACAAATGGAACCAACCCTTACGGGTCCATTTGGTTCCATTTGTACACTCTCAGAGTCCATCTGGTTCCATTTGTACACTCTCAGAGTTATGGGGGTCCTTGAAAATAAGACAACCACTATGCCACACTAAATGTAACAGAGCCTTAATTAGTATTATTGGTAACACCTGTAAAGGAAGTAAGGAAGGGCCCCAATTCATTCCCAATATGACTGCTGTGCATAGAGCCTATTTTTCCCAATGGAGATTTCCGAAAATATTTTTTGTAAATTATGTTAAGCCTGGAACCAAGCCATCCAGGATCCTGATGAATGTGTGAAGTGATTTACTAGGCCCAGTGGTGCAATAATCACTCAAAATCTTTACTTGAGTAAAAGTACCAATACAGCAATTTTGAAATACTCTATTACAAGTACAAGTCTGGTATTCAAACTTTACTGTACTTCAGTAAAAGTACAAAAGTATTGGCATCAAAATATACTAAAGTACCAAAAGTAAAAGTACTCATTATGCACAAAGCGTTATGATGTGACACGTTGTGAGTTTGTAGATCGGCTATTTTCAAATAGCCTAACTATAGGCTATAGGGCTGAAGTGGTATGTTTTGTAATAATAATCCAAATCTACAAAGTAACTAGTAACCAAAGTTTTTAAATTATTGTAGTGGAGTAAAATATCTGTCTCTGGTATGTAGTGGAGTAGAAGATGAAAATGTAAAATACTCCAGTAAAGTAAAAGCTCCTCAAAATTGTACAGTACTTGAGTACATTTATTTAGTTACTTTACACCACTGTCTAGGCCTGCATAGCCTGTCTTAGCATCACAATCAAACACAGCTCAACAATACAACATATTCACTTCACATCACATCACAACACAACAATGCTACAACCTGACTAGTTGTTGCTTCACCAAGTAGAATAAAAGTGACAAATTCCATCAATTCCTTTAATGCTAAGCCGCTAATTAGCTAAGCTAAGCTCACCTGCAGAAACTCACCTAAGTTTGGTCAGATAGAGATAATGCACTTCTGTTTCCAATGTCTTGTTGTCACAAGCGTGTTTTAGCATCTTTCACCACTCTGGTAAACACTGACAACTTTACTCAACGTTCATGTGGAGTAACGTTTCATCATGAGTTGTTTATTTTGATATTTTACTTAGAAACATTGCAGAGCTTGTAACAAACTGTGTGTCTGTCTGTGTGGGTGGGGGGGGGGGGGGGGGGGGGGGGGGGGGCTGACAATTGAAGGACTTATAAAGCCCGCCCCTCCCTCCCTGCTTCCTAGGGAGTGTGGAGCAATAACTAACTACCTCCAAGGGCAGGGTTTCTCAAAGTGGGTGCCCCCGTGGCCAGTGATGTGAAGTAACTAAATACATTTACTCTAAGTACTGTACTTAAGTAAAATTTGGAGGTATTTTCACTTTACTGGAGTATTTACACATTTAGATAATTTTACTTCTACTCCACTACATCTCAGAGGAAAATATTGTACTTTTACTCCATGACAATTATTACAGCGCCACCAGGAGGCCGATTTTTATACTATACTATAATATACTTTTCTTTTTCATATTTCTCCTGCACATTTTGTCCAAACATCATGCTAATCGGTACACATTATCTCTGGATTCAAGTGATTAAGATGGTTCCGTCAGATTTTTCATATTCCATCCTGATTGGCAAATTCCGAACATTGCTGGCCCACAATAACCTACCTGACCTGTGCTCCAAGGAGCACTTTTTCTAGTTTGGGGAATTGTTTCTCTGTTTGCCAACAGTTGGCTTTGGTGCCACGTAATTACTACTTCTCTATTCTACTAGTCCTCGGCTTGACATTAACCAATGCAGCCTATGCCCTGTAGATCGGGTGGGTGTGTCAGTCATTTTGCCTATTATTGCAAAACAGCTGTTGCTGATTGTGACTCATCCCTGCTTTGTATTTAACACGCCTACTTTTTGTATTGTGATCACACCTGACGAAGACCCACAAGGGTCGAAACGTGTTACCTCAAATACATTTTCTACTGAGAGCTACAGACCAGTTTCATGATACTGACAATGATACTTATTGAACATTACTGACCATGATACTTACATGATACTGACATGATACTTGCCATGATACTGACAATGATACTGACATATTACGATGGAACACTTTTCTCAACAATTTGAGACGTTTTTACATTATGAACTGTTATTACATTATGAGCGGCTATGCAAGGTTCTCAATGTAACAATATGCAAAAATATTACATTATGAGTTGCTAGGGGCGCGCTGTCACTACTCTACAAAGAGTCACGCAAAACTGACAGCGGCCGTGAATGAAGGATCCAGGTTGGCTTTAAAGGGATGGAGAGAGTGGTGATTGGAGGATGATGCATGGATGAGCTTCGCATGGAGATCGCCGAACCCAGGACGGCCCCACACACAGGATCTGCATAAACGGACAACAAACGACGGGTGCTCGCACATACAATACAGAGACAAAACATTACATTTACATTCATTTAGCAGACGCTTTTATCCAAAGCGACTTAAAACAATAAGTGCACTGAAGGAAGCATGAGCTCGGCCCTGGCCTCCCTAGGCCGTGGGGGACTGGTGTAGCGCTGGTGTAGGGCTGGTGTAGTGCCCAGGATCACTTAGGAAATTGGCACTGGGTGAAAAAAATGGGTTACAAAAATCGCGGGATAAAAAAAAAAAAAAAAAAAAAATCAGTGCATTCAACAAAGGTAGGCAAGAAAACTGCTAATCACCAGCAGTCTTAAGTGCATTCTCTTCTCAAACAAGCAACTAAGAGCATACCTAGCGCTAAGGTAAAAGTGCAATATATCACCTACTTTCTTAAACAGATGAGACAAATAGGAAAATCAACTGAGCAAGAGCTAAAACAGTGCATGGAATCGAACAAGTATATCGAATAAACAAGATCCAATAAAATAAGATTTCATACAAATAATTGACACCAGATCCCCAATCCCTACACTTACATCCGTAACAGACTTCCTCCTGTGTATACAGTCACTGAACCTGTCGCATGCCTTTTTCAACCATTCATCTTAAGTTAATATCCTCTGCGTCTGAAGCGCATATCTACAGTAGGAGGTCCGTTTCTTCACTACAAAGCCTCCTCATGCAGTTGTGTTGGCCTAATCGGAAGGCTGCATTTCAGCTGTAATGGATGGAAACTGTCGGCTCTCAGCAAGGCATTACTGTATGTGGGTTTTCAATAGACCAATTATTTGTTTACTAACACAGGTGATTGTTTCATGCAATCAATTCTCAACCTGTTGTTTTGGGGTGCGCTGGTTTCAGGTATAACCTGACCCCCTCTTGTGTGTTGGCTAGTGAGGCACGTCCTAGCGAGACCTGACAGAATGGGTTTCATTTGGAGCCAGTGTGACGTTTGGAACCAGTGTGACGTTTGGAACCAGTGTGACGTCGTCTGTTCAGGGGTCTATAGACCAATTATTTGTTTACCAACATTGAGACTGGATGCACAGGTGATTGTTTCATGCAATCAATTCTCAACCTGTTGTTTCGGGGTGCGCTGGTTTCAGTACACCCCAACCCCCTCTTGTGTGTTGGCTAGTGCTGCGCGCCCTAGCGAGACCTGACAGAATGGGTTTGACGCTTGCGCAGTATGACGCTTGCAACCAGTGTGACGTCGTCTGTTAAGGGGTCTATAGACATCTGTTTTAAAACCTTTGCCGTATGGCCCTGATCACTTCTCGTTCAATTTCCCCACTTTTAGGGTGTTAATCATGTCCATTGAATCTCTTACATAGGCTGGGAGGGAAGTGAGGGATGTGATTTGAGAAAGGAAATCGACATATGTGGAGATTTTCTCTATTAGAGACCCTATTGATGAAACAATGGGTCTGCCTTGAGGCGATTCCAGGCAGAGTATTTTTGGCAGCGTGTATATAACCGGGGTGACAGGGTATACAACTCTCAAAGTATTAGTATCAATGTGTGTGTGTGTGTGTGTGTGTGTGTGTGTGTGTGTGTGTGTGTGTGTGTGTGTGTGTGTGTGTGTGTGTGTGTGTGCGCGCGCGCGTGCATGCGTGTGCGCGCGCGTGCATGCGTGTGCGCGAGTCAGTGAGTTTAGGTACCCTATACTTATCTTTGCAATGGGTTTACACAATGGTATAGTTGGACCCAGAATTCAAACCTCACAATAAAAAGTATTGAAAAGACAAAGTAATGACTACAAGAAACAACATCATCCTGTTGCCACCTTTATTGAATACAATGTGTCATATTTTATGACTTTGTATGGTGACTTGAATTGGAGAACTTATTCAGCAGCTTCTTTTCCCTGTAACAATAGGAACACAATTTTAGATATTCAACATGAATCTTTAGTTAAAGCTTAGTTAAAGATAATGAAGGTTCAGTTCATATTGCACATGTATATTACCTTGGAGTCACGACTTTTAGCTCTCATCTTGTTGACCTGGCCTTCAGCGATGTCAGCACGCTCTTCAGCCTCCTCCAGCTCATGCTGAACCTTTCTGCACTTGGACAGGTGAGTGTTGGCTGCTTCCTCCTACAATATGAGAGATGGTTCACAGCCTCAATATTTGAAAAGAGCATCTTACAATTATAGTCCAAACAAGAGCATTTCAGGAATGTGCGGTTGTGAAAAATACAGTGGCCCATGCAGCATGTTTATGAGTGCCTTGGGACCAAATGAATGAGCCTTGACAGGTTATCATTGGAACGGCACAATCAAGTCTGTGTTCTTGTTCTTGTTCGACACCCCGAGCCAAAAAAGATCCAGCTTTTAGGCAACTACCTGAAACACACTGCCTGTGTCTGCAGCATGTGTGCATTGTGGAGCAGATTACTTTTCCTTTCAGCACCCATGTTACAGTAACAGGTCAGAGCTTCCACAACAAACATGTGTGCAGTGCATTGTAGTTCCGTGGTGCACATGCCATACTGCAGAAGCATGGCAAGCTAACTATTCCGTGTGCCACTCGTGGGAAGCAAGATGTGCACTGAAAAATGCTCTGCTATTGGTAATATTGGCATTATTTTTTACAAAACCTATTAACCCATTAAGACCTGAGGCCGATTCAAAACAAATCTTAACTAGAAAATGTGCTCCTCGGAGCACAAGTCTCCGCCAGCAGACTTGTGTTGGGAATGTTGGGAATGTTCTAATTCTTATGTTCTAATTCTTACAAAAAATAGAACATGTTACTGTGTCATAGTAACATGACACACTGTCTGTATAAGTGTCCTATCCGTCCTGTCTGTACAAGTGTCCTATCCGTCCTGTCTGTACAAGTGTCCTATCCGTCCTGTCTGTGTAAGTGTCCTGTCCGTCCTGTCTGTGTAAGTGTCCTATCCGTCCTGTCTGTGTAAGTGTCCTATCCGTCCTGTCTGTGTAAGTGTCCTATCCGTCCTGTCTGTGTTAGTGTCCTATCCGTCCTGTCTGTGTAAGTGTCCTATCCGTCTGTCGGAAAGGCGACATGTAACCACTAAATGTTAGCTTGGCTGATGGCACTGATGTCACTTCGGAACGCGCACTGCAGCGCTCCGAAGTGACACATCTATTTATAGGCCGCTATACGTCATGCGTCTCACTAGCCAATCAGAGCACACTCTTTCAACGTATTGTCACGTGTCACGTGAGGCTTGACCAATGTTAGCTTGGCCGAGGGGGGGGGGGGGGGGGGGGGGGGGGCAGAAAGTGAAAACATAGTCTCCTGGCGGAGACAATGAGTTAATCCTCATAGTTATACTATGACAACAACACTATGCTATGCCCCATCATGGCAACCACAACAAAAAATGCATCACTACGTATATTTGTCTTACCGCTTCCTCAGCCTGCCTCTTGTAGCCCTTCACCTTCATCTGCAGCTTGTCTACCAGATCCTGAAGCCTGCCAAGATTCTTCTTGTCCTCCTCAGTCTGAAGTGAGAGTGAATTTATAACATTAGTTGTATGTTCATGCAATCTATTCATTTTGTCAATGGCATGATGGTCATTAAAGTGAACATGATATACAGTACCTGGTATGTCAGCTCCTTCACTCTCCTCTCGTACTTGCGGACACCTTTAATAGCATCTGCTCCACCTCTCTGTGCAGTGTCGACCTCTCCCTCCAGGTCACGCACCTTCACAATTGAATTATACATTATCAAATGATTTATTCTCATTTCATTGACTATAACCCGTGAAGTGAACTACATCTTACCCTAGACTCCAGTTTCTGGAGCTGCTTCTTGCCTCCCTTCATAGCCAGGTTCTCCGCCTCATCCAGACGGTGCTGCAGGTCCTTGACTGTGACCTCCAGGTTCTTCTTCATCCTCTCCAGGTGAGAACTAGTGTCCTGTTCCTTCTTCAGCTCCTCGGCCATCATAGCAGCCTGGAAAGTAATGGAAAAATTAAGATCAAATATATACGTACGTTTCCTGCAAGGAAAAGACATCTTGGTATCCATGCCGCTGCCACACACACTTGCCAAGAAAATCACAATGTACAAACATGGTAAATAGATTATACTTAACCACACTTTAAGTGTGCTTAAATTCAAATGTTGACTGTGAGACAATAACTCATTAAAATGATAAATAATGAATAGATAATAGTGTCATTAGACCAGAAGGAATCAAACCAGGTAGTAGGCAATACAATCACAATATCTTACCACTAATTGTTGTTGCTATTAATATTTTTGACATAAATACTGAAATGAGTGATATTTTTTTCCCAATGATCTTCAAGGCTGTTTGAATAAGACATGCAAATGTAGGATTTAGTGTGAGCCTTCTAAAATACATCCTCTGTTGCAGCCTATACTAGAGCAAAGGTTTTCAACATGCGCATGTCATGAGCGAGCTGTAGTGTATTATATTTTTATATTAAGCATGCCATAAGGATATCTAATTGTCCTGGTATATTGGTTTGTATATATGTTTATATTAAGCAAGCAATAAGGATATCTAATTGTCCAGGTATATTGGACAAGAGGCGGACATCCTAACTTACATCAGTGATGGCTTTCTTGGCCTTCTCCTCAGCATTCCTTGCTTCTGAAACACTGTCATCCACTTCACCTTGGACCTGGATCAGGTCACTCTCAAGTTTCTTCTTGGAGCCCAAAAGGCTTGTGTTCTAAAATAAAGATTCAGTTTAGCAATGTAAGTATGCATGACTTGTACTGCATGTTAAATATTTGATGTTGAGAGTTTTCCTTTGACTTACCTGAGAGTGCAACAGGCCAGCACGTTCACTAGCATCCACCAGTTCTTGTTCAGCCACTTTGCGGCCTCTCTCTGTCTGTTCCAGAGCCACTCTCAGCTCCTCAATCTCCGCGACCATGAGGCCGTTCCTACGCTCCACCATGGCAGCCTGCTCCTTCAGATCCTCTTGGGCTCTGAGAGCATCATCAAGGTGCAGTGTAGCATCCTAAAATAAATCACATTTGAGGTGTGACATCACATTTGAGTCCTCTTTTTCTTTGCTCTTCCTCATGGAACTGCTTGCGGATAGTAGAAGTATATCATGCGCAGTATACATTGCTGCTATGCTCAAGCACCTTTTCATATCTTATCTCAGGTACTAGTGTAAATATGTAGACAACTTGTTTTTTTTTGTTTGTTTGGTCTGACTTCCAAATCCCCCCCCCCCCCCCCCCCTCTTTTTCCTCTCCCTCTTCTTTCTATGGAAATAACGATGCACAAAAATTGATTTCACCCACTTTTTTACTTTGTAAACCTGTGATATGACAATTAACCTGATTCTGATTCTGAGGTGGTCAATGTTAAGGGAAACATCAGAATGTGACCACTCATTGTTCAGAGCAGCTCCACTGTTTGGATATGTGTCTAACTACTATGTTTTTTGCACCTTAAGCGTTCCCTGGACATTCCTCAGCTGCTTCTGGGCTTCAGCAGCCTGGCGGTTGGAGTGACTCAGCTGAACCTCCATCTCGTTCAGGTCTCCCTCCATCTTCTTCTTGATCCTCAGGGCATCGTTCCTGCTCCTGACCTCAGAGTCCAGATTGTTCTGCATGGAGTCAACCACCCTCTGGCTGTTCCTCTTGATCCCCTCCATCTCTTCATCCTTCTCTGCCAGCTTCCTGTCCACCTCACCCTTGATCTGGTTGAGCTCCAGCTGGACACGAAGAATCTTGGACTCCTCGTGCTCCAGAGTACCCTAAAATGTAATACAGGATCAAAAGGTTGTAGGACCTTTTAATGTAACATTGATCATAAACTGCTACACTGTTTGAATATATAACTTATTGAAAGAAATCGAAGATATAGACAATTGCATTCTTCATCTAGAATCTAAAGGTTTTACCTCAGCTTCCTCCAGGGCTGTCTGTATCTCTGACTTCTCTGTCTCCGTCTGTTTCTTGGACTTCTCCAGCTCATGGATGCTCTTTCCAGTCTCACCGATCTGTTCAGTCAGGTCTGAGATCTCCTCTGCAGTTGTTTGAAAATAGTCAATGAGGAACTTTTCAATCAGCAATTGCATTTGAATTAAGTTGGTGTAGCCTAATCCACTTATTGATCTTGAACATGTAATGAATTGTTTTACTGTTATCAAAAATAAACGTGTAGAGAAAAACTCACGTTGCAGGTTCTTGTTCTCACGCTTCATGGTCTCCAGGTGGTCCAGAGCCTCCTCGTAGGAATTCTTCATCTTAAACATCTCAGTGCTGAGAGAACGAGCCTCTTTCTGAGCTCCTTCCAGCTCTGCCTGTCCCTCTTCATATTTCTGCTTCCATTCTGCCAAGACCTGCACACCGTTTGTAATGAAATGTGTCATTTACCCCACTTTAAGGACCTGCACACAATTTGTAATGGCACGTGTCATATACCCCACTTTAAGGTCCTGCACACACCGTTTGTAATGAAATGTGTTATTAACCTCCACTTTAAGGACCTGCACACCGTTTGTAATGAAATGTGTCTTTTACCTCCACTTTAAGGACTGGAGGATTATTTAGTTGTAAAATGATGTGGAATGTGAATGTCAAAGCACCTTATCAAAGTTCCTCTGTTTCTTGTCAAGGTTGGCAGCCAAACCGTTGGCCCTCTCCACATCAATCATGAGGTCTTCCACTTCACCCTGGAGTCTCTGTTTGGTTTTCTCCAGAGAGGCGCACTTGGAATTCACAGCCTCGATTTGCTCCTCAGCTTCCTGAAGACGCTGGGCGAGCTTCTTCCTGTTGGTCGGTTTTGATGGAATC
This sequence comes from Gymnoscopelus microlampas, assembly GCF_963454915.1. Lineage (NCBI taxonomy): Eukaryota > Metazoa > Chordata > Actinopteri > Myctophiformes > Myctophidae > Gymnoscopelus > Gymnoscopelus microlampas. The sequence goes on from NC_139958.1 coordinate 41,412,596, forward strand.
AAATTATATTGTGGCCAGTATTTTGTATAGTGAGTGGTGCCTGATAGTGTAAAATTGGTTCCCTGATAGTGTAAAATTGGTTCCCCCCCCCAAGGACCCTGGGGGGGAAACCAAGGGGGTTGGGGGGGGTCCCCAGCAAGATGTGTTAATCGGCATCACAATAATTGTATCTATTGATAGGTTGGCTATTCAAAAATAGCAGATATACAAGCTCACAGCGCGTGAATTCCTGCTATTTTTGACAAATTCATAAATAAAGTGTTTGAAAATAATCTTCTCCCTGGCACAAAACATTGACAGATGGGTGGGTACGTGGCAAAATACCAATTTGTGGGTCCCTGGCACAAAAAGGTTGTGGTGTGAAACATTGACCACTTACTTAGCTTCCTCCAGCTCCTCAGTGCGTTGGACAGCATCAGTCTCATACTTGCTCCTCCACTGACACACCTCAGCGTTGGCCTTGGACATTCCACGCTGCAGTTCAGCCTTGGCCTCCTGTTCCTCTTCAAACTGCTCCCTCAGAAGGTCACAGTCATGGCGAGCAGACTGCACACCATGAGCAAGGGCATTCTTTGCCTGTCAAAGGAAAACAATGCCAAAATAATGTCAGCTGGTTACAATTACAAAAAGATACAAATTAGGCCTATTTGTAAAAAATGAAAAAGAGAAGAAAAAGCTGTTCCTTACAATTAAGGCATTTAGCAGACACTCTTAATCCAGAGTGATTTAATACATCAAATGCATAGAAATGGTAATCTAGGATCATAGGTAAACCAAGAACCTAGCATCAGTAGGCCTATAAGAAAATATGAATAATCTCTAAATTGAAACTATACAAACTATTACAATAGGTTGCCGGGTCAACAAATGAACCTGGCATCTGTCTATATAACATACTATCTAATATAAATTACATTTTAACCTTTGCCTAAGCCTGCAAGGTCGTCAAGGTATTAGGGCAAGTGCTATGGTCTGAGGTGGAGTCTGAAGAGGTGATGAGTCTTCAGATTAGGGCGGAAGATTGGAGTGAGACTACAGTTCTTCTAACTGCTTACCTTAACCTCCTCTTCAACATGTCTCTTCAACTCCTCAATCTGCTGGGTGAAGGCCTGCTTGCCTCTGGTGAGCTGAGAGACGAGAGCTTCTTTCTCCTCAAGTTGACGAGCAAACTCACCTGGTTGGAAATTAGAATATTTGTTTCAAACTTTTAAATACATCTTTATTGAATTCAAATTCCTTAAATTCCTGGGATAATTGCTGATAAAAGCATTATCTCTAAGTAGGGAATTTGCTCTAGTACGACAAACAATGTAGGCAAAGCAGGCTTTACGGTGAACATTTACCATTTTCTGTCAACAGTCTTGCTCTCTGAGCTGAAACATCGTTTATCTGGCGAACATTCTCATCACTCTTGGCCTTGATTTCACCAAGTTGGTCCTCAAGGGTGCGGCACATCTTCTCAAGATTTCCCTGTTAATTAACATTGGGCCATATTCAATCACTGAAGTAACCTACCTGTTTGATCATTGTTTGTGAATTGTCATGTCGGTTTGTTACATAAAATGGAAGAAGTGTCCTGTAAGTCCATTGAACCAAATATTTTGTATTACCTTTGCCTTAGCGACAGCTTCCATGTTGCTGGATAGGTCGTCGATCTCCATCTTGTACTCGCTCTTCTCCTTCTCCAGTTTCTGCTTGACTCTCTGGAGGTTGTCGATCTGTTCACCCAGTTCAGCCACGCTGTCGGCCTGTTTCTTACGGAGGCCAGAGGCGGTGGCCTCATGCTGCAGGGTGGACTCTTCAAGGTCACGACGCAGCTTCTGGAACTCAGCCTCGCGCTTCTTGTTCATCTCGATCTGAGAGGCGGTGGCTCCACCAGCCTCCTCAAGCCTCTCACTGATCTCTTCAAGTTCCCTGGAGAGGTCAGCTCTCTGCTTCTCAACCTTGGCACGAGCAGCACGCTCCGCCTCGATCTCTTCCTCCAGTTCTTCAATACGAGCCTTTCAAATTCATGATTTTAGGTTAACATGATATCAAAATCCTGATACACCTACTTATTATTAATGATTTTACAGAAAGGGAACAAAAATACCTGGAGTTCTTTGATCTTCTTCTGCAGCTGGGCCCCCAAAGATTGTTCATCCTCAATCTTACTCAGAAGTTGGCTGGTTTCAAAGTCCTTCCTATGGAATACAGTACATCATATTTCTGCAGGTATAGATTTTTCTCCATGGCATTTAATATTGTTTATTCATTATTATTATTATTAGACACATTTAATACATTATAATAATTATAATTAATAGTGGTCCACGTTACTTCTTTATCTTCTCATCAGACTGCTGCTTGTCATTCTCCAGGTCCATGATGGATTCCTGGGTCAGTTTCAGATCACCCTCAAGCTTTCTCTTGGCTCTCTCCAGGTCCATGCGGAGCTTCTTCTCTTGCTCCAGAGAACCCTCCAACTGCACATAATAATAGTATTGTTCGTATTATTCATTAACAACAATAAACATACAGTGTGTGTTCACTTCTATGAACTCACATCGTCGACTTGCTGTTCCAGCTTGGTCTTGGCCTTGGTCAGAGTGTTGACTTTGTCTTCCTCTGCCTGCAGGTCATCCAGGGTCTGCTGATGTGCCTCTTGGAGGGCTTTCTTCTCCTTGGTCAGCTTAGCAAGTCCTTCATCCTGAGAGGCCATCTCCTCAGTCAGGTTCTTCACCTAAATGAACCCAACATAGACAGTGTTAATAAGTCCTTCATCCTGAGAGTCCATCTCCTCAGTCAGGTTCTTCACCTAAATGAACCCAACATAGACAGTGTTAATAAGTCCTTCATCCTGAGAGGCCATCTCCTCGGTTAGGTTCTTCACCTAAATGAACCCAACATAGGCAGTGTTAAGAGTAGATCATTATTGCACTTGTTCTCTGTCGGGTGGAAACCTCATTATGTCCAAAACAGTTACTTTTCAGGATTCACATCCAAATATAGCAAAAGTAGCAGATCGACAAGCTTGTAGATCTGCTACTTTTGATGCTTTTGTGTGACGCTGTAGTACGATCAAGTAGGCAGTTAGTTAACGAAAAAAGTTAAACTATGGAGATAGGAGGTTTCTGCCCGACAGCAACGACTACTAACTTGATAAAAACCCCAGAGAGTGTATGATCACAAACCTTGTTTTCAGTGGCGTGTTTCTCCTTCTCCACTTTGGCCAAGGTGAGCTCCAGGTCATCAATGTCCTTCTTGAGCTCAGAGCATTCGTCTTCCAGCTTCCTCTTCTTGGCGGTCAGTTCCGCGTTGATCTCCTCCTCGTCCTCCAGTCTCTCGGTCGTCTCTTTGACCTTTGCCTCCAACTGGATCTTACTTTTAATAAGACCCTCACATCTCTCCTCAGCATCATTCAATGCTTCATCTCCCTGGTTGTCAATGAAAAAGATAAGTGAGGGAACTTGTTGCAGCATTTGCTCTGGGTGAGATATATGACATTTGTTTTGAGCTGCTTCCTGGGGGGGCGGGGGGGTACATTAACACAAGGGACATTAACTGACTGAACAAGCTGGTGAAAAAGGCAGGCTCTGTCATTGCTAGAGCCTGGACGGTACTGAGGCGTTGGCGGAGGTGAGGACGAGGAAGAAGCGGGAGGCTATCAACCTCCTCCAAAAGGATATACTATTGTAGTGCGTGGGTGAGGAGCAGTGGCATATGCAGATTCAACCGCCCCCACAGAAGAACGACAGATTGGGTCAGGCCTTTGTGCTGGTAGCCATGTAGCTATACAATGATGCCAACAGCCGTTCGACCACAAGACATTCTCTGCCATGGTCTACATCTACATTCTACATTAGATACAAGATTTGAGATAGGATGATAAACAATATGAAATAGTATCAACATTTCCTGTACAAGTGTAGCTACTTACTGATGCCGCTGACTGTGCAAGGTTATTTTTCTCCTGCACCAGAGCCACCATCTTCTCTTCCAGTGTCTTTTTCGTGGCCAGGGCCGCGGCCAGGTCAACCTTCATCTTTTCGTAGTTCTCCTTCATGTTCATCAGCTCCTTCTCAGTCTCAGCGCTCTGCAGAAGAGGCTTGATCTTGAAGTACAGCGCCATCCATGGCCAGTTTTTCACATTGCAGAATGAGCGCACGTTGAACTGGATGGAGTAAATGGCCTCTCTGTGGAAAAACGGTTGAAGTGTGTCATGATTGTGGACAGTGATGGAAGAAGTATACTCACATTTGTTGGTCAAGTAAAAGTATCAATACTGCAATGTAGAAATACTCTGTTAGAACTAGAAGTCTAGTATTCAAAATTTACTTGAGTAAAAGTATAAAAATACTGGCATCAAACTTTACTTTAAGTACCAAAAGTATACGCATTTTGCATGCAAAATATCCCATTTCACAGGTTAAAATGTGTAAAAGAAAATGTTTGAAAATAGCAGATCTACAAGCTCACAAGTTGCAAAGTGACGCGTTGCTTGTAGATCGGCTATTTTCAACTAGCCAAAGTATAGGGCTGAAGTGGTAAATGTAAGTTTTTTTTTATAATGATTGAATTCTATGAAGTAATTAGTAGCTAAAGTTTTCAAATAATTGTATTGGAGTAAAAAGTACAAACTTTGTCTCTGGGATGTAGTGGAGTGAAATTATTTATAATTGGAAATACTACCGTAAAGTTAAAAAAAAAGCCTCAACATTGTACTTAAAGGTAGGGTAAGTGATTTGCTTTGGTTAAAATAAGTGTTAAATAGCTCTATATTCTGATAGTACTCATTGCTATAGAGCGTTTGTTCAGTATTAGGAGTCTCCTTGTCTCTCCACCTCTTCATTAAACAGAAAATGCATTTTCGTTTCAGTTTCAGTTTCATTTCCAATTGTATCCAACCAGGACAGAGAACTCAATCAGGATACAGATTAAACAAGTGAAATTGGAAGTGATGACGCTAAGAAATGAGCTGACAAAATTGGAACTGGAACACTATACAAATTAAGCTTAAAAATTGGTACTTTCTCCTGATTGGCTGAGATTTTGACACCTACCGAAAAATGTATTTTCTGTTTATTAAAGAGCTGGAGAGACAGGGAGACATCTCTTACTGAACAAACACTCTATAGCAATGATTACTATCAGAATATAGTATTTTAACCTTTTAACAAAATACTTTTTGTTTTAACCAAAAAATATCACTTACCCTACCTTTAAGTACAGTACTTGAGTACATGTACTTAGTTACTTTCCACCACTGATTATGGAACCCTGCCGAGCTGCAGATGGAGGATTTCCATGACATACGACTGCAGGCTGTTATTATACGGCTGCTTTATTGTGTCATTATAGTTGTTACTATTGGTGTCGTTATTATTGCTGTGGTATTATTGTCGTTGTCCTCTACTTCCCCGACAAGGTAAAGGCCAGGTGGCCGTCCACCCTAGAGCCTGGTTCTGCTCCAGGTTTCTTCCGCCGTTTAAGGGAGTTTTTCCTTGCCACCGTCACCAAAAGCTTTTATTATAGTGATTTGACACTATACAAAATGTAATTGAACAGTAATGGAAAAAGTGTAGTTTATACTTTATCATAATACATTATTATAATTACAAAAAATGATACTAAATATTGAATAAATCATGTTTTCAAAGTACCTCCTAGCCATCATCTTGACAAACTCCCGTCTCATGACGTAAGCTCGTGCGAGAGCCTGAGTCATGGTGACCAGAGAAAACAGCTTTTCATCTCGCATCTCCTCAAGGACACCCAGCAGACCAGCTTTGAAGAACACCTATAATACAATGTTACAATGTAACTAAACAACTGTAAAATCAACTTTTAGTCCTCTGTCGATAACGTTAAACAAGATTTGCAGTGTGTTTACCTTGGTGTGTCCAAACTTGTACTCATCATGAGGTACGGCAATGGACCCAAGCAGCTTCTCTGAAGCTTTCTTGTTGTCCATGAACGCGCCATCGGGACATGCGCTGGCATTCAGTACTTTGTACCTGTTTTGTAAAAGTTCATGGTCATATTGCACTGACGTTCAGTAGTTTTTACATGTTTTGTAAAAGTGTGTCATTTTGCGTTAATAGGTTTGGAACTAAAAGCTGCTGGAAAAAGGAATGAATACCTCTGCTTGAAGTCAGCATAGGGAATTCTGCTGGGGAAGCCCTTTCTACAAATCCTGATGCCCTCCAGCACACCGTTACACCTCAGCTGATGGATGACCAGGAAGTTCTCCATCAAGCCTGTAAAGATGTTGCTCCATTATTATTATTAGGACAGAATAGTTACGCACTGGCCACACTGGTCCTTGTTTAAATTTGTTGTGTGTTTACCTGGAGTCTTGGACTCGTTGGGAATGAGGCAACGCACAAAGTGAGGGTGAGTGCTCCTCAAGTTGGTCATCAGCAACCCCAAGTTTGCCTATTGAGACATAAAAGGGCCAAGCAGGATTATTATTAGTAAAAAGTCCTCCTATTGAGACATAAAAGAGCCAAGTAGGCTTATTATTAGTAAAAAGTGATACAATGCTGTACTTTTTCCTCCACTACAATTATTTGAAACCTTTAGGTACTAGTTGTTTTATAGATTTAGATTGTTCTAACACATACATTGACCACTGAAGTCCTATTTTAAACTTCAGCCATTCAAAGATAGCTGATGTACAAGCTCACAACTTGTGATACAGAAATTGTTTATTTCCAACATGAAAAGACGTGCCTATTTCTTACATGGATATAAAGTTGATAATAATAATGCTTCATTCTTACAGGAATATAATGTTGATAATAATTAATATATATTCTTACCCTGAAAGCACTAGACACAGTCTGCATGGAACCACCCTTCTTCTTTCCTCCCTTCTTTGTCGTATCTGTTTATATTCATTAGAATTATCAATTCATAGTTGATTTATATAGCACATTTTCAACGACCAAGGTCGAACCGAAGTGCTGAACAAGAACAAAATAAAAAGCAGGCAAACAGAGCAGAAGAAAAGAAAAAAATCTAAGGAAAATAGAACACATCATATTATATTAATAGACATACCTTCAGGCTCAGGTACGGGATACAACACACCCAGCAGTTTAACTGTAGACTTCTGGTACAGCTGCACTACAGAGTCGTTCAACGGGTCTTTGTTCTTCTCCAGCCAGCCTGTGATGCTGTAGTCCACAGTTCCAGCGTAGTGGACCAGGGAGAAGTGGGACTCACCCTTGCCTTTGCCAGGCTTGGGCTTCTCAAAGGCCTTGTTCTTCCCAAGATGCGTGCCATGCAACTTGTCGTTGAAAGTTTTGTCTGAAGCCTTTGGGAACATGCACTCCTCTTCAAGGATGGAGAAGATGCCCAAGGGCTTTTGTAAAGGAGACAAAAGAGACACATCACCAAAAACACAAAATTAGTGCCAATGACAAAAACAAAATGAACATGCCATGTCCATTAAAGCACAAAACATTTGTATACCTTCTCAATGAGCTCAATGCAGACAGCCAAGTCCATGCCGAAGTCAATGAGATCCCAGGGGATTCCCTCTTTCTTGTATTCCTCTTGTTCCAGAACAAACATGGTGTGGTTGAAAAACTGTTGCAGTTTCTCATTGGTGAAGTTGATGCACAGCTGCTCCAGGGTGTTGAACTGTGAGTGGAAATATCATTAGCCCAATCTCTTGTAGTTGTGTAATTCTGACAAAAATAGTTAGTCTCCCACTTTAAAAAAGTCCATGCTTACATCAAAGATTTCAAAACCAGCGATGTCCAGCACACCAATGTAGTAGTTTCTCTGCTGCTTGGTGTCCAGCATCTCATTGATCCTAATGACCATCCACAAGAACAGCTTCTCATAAATGGACTTGGCCAAGGCACCGACTGAGTTCATTACCTAAGAAAATAGGAACATTATTAGTAGGGGTGTGAATTACGCAATGTACTATTTCGAATTTCGGCATTTAGCAGACGCTCTTAACACATTGACTGCCATGGACGTAATATTACGTCATCTCAAATCCAACGCTTGATTGCCATTGTGGCATGGTGTTTTCAGTGATTACGCTAGAGTGTGTGTGTGTGTGTGTGTGTGTTTCTTTTTTTTTTACAGGTATAACAATACTGTTAAAATAATACTGCACATGTTTTTGCAGAGTGATATTTTTTGTATGCTCGTCATATACTAAATAAAGAGTAATGAATTTGAATAATGTTGGAGGATAATTGTATTTACAGAAGTTGATTTAAGTCAGTCTGGACACAACTACAAATATATATTAGAGTTGTAATGGTATGTTGTGTTGAGAATATAAGGTGTGTATGAAATCAGGACATGGAAACAATGTAACTTACTCACCTGTGGCACAGTCTGTCCCTTAGTGACATACTCGTTACCGACTTTCACTCTGGGGTAGCAGTATGCCTTAAGCATCTCTGCTGAGTTCAGACCCAACAAGTAGCAAATCTTGTCAGCCTCTGAAATGTTCATACAATTTGTAATTTAGGCATTTAGCAGACGCTCTTAATCCAGAGAGTGACTTACAGTAAGAAAGGCAAACACGAGGTGATACGTCAAATGCATAGAGTAATGTACAGTAGGATCATAGGTAAACCAAATAAACTGTATAGAAGCAAAAAAATGAACTAGAACAAGGTCTCCACCAGGTCAGGTAGGTTATTGTGGCCTCCTGGTGGCGCTATAAAAAGCCAATGTGAAAAGGGTGCCATTTCTTCTTAGGCCTTTCACGGCAATCAGACACTGCGTTCATGATTTGAGGCATTTTGTTCAAAACAGACCTATCCTGCAAACTTTGGAAGCCAATGTTAGCTAAAAAGGATGGAATATGAAATATCCGACACATCCGCCTTGATCACATGACTATAGAGATACTTTGTACTGATTTGCGAGATTTTTGGACAAAATCTGATGGAGTAATTGCAAAAAAGATATTTTACAAAAGTCAGCCTCCTGGTGGCGCTGTAAAAGGCATGTGTGGAAAATGCAGGGTAAAGGTTTTTCCTTGGCCTCTAGGGAGTGTGCGTGCAAAGTTTCACGCAGATCGGTGCATATATAGGTAAAAGCGTGAATCGGACTGTTATAGCGCCAGCATGAGGCTGATTTGGAATTTTTCAAGTGGCATTTCTTCCTAGGCCTAGTGGGAATGTGCATGCAAAAGTTCACGGAAATCGCATGCTGCGTTCATGATTTGAGGCAATTTGTTCAAAACGAACCAATCCTGCAAACTTTGGAGGACAATCTTTGCCAATCAGGATGGAATATGGAAAGAGATCTGTGTTGATCACATGACTATAGAGATACTGTGTACCGATTTGCGTGATGTTTGGAGAAAGTCTGTAGGAGTATTATAAAAAAAATGCTTTGCAAAAATCAGCCTCTATAACAGGCCAATCTGAAGAATTCGCATCTAGGGAGTGTGTGCACAGTTTTGCAGCGACCGGGCCAACGGTATCGGAGATTAGCTGTTCACAGACAGAAGGACACGCGGACGGACACATGGACAGACAGGGTGCAAAACATACTCTCTCGCCATGCCTTTCGGCCTGGCGGAGACAATAATGGAAATCTATTGAAAATACATTTAGCTTAGTTCATTTAGAATTTAAGTAAATACAATACTTGTGACAAAGTATGCATTATTTTCATTGAAGTTGCAGCTCACCCTCCATGCTATCATGATAAATAATAATAATAATTAAAACATATATATATATTTAGATATATTTATATATAACTAAAGAAGCAGCTCACCCTCTGTGCCATCAGGCTCAGCCTGCTCCTCACGCTGCTTCTGTTTGAACTTCAAGACCCCATGATGCATCACTGCACCGGTGAACTTGTAGATGTACTGTTTCTGCTCAGCGTCGAAGCCCAGGATGTCAATAGCATCCTGATGTCAATAAGCAGAGATGTATTCAACAGATTGAGATTAACCATTAGATTAACAAACATACTTATGTTGGTTAGTTTACTGTTGAGTTGTACACAGTTTAAGGATACGTGTATTTAGGGTATCTGCACATTTCTAATGTGACAATTTAAGGACTTTCAAGACCTTTTAATACCTATAAAATAAATTAAACAAATAAGACCATTACTGATTCAAAAGTAATCAACAAACTATACTATACAAATTGTCAAACATTGGCCAAATTTTCAAACATTACCTAAGAAAGAGGCACACAATTTGAAAACATGTAGATCGGCTATTTTCACAATATGTATCTGTGGAACCGAGACAAACTAAATGTAATGCCTCAACTGCTACAATTCCAAGTGCTTGTCAGGGTGTGGGGGGGTCCCCAGTTCAAATATGATTGTTTTGGGGGGGCACAGCCTGAAAACTTTGAGAAGCACTGCTTTAGAAAAGTAATTTTGCAGAGTAACTGACTGCAGCAGCACAGTGAGTATTAGAAAGTATTAAAATAATGTTCACTGACATCAGTAGCGTCCAGCTCCTCTTTGTCATTAATGCTGGCCACAGTGATCTGACCCATGCTGATCAACGGGAAGTCGTAGGGGTTGTTGGTGATCAAGCACATTTCTGAAAAGGGATTAAAAAAGGGTGACATTGTGTTTTTATTCATTCATTTATGTTCTCAGTGCATCATCAGTAATTCCACTTACGAATAATCTCAGGTTTGTGGTCGGTCATCATCTGGAAAAAGATGTGGTAACCTCTCTCTGCAGGAAGCTGGTAAGTCACTCTGGACTTCTCCAGCAGATCTGTATGGGTTGTACATAACTCATAAAAATAATAATAATATTCATAATAATATTCATAATAATAATAATAATAATCTATGGGTTGTTCATAACTCATTTCCTCAAATTAACGCATATATAATTTATAATATGTGAACTTCATACTTACATGTCTCAATATCAGCACTGGACAGTTTGCCCGTTGTGTTGAAATGGATTCTGATGAATTTACCCTGTTTGATATGGCACAATTTGTTGCATCCCTCTACATTGTGGAATTATTGCAGGTATTCTCATAAAATGTCATTATTTGCACTTACAAAGCGAGATGAGTTGTCATTCCTCACAGTCTTGGCATTACCATAGGCCTCCAGCAAGGGATTGGCTGCAATAATCTGATCCTCCAGTGACCCCTAGAATGTTTTAGACATCGGCCAATTAAAAATGTTGTCAGAATTCTTTCGAATTGAATTGCTATATTGCACATAAATGCTTTAAGTGAAGTTAAAAACGTGTACATATACAGGTATACCTTGATTTTACCGCTATCGGCCGCTGATTTTTCTCCACCAGAACTAGCTGTTGCAAAGTACTGGATGACACGCTTGGTGTTCACAGTCTTTCCAGCACCGGATTCTCCACTGGTTATAAATGCATACATTCAGAGAAATGCAGTTGGTGAATTTGGGTACAATGTTCCACTTTTAATTGGAACATTTTTAATAAAGTAGATTGGAAACTTACGTGATCAGGACAGACTGGTTCTCTTTATCTGTAAAATGTAAAGAAAACTTTTAGTCATGGATGCAGCACAAAACCATTATAGTTATGTATTTTTGACATTATCCTGACTAGTACCTACCCATCAGCATGAACTGATAGGCGTTGTCAGAGACAGAGAAGATGTGGGGTGGAGCCTCAATACGCTTCTTGCCTCTGTAGGCATTTACAACCTCCTGGTCGTACACTGGGAGCCACTTGTAGGGGTTCACAGTTGCACAAAACAAGCCAGAGTAGGTCTGAAGGGGAGAAGAGAGAGAACATTAACATCATACGTTAGCACTGAGCATGCCACATATTTGGGACAATAGATCACTAGAGCTGGAATTACAGTCGCGAGTTACAAGTGGCATCAACTAATGAGCAAGTTAACTTCAGAACCGTGAGTTTGTTTGAATTTGCTATTCTATGGTTTTCCCTTGATGTGAAATATAACTTGTAGTCTGTGTTTCTCTGCTATCGACAGGTGCAATGCTGTACTGTTCTCAGCATGTAGGAAACCTTACATAGATCATCCATGCTGCATAACGCTCTTTGAGGTTATACAGGACGGTGGCTTCAGTGAGGTGGGTCATCATGGCCATGTCCTCAATTTTGTCGTACTTGGGAGGGTTCATAGGGGTGACATCAGCCTCCTTCACAGTTCTCTCCTAAAAAAAAAGCACAACTTCAGAATGTATTGTGATTTTTACTATGCCACTATTTGATTTTAAATACACCTCTACCTACCATCTTATCCAAGAGCGTTTCCACGGTGATTTTGTCACCGTCCTTCTTTATGATTTTACACTTGAGGTACAGCTCCTTAACATCGGCCACATATGATGCAGTTTTGGCATCAAATGGCGCACTTTGAGACTCCATTCTCTCCTTCTCTGGCTTACGGAGGTATATGGCGGCCTTGCCATACTGCTCCATCTCTGCGTCCGTACTCATGGTGGCGGCTTTCTGTAGACGGACAAATAGACGGCGTTGATGCCTTTGCTGACTTGAGATCTGAGCAGATAACTGTAGGACTATGAAGGACTATTTCTATGATCATAGCTTATTGTAGGTTTAATAGAAAAATTATGAACACTCACTTTTCCCCTCTACCAGTAGCAGTGTAACCTTGTGTGCAACCCCTAAGTGTGGGGAAAAAACTTATCATTTTGAGGACATTAACATGTGTTGAATGATTTAATACACTACTATTTATAATCCTGAATTAAATTAGATGACATGAATCCTAATCCTAATCCACACACCACTTCGTAAGAAAGAATTTCTTTTTGTATTTCTCATTAGTTCCACATCCGAAAAGAGTGATCCAATATTATTTACATGTAATGAAATGAAATGAAATGATACTTGCCAATTATGTTTATTGTTTTGGCTTGTTTGTTTTTAGCTTATTCTTAATTTCACCAAGTATTCTTTTTTTCATTACAGCCAAGTTTCTTTTATCTGTACTGAAGCAATGCTAGATGTTTTTTCTTTTACACTTTAATTCCATTGTATGAATTAAGGTTACATTCAGAGTTGGGTTGACTAGCCAAACTGTACTCCAGTAAAAATATTGTTACTTTAAAATAATAACTCTAGTAGTAAAAGTACTCTTCCAAATAATTTCTTGATTAAGAGTGATAAAGTATCTGGTAAAAATAGATACAATGTGAATTATTTTTAAAATAATCATAACTATTGAAATATCTAAATAGAAATGAATGAACAAAAGCGAATTCCAATAAGGCCTAAACCATATCACAATCAATACACAATCATTTAAATCTGTACACTATAACATAAATCTTCTGTCCACTCATTCGTATGTGTGTGTAACCTCGGATCAACAGCGGTGTGTAGCTATGTGGCACTATGTACGGAGTCATGATAAAAATGAATATCTAACATGTCTCTAATACATTTATAAGACTATGAATAGCCAACATGTCCATAACATTTATATGACTAAGTATATGAATAGCTAACATGTCTGATAAATCAATAGGACCATGAAGGACGGATGAAGTCTCACTCACCTACAAATGGAACTCTGAAATCCTGCAATGGGTCCATCTCAGCCTGCTTTATATGAGGTGTTTAGTGCATGCTGTGCAGAAAGTAAAAGTAGGACTTGCCTTTAAAAGGTCATTACATTCCGGTTAACATTGCAATACTATCCATTTAGCCACTAAAACTAAACATTTCAAATCTATTAATAAAATTGTAAAATTATACTTGCAACATCCACATGATACTTGGTGTTGCATCTTGGCAATGTGGTTTATGTCCATGGCAGTGGCTATGGTATAAAAATACTCTTTAATTGGCAGGGTGGTGGGATGCCTCTGGGTTTATTCATTTGGTAGAGTCATTACAGCGTGTCTTGTCAGGTAAATTATTTTGAACATGGTAATAAATCAGTGAGGAAAGTAAAGTAAATTCACTCAAATACTGTACTTGAGTATAATTTTGAGGAAGTCGTCATTTTACTTGAGTAAGTCCATTGTATGCTACTTCATACTTCCACTCCGTTTCAGGCGGAAACGTCAATAAATTTGACTGCTTTAGTATTGATTTTTTTTGTAGTCAGGGTCACACTTCAGATATCTATGACAGTATTAAACTTCTCAGGCTGTGATAATCATAGTTGGACTGGGGACACCCCACTCTGACAAGCACTTGGAATTGTAGTTAGTTCAATTTAGTTTCACTCGGTTCCACAGATTTAAAAAAAATCAAAATAGCAGATCTACAAGCTATTTTCACTATGTTTGTTCTTTTACTATTTGACAATAATTATGGCTAATGTTTAACCAGTTTTTATAGTTTAGTTTGTTGAATACTTTTGATGCAGCAATGGTCTTTTTCTCTTTTTCTTTTTACGTAGGCCTATTAAAAAGGTCTTAACAGTTTTTTAAGACAATTTAAGGTCTTAAAAGTCCTTAAATTGTCACTTCACTGTCATCTTGGTCCCGAACCCACAGTTTGAGAACCACTGGTCTATGAGTTTTTTAACAGCTCCAACAAATAGTCTGGCACTGGCTTAATGGGACTGGCTTCACTTGGGCACTGGCACTTGAATCATGACCATAAAAAAAAAGTGTCTCGCCTAACGTTATCTCCATTCCCTGTACTCATCGCATTTCATTTCAGCGTTACATTTCACCATAAATGCATTCATTATAATTGCGCACACAGCTGATACAGTCCAAGGTAAGTGGTCACAGCTTGCCCATCCAATCAAGCAGTACAAAGTAGCCTAAACCCAAATCTAGTAGGTTTAACCCATTCAATCCGGGAACGCATCTATGTCATTTTAGATTTCTTTGGCTATTCAAAAATAGCAGTTATACAAGCTCATAGCGCGGATCCCAGTGCAGCGAACTTGAAAAATATATATTCAAAGATTTGCAATGTTTTTTTTCAAAAATAGCAGATCTACAAGCTCATAGCGCTGCACTCAGTGCATGGATGTTTTATGGTCATGATTCAAGTGCCAGTGCCCCAGTGAAGCCTCACATGTTCCATTATTTTCATTATTTTCTGTTTAACATATGCATTTATCATACTACTCATTTCATATTCATTTCATTTATACAAACAACACAGAGACAATTGTTTAAAACATAACCACTTTATTTTATCTCAACAGTTTAAAGCTCCTCACCACACCAAACAAACACACATACTTGCCATGACCTCTCTTCCTGGTCTGAGGATCTGAAAAGAGTACCACATGATCACAGTGCTCCTTATATGGAGGGGTAGGGGAATTGGGACATACCATTTGACAGGGGAGTGTGGGATTTTGCTGTATAAGGTATATTATGATTGAAAAGAGGTGTGTTGTTAAACATGATTAATACTTTTTGATTGATTTGAATGATTTCTGTAAAGTTTGGAAAATGTTTTCTTTGTTTGAGTTCACTAGTATTTAAGGTGAATGTGTTGAGGTTACCTGTCTTTTAAGACATGGTTGAGGCCACTAGGTAGAGGCCATACAGGTACATGATATTTGTCAGTCTAGTCGGAGGCCTGAATCAGGAAATAGTGTAGAAGCTTAACCCCATTTTTTTACATTATTGAAACGAAGCGGATAAAAGCGCCAATTTTTTTATGAGGCTTCTTTAGGACCTACTGATGGATTCTAGCCTTGGGTACCAAACTTTATTTTGAAAAGTATCCATACAATTATCCATATCAATATCCATAAAAAAAACAGGCCGATTCACTTTTTGGCCTATAACTCTTGAGCCGTAGGTCATAGCATCAAAAGTATTTTTTTCCTGGACTCCTTGGATCATGACGCAACGTCCCATATAGGTCCCGCCCCTTTTCCGATTTCAAGATTTTACGCCATTTTGCATTATCTTTAAAACACATATTTTGCTATTACTCCTACAAATTTGGTCCAAAACTCACACAAATCGGCACACACTCTTTGTCTTTGGTCATGTGATCAAGATTTATCAGTCAGATTTTTCATATTCCCTTCGGATTGGCTACGATTGGCTTTGTGGGAGGGTCCGTTTGGCAAAAATGGCACAAATCATGAACACAGCATCTTATCTGTCCCAAATGTTGATCATTGAGGGGCCACTAATAAACACAGAGCCAATGCGATTTCACTTCCACCCATAGGGGGCGCAACAAATTCTAAAAATGTCACTGTTTTTGCACCAACTTAAGTACAAATGGTCTTGTGAGTCATGTGACAATGACCGTGCAACAGGCTTTTGATATTCCATACTGCCCAGTTGTCCGGTGTGCCTAGTTGGTTTTTGTGCCCACCTGACCGGGTACCGTTTTCCTGTAATTGGCTTCAAAGAAAAAGCATTTGATGAGTATGCAGATGACGTTTTCATCCCTTATATCTGCTGAAGCAGCTGCAGGAAACCAAGCGTTTGGATGTTGTATGGGATACATATATCCCAGATAGTTTGAAGGAGTCCACCCACGAAAAGAGAGGACAAGGTGTTCGCAGGAAAGTGTCAGGGCAGACTACCAGGCAATTGGATGGATTTTCTTCGTGACCCAGCTAATAAGAGGGAGCTGTTTGCCTTTTTGACTTCCAGAACTGAAAAGTTCAACTGGCCACCATCCAAAGCTGTATGTCACATCAGGGCAAGCTGTGTTGTCTTTTGGTTCCAGTAGTACCATGACCTGCTGCAATCATGAAGAGGCAGACTCCAGGATTCTAGTTCATGTACGGCATGCACTGGAGCGAGGAGCAAAAACGATCCTAGTGCGTACTGTGGACACTGATGTCATAGTGATCCTGCAGGCTTGTTCCATGATTTAGTTTCGATTAAATCTTTGGCTGACATCTGGGTAGCTTTTGTTATGGGTAAAAAAATACAGATTTTACCACATCAACATCATGTGTAAATCTCTGGGGGAGCCAAAATCTCGTGCTCTGCCTATGTTCCATGCATTGTCAGGTTGTGACACAACATCTGCTTTCCACAGTAAGGGCAAAAAGTCAGCTTGGCATGCCTGGCAAGCCTATGATGATGTCACAGAGATACTTGTCAGTCTGGCCAAACATCCATTCCAGCTGCTGAATGTTGACAGTCAGCAGTTCCAGAAGCTTGAGAGACTGACAATTATCCTGTATGACAAATCCAGTCCTTTGATCTCCATCAACCAGACTAGAAAAGATCTCTTCTGTCATGGGAAAAGGTCGATGGAGAAACTGCCACCTACCCAAGATGCACTACTTCAGCATGTTAAGCGGGCAGTTAATCAAGCAGGCATCTGGGCGACCAGCCTACAAACAGAACAAGGTATTCCTTCCCCACACCAATATGGATGGACCAAGGAATCAGAGGCATGGGTGCCAGTTTGGATGACAATTCCAGAAGTCTCCAGAGCATGCAGAGAGCTGATCAAATGCTCTTGTAAAGGGGACTGTTCCACCTACAAATGTGGCCAATCAAATTTGGACTGTTCACCACTTTGCAATTGCAAATGTTTGACTCACAAGACAATTTGTACTTAATTTGGTGCAAAAACAGTGATATTTGTAGAATGTGTTGCGCCCCCCCTATGGGTGGAAGTGAAATAGCATTGGCTCTGTGTTTATTAGTTTATTCATCAATGATGAGATAGGCAGATAGGACGGTGTGTTCATGATTTGTGCAACTTTTTGCCTAACGGACCCTCCCACAAATTTTAGAAGCCAATCGTAGCCAATCTGAGGGGAATATGAGAAATCGGACTGATACATTTACATCACATGACCAAAGACACAGTGTGTGCCGATTTGTGTGAATTTTGGATTTAAATTATAAGAGTAATAGCAAAATATGTGTTTTGAAGATAACGCAAAATGGCGTAAAATCTTGAAATCGGAAAAGGGGCGGGACCTATATGGGAAGTTGCGACATGATCCAAGGAGTCCAGGAAAAAAAGACTTTTGATGCTATGACCTACGGTTCAAGAGTTATAGGCCAAAAAGTGAATCGGCCTGTTTTTTTTATGGATATTGATATGAATAATTGTATGGATACTTTTCAAAATAAAGTTAGGTACCCAAGGCTAGAATCCATCAGTAGGTCCTAAAGAAGCCTCATAAAAAATGTGGCGCTTTTATCCGCTTCGTTTCGATTATCTTGTTAAGCTATCCCACTAAAAGTCATGGGCACAATGCTGCTGCTAAAGCGCTGCCCTTTATCTCAGTCTGACAGTCAGTTAAGTCTCTGGACTGTTGCTTGTTTGAAGCGTGTAAGTTTATTGTTTTGTATTTTTTTGAATTACATTTTTGCAAACTATTTTTGAACATCATTTTTGTGCACCTTTTAAGAAAAATAAATCCGGATTATTGCAACATTTGGTTTGTCATTCTGTCTACCTACAGTAGCCCTCATCCGAAAGAACTCTTTTACAGAGCTGTTAAAAACTCAGACCAGTCGGTTCACAAAATGTGGGCTCGGACCCAGAAGACAGTGAAGTGACAATTTAAGGACTTTTAAGACCTTAAATTGTCTTTAAAAAGGTAAACTTTAAGACTTTTGAACTCATTCACTGCCACTGACGTAAAAAACTTATTTTTTTCCAATTACCAAATCTGCCACTGACGTAAAAAACGTAATTTTGCAAATTAAATTCATTTAAAAAGATCTCACCGTCCTTCATCTCTCGAAGTGGCACACCCGGATATGGAAATGACGTCAATCGAAGATTTTCGTTTCCGCCTGCTTCCTGTTTAAGTCCCCCTCTAAAACGGCATTTTCTCGGCTTACATGGTGTGTTTACACTGGGCTGGAGGAGAGAGACTCCGCCCCGATCGGAATGTTTGTTGTCTGAGCGGCGTGCACGGATCGCCTGTGTGTTTAGAATCGATTGGACTTGCGATCATAATGGGAAAAAAAATGATTTTTAGTTAAGTTATAAAAAACACTAAATTGCAGGCAGTGAGCAAACAGACAGAAATAAGTCTGGCAGGGAATGATTAATAGGCCTACGTAAAAAGAAAAAATATAGAAAAAGACCATTACTGCATAAAAATGTATCAACAAACTGTACTATAAAAACTGGTCAAACATTGGCCATATTGTCAAATAATATAAGAAAGAGGCAACAATTTTGAAAATAGCTTGTAGATCTGCTATTTTCACTATTTTGTATCTGTGGAACGGTCAAACAAAATTCAATGCATCAACTCCTACAATTCCAAGTGCTTGTCAGGGTGGGGGGTCCCCAGTCCAGCTATGATTATTTTGGGGGGTCGCAGCCTGAAAAAGTTGAGAACCACTGTCATAGATATCTGAATTGTGACCCTGACTACAAAAATATCAAAACTAAAGCTGTCAAATTTAGTGAGTTTCTGCCTGAAACGGAGTGAAATGTAAAATGACAACTTCCTCAAAAGGATACTCAAGTACAGTATTTGAGTGAATTTACTTATTTACTTTCCTCACTGAATATTACAATGTTCCAAATAATTTATCTGACAAGATATGCTGTAATGACTCTACCAAATAAATGCTCCCGGTAGCACCCCACCACCCTGCCAATTAAAGTATTTTTATACCATAGCCACTGCCATGGACATAAACCACATTACCAAGATGCAACACAAAGTATCATGTGGATGTTGCAAGTATAATTTTACAATTTTAATTTAAGTGTGTGTGTGTGTGAGCTCGTTGTAGAGCACTCTAGAGAAAGCCTGTCAATTGATGGTGGTTGCTCCTCGTTGAGTCAGTACAGCTATCAGATCTACAAGCTCACAGAGCTTGAGCCCACAGGGAGGCCGAGAATGAAGCCTGGGCCTAGATTAGTGCGGCTTTTCCCTCATATCTCCATGAGCGTGCGCGCTACAGTGCTGATCCACATATCAAACTGCTCCCTGCAACACTCCCATCCACGCCCAGGCAAAACCTTCTGGCTGCCATTAACCCTTCGCTGAAAGTTCAACCCAGTGCGTACGCAGATTATAGATACGATAGATTATAGATATAAATTATTGACACTTTTAACCACTAGACTTTTAAATTAGATACATAATGTGAGCTTGTATATCGGCTGTTTTTACAATATTTAGTCAAACAAAATGTAATGCCTCAACTTCTATAATTCCAAGTGCTTGTCAGGGTGGGGGGGGCAGTTCTAAAAATATTCTGGACATCCCAAAATAATCATATCTTAACTGGGACCCCATGTTTGTTTTGTAATTATCTAAATCTGCAAAGTAACTACTGACTTAATTTTCTAATAATTCTAGTGGAGTAAAAAGTACAATATCTTCGTCGGAGATGTAGTGAAGAAGTATAAAACATTGAAAACAGACTCAAGTAGATGGTACCTCAAATTTGTATTCAATAGTATTGAGGGTTGTACGTGTTTACCACTGAACATTGGTCATTTCTGTTAGGAATGGACGGAGGAAAGATAAATGACAATTATGAAGTATGATCAAGTCAGTACAGTCATCAGATACAATTACTGGCCATATTGTTTTGTCTCATCTAATGTTTTTTTTCACGACGGTTGGCTGTGCAGCACGAAAGTGTAAGTCCAGGACAGGGCTCTTACATTAGTTTGCTTGCTCCTTCGGTCGGTTCTACTCAGACTCAGAGCTATTCAACGCTGTGTAGATGTTTATTTGTTTACAAGACTCATTGTCTCGTTGACACAGTCTCGGGGTGACAGCCTATAACAGCCGAGGCAATGAACTCCGTGCTCTTTAGATACCGCAATAAAATTACATAGTACGCATGTCGGAAAACAAAGGCTCCAAAAACAACGTGTTAAATGTCTTTTATATTCCTGAACCAATTGTCTGACGAAGGTCGCAATCATTAAAACAAAAATTGTGTTCACGTGCTTGTCCACCCAGCTCTCATAGACTCCAATGCATTTCATCGCACTTCCGGCTCAAGTGTTGTATGGAATACAAAAATGCCAAGTAAATGAATAAATGAAATAATAAGGAAAGAAATGCATTTATTATGTATGTGTGTATGCATGTATGTATTTTTTTATTTCCATATTTATTTCCGTATTTATTTATTTTACATGTACAGTATTTATACAGGCATTAGCAATCAAACCCAGAGTGATCAAACCCACACGCCACTGTACTATGATTTCAGTGTTAGGCCCTTTTCACAAAAACAGTGTACAGTTGAAACTGCTTATTGCACTGCATGATATATGATAAAATAACTATGATAATAATAACTGCACATAGGGTTTATAAAATATAAGGAAATTAAAGTGAATATATTTTTTTTACATAGAAAAAAGGAAGAAAGAGTTTTCTGAAAAACTCAGGTTAATTGTTATATCTGTGGCGCTCAAACCTTTTCATGTCAAGGACCACCAAGATTATATGTATATTTTATGTTTTCAGCTCACATGTAGCCCGCCGGCCCAGCCCCATACCCTTGTATGGGGCTTGCGTGTCAGTGTCTAAAATTAAAATAAAAACATGTTTTTGTATGTTTGTTTGTATACAGTATTTACAGATTATCTGTGCTTATATAATAATATCTAAACAGATCAGTATGTGTGCATACAAACCAGTATTTCTGGATAGTTTTCACAATATAAAATAAAGTGTCCAGAACTTTAGCTACTGTACGGTATGTCTACTTTGTCAACCTGGGGCAAAATTTAGAACAATGATATATTTCTAATCAACAACAATGTCATAAGTGTCCTGTTCTTCCAGAAATAAGGTTAATGAATACTACTGCACCAATGTGACGCTGCCGGCGCTATCTACTCGGAAAATATTTTTTTGGTTGTGGTGATGATTGATTGTCTTAATTTTCAGACATTTGCAATATGGCGGACCCCCTGTTCTAAATCCGAAGACCTCCTAGGGGTCCTGGACCCCCTGTTGAAGACACATGCAGTACAGCATTTAAAATCCATCAAGCACCTACTTTATATACCTCCCTACAATGCAGTGAGTGGTTTCCAATACTTTTACTTCTACTCCACTACATCTCAGAGGCAAATATTGTAATACTAGTTACTTTGTAGATTTTGAGTATTATTACAAAACAAACATTTACCACTTCAGCCCCATATACAGTTTGGTCATTTGAAAATAGCCGATCTACAAGCTCACAGCTTGTAGATCTGCTATTTTCAAAAGCTTTCTATAAACTTGAAAACTTGAAATGGTACTTTTACTTTTGGTACTTTAAGTACATTTTGATTCCAATACTTTTATACATTTTGAATTCCGGATTTTTGCTTGTAACAGAGTATTTCTTTCTACATTGCTGTATTGATACTTTTTCCACCACTGCTAGAATGGCACTTGAACTGAACTCTCTCCCAGGTATGGAACACTGTCGCCCTCGTGTGTTCAAAGGGTGTAACAGAGGGAGTGTGGGATTGAAACAGAGAACCTTCCCATTCCCAAGCGGCCACTCCTACCTCCAGAGCCACTGCCACCCCGGGAAGAGTTGGTGAGTACGTCACTATAGTCTTGCCCAAATAGGCTCTATGCACAGCAGCCATATTATCACTTCCTTCACAGGTGTTACCAATGATACTAATGAAGGCTGTTCCATTTAGTGTAGCACAGTGGTTTCCACGACCCCCATAACTCTGAGAGTGTACAAATGGAACCAAATGGACCCTTAAGGGTCCATTTGGTTCCATTTGTACACTCTCAGAGTTACACACCTATTAGGGGCCATTTCGAAGCCCATGATGGTCCCTGGACCCCAACCGTAGACCCACTGGTGTAACAGAGTGTTTCCAGTGAGTCAACATGCACAATATCAGCACCCTGACTCTGTTTGACCAGAATGGAACAGAGCCTTCATTAGTATCATTGGTAACACCTGTGAATGTCTTCATAATATGGCTGCTGTGAATAGAGCCTATATGGAGCTCCATATCCATATGTGGACGTCAATATTTGGAGGGTCTAGCCTGGTGGGACAGTGGACCAGCAGGGGGTGCTCCTTCCATTCCGACATCTCGCCACTCCGACTAGTGGCTTCCGCGTGCGGTTAGGGTTAGGGTTAGGTATAGGGTTCGTTAACGTCGGAAAGGCGACATGTCGGAAAGGCGAAATGCACCCGACCAGCAGGGGAGGAAAAGGTTGTTAAAAAAAAATGAAGAGTATTGGCTACTCAAATAAATAAATACATGCACAATTACAGTCAAAAGTGAGGTGAAACTTGTATGTATGCAGGCTTTCACGTTTGCAGTTTAAAAAGATTGAAAGAGAATTAGAAGTAAAAGAATGGAGAATAAAATGAGCATAAAAAAGCCTGAAAATAGCATCATGTTAAAATCAGTATCAGTAAATGAAAAGTCCTAAAATCACATGTAGCGCTTTCGGTATTGTGCAAGTCAGTATCATGTAGCTTGGAAAAGTCCTACATCAAGTCTTAAATCACATTATATGTGCATTCAGTATAGTGCGAGTTGATAAAGCACAGGCGACAGGCTATAGGTTCCGTTCAACAGCCTTACAGTTGCTAGGTAAAAACTCTTCTTCAGTCCAACTTGATGTTGATTGGATGGAATCAAACAAGGCATCAAATGAGGTCCGGGGCCTAATGCATATCAAGCTGGGGGTCTTTGAAATGAAAAATGTTGAGAATCACTGCAGTAAGCCGTTTCCGGCAAGTAATAATAAGCGCTAATCCTAATTGCTTTACAATGTATTTCACATTCACCCATACATTCTTCATTGCTTAGCAGTAGCATTGGGAGTTCAGTGGCTTGCTCAAGGACATTTCGACACGCAGCCAGGAGGAGCCGGGGATTAAACAGGGAACCTCCCGAATACCAAGATGGCAGCCCAGAACAACCGAAGTTGGTTTGGTTCGGGAGCAAAAGCAAAGCAAAGCAAAGTTTGTTGTTTACCCAGGGTGTCGGACTAAGCACGAAGCTTGTTTCCAGCCGGACCCTGCATGGAAGCCTTGCTCAAGGGCTATTCAGCGGTGATTCATGATCGATGTGATGAATTGGGGAATCGAACTAGGGACCTTCCGGTATCAAGGCCGCCCCTCTAACCACTAGGCCACCGCTGCCACCACCAGGTCGGGGAGGGCTCCCCGACCTGGAAAAAAACGCCTTCTGTGTTCTGGAAGCCACAGGGTACACTACAGTCAGCATGCTGGTTAAATTGATACCTGGATATCGTGAACATAACGTGCTGTGGGGAATTTCCGACGAGGGTCTGGAGGTTTCGCCTTTTTGTACGATATTTCTGGGTAGCCTGGGACCAGACGAATCTGCGAGTGCAAAAAAAAATTGCACTCTGCGATTTGGGTCTGGCACCGCTCCATAGAGAATCCATTTCCTGCTCCATAAGACGTGTGTGACCAATCAGGGCCCAGTATTTGAATATGGGAGACTGTAATTGGTAGTTGGTTGTAGGTCTAACCAATTGCGTCGAGGGCCATTGTTTTGATTCCGCCCCTTGGGAAAAAAAACGTCTTCATGGAAGCACCAGACTCATATCCACGCAGTGATATAGTCTGTCTACGCCAGGCTAATTTCTGGGGCTTTAGAGCCGAACCGAACAAATGTTGGTTGAAAAAAGAGAGAAGAAAGAAGAGGGAGCACTTCTGTTTGGTGTTAAAAAGTTAAAAAGCCTTTAATAGTCTGGCTAATTCATAGCAAGAATAAAAAACGGAAACAGTGCCTTCATCAGGATGACTAAACCAACGATTAACATTGGCATTTATTCAGTGCTGGCTTCTTCATTTCATTTATTCCTCCTCCTTCTTGTCCGCTTGTTGTTTGAGTTTGTAGTCTCTCACCGCCGCTTTCAGGGCGTCCTCTGCGAGCATGGAACAATGCAGCTTGACCGGCGGGAGGCGCAGCTCTTTGGCAATGTCGGTGTTTGTGATCTGAAGAGATTCGTCGACCGATCTCCCCTTGATCCACTCGGTCGCTAGGGAGCTGGAGGCGATGGCCGAACCGCAACCAAACGTTTTGAACTTGGCGTCCACGATCTGTCCATTGTCGTCCACCTCGATCTGAAGCTTCATGACGTCGCCGCACGCCGGCGAGCCCACCAACCCCGTCCCCACGTTTTTGCGTTCCTTGTCAAGGGAACCCACATTCCTCGGGTTCGTATAGTGGTCCAGCACGTTTTCGTGGTACAGGGAACGTGGCTTGAGCTCCCGGAACAGTAGCCGCCTGGCGATTAAGCCCAAGGGCGACGCAAATCTTCGTAAGGACGGGAGCGACATCTTTTGCTCTGGAAGTCGACGTACAGTATAAATGTGCTTTCGCCCTACAAAGCCTTATATAGGCCGATGACGTCACACAGCACAAGGCTAACGATGCCGATTTTCAACGGCATCTCCTGATTTTGGTCTTGGGTGTCACTGTTTCTCAACCTAATAGGCTCTATGCACAGCAGCCATATTGGGAATGAATTGGGCCCCTTCCTTACTTCCTTCACAGGTGTTACCAATGCTACTAATTAAGGCTCTGTTCCATTTAGTGTGGCATAGTGGTTGTCTTATTTTCAAGGATGGGGGTCCGTGGTCTAAAAAAAAATGGGGGTCCGTGGTCTAATGCAGTGGTCCTCAAACTTTTTCATGTAAAGGACCCCCAAAAT
Organism: Gymnoscopelus microlampas; assembly: GCF_963454915.1. Classification (NCBI taxonomy): domain Eukaryota; kingdom Metazoa; phylum Chordata; class Actinopteri; order Myctophiformes; family Myctophidae; genus Gymnoscopelus; species Gymnoscopelus microlampas. The sequence goes on from NC_139958.1 coordinate 41,438,121, forward strand.
CATATGTATTTGGCTGCGGACCCCCATCTCAAATATTGTGTTCCAGGGACCCCCAAAAGCAAAGATTTGAGTAACAAATGTTCGCTTAAGGGTCCATTTGGTTCCATTTGTACATTCTCAGAGTTATGGGGGTCGTGGAAACCACTGTGCTAGACTAAATGGAACAGAGCCTTCATTAGTATCATTGGTAACACCTGTGAAGGAATTGATACTAGAGCTGCTGTGCATAGAGCCTATTGTCAAACATACTGAAAACTGCCGATCTACAAGCTCACAGTTTGTCATGGTGTGACACACTGTGAGCTCGTAGATCTGCTATTTTCACAGAGTTCTATAGTTTTTGAAATATGTAACCTTAAAGATTACGTTTCCAGTTTAACAACTTCTAAACTGGCGTCCCTGTTTTTTGGCATGTCATTGTTGTCAAAAACACACAATGCCTATAAACTCAAACTGTACATTTAGATGTGTGTGTAGTTGTTTTTGTCCAGTTGCTTGCGTGTTGAATGTTCGATGCCTCATCCATTTGACGTGTTTTTAACTCGTACCTTTAAGAATTGTCAACAAAATATTTAATCAATATTTAAAAAAATGATGAACCAATCACTCAAACTAAATTAATCAAATATATGGTATCCCAATTGACTATTGAGGGGGGGACAGATCATCTGATCTATTGTCTGTTTCCATTCATAAAATGTCTTAAATTGTAACAGAGAGGTCCTCTGTTACCCATTTTCGCACATTGATTTTCGCACAGCATATGGACACTTAACATTTTTGCACAGCACATTGGCACTTCATTAATTTGCAAAGTTAATGCACAGAGTCATGGTTTAAGTATTTATTAGATCTTTTAAGTTTGTAGCTTCCTGTCCAGCCCAGCTGGCCACTTAGTCGGATGCGTTCCACCTGTGGGTAAATACAAACAGATGATTGTGAATCATGATGCAATACATATATATACATACATACCTACATACATGCAAGCATATATACATTTAAGAGTAAGTAATATTATAGAGAAGTGCAATGTGTTTGTAATGTTAAGTGAGGATTGTAAACTTAACATGTACCCGTTCAAGTTGCTGCTGTCTTCCAGTGTAATTGGGCTGGACCATGTCGGGATGTAATGTGTATTTAGAGTTTCTTAGGATATTGTTGTAGTGTAGTCATTTTGAAGGAAGCCTTACTTACCTGTAGTTCATAAGTGTTTTAATACAATTTATGTGGGTTTATGTATTCATTGTACTGTATGTAGGTATGTTTATGTATTGTATGTTTTAGAACACCGACTAGAATATGGCACAGTCCAGAATCATTAGATCAGCTGAACATAAAAGGCTGCCACGTATTTAGTAACCAGGTTCCCGCATGTAAGCTGTGAAACAAAAGTGTGTGAAGCAAGCTTTTTGCATCTGGCGGAGCCAGGTTAGTGTGTGTGTGTGTGTGTGCTGTGTGTGTGGGGAGCTTCCTGTGTTCTTGTCCTTTTTTGTCGGTGAATAAATACACCTTTTTGGTTGAACCATGTCAGGCCTCTGTACTAATTCCAGCCGCTAAATGGCTCCTTGAAATATAGAATACAATACCAAATAGCTTTAAAAAAAGGAAAAAATAAAAAGTATGGCTCGAGGATGTTATTCATTTTCACATTCTTGCCACTGTTTTAACCAAAGTATGCCATGTTTGTTTGTATACCTGGTTACGAAATATAACTATAACTTTCTCGCTCTGGTATGTCATAGGCAGAGCCCTTGCTCTGTTGGTCTGATTCTCGTAGTGTCTCTTCGACTTCGGCCATGAGTTTAGTAGCTGCAGGGTTGTGTGGCAATTCTCCAAGCACAAGTCTCAGGTCGTCAGCTGCCATCTGGAAGTTTCCCACGTTCTTGTGAACTTCTGCGCGGCGCAGCAAGGCTTTCAAATTGCCTGGTTCCTGCTCCAGTACAGTCTGGCAGTCATCCATGGCATTCCCCCATTGTTTCAGTTTAATCTGCGCCTGGGCCCGGTTGTTGAACGTTACCACGGTTGGTGCGATAGCTATACTCCTGGTATAGTCTGCAACCGCCCTCTCGTAGAGGCCGTCTCTGTAAGCCTCATTGCCTCTGTCCTTTTCGTGGTTTGCGCTGTCGAGCGTCTGCTCGTTGAGCCACGCCTCGGATTGGATCCCGGGATTGCCGGAGTCTACGACGGTGGGAGGGTCTTCTTCAATTGTATCGTCCCCATCAATGTTTTCACGTTGTTTTTCCATGTTCAGAGACTGGACGAACTCATTGGTCGGGTGGAGGTCGGTGTTGACCTCTTCCTCTCCACAGCGGTTCTCCCAGTCGCCAGACACGTCCATCATTTCCTCGTCACCTTCCACTTCAGTGATGGGCACAATCACCCTGCGTTTGGCTGCCGAGACAGAATTATTGGTCAAGTGTAAAACTACAACCTCCTCTAGCTGTCTCTCGGCCTCCTGGAAGTTTGGACTGCAGGTTAGCACTACCTGCAGGTCGGAGCTGCACGCTGGGTAGTCCCGCAGGCCTTTGTGAGCCATGGCTCGTTTGTAGAAGGCCTTCATGCTCATCTCCAGTTTGAGCGATGCGTCGCAATCCTGTTTGGCTTCAGCGAACCTCTCCAGTTGCAGGTAGCAATGGGCCCTGTTGACGTAAACAACAGGGTCATTGGGATTCATCTTGAGGCATTGACTATACTTCCCCACGGCATCCAGGTATTGTCCTTTCGTCACAAGGTTCTTCCCTTCTTGCTTCAAAGATGCCAAAGTATCTTCACGGAAGTCGTCGTCCTCGTCCTCTACCTCTTGTATGAGGATTTTCTTGCCTTTGCTCTGGTGCTGTGATTGACCTTGTCTTATCTTCTCATCAACTTCAGCCAGAAGTTTAGTAGCCTCGCGATGCTGTCCTCGGTCCTTGGCAGCCATCTGGAAGTTTCTCAAGTTCTTCTGAACTTCGGCACGACGCAGCAGGGCTTTGGTATTGCCCGGTTCAAGCGCCAATGCATTCTGACAGTCACTCATGGCATTGTGCCAGTCTTTCAGTTTAATCTGTGCCTGGGCTCTGTTGTTGTACGCTGCCACGGTTGGTGTAACAGATATACTCCTGGAATAATAGGTAACCGCCTCCTTATAGTCACCAGCTTTGAATTTATCGTTGCCTTTGACCCTTTCATGGTTTGCCAAAATGAGCTTCTCCTGCGGAGTCCGCGATGTTGCGTCAACTGTGGATTTGATTTCGGGTTTACCAGAGTTTATGAACGCAGCAGGGTCTTCCATTGTATCCATTTTTTCACATTCTTTTTCGGCATCATATTTGTCCCACTCTCGGTAGTCGCGAGGGAAGGCCTTCTTTGGGGAGTTCGCTATTTGTGGATTCTGACTGAGTGGAATAGAGAAATGTCTCCGTATAGGAGGAATATTACCAGGAACTACAGACTGCTGTTTTAGTTTTTTTTCTTCCCAGTACTTCGGGTCAATAACGATTTCACTCAATTCATCTTCGGGGACACTGGAAGGTCTGGCCACCGGATTGTCCTTTCTGAGAGATTGGCTCTTGGGGTCCAATCTCTGTAGGTGCTCCTCACAGTGCCGGACCAGCTCAGGGAAATCACCCTCGTCTCCGGACCTCAGCAATGTCAGTATCTTCTCCATGTATTTCACATCAGTGCACTTGTCAATGTACTTATAATCCAAATGCGCCACGGGAATCTTTCCATGACAGCTGTTGTTGGATGATAATGCTGTGTCTTCATTTAGAACTGAGTAACCTGTTTTGCCTGAAAGGGCATTATAGTAACTAGCTTCTTTCATCCTTCCCTATAAACCAAAAATCATAGATGAGAATGAATCTATTGGGCAACGATAGAAAACATGTAAACCTATCAATATTGCCAAAATAGACAACAAATACACTGCTTAAAAATACAGATACAATTGAATGTCTAAAGGGATTTTCTCCCTGTTACATCTTATTATAGGCTGACCAAGCGAGATCTGACGTCATTCACTACACAAACCATCACCTTACAATGCCGATTTGGTTCTCTGATTTCCGGGACGTCTTAGGCCACTGGTTTTCAATGTGGGGTCCGGGGTTGAGGGGGTTCCAGGGGCAGTGTTGCCAGATATGTGAGTGAAATAAGCAAACGGGTCTAAAAAACAAGCCCAAAAGAAGCAACAATATGGCACTAGGCCATTATGAGCATTTTAATTCAACCTATATAGCTTGTATACATTGAAACATATACTGCATACATTGAAAATAGCTGATCTACAAGTCTACAAGATCTACAAAATATTATTTTTGAAAATAGCAGAGCTTGTAGTGCTTGTTGTGATCTGCTATTTAAAAAAAAAAAAAGTGGAATATTTGGAAGATTGTTTTTAAACATTCTAACAACATAAAATCTGGTATGGGGCTCCAGCTGGCACAACACAAAAACAGATGGGGGGTTATAGGGACAAATCGCCTACATATTCATTTGGGGGTCCATGACAAAATATTTGAGAACCGCTGGTTAAAATAATTAAAAAATTGTGAAGCAAGCCCAAAGAAGCAACTACACTTTAGAAACGCCCCAAAAACTGCAACCTGCAACTACCAATATTTACAAGCAACTTCAAAGAAAATTAAGCCCAACGTCGCTTACAATAAGCGGATATGGCAACACTGTCCAGGGGCCCCCAGCTAAATGATTGATTTGATAGAATTGAAGTACTTCTTGTCTTTATTGTCGGTTGCTGGGTGTAATTGTGATGTAGATTTATGGATTGTCTTGTCTTGAATGATATGCATTGACCCGAGCAAAACGATTTTTACCGTGTGTGGATAAACATAAAGACATAAAGCAGTGTGTGAAATGAGGGGTTGGTGGGCTAGTGTAACAGTAGTTCTCAAAAATAGCAGATATACAAGCTCACAGCTCATTCCCCCGAGTGGTGGAAAGTGCATTTACTCAAGTATTGTACTTAAAGTAAATGTTTTTGGTACTTTTGAGTATTTCCATTTTTCAATACTTCAATACTTTCAATACTCCACTATATGAAGCAAATATTCAACTTTTACTCCACTACAATTATTTGACCACTTTAGTTACAAGTCACTTTGCAGATTTAGATTGTTAATACAAAACATATATTCCAATAAGCCCTATTTTGTACTTTGGCTATTTAAAAATAGCAGATCTACAAGCTCACACACACACACACACACACGCCACATAGATTCATTTTCACTCCGGTCAGTTCAGAATGAAAACCAGGCTTTCCTCCATGTGTAAAGCCTGGTGACACGAGGTTACTGGCTTGCTGGTATGGTTGATCTGCATTAAGAAATGAGCAAACAACAAAAACGTTCTACTGAAAGACATTTCCAGAATGTCCTTGCTTCAAATAGTCTCTGAAGAAGTGGGGCCAGTAGCTTGTATCCAAATAATTGTAGCAGAGTAAACAGTAGAATATCAATCAGTATGTTTATTGCACATGAAAACATTTTCAATATGTTTATTACATGGACTGTCCAGCAGAGGGAGACCGTGTTTCATTTGTATTTGACTGCAGCAACTTACTGCAGTCAAATAGTCACTGCAGTAACTAGTGATGAGTGTAAAATAAAATATTTAAAATATTTTCAAAAATGTTCTGCTTCAAAAACGAATTTTCAAAAGAATTTCCGAAATTTGAACTGAGTTGAGAAACTAGTGAGAAAATAAAATAGAGGCGACAATAGCTGATCCACAAGCTTTTTAAATATCTTTTGTCGTCTATATTTATATTAAATAGGGTTGAAGTGGTTCATTCAATGTGGCAGAAAATGTATGATTTGTCAAACACTTACAATTATTATATATTTCCCCCCCCCCCAAAAAAATAGCAGATGTACAAACTCGCAGTGTGGCACGAAGTGACGCAATGTGAGCTTGTATATCTGCAATTTTGTAATTTTTTTTTGGTATTTTGCACCAAAGTGTAAAATATGGATAAAGTGGTTAAAAGGATTGTGAAGTTATATTAACTAATTTTGCTGGGGACCCCCTGGAACCTCTCCAAGGACCCCTGGGGGTCCCCCAGAGCCCACTTTGAGAACCAATGCCCTAGACCTAGTAAACTGGATCTGAGTTGGCCTTGTTAGTTTGTGTCTACACCAAATCTATAGCGGAAAATAGCCGATCTACAAGCTCGGCTATTTGTGGCTAATCAATCAGTTCAAGTGGTTAATGCTTTGACTGGCCCACTTCCATTGTGGGAGAAAGGTGGCTTTTATCTTATATTTTCATCCCCCGTGCTCATCAATGGCTGTGATCGTAGCTACATTTCAGCATCAATTCATTCATTCATCTCTTAAACCCTCTATTCCTAGTAAAACGGACCTAAGTTACAGCCGTACTTGGACTGCTTCTTCCACCCTACACCAATTCCCTTCGCCAATAATAGCAGATCTACAATCTCACAATGCTTCGGTTTCAGGTTAACTGACTCCTGTTCCAATTCACTGCCTCTCTCACATACAGTAGCTGATACCGTCCAAGGTTTGTTGACACAACTTGCCTATCAAATCAAGGACTGTAGATACAAAATAGCCAAAACCCAAATATAGTTGCTAGACTTATAGTCAGCGCTGGGCCCCTGAAAACATTCATATTCAAGTGCCGCCATCACTTGCATATCATTTTCATTAGAGGGGTTCTTAATTCTGATATATAACAGGCTACACATTTTACTGAAGCAAGACTTTTTTTTCTTTCTTTGCGTATGAGATAAACCAGTCGGACAAAAAAAGAAAGAAAAAAAACTGCCATTTACTGGCTCACAGAGAATTCTCCCATACTCCCGACGGCCATTCCACTCCTCCTCTGGGCCCACTTCATCCGATTTTTTCTTTCTCACAATATATATATATATATATATATATATATATATATATATATATATATATATATATATATATATATATATATATATATATATTGTTTTATATGTATTCATTCAAATAAATAAACTAGAACAGTGCCCACCGGCCTACTTGCGACCATTCAGTTGACTAATCATTCAGTCGGCCAATCAGTTAAGTGGACAGGTCGGCTTAGCCAATCAGGGATTTATACTGGTTTAGTGGTACAAACGTGAGTTGATGCTTCGCCAAACCGGGAAGCTGACGATGTGGGTTGGCCAATCTGGGATGCATACAATCTCGCAAACATACAGAGACTCTGTGCGTTCTCCTCAGACCGATACAGACATTTGTGATATTCGCGTTCATATTCAGTTTGTGATATTTGATATTCGTATTCAGTTCTCGGGAACCGTTGGTCCGCCTGACTTACCGTTCGGCACCACACACGTACAATACATGGCAGTCAATGGGGGTCGGATAGGGCTGAAACCTTGCCCAAATATGGAGATGAGTATATCATCAATCAATGTCATCGAGCACAGATGAGTCATGGCAGTCAGCTCTGGACCGAAAACCTTGCCCAAATGTGATGATCATTATTAGACCCCCTCTGTCTTGTTTGAAATCACTTCTTGCATTGAACACTGATGGATCACTGTTGGGTCGGGGGTCCTTGAGGGGGTTCCACAAATGGGTCCTTTTCAAAGCTCTAACTTTATCTCTAATGGAAACAAAATGGACCCGTACACTGAATACTTTACTGTGTAGATTGGGGTCCCAGAGATGAAAATCTAATCAAATTGGGGGGTTCTTGAAATTAAAAAAGGTTTAGAGTCATTGGTCTACACATTGATTAGCAGTGTGATATAATAATAACAAAGACTTTCAAAGAATGTCTTTGTTATTACCAAGACAGCTGGAGATTTCACCCGGTATGTCCGTCCGTCCGTCCGTCCGTCCGTCCGAGGGTCCTTGAAGTTAAAAAGGTTGAGAATGACTCAGCTCTTGACGACAACTGGTGGAGATTGTTGTATGGAGATTCATCCTGTAGAGCAGTGGTTCTCAAAGTCAGGTCCAGCAAAAGTCGCCTAGGTAGGTAAAGTTTATCAACTTTAACCACCCTCTATATACACTGGCTATTTAGATCTGCCATTTTCAAGAGATTTTGAAAAAAAAATTGGAACAACACAAATCTTGTATGTGAGAGGTCCCCCTGGCCGCGGACACCTTTTCAGATGGGGGTCCGCAGCCAAATACATATCAATCTGGGAGTCTTGTGGGGGTTCAGGGGGGTCCCCAGCTAAAGAATTTATAGTTGCAGGTCTGTAACACGCGTTAAGAAATGGAACCAAATGGAAATGGAACCAGCATAACAACTGGAACCATAAGGTTCCATGTGCACACTCTCAGAGTTAAGGGGGCCCTAATTCATATCAATCTGGGGGTCCTTGAAATTTAAAGGTTTGAGAACCTTCTGTCCCCCCCTTCCTCCTCGTAGAGCCAGGACCAGATGAAGCACCGATCCTCCTTCGATCTTGTAGTCGGCCGCCGTCTTGTCGTCGTTCATCTGCTTCCCGCTGTAGATGAGTCTCTGTTGCTGGGGCGGGATCCCCTCCTTCTCCTCCACCCTCTCCTTGATCCGCTCCACCTTGTCCGTGGCCTCGATGTCGATCTCGATCTCCTTCCCGGTTAGAGTCTTTACTTTAATCAACATGTTGAATTCAGCAATGAAAGAAAACCCCTCTATCTTTCTCTTGTCTGTTTTTTTTTTCTTTTCCCTGCCTGTGTCGATCCGGCTCTGTGTCTAGACGAACGGCTCAAAGGAAACATGACCCTACCACAGCATCGGCTTATATAGACGGACCGATCTCTGATGGATGTGATGTAACGCGCAAACGCAAAGCATCGCCTAACAATACTAGCACGGAGTACTTGGAGACTACGACGTCAGTCATCTATGACGCTGTTCCCTAAACACTGGGTCGGGACCCATTTATGGGTTGCGGACACATTTGTACAGTAGGCTATGTTGCCTAACAGTTGATTGATTGATTGATTGATTGATTGATCAAATGGATACAGCACAGAGGTACAGTAAAACCCTTAGGCTAAAAGGATAACACAAAAAAGTCCCGAGGACTTGTTTCCATTGTGGTCCTACGTATGTATTCAATTCATAGAATATTAACACATTGATACATGTCATCAACAAATACAAATAAATAGAACCAAATGGACCCTAAGTAAGTTACGGGCCTGTGATCAAAGGGACCCATAAGGATTCATTTGGACCCATAACTTGGGCCATTTGGCTCCATTTGTACACTCTCAGAGTTATATTAACACTGAAGATTTTACTGTGAAGACTCGGGTCTCGGAGATAAATATTTGTATTGAATGGGGGGTCCGTGGTCTTATGCATATCATACAGGGGGTCCTTGGAATTTAAAAAAAGTTTGGGAATCACTGAACTAAACTTAACTGGAACCCCCAATCTACACTGTAAAATTCCTCAGTGTCACATCATCGATTTTTGCCTGGATTTGGTACAAGTGAAATACCGTTATCACAGTACTTGCAGGCGAGTCTATGACGTCAGTCATTTATGACAGTCATCTCCATATTTGGGCAACAAATAAATATTAGCTCGGCCACAAGAACCAAGCAAAGCGTGACGTGTAACGTAGCATATTTCACAGGTTCTGGATGTGTTTCCATAGGCTACGGCTGGGGTTTCACAATTGGTTCTCAGAACCTAATTTGGTCTCTGCTCAGGAGTTGGTACTAAACCTGAGTTCTGGAAACACATTACTCAGAACTTGTACTTTGAAATATTTTTCTAAAATAGCGATAAATAGCTGATCGACAAGCTCTGCCTACACCAGTGGTTCTCAAAGTAGGGTCTGGGGACTCCCCACAGGATTGATAGTTTGGAACCAAATGGACCCTTAAAGGTCTGTAACTCTGACAGTGTGGACCCCTTAGGGGTCCTTTTGGTTCCATTTTGTACACTGTCAGAGTTATGGGAGTTCTTCATACCAAATCTAATTCATACCAAACTGGGATCTAATTCATACCAAACTGGGTAGGTTTGAGAATCACCGGCCTGCACCGGACTAGTCCATTGACTCCATTCAAATGCGTTCCAGAGAGATGTGGGTAGGGTTGGGTATCGAAATGAGGTTCCAATTAAACTTTCTGGGTACCGTGTACCCATACTAATGAAGGAATTGAATTGGAATCGATAACATCCTAAACATTTAAGGGTCCGGTTTTCTCCTGTGAATATCAACAAGCTTTAATTGCCATTATTTTCATATGTGAATATTGAATAATGTTCAGTATGAGACGCTACCATTCATCACATTAAAGTTGCCAATAGGCTCTATGCACAGCAGCCATATTGGGAATGCATTTGGCCCCTTCCTTACTTCCTTTACAGGTGTTACCAATAATACTAATTAAGGCTCTGTTACATTTAGTGTGGCATAGTGGTTGTCTTATTTTCAAGGACCCCCATTTGGTTCCATTCTCAGAGATACACATCCACCATAAGGGGCCATTTGGGAACCGAAATGGAGTGTTTCTAGTGAGCCAACATGCACGAAATCAGCACCCTGACCAGAATGGAACAGAGCCTTCATTAGTATCATTGGTAACACCTTTGAAGGAAGTAATAAGAGGCCCAATTTCTTTCCAATATGGCTGCTGTGCATAGAGCCTATTGTTGATGTAACACTAGTTTACAGGGACTATTGTGTTTGGTTAAGTTAAACACCGATATTTCATGACAAAAAGTTTCATCATTGACTCTCTCAGTACAGTACTTTAGTTAACGTGAGTGAACCTACTGTATGTCTCGTCTCTTGGTAAAAAGTATAGCCTAATAATGAATTAGGAGTCATCATTGTTCTTCGATCTTTGTTGAGGTAGGATTTCTTTGCAGTAAGTCTTTACTGTAATCACCATTTTGAAATATTGTTGTGTTTCAATACTCTCAGAACTATTCATTGCATAGGCTTTCAAACAGGGGGTCCAGGACCCCAGAGTTGAAGGGCACAATTTGTGTGATAGGAACATTTATTTTAGATTAACCACCTGGACCCTAGCATCCCTCTTCTGGGGGAACGTTCGCCAAAAATAGCTCACAACGCATCGCAGCACGGCACATTGTGCACTATTTTTGACGAAAAGGTTTGATGTAGAGGGAAGACAGGGCAGACCAAAATACATATCCAAAGGTCGAGTTTACATAGTATTGGGTTTAAATGGTTAAATATTTGAAAACACACATTAACATGAATACAACAATAGAATGTGTCAACAAATAAACAAATAAACATTAATTTACACAACCACGATGATAGTGCTAGAATAGATAGTACAAAACGAGTAAAAAAAAAATCAATTTGCAATATATTACAAGATATTATGGCATTTACATCCTTGGCCTACAGCATGCCAAGCTGATCGCTGTAGAGGGTTTGGTTTGCAAGATTGAATGCAGACACACCAGGGCCGGCGCCACGAAGGGGTATGAGGGGCCGACGCCCCCTCAACCAGGCTGTCAGTCAAGATGGATGTGATTTTTTTTTTTTATTATTAAAATAATATCAATCCAGCACACAACTCCCTTGTGAGCTGGATTGATTTACTAATGATATTACATGAATACACAAATACGTAAGCTACTATTGGTTGTCTGCTGAGCTCCCTCCTCCCATTCATTATTAGGTTGTTGTGTCACAGGTTCAAAAACTCCCCTGTGGGAATACTACTGGAGGGAGCATTGCATGTTGATTGTGTATTGATAATGCAAACCAGGAGCGCAGTTTCAAAATGCATATTCGTAAATGGATGAAAAAGTTCAACCACCTCTGTTCCTGGGTTAGCAACTAGCACTGTGAGTGTGTCAATAACACACCACTGTCCAGTTGTGAGAACAGACCCAGTTCCCAGCAATGAATCACCACCAGCACCGTCAAAGTCTTAACGTGCCAGACGACCTGGGCAAAGACAAGCCAGGTTTATCTTTGCATTTTGCACTAACAAAAATGTGTACACTGTACGGTGTGCGCACTATTTGTAACATGCCAGTGTGAGCTTTCTCAATGTACTGCTGGTACATTAGTAGGCTGCATAAATATATATATTGCCATGCAGTTAATAAAAAAAAAACGTTTTGGCATCAAGCCTTCCTATCAGAAAAAGAAAGCAGTCAGTGGTGTTTTTTACTGGGGGGACTGATAGACGGACCTGATTTGTCACAGACTGCTGCTCGAGAGTTTGCCCCCTTCTGTTTGTCACCCGCCCGCCCCCTTTTCTGTTCTCGGCTGGCACCGGGCCTGACTGAAAAGGACAAGAAAAGAAAGGTATGCCTTTTCCGAAAATAAATACAAAAAATCTCTTCTCTCTCTGCATCTCAAAGAGTTTCTTTCACTTTCTGCTTTACCGCTTGGCTTTAAAATTGAGTGCATGCATGTGTGTGCAAGCGTGCATGTGTTTGTAGCTAATCTTGAAAACCACTGGACCAATCAGTATCACACTTGACAGGCCAAAGATGTAAGCTCCAAACTTTTCTTCCCCAGAGATATGTTTTGTTTTTGTTTTTTATATTTACATTGGACTTTATTATGGGAGTCAATGGTGCTCAGATCGGTCTCAAACCTTGCCCAAATTGTAATGCCATGGCTCCTAGCGAGTCATATAAGAGCATTTGATGAAGACAGCTTGGAAGCAGTGTTTAGTGGAAGGGTGAAATAAGTGGAAGATGTTTGGGTCTGAGTAAACACACTTTCCTTCAATCAGTAGTATGTCTCCTTTTCCACCCAACCTCCAGGGTTATGGCGTATGAGCAGTTTTCGGAGTTCATCATAACAGAAGATGAGCAAACTGTAGGGCAGTGCACAGAGCCACCAGGTGTACTTTAGTGGGTACATCCTGAGTGCTATATCCATGCCTGGAGTGTAGGACAGGAAGGCAGCCAGAGCCGTCTCCACAAACAAGGCAAAGATCAAAATCCTATTCTTCATCCCTTGCTGGAAGACAGAGTTACGCCTGGTCTTGCAGATGATGAGATCGGCCCACTGCACCACCACGATGCTGACGAAAAAGGCTGTGTGGGTGGTGAACTCCAGTATCTTCCTCTGTTCATACGTCCATTGCTGTCCATAGCTGTCTTCCAGGTCGTTGATGGTGCGGTCGTCCCAGAAGACCCTGAGGCCTACTAGAAAAGATGGCAGGAAGCCGTTCTCTGCCAGGATCACACAGTAAGAAAAGAAGCCCGCCAGAGCCTGGATCATGCCGATCTGTCCGTAGGCGGTGCTGATCAGCCTCTCGTTCACCAGCTTGTCCCTTTTTGGGTTCCTGGGCTGCCGCTTCATGATGTCACTCTCTGCCCTCTCGTAGGCCAGAGAGATGGCTGGCACCATGTCGGTGCCCAGGTCGATACAGAGAATGGTGATGGTGCCCAGCGGCAGGGGGATGCTGAACAGAATGAACAACAGGAAGGGGGTGATCTCCGGAATGTTGCTGGTCAGGGTGTAGGCGATGGACTTCTTCAGGTTGTCGAAGATCAGGCGGCCCTCCTCCACTCCGGTGACGATGGAGGCAAAGTTGTCGTCGAGCAGGATCATGTCGGCGGCCTGTTTGGACACGTCGGAACCAGAGATACCCATGGCCACGCCGATGTCGGCCTTCTTCAGGGCAGGGGCGTCGTTCACGCCGTCGCCCGTCACAGCCACGATGGCGCCCTGTCTCTGGCAGCCCTCTACGATGATGAGCTTCTGCTGTGGGGATGTCCTGGCAAACACGATCTCGGTGTGGTACCTCAGGATGTCGTCAATCTGCTCCTGAGACATGTCCTTCAGGTCCGTGCCATGGATCACACACGCCTGGGCGTCCCTGGGGTTGACCTCGCTGACAGGAACTTTGAGCCGGGCGGCGATGTCCTCCACAGTCTCGCTGCCCTCCGAGATGATGCCCACCCCCTTGGCAATGGCCTTGGCTGTGATTGGATGATCACCGGTGACCATGATTACCTTGATGCCAGCGGATCGGCATTTGCCCACGGCGTCCGGCACGGCAGCACGGGGAGGGTCGATCATGGACATGAGGCCCACGAAGCACAAGTTCTCTGTCTGGAAGTTGACGTTATCGGCGTCAAAGGCAAAGCCCCTGGGGTATTGGTCCTCTGGCATCAGCAGGTGGCAGAAACCCAGCACTCTCTCTCCCAGTCCTCCCAGCTCCATGTATGCGTTCTGGAAGGCCTCCTTTATCTGCTCGTCTATGGGCTGCTCCTTGCCCTGCAGCATGATGGTGGAGCAGCGGTCCAGGATTCTCTCTGGCGCTCCCTTCATCACCAGCAGGTGGCGGTTGTCGCTGGGGTCCTCCGTCTCGTGCACAGAGAGCTGGTACTTGTTGGTGGAGTTGAAGGGGATCTCGGCGACCAACATGTTCCGGTTCCTCATCGCCCGCACAGAGCCGCACAACAGCTCGATGCACTTCAGCAGGGCCGACTCGGAGGCGTCTCCGGCCACATCTCTCTTCAGAATGGGGAGTTGGTCCTGGCCGGCCTTGAACTCGGCCCGGTTGCACAGGGCAGCGATACGAGCCAGAGAAACCCACGTTGCAGAGCTCTTGTCAAAGACCGCGCCGGACTGGTCCTCGGTGGTGTCGGCGTCGTGGATCTGGCTGTCGAACCACATGTGGGCCACGGTCATCTTGTTCTGGGTCAGGGTGCCCGTCTTGTCGGAGCAAATGGTGGAGGTGGAACCCAGGGTCTCCACGGCCTCCAGGTTCTTCACCAGGCAGTTCTTCTTGGCCATGCGCTTGGCGGTCAGAGTCAGGCACACGGTGACGGTGGCCAGCAGCCCCTCGGGCACGTTGGCCACGATGATCCCGATGAGGAAGATGACGGCCTCCAGCCAGGAGTAGCCGAGGACTTTGGCTACAATGAAGAAGGTGACGCCCAGGAACACGGCCACGCCCGTGATGATGTGGATGAAGTGCTCGATCTCCCTGGCGATGGGGGTCTTGCCCGTCTCCAGGCCGGACGTCAGGGTGGCGATGCGGCCCATCACGGTGCGATCTCCGGTGCAGATCACGATGCCGCGCGCCGTGCCTTCCACACAGTTGGTAGAGAAGAACGCAATGTTGCGGGTCTCCAGAGGATTGTCGTGGGTACAGTCGGGCGACCTGTTCTGAGGTTCCGATTCGCCCGTCAATGAGGAGTTGTCCACTTTGCAGCCATGCGCAGAGACCACCCTGATGTCAGCAGGGATCCTGTCCCCTCCCTTCACCTCTATTACGTCTCCAAGCACCACCTCCTCTGCATTGAGCTGCACCTTATCCCCCTCGCGGATCACCAGTGCTTGCTGAGGCACCATGTTCTTGAAGGACTCCATGATTTTGGAGCTCTTGGCCTCCTGGTAGTACGAGAAGATGCCGGTAATGACGACGACGGCCGTGAGCACGATGCCGAGATACAAATTGTCGCTTGCGGGATCGTCCTCGTTGAAGGCCTGGAAGGTGTAAGCTACGAAACAGAGGACGGCGCCAGTCCACAGCAGCAGAGCGAAACCTCCGAACAGCTGGCGGCAGAACTTGACCCACTCGGGGGTGGTGGGGGGCGGGGTCAGGGTGTTGGGGCCGTCCCGGATCAGAAACTCTGCCGCCTTGGCGTTGGTCAGACCCTGGACCATGTCGGTGTTGAACTTCATGCACACTTCCTCTACGGACATCTTGTGTTCCATGATGGGAACTTCCTTCTTCAGCTCCTCCATGTCCTTGACCACCTTCTTCTTCTTGGGGGAGCGGCTAGCATTGTCCTCCTCTGTGACGGTAACGTGGTAACTGTCTGACCGTCTCATGTTGCCGTAGCTAGTCTTCTCCTCCCCAGGTGATGCAAATGCTTGAAAGAGTCAACGCCTGTGGAATTCTATCAAACGATCTCCTTTCTAGCAGAGAAAAACTATTTTGATTGGATCTGAAACTTAAAAAAAGGTCAGGCTACAGTCCTTCCCCCCCAAAACGAGATGCCCTTTAACTGAAACACTGATAGTTACGAGAGAAAGACTAGTCAAACTAAGATGTGTCTTCTGTCTGGCTTCCTCCACGTTCGTAAATCTCAGCGTCTCTTAATAACTCTTTCTCCGACCACATTATGTCCTGATAGACCGGTCTGACGTCACTCGAAACACAAACCCTTGCCTAACAACGCCGATTTGTTCGAGCGTGTCCAGAATGTGCCATTGTATGCAACGGTGGGAGAAAAGTATTTAATATAATCTTCCATCCTGTCAGTCAGTCTCTGATGAGTGGGTTTGCTCTAGGAGAAGGTCCACATCAATATCTTCATCTACTTTAGGCTGTAAGGTTACCTTAATATGATATCTGACAATAATAAACATTGGATCAGCTTGATACGTTTCTTGGTTTTACTGATTATTATATATATATATATATATATATATATACTATATAATTCTAGTAAGGCGCGTAGTGGTGAGTAGGTGAAGATACCCGGTTCTCCTCAGTGGCTGGAGCAATTGTTCTGATTTTGCACACACCCATTGACCATTACCATCTGAACTTAACTGTGAAGCCCGTTTTTCTATTTCACCAAATCTCAGCTTCTTATTAGCGTTTTTGTGTCAAACACTGTCGCCATGGTTACGGGGCTGCCCAGCTATGGGACGAACTGCCTCCCGGGTTGCCAGATCATGTGCGCATATCCCCCCACGGATGCGTCGACCGGGTATGGTCTAGTAACTATGAAGAACACAAGAGGCTCTAATCATTCTGTTCTGTGCTGCTCTATGGCAGAGTTGTGTCAACCAGTAGTTCTCACACCTTATTCCAAGGACCCCCAATTTTGTTTTCCTGTTCAGGTTAAAAACTACAGCAGATTAAAAACATGGCAGACTAGTATAAGCAACACAGCTGCACCAAATACATTAATAATGAGTGTTACGTTTTCATAGGTGTGTCCAGAGCCAAGGGCCAATGAGCAAGCATGATTGACAGTATTGACACCTAAAATCTAACACACATTATTAATTTGACTAGAGGCTTGGGCCGCTTCGCGGCCCTCACATCTAGGCCCGATCAAAAGATACTGCGGCCAGAAAGCTGTGGCTAAAATGTTAAGATGTAGTAGGACATTTTTATGAACCTATGTAAGTACATTGAAGGCGGGAAAAGAAGCCTATATATTATAGCCAGAGCTCTGATCAACAGTCTAGGGCAAGTTTCGGGGCAAGTGGAGTGTTCGTGTGTTGACCAACCCAGGACAAATTTTGGAGGTCATTTCAATTAAAGTAGTAGGATTAGCTGTTGTTATGGGCATCACTTCCTGTTGTCAGTCATTCTGTTCATTTGAGTGATTCGTGTCAGTTAACAATAATGTGGGAACACAACCTGACAGAAGTCAAAAAGGGTTACATTAGTCTGTCTACTTACTCACTCACTATAAGATCTAACTCCTCACAGCTGATTCAAATTAATGATCAATGCTTATTATCAACAACAGGAAGTGATGTGTGATGCCCATCATTCATGCAAGGCCTCATGCGACACTGGGAACTTGTGGATAAGGTCAATGTTATGCAGCCTGCCATGTTTTACCCTGCTGTAGTCTTTCACCTGGAGTGGAAAACAAACTACAGAATCAGCCTATAGGGTGTCAGGCCCCGAGTTTCTGAACCAGGGGACAGAGACAAGTGTCACTTCAGTGCTGTGTCCCCGAACCTGCACATTTTAAATGACATGATAGCACCAAGGCCTAAAACAACAACCCTGCAGCCAAACACCATGATGAAGATGAAGATAAACCAACACACTTCTCAAGGTGTGAAGATCAAAAGATAAATCCTTCTCTTTGTGGGAACCATTTTCTGCTTAACTGAAGAAGAGAGAAAAAAAAAAGAAAAAACCTGTAACGCAGCAGAGATGACTGTCAAAACATCCTGTGGTTTATGAGTTTTCAGGTAAACACTTATTTTCAAAATTACCTTTTTTAGACGAACACTAATACTAAAAAGTCTAAAGTCTAAAAACCCAGAGAGGTGTAAGCTGGTGGTTCTCAAAGTGGGGTCCGGGGACAACCAGGGGTCCTTCAGGGGGTTCCAGGGGGTCCCCAGCTAAGTGATTTGATAGTTGGGAACCAAATGGACCCTTACGGGTCTGTAACTCTGAGAGTGTACAAATGGAACCAAAGTGGTTCCATATTCCATTTGTACACTCTCAGAGTTGTGGTGGTCTGTGGTCTAATGCAAGGGTTCTCATAGTGGGGTCCGGGGACCCCCAGGGGTCCTTGAGTGGGTTTCCCCAGCAAAAATGTGTTCATATATCAAAATCAATATAACCCTACTGTATATCGCCTATTTAAAAAAAAAACATGAAGCAGTTTGAGAAGCACTGGTGTAAGCTACTCTCTGTAACCACAGACCACATCCACCTGCACCAACACACAGCTTCACAGGAACATAAACACTCCTAAAATAGACTGAGGTACTCTCACATGGTCTGACTCGGTTTAATTTACACTATTTCATGTAAGTTTGAAGAACCAAGCTGGGAATTAGAGTGTAGTTATTATCTTTATAACTCAAAGCACATTAATAATTGGTGATTAGCCTATAGGGCTTCAATGCTTTCATTAAATGTTAGCATATTACCAAAAAATATATATTTCTATAACTAATATACATAATCAACTGTATGCTCAAAAGATCTGGCATCCACATCACATTTTGGGTTATAAACCATAATACGTATGGTGACTTTACTGCCCTGGGGACCACAGAGACCTTTCTGTCTTTTTGTCTCTGCACTGTTTCCGATTTCACCTTGAGCTGATCTAAAAGCCTTCAGTGTATTCGGGCGGCAGTGGCTCAGGGGTAGAATGATTGGTAGAGCGACCAGATGGCAACCGTGAGGTCTCCGGTTCGATCCCGGGCTCCCCCAGAGTTAGTGTTGAAGTGTCCTTGAGCAAAAAGCTGAACCCCTAATTGCTCCCGATGAGCAAGTTGGTGCCTTGCATGGTTTCCTCCGTTTCCTCCGCCATCGGTGTGTTAATGGGTGAATGTAATGCACAATCTATGTAAAGCGCTTTGGATACATGCATTTACCACTACTACTACTCTGACTGCTTATGGATTTAAATGTTACAATTTAGGCATTTAGCAGACGCTTAATCCAGAGTGATTTACAGTAAGCAAGGTAAACATGGCTTATGCCAAGGAAGAGCACCACAGATGTGCTGTTCATCCTGAGTCATGTCATGTCATGTCATGTCATGTCATGTCATGTCATGTCATGTCATGCGGTGTGGCGTGGCGTGGCGTGTGGCATGAGGCGTGGCGTGGCGTGGCGTGGCGTGGCGTGGCGTGGCGTGGCGTGGCGTGGCGTGGCGTGGCGTGGCGTGGCGTGGCGTGGCGTGGCGTGGCATGGCGTGGCATGTGACATGGCATGGCATGTGGCATGGAGCGGCCATAGCTGAGTGGTGGTTAGTGAACCCGCCAGGGGAGCCAGAGCCCCTGGTTATGTCCCAGGTACCATTCCAGGCCGGTAATGTGTCGATGTGTGTCAGTGAGCAAGACTCTTAACTAGGGCTCCTCCTCGATGTGTACACCGAGGAACTTGAACTCACTGACCCTTTCCACTGCATCTCCATCAATGAAGATAGGCACATGCTCTCTGAATAAAGAAAGGAAGGCTAAAAAGTACACAAAAAAACATAAAGCAATGTAACAATGTCACTGAGCACATAGCTGCCTTTCATGTCATAAAATACAGTAATATGTACAGTAGGCTAAAGGCCCATTTAAACTCAAGTGTCAAATAATGCGTTGTTGCTCAACTAATACACTGGCTTTAACTGTCACAGGTCAAATCTCTCCTTGTTACCACAGTGTCATTAGATAATTAAAGTAGGAACCCAGACAGTAAGAATGTACCTTGTAACATCAAATAGTATCTGAGGACGGACAGACTGGCTCACTAGTACATTGTTGCTCACAACACATTGTAGAAGGGGAACCAGTGAGGGGAAAATGAATGTATCTACACAGTAAAATCCTCAGTGCTAATTGAACTCAGAGAGGATTGTGGGCGGCCCTCCAGCAGTGTACCTTTATAAACCATATATATAGAAACGTAGATACCTCATTGGCCGCTGCAGTTCATTGGAGCGACCTGTACCGCGGTTGCCATATTGGAAGTGGCAGCCGAGCCTTCTAATGCATTTATGTCCATTGAAGTAGGCGGTCTCTCCACTATAATTATTAAGTTCAATAATAAAAATCCCTGGAAGATGACTATTTTTGCACAAATGTTGCCGTGTTGCCACTCTGTAATTTATAGTTTTTTCGAAGTGGTGAAGCCTCAATTTGTCAAATTAAGACACAATAATTAATAACAATATCAAATTATGGCTGTTGAACACATCTTTGTTCTGAACCAATCTCATCCCAAGCTGCACACAAACGTCTGTTTGTACTACAGCCCCAAGCTGCACACAAACTGACCATGTCTCTGAGGCCCTGTTTAGACTGCAGTAAAATCATATTTATTTCACAAATCTGAGTGTGGAGTTTTGACAAGTTACAACTAACTAACTAGTTGCTGCGTGGCTGGCTCTTATGAGCTTACCATCCCCAATATGGCGCCCGCAGATACATTCTTCTGCCTACACATACGGCATGTCCTAGTATGAGAATATGGGAAGGGAATCAACGTCACGTGATGCCTTTGTTTGGCCTGGCAAAAACTCGGATGTGTCTCAAAGAATATGATTATTGGCAGAATTGCGGAACGTTTAGAATATTTGGCGGTCCCGTTTTCATTTTTCACAAGATCGGTGGTTGTTGCAATGACCTGCACTTTTATACTTCACTATATGTTGATCTATGACGAAA
This sequence comes from Gymnoscopelus microlampas, assembly GCF_963454915.1. Taxonomy (NCBI): domain Eukaryota; kingdom Metazoa; phylum Chordata; class Actinopteri; order Myctophiformes; family Myctophidae; genus Gymnoscopelus; species Gymnoscopelus microlampas. Next base: position 41,458,930 of record NC_139958.1, read on the forward strand.
TAAACCCATAAAATGTAACAACGTGTACGTTCCGTAGTTCAATTCCATTGGTGAAAGCTGTGTCGTTTCACCCGAAAAAAAGTTATGGTGGATTTGGCCACGCCCCGAAATACCCCTATGTGTGTCTCAAAGAATACTTCTCAGAGTTGGAGGAGGCGTCTACCTTTTTATGTCTATGTTATAAACCACTGTGATGACTCTGTGTGTGTGTCAGTCTAGTCAGGAGCTACAGTGACAATGTGGTTTCTGCAGCTGCTGCTGCTGCTCTTCATAGCAGCCACCAGCCCTGTGACCTCAGAAGGCAAGTGACAAGTTTTTATTTATTTAAACTTTTAAAATGTTCCGTTTGTGAACAATACTGTGTTACAATCATACAATCATCTGTTGTTGAATTTTGAAATGATTGGGCATGAAATCAAAATGTATGCATCATCTGTGGATCATATGGCCCAATCTGACAAAGTCTTTTCAAATGTTTGGTTTAAAAAAAATGTTTGTACTTCATAGTCAGTAGAGAGTCATAGCTATGAAATGAAACATTGGTTGTACAGTTTGAGCCACCAGTTTTAGAAACACAGCTTATAGAATCAAACTGTAGTTTTGTGAAAATAGCCTTGGAAGGTTTCTGTCACCTCTCAGACCACACGTCCCACAATGCATAGCATTGTGGGGGGGGGGGGGGGGGCTGTACGGAGTATTCTCATGATGCAATAATAGATTCAATCTGTAGTCAGAGTTACATCAACTACTATTACTGTGACCCTCGCCACAGATACTGTAACTGATGAGGGGAAAATTATTATAACAAGGATTCTAGATTACAATCTAGTCTAGAATCAGGGTTGCCAACAGTCCCGTACTAGCCGTGAAGGGACAAAATGTTGCTTTCGATGCATGCTACAGGCAGTGCATCTGTCTGTCTGCCTGTGTGTTTGTGTGCTGTGTAAGAAGGGCGCTAGGACCCTGGGGCTGCCACTCAGTTGACAGGGCAGGCACTGTGCACACGCTTGTGTGTATGTATGTGTGTGGTTGTATGAGATTCACTCAGATGGCCGCGGCATCATTGTATAGCATGCGTGTGTGCGACCTGTCCCGTATTGCTGGGTGGCAGTGTTGGCAACCCAATCTAGAATGGGGATTCTGTGATCTATCTATACATTGAGAACTGTGTGTGTGTGTGTGTGTGTGTGTGTGTGTGTGTGTGTGTGTGTGTGTGTGTGTGTGTGTGTGTGTGTGTGTGTGTGTGTGTGTGTGTGTGTGTGTGTGTGTGTGTGTGTGTGTGTGTTGATGTCATGCTGACACAATGTCAGTATTTTCTGTTGACATCATGGATCCTTGTATCTCCCATCCACAAGTTAGATGAAGAGTGTGTAGCTCCAAACCTCACAGAATTGTTTGGGTGCAATAAAGCACTTTATCATAGGAGCCGTACAGTGTCCGAGCGTTTCATTATTATTTCTATAATAATGTTTCCATTTTCCTCAGGAATGAATTTCCAACCTTGTTTCTGACTTGCATCTTTCCCAAGCAGACCGGTGCCTGTTTATAACTGTGGTAACGGGTAGCACACTGGGGGCCCTATCTTGCCCACCGCCTTAAAGGGGGAGTTAACACATAGGCCTCTACTTTGTCACAATTTAATTGTGTAATAGTTCTGAAAATATTTGCCAATGCAACTATACACCGAAAGGGTCAATGTTGAGAGCTGTCAGAAGAAGGATGTGCCTATTGGACATGATCCCACCGCCTCGGAAAGGGCCGAGCCAAAACAACGCACCACACATATATTCTAGCTGACGTCACCGTACTGAAATGCATTGAAAATGGCTGTGGGAATTACACTATTTTACACTCTTTATAATAAAGTAAATACAGAACTTTTTAATTAACATGACCAACGCCATTTCTGCCATACACTCGCCATTCTCTTATTTATAATCGGCCGGACGTTTTTGCAGTAGGCTATTCATAGGGAAACAGAGCTACTGTAGCGTTGTATGTACTGGCTTGGGGGCGTGTCTTGACTCGTGACCAGGCTGTTCAAGCGGGCCACGGTGGATCAGCATGCCCAAGATGAGCGGTCATCTGTGGGTATAACCAGTGAGGTGACTCTGTGTCTGGTTATCCCTCTCGATTTTTGTGTTCTGTCCGCCTGGACCAAACAATGACACTACATTATATTAATAGTGGACACGTACACTAGTTATTTTTTTTAAACTAGAATTACGAGTTAGCGATAGAACAACTTTTATGCTCTGTGCAGTCTGCCCAGGGCCGGGTTGGAATGACTCGAGGCACAATGTCCCAGAATCTGAAAGTGTTGCGTAAATTGGTACTTGAAATGAAACGATGATTAATGAAATGATTTTTCTTTCTGCTGTAGCAGAACTTGACGTAAAGCAGAAACGATAGTTGCATTCCCCTCATGATCTAATTTTAATGATCTGTAGCCTATGTGTCTTCTACACAGCATCTATAGCCTAAAGTATCAATATAAAGTACATAGAACTAGCCTTGATAGACTGTCATCTTGATCCAATGTTCCATGTTCTATATTGATTTATATTATTATTGAAGATTGTGAAACTTGGGGTAATAACATCATATCCTGTGTTTGTAAAACTGATCACCGGCTGTGTGTGTGTGTGTGTGTGTGTGTGTGTGTGTGTGTGTGTGTGTGTGTGTGTGTGTGTGTGTGTGTGTGTGTGTGTGTGTGTGTGTGTGTGTGTGTGTGTGCGTGCGTGCGTGCGTGCGTGCGTGCGTGCTTGCGTGCGTGCGTGCCAGCCGCTGTTTACAATCGCTGTGTTCTTGTGAAGCAGCGCCTGCTCATTAATTAATTGATAACCTTTATATCACCGAGTGTGGGTGATCACTAGTCTGTACGCCGCTCGAGGTCTGTCACCGGGCACAGAGAGAAATACGCGGTGCTCTGAAGGGCTTTCAGTTTCCATTCTACTTCTCCCCCAGGGAGCGGGGCCCAATCTTTTAAAATGTTTAGGTTTAAAAAAAAAAAAAAACTATATATATATATATATATATATATCATTGTAAGTACTGAATCATAGCTACGAAATGAAACATTGGTTGTGCAGTTTGAGCCACCAGTTTTAGAAACACAGCTTATAGAATCAAACTGTAGTTTTGTTAAAACAGCCTTGGAATGTTTCTGTCACCTCTCAGACCACACATCCCACAATGCATTGCATCTGATGGGTGGGGTGGGGGCTGCACCCTTTACCGTTGAGTTACACATAGTATTCTCATGATGCAATAATAGATTCAATCTGTAGTGAGAGTTACATCAACTAATGTGACCCTCACCACACATAACTGATGAGTGAAAACTGTCTACAAGGATTCTAGATTACAATATAGTTTGCACTTCCGATCTAGAAAGGATACGGAAACGATCGGTGTGTTTGCATATATATGGGTGTGGAACTTGCCGGATGTAGTAGGTTTGCTCTAGACTGATATGATCACTGAACAAGTAATGGAAAGCAGTCTTTTCATTGGCTCTGCTGAAAGCTAGCTGACTCGCAAGCGTATCTTTCATGATGTGCAGCTAAAAATAGATTCCACACACACTGGAGTGACAACTGATGACTGAAGTGTACAGTAGATGCAAAAACTAAGTAAATATTCATGCCTTTACCCAAAAAAGGAAAATCAAGGTCTCAGAAAAGAAAAGAAAAGAAAGAAAAGAAAGAGAAAGAAAACAGTGTAAGGGGAAACAACTCCTTACTAATTTGAATTTCTTCCAAAAGAGGAGTGAGTGTGAGTGAACACAGTCAACACAAGTATACGTCGTCATATGACGGTGGTGATCGAAAATAGCCGATCTACAAGCTCACAACATGTCGTGCTCGTGCATGCGACACGTTGTTGTAAGCTTGTAGATCTGCTACCTCTCGGCACTCGACACCGTCGTATGACGGAGCATAAATTAGGCATAATAACAGTTTAAGAGAATGTTTTAGCTAATATGCTCATCTGATATTTGATTGAAAGAAGGCAGTCAACAAATTCACGTTGACTTTATTTGTCAAATTGTAACATCACATATTTCTGTTTACTACAGTTGTAAAAGAGCGGGTGAAAATAATAAGTGTATAATGAAAAATAATAGAGGCTAAAACAAACATTAAAACAGAACAGTATAAAATATAAACAAGTGAATGAAGGAAATGTATAAAGAAATAGAGTGTACTGCCTGAAAGTAATATGCCTACATTGTGTGGCAGCAGCAAATATATCAATATGTAAGAAGTGTTTGGGAATTGGAACATATTTTCATTGTGTTCTGATCAGTCAGCAATGCATGATAGCAATGTGACTCTTGAAGTCTTGTTCAGTTGTCCTTTATTATACATTATAGCTTCTATGGTCTAAGCCCTTTGTCAATGTAGGGCTCTTTTTTGGCCGGTGCAACCGCCCCTATATGTGAGGTTTGGACATCAACAGCTAAAATGCACTGTGTATGTTTTACGATTCCGCCTCGGACGGCGCTGAGTCGGCTGAAGGAGATATATATATATATATGTATATATATGGTATACATGTATGCTGAATGAGCATACATGGTGTACAGCCTAAGTGTCATGTCAAATTTATTATGGGGACATTCTTGCATGTTGGTAAGCTTTCTTTCAGGCTGATCATTGTCATCTTTTAATGTTTTTCTTCTCATTCAGTTGATTATTCAGTGAGGCTGGTCGGTGGTTCAAACTCCTGTTCAGGCAGAGTGGAGGTGTTCTACCGTGGCAGCTGGGGGACGGTGTGTGATGATCATTGGGATCTGTATGATGCCCTGGTTGTGTGTAGACAGTTAGGCTGTGGAACAGCTCTGTCAGCACCAGGGGGAGCCCGCTTCGGACAGGGTGATGGAAACATTTGGTTGGATGATGTCAGGTGTTCACGCAGTGAGTCACAGCTTTCACAGTGCAGCCATGGGGGGATTGGAGAGCACAACTGTGGACACCATGAAGATGCTGGTGTTGTTTGTGAAGGTAAATATGAATTTTATTGCAATTAATAATGATGTATGTATGTGTGTTGTCATCCTATCCTATATTCAAATTGGCTAAAGGGAGGACGGGCCGGCGGAAAGAACTCTGACGTCAAGCTCATGTCACCATAACTCAGCCATAACCATATAAGGAGTGATTGATTGATTGATTGATTGATGTACTTTATTTAGTAAGACATGAGAACAACAGTACATGGAAGTACAAATTCACAATACAAGGTCTACTAAACTGGAAGACTCATAAAAGCACAGAGCTTGTTTCAAATGAGTTCCCCATGCACACAAATCATGATGACATATAAGAGACAGACAGATATACACAACTACTATAGAATGTCATACAATCAGTTTACAGGTTACTGGTATGAAGAGTGAGAAATATGTACAAAAGGAGAAGGAGAGAGGGGGGGGGGGGTAGGGGGGTAGGTTAGGTTAGGACTTAGACAGGGGCCATTTTCCAATTGCAGCCTCCTGAAGGTGTATCTTTAGGGCTGTTTTGAAAGAGAGTAGGGTTTTACACTCCTTTACTCCTTTTGGTAGGGCGTTCCACATTTTTGATGAATAGCATGAGAACGAGTTACTTCCCTTTGTTGAGCCAAAAAAGGGTTGGACAAGGTTTGTGGAGCTGCCTCTGGTATTGTGATCGTGGACATCATTAACATTTTGGAAGTATTTTGACAAATACAGGGGGATCCCAATGTTGTGATATATCTTGAAGACCAGGCCCATAGCAAGTTGCTGTACTCTGTCCGCAACCCTAAGCCATCCAATCCTATCAAAATGATCAGGGGTTAGATGGATTTTGTAGTTGAGGCCAAGAAGTAGCCTTACAAGTTTGTTTTGGGATGTTTGGAGCCTTGTTTTTAAGGCCTTGGTGGTGTTGTGATACCATGAAGTACATGCATAATCGTAATGACCTTGTATGAGGGCCACTGCAAGAGTCTTCAGAGTCTTCTTACTGACTTTACGATCAATACTCCGCAAATAGCGTGTTTTTTTGTGGACCGTTTTGATCGTTTTTTCAGCATTTTTGTCACCAGAGAGGTCAGCCTCCAAGATAGAGCCCAGGTAGGTAATTTCGTTTTTTCTTTTGATGATATCATCACCCGCTTTGATCGTGAAGCTCTCTGCCTTTCTGAGGTTAGGAGTGGACCCAAAGAGGATGCATTCCGTTTTGCCCAGGTGTAATGAGAGCTTGTTGTCGGAGAGCCAGATGCAGATCTTGTTGAGTTCAGAGCTGAGAGTTTTCTCAACCTGCAGCCTGTCCCTGTCAGAGACTAGCAGGGCCGAGTCATCTGCGAACAGGAACAGGTTGCAGTCGCAGGCTGACGACATGTCATTCACATATATCAGGAACAGTAAGGGTCCTAGTATACTTCCTTGGGGAACACCACAAGTCACTGGGAGGGGGGGGGACTGGGTGCCGTTTACTTCCACCACTTGCTCCCTCCCTTCCAGGTAGGATCTCATCCAGTTCACTGACGTGTCATCAAAACCTATTGCTCTGAGCTTATTGATCATAATCGGGTGATTAACGGTGTCAAAAGCCTTCTGGAGGTCCAGCATGACCATGCCGCAATATTTGCCCTTTTCAATCTCTTGTTTGATAGAGTCGTTCAAATAGAGAAGGCATGTGTCAGTGGAGTGGTTTGTTCTGAAGCCAGATTGGAATTTGTAGATTAGATTTTTCTCGGCAAGATACTTGTCGACCTGTTCATAGACTATTTTTTCCATGACTTTCGAGATGGAGCTTAGAATAGAAATAGGGCGGTAGTTGCCAGGGTCTAATTGGTTTCCTTTTTTGAACAGAGGGGTCACCCTTGCTTTTTTGAAGTCGTTGGGGACCTGTCCCTGTGTGGTGGAGAGGTTGAATATGTGGGTAATGATTGGAGCAATGGAGGCGGCTGAGTCTTTTAGAAATTTGGGGGGGATATTGTCGAGGCCTGTGGCTCTGTGTTGATGAAGAGCACTCAATTTTTTAAACACCTCTTCTGTTTTCACAGGGGAGCGACGCCCAATGTTGAGCTCATAGGACTAGATAGTACAATCCCTTAGATTAATCAGTTGATCGATGTCACCATGGACCACCTACTGTAGGCTACCCTGTAAAAAAAAAAAAATGTATATATATATATATATATATATATATATATATATATATATATATATATATATATATATATATATATAATATATATATATATATATATATATATATATATATATATATATATATATGTTATATATATTATATATATATATATATATATATTTTTTATATTTTCTGAGGCAGTCAGATGGTGAGTCGCAGGTTGGTGAACAGCGCCAATGTAGGGCTCTTTTTTGGGCGGTGCAACCGCCCCTATATGTGAGGTTTGGACATCGACCCAATTGCACCCCCCCAACCCTGCGCTGTGATTGGCCACCATTGTATCCCCCTAACCCTGCACCGTGATTGGCCACCATGACTCTATTCAGGTTTCTAGCCACTGTGATTGGCTAGAAACACATGACACATGTGCATATCCCTATAAATAGGACTATGCACTTAAAAAAAACATTAAAAGTGTTTTCTTTTTTAAGTGAATCACTTCCATCACTGTGATGACCACTGTGACCACACCGCCCACTTCACACTGGGTGTGATTTTTTTTTTTTTATTATGCCCTGGGAACGATAAATACTTAAAAAAGACATTTGTGGGTGCATGAGGCCCACAGAGATTCCTTGTCCCAGGCCCCCTGGAACATCAGCTCTTGGTGACACTGGCCACTCTGGTAAATGAGGAATACATTCCCATCTATGAGTCTGATGAAGAGCGTGTAGCTCCAAACCTCACATAATTGCTTTGGGTGCAATAAAGCACTTTATCATAGGAGCCGTACAGTGTGCGAGCGTTTCATTATTATTTCTATAATAATGTTTCCATTTTCCTGGGGAATGAATTCCCAACTTTGATACTGACTTGCAACGTTCCCAAGTACGGCCCAGTGCCTGTTTATAACTGTGGTAACGGGTAGCACACTGGGGGCTCGAGCTCTATCTTGCCCGCCGCCATACCCCTTATGCCTAGACTGTTTTGGTATTTTTTACTTCTACTACAAGATTAAAGGGATATTCCACCGCACCTCAAGCCGAAATCAGGTTGATCCGGTGCGCAGTGGGGGCTTGAGGTGCTGAAGCATAGGGCACCAACCTTGGGGGGGGGGCACCAAACGCGTGATTTTTTTTTTGGTGAAAAACGATGGAGAAGCGTCACTTTTTTCCGTGCTGGGCCCTACTCTAACACCAGGCGTACAACACGAGGGGTATTGTACAACCGGGTGGAACATGCATTTCATTCACAACTTTCATTAACTCCCTGTAAGCCAGGCCGCTGCCTGAGATCATCCAGCAGGGTCCTGTTGACGGTTCCAAAGTCTCACCCTGTCACTATAAGGTAGACCAGGCTTTTGCCGTGCTCAAGGGCCCCTCGGCTGTGGAACTCCCTGCCTGGGGATCTCAGGTATCCTTACTGGCAACGTACACAAGACATTAAGCTCTGATTGGTCCAGTGGTTTGTGAGAGTAGCAGACTGACACACTTCTAGACGGCTCACCCCTAAAAGTGTACATTTAAGTGTTATCTGTTATCTCTTTAACTGCCAGAAATAAAACATTGTTTGCTAAGCCACTGCCATTGCCATTGCCAAGACATTTTGAGGGGCAGGCACCTTGTGTAGCGCGTGGAACCGCAGACTGCCTAGTAGTGTGAGATTAATTACAGGCACATCTTGTACGTCGTAATTGCATAATGTATTTATTTAAATAGCATATGCAGTCTGATGCAGATATTTAATAATATTCAACAGGTTGGTTCATAAATAAGTATGCTACTACTATTCTTAATGTACCTGTACAGAAGATTCAAATACCACCTTGAACTGAGCATTATTCACTATCGGTGGTGTCAGTCAGTGGACTCATCCACTGTCACAGCTAAAATGCACTGTGTATGTTTTACGATTCCGCCTCGGACGGCGCTGAGTCGGCTGAAGGAGATATATATATATATATGTATATATATGGTATACATGTATGCTGAATGAGCATACATGGTGTACAGCCTAAGTGTCATGTCAAATTTATTATGGGGACATTCTTGCATGTTGGTAAGCTTTCTTTCAGGCTGATCATTGTCATCTTTTAATGTTTTTCTTCTCATTCAGTTGATTATTCAGTGAGGCTGGTCGGTGGTTCAAACTCCTGTTCAGGCAGAGTGGAGGTGTTCTACCGTGGCAGCTGGGGGACGGTGTGTGATGATCATTGGGATCTGTATGATGCCCTGGTTGTGTGTAGACAGTTAGGCTGTGGAACAGCTCTGTCAGCACCAGGGGGAGCCCGCTTCGGACAGGGTGATGGAAACATCTGGTTGGATGATGTCAGGTGTTCACGCAGTGAGTCAGAGCTTTCACAGTGCAGCCATGGGGGGATTGGAGAGCACAACTGTGGACACCATGAAGATGCTGGTGTTGTTTGTGAAGGTAAATATGAATTTTATTGCAATTAATAATGATGTATGTATGTGTGTTGTCATCCTATCCTATATTCAAATTGGCTAAAGGGAGGACGGGCCGGCGGAAAGAACTCTGACGTCAAGCTCATGTCACCATAACTCAGCCATAACCATATAAGGAGTTCCCAATGCAGCGACGCCCAATGTTGAGCTCATAGGACTAGATAGTACAATCCCTTAGATTAATCAGTTGATCGATGTCACCATGGACCACCTACTGTAGGCTACCCTGTAAAAAAAAAAAAAAAGTATATATATATATATATATATATATATATATATATATATATATATATATATATTATATATTTATATATATATATATATATATATATATATATATATATATATATATATATATATATATATATATATATATAATATATATAATATATATATATATATATATATATATATATATATATATATATTATATATATTATATATATATATTTATTTATTTTTTATATTTTCTGAGGCAGTCAGATGGTGAGTCGCGGGTTGGTGAACAGCGCCAGCGCCATCTAATGGAAAACCACTAAAAACTCCAAAACACGTCAAACCCGTCATTGGCAGTCTGGGCCTTTGGCTGCGCGAGAAAAAAGGACGCTCGGCTTCCAAATTCTGCCGTCTTTCGCCGTTTTTTTTTAACGCCGTTCGGTGAACCCCCAAGGTTGGTGCCCTGTGCTGCGCTGCTTTTATCCGCCATATTGGGACGTTCACGGCATATTTTGCGTGTCTGTGTGTCAGGATGCGAGGCAAAACTCACACAATCACGGGCAGCATGCGTCCCCTCCCCCTGCGCCTAATGGCTGTACATGGGGCCGACGCGTGCTTTAGCGTGAGTGTGTGAGTGTGGCTTCAGGAAGTAAATTCCTAGCCTCGATCTCCAGGCTTTTATTTTTTTGTTTTGCTAAAAAATAAGAGCTTGGAAATTCCTGTCCCAGCTGTTGGTACGCAAAAGCGCCTCGCGTCATTTATTTTGGGTGCGCATGCGCACCTGCGCACCAGTTATGTGCACCCCTGTTCATAACTCACTACTGTTGGTTCTAGATGCGATCCTGGAGAGTCCTGTACTTCCTGTGATGCAGGGAAGTGATGTCACACTCCGCTGCTTGTACACAGACAAGACAACATGGAAACGATCCTCTGGCCTCCCAGCTGATTTCTATAAAGATGGATCCCTCATCAGGACTGAGTCTACAGGACAGATGACCATCCACAATGCTAACAAGTCTGATGAAGGATTCTACAAGTGTAACATCTCTGACCGTGGAGAGTCACCAGAGAGCTGGATGGATGTGAGAGGTGAGATGAAACTAATGGTCTACAGTGGGTCAATATTTACAGCTGGTAGGCTTTTGTAAATTATTTTTGTCTTTCTTTCTTTCTTTCTTTCTTTCTTTCTTTCTTTATTTCTTTCTTTCTTTATTCCATATTGCCAGGTTCACAACATTTAACACAGTTAAACTTTTATCCATTAGTGGCTTTATCAGCTTTGGTTTGTTTATTTGTTTTTGAAATAGTGTATTTACTGTACATTTAACATGACATGTAACCATGCAGGTGTGACCAGGCTGATCCTTAAAGGTGGCTCCAACCCATGTGAGGGTTACATTGAAATATATCATGACTATGAATGGGGCCTCGTTGGTCATGATAACTGGAACCAGAACAATGAAGATGTGGTGTGTAGGAGTATTGGCTGTGGACAGGCTGTGAATGGATCTTCATACATAATGAAACACAATAAAACTAATATACCTGATAAGGTGTGGATCAATAATGTAAACTGTATCTACTGTATATAATGAAACACAATATAACTAATATTCCTGATAAGGATGGCTCAATAATGTAAACTGTATCTACATATATTGAAACACAATATAACTAATATTCCTGATAAGGTATGGATCAATGGTGTGAACTGTAACGGGACCGAGGATCAGCTGTGGAACTGCCAGAACTTCAGTGATTGGGGGGTCAACGTCTCCAATCAGGACTCAGTTAAATGGATCACATGTTCAGGTAAGAACACACCTCAGTATCAATATCATCACATTGTTGTTGACGGTTTTGTTGCACACGCGCACGCACGTACGCACACACGCACGCACGCACGCACAGGCAGAGATTCAGGCAAATTCAATCCTTAAATCCTGATGAGGGGTTATTGTTTTGTGATTAAAAAGTATTCTGTTGATCTAGAAATATACTGAAACATTTCATACATTTTGGAGATGATCAGATCCAGTTCTTGAGGTTGCCCAGAAGCTTCTGATAATAAATCATGACTATATGCTCACAGAATATTCTCACGTTATAAAAAAAAATGGATTTCTTTCTTTCTTTCTTTCTTCCTACTTAGATAAGATTGAAATAAGTTTGGATGGTTGTAAATGTGCCGGAGCTGTCCAATTTAACACAACATCAGATGAGGAAAATTCACAACACTATGTTTGTTCAGACAACTGGGGTAAGAGTTACACTACCTTGATTGAACAGTATGAAATTATTCCCTTTTATTCCCCTCTTTATTTTGTGAATTTGCCCAGTCTGGGCTCTTATTATTGTTATTTTATTATTATTATTATTATTATTATTATTATTATTATTATTAGCTTTACCATTATTATTATTATTATTACCCTTATTATTATTATTACCATTATTATTATTATTATTATTATTATTATTATTATTATTATTATTATTATTATTATTATTAATACTATTAGTAGTAGTAGTAGTAGTAGTAGTAGTAGTAGTAGTAGTAGTAGTAGTAGTAGAAGCAGCAGCAGTGATAGTATTTCTCATATAATTCCAAATAAAATATCTCATGTTGGTTTTTCTCCGACTTGAAGGAAAGGAACAAGCAGACCTTGTGTGCAACAACCTCAAATGTGGATTCGCAAAAGAGGTGCCTAACCCGACCAAAATGACCTCACCAGAGGGATTCACCTTCAAAGGCAATAAGAAAATTCATTGTACAGGCACCAGACATGAAGACCATCTGTGGCAGTGTGATCCTAAAGACGCTACATGCTCTAAACCTGCTTTCGTCACATGTTCAGATACGTTTGTTGTCTCCGCCAGGCCGAAATGCATGGCGAGAGAGTATGTTTTACCCCCTGTTCGTCCGTCCGTGTGTCCGTCCGTCCGTGTGTCCGTCCGTCCGTCATTCTGTCATTTTGTGTACAGCTAATCTCTGGCACCGTTGGCTTGATCGCAGCGAAACGGTGCACACACACTCCCTGGATGCCAGAGCAGAACCTCTGGCCCAAATTTTTCAAATGGGCCTGTTATAGCACCACCAGGAGGTCGCTTTTTGCAAAACATTTTTTTTGACAGTACTCCTACAGATTTTATTCAAACATCACACAAATCAGTACACAGTATCTCTATAGTCATGTGATCAACACGGATCTGTCCAATTTTCCATATTCCATCCTGATTGGCTAAGGTTGGCTTCCAAAGTTTGCAGGATTGCTCCGTTTTCAACAAAATGCCTAAAATCACGCAGCTTGCGATTTCCGTGAGATATCACACGCACATTCCCACTAGGCCGAGGAAGAAATGGCACTTGGACATTTTCAAATCAGCCTCATGGTGGCGCTATAAAAGGCTGATTTGTGTGTTTAACTATAACTGCACCGATCTGCGTGAAACTTTGCACGCACACTCCCTAGAGGCCAAGGAAAAACAACTGCCCTGCATTTTTAACATTTGCCTTTCATAGCGCCACCAGGAGGCCGACTTATGTAAAACATTTTTTTTGATATTAAGCCTTCAGAATTTATCCAAATTTCACGCAAATCGGTACACATGATCTCTATAGTCATGTGATCAAGATGGATCTTTTTATTTTTTCATATTCCATCCTGATTGGCTAACATTGACATCTAAAGTTTGCAGGAGTAAAACATGAAACTCATGAAACTCGGTACCCATTGTCTCTATAGTCAAGTGATCAAGATGGTTCCGTCCGATTTTTCATATTCCATCCTGATTGGCGAATTCCGAACATTGCTGCCCCACAATAACCTACCTGACCTGGCGGAGACCTGTGCTCCGAGGAGCACTTTTTCTAGTTTATATTACCTCACTTCTTTTTTTTTTTAAATCTTCAACAGCTGTCAGTTACAAACCACACATACATGCATGCATGAAAATGTGGAAAGAAGCAGCACTTTAACTTGGTTAAAAATTTTCTTTATTCTGATGCGTTTCGGCATAATAGCCCTTGATAGCTTTATTTTTCCTTGTAAATACCGGTCCATATCTATCGGTCAGATGAGAATTAATTACATCAATAAACGGAGGAAGGAAACGTGTTATAAAAGTATTTGGGTTTATTCCAGAGAAGAGATCTTACAAGTGTCGGAAAAGCATGGTTCCAGATATATTCTTCTGACGTTAAAACAGAGATACAAAGTTATATACACATAACGTGGGGTAACACCTTTTGTCATCACGTCAGCCGTCAGTTATGTCTCGAATTGCTCCGTTTCCAGGGCAACCAAGGTTGTGGTATCATTTATGCATGTTTATAACAACAAATCTGTGTGGCAATGAGGTTAAGCTGCAATCTAATATTTTTGACAAACCAGAAGGAGCCCATCAGACCAAAACAACGTTGCAGGCTGCCTGAAAGGCACAAACACTTTTAACCATATTAGCACAAACAAATGGAAAATGGTACACTTTAGATACATCAGAAAATGGTACAAAATGAGACCCATCATATTTTTTTTTTAAACCTAAACATTTTAAAAGATTTAGCCTTCATCAGATTGTGCCCCGCTCCCTGGGGGAGAAGTAGAATGGAAACTGAAAGCCCTTCAGAGCACCGCGTATTTTAGCCCTCTCTCTGTGCCCGGTGACAGACCTCGAGCGGTGTACAGACTAGTGATCACCCACACTCGGTGATATAAAGGTTATCAATTAATTAATAAGCAGGTGCTGCTTCACAAGAACACAGCGATTGTAAACAGCGGCTGGCACGCACGCACGCACGCACGCACGCACGCACGCACGCACGCACACACACACACACACACACACACACACACACACACACACACACACACACACACACACACACAAACTTATATTATGAATGTGCACATACACAAAATATAATGCATTTGTGCACTGTTCAATGAATGTTCAAATGTTCAATGCTGTTGGTACATTTTGACATAAAGATGTATGTTAAAGTGTTGGTACATTTTGACATAAAGATGTATGTTAAAGTGTACATTTTCATGTCTGTTAACAGATCACCCCGTGTTACGTCTACAAGACGGGGACAATGTCTGTTCTGGAACCTTGGTGGTGGAGGACGGTGACATGTGGAATATTACCTGCAATGAAAACACCAAAATAAAAG